>NC_140587.1:304182951-304824951 GCF_964204655.1 Triturus cristatus
CAAATTTGCCTGAGTAGTGATATTAACAATCTATAGTGCTGGGCAGAAGAGGGAGTAGAAGGCAGGCAAACAAAGATGCTGCTTACAAGTGCAGGAGCCTGGTTGCAAATTAGGTATATATTGAAATGTGGAGATTTGCAAACAGTGAGGCAGAGCCTCTCCTGTGTGCATTAGGAGAACACGGTATTAATACGTTCTCTAGGGCTACCCCCTAAAGTCGTGTGGTTTGGGACCCCCTGACACCAAAGACTTAGCCAGTGTACCAACCCAAATCAGAAATCCAGTTGGACTGCAACCCAAATACAACCCACACTAGGCAATGTTGAGCAGGAAGTGTTTACTGGTAACTGTCCCATAAGATAAATTCACGGATAACCAGGGAGCTCCCAACCTTTTTTTGTAAATGAGTAACACTCTCAGAAACCGAAAAGCAAGAAATGTATTTTAAAATTTATATTTTAAAATTCTAGCTTAGTAAATAAACTGTGAATGGTAACTACACAGAATGTAAATAGTAAAGAGGCGATACAGGTTATAATTATTTCTGTTATTCTAATTACCTATAACATGTTTATTGAAATCTATACTCTCATGCTGCTAATTCTAGATGCTGTGCCAACTTTAGCTGAACCAGTTAATAATAAGCCTATGTCTCAGTTTCAGATATGGTGCTCACAACATACCTGCTTTCAAAACGGGAGCTGTTGCGTTGTGTTGTAATAGAAAAATAGCAATTTCCTATCACCTTTGTGTAGCTCTGGAACACAAACAGCAACCTGTGAAGGTACCTGTGATGGTTCCCCGGTTCTGGGCTCCCTCCCCCCTTTTAGCCTGACAAAACAACGCGGGCCGCTTTAGGAAGGGATACTCTTTTCCTTTTTATTGGCAGCGTTTGTTAGTCACACACGCTATATATAGCACAGTAGCCAGTCTGAAAGTCTGGGAAGGGAATCGAAGCTTCTTGCTTGATTAATGATGTCGTCTCGGGGAGCGAGGTCTCCGTCCAGCGACCGGCACTCGAGGACCCAAAAGAAAGGAAACAATAGGATATACTTAGGATGGTTTCCACAATGAAAACAACAGGGGGGGGGGAGTGCACACCGTCACCAAACCCTGGTATCTGTGCTGTGACTATCGCGTAGGGGAATTAGTGCTTTTATCTAGGTGCGCCCCTCACGCGTGTCCAAAGCCCCTGTAACATGGAAGAGCATACGCCCGTCACTTGCCTGCTTCCACGACCCCCATGGGCCGTGGCGAGGGAAGACCCAGTCTCCTTGGCTTCCAGGAGATCAGTGGTCCCGAGCGCGGTGCTCCTCGAGCTGTCTCTTTCGTTGTCGGCTCCCTCCCGATCCGGAGGTCGATACTCCTGGGTGGTCCCTCTACGCCAGGCGACGGTCTCGTCTCTCTCGTCCTCTCCTTGGCTCGCTCTCCACTCTTCACCGGCTTCCGTCTTCTCACTTCAACTCTCGCTCGCCTCTCCCTCCTCGCTGTCGTCCGCTTTTGCGGGCACTTCCGCTCCGCCCCCGTAGTCCGCTAGACCGCTGCCTTCAGTTCCGGGTGTTTTGGCGGCGGCCATCTTGGGTTGGGCTCCGCCATTATCGGATGATCGTACTCCATCACAGTACCTCTCCGCATTGTCTCTTTCGGCTGAAGCGGGTGCAGCAAACTAGCGTGACCTCGTGTGCAATATCCCTGGCGAAGTTCTCCAACCTATAGCCTTATACCAGGTTTTTTTTTTATAGGCTCTGATAAAGAGAGATGTTGAAAACAAACCTATATTTTTTTATCATTTTACTTCTTCTAATGAAAACAACGAGAAAGCTTTCAGACATCTATGTTATGATTAACTTTGCAAGAGGACAGACAATCATGGATGTAAATGTGTCCTCTCCATTATCACATTTATCTGATATATTTTATTTATAACAAACAATCTTCGAGAGCAGGTGACGCAAGCATTTCGGTGCATAGTTGGCTGTTCACAGGTTCTATAAAGGAAATAGAGTTTAAACATACAGTATGTTAAAAATAAGAGAGTCTCAAATCATAGTGTTTATATCAGTAAGTGGCTTTCTGCTTGTGTTTCACTTGGTGTGAGGGCGTAGATAGTGTGAGAAAATGTCATGAATGCTGCTGCTGCTTGTTCTCACAGCACATGTGTAGGAGAGTAGGGTCTGCTATCCTATGGTCACCCCAAATTTTTGCTTTTTGCTTCACTGGTTTTCGACGTATTGAGGCTGTGGGTCTGCTAATCAGACCCCCAGCCTGCTGTTCTCTCTGCTAAATTGACACTATGCACTTTAGGTGCATGACCCATTGGAACTGGATCACCCTGTGAGCCCCTGTACTAGTGTACCCTAGGTACCCAGGGCATTGGTGTATCTGAGGCCTACCCGGGGCTGAAGCATGTATTGTGCCACCCCTGGCCTGGCCTAGCAATTTGACACAACTGGCTGATCACTCAGCTGGGGTAAGTTGGTGTATCCACCTCTTACTTAGGTGTAGTATGCCTATACCTAACCTTAAATGGGACACATGTTAACCTATAAGTCACTCCTATGGCAGGCCTTAACAATCCTGAAGGCAGTGTGCTTGGTTTTAAGTGAGATGGTGCTCTGGCATGAGCTGAGCCTGTCTGCAGTAGTCGGAACAACTTCCTTCTACCGTTTCCAGATATTGTCATACCATATACTCTTAAGTGCATTATGAACCTCGCGGTTAAATGCTATCTTTGGTTTGGCTGTATCTAAACATGTCGAGTAAGGTGTCATACGAATTGGAATACTAACCCCTCGCCAATTCTGGCGACGGGGTTAGCATTCCACCCTCCTAGAGGGACACGACATGTACAGAACCTGAAACCCGGGTAAAATCAGACATAGCCTCAGCTCCACAAAATGGACGCTGCCACCACAGACACAAGTCTGCCCTCCTGCTGCTGGGAGTCCTTCCAGCTTGGGAGACGTGGACAAAGGGTTTCCTGCCAGGGGAGGTGCGAGCACCACCCCAGACAGGATTTTGTGTATTGGTCAGGTAGGGCTTGAAAGGAAACAGACATGCCTGAGGCTCACAAGGAGCCTCGGCGCATATGCCAGTTCAATCCGGTCCTGGGGCACACCAGCCCCAGACCTGGTGCGAGCTGGACAAAGGATTGGGGGTGTAACCACCCCCCTTCCTGGTCCCACCCTTAGGGAGGGACCTAGCAGGTAGTCCGGCCCCTAGAATCCGCTTAAAGGTAGGAGCTGTGTCCAAAGACTTTAGACATCCTGGAATCAACTTACAACTAAGAAGAAGACTGCCATGAGATGTAGCTGATCAATCACTGCAGCTTGACAGCTGGAATAGTGTTTTAGTATACAGCAATAGTCGTTCAAATTAATCCCTGCTGCTGAAAGATCTGTTCTACTTAGGCAGGACATACACCCACAGGAAGTTCTCTGGTACATTGCACCCAATAGATCTGTGATGAGCATAAACGTCCTCAATATCACACGAATAGCAGAGGAGTGATCAGTCGCTTCAAAGATACACGGGGGTGAATGGAAGTTTACGACACCGCCTCACATCTTAAACACAAAACAACAGTGTCCTAAACAGGGAATTGTTTGATACATTAGTGTCCTACTATGTTAACACAAGTCCACAGTCATCCTTGATTTGTTTTTTGTAAGATTCTCACACACCCTATTGGTGTCATGCTTCATCATCAGATCCAATCCTGGCCCCAAAAAACTAGGCTGGATTCAACCATATTCCAGGTAGCACTTAGGATAGTTTCCTACTGGGGTCTGCTAAAAATACCTCAGAACACCTAGGTACCCCTTTATTAGGGGTGTTCCTGGTATGATTTAAACGATTTAGAAGGGGTGACTATGGAGATAATTTTCCTACACCCTGTGTAAAGTCGATATGTTTCAGCCCTTTATGAGAGGCCTAAGGCTTCTTCAGGATTATAATTATACGCTTGTCGGTGCATTATCACATCGATCAGTGCGGAAAAAAGGTATGGAATTGCACCCAGTAGATCTGGGATGAGCCAGGTGAGCATAAATGTCCTTAGGCAAAGTCAGTAAATTTCACCCATCTTGGCAATGGGCGAAGTATCCTGACTCTACCCCCTTTTTATTTATTTATTTTTTGTTTTTTTTAAGAGATTTTATTTGGGTTTTATTTAAGTGTACTACATTTATCATGTGTTCAAGACATATAAGCATCTTCCCAACTTACATTCCCATCATCCCTGTTCTATTGCAGTTTTAATTCAACTCCCCTCCCCCTAAACGAATCGCTTAATTGCAACCTGGTAAATCTAGCAGTGCATGAGTACTTCTACTAGCTCATCTATTGCGCTTATTGGGATCCGATTGTGTCTAGAGAGGCCATGTGCTGTTAGCTTTTTCCTATTCTCTTTGGGCCATTGCGCCTTCTTCTCTGTCCGGCGGCGGTGGGCCCCAGCGGTTTGCTGCTGTCTCATCCGAGTCTAGCGCATGTACGTCATCTAGTCTCGCCCAAGCCCTTGCAGTTTCCAGTGTTCCTATACCCCGTCCCACTTCTCTCAGCAGGGTTCTGCCTCTGCGCATGCCCACCTCTCCAGTTCTCTTTTTCAAGTCCCCATTCTCTGTCCCTCTGCCGACTTCCGGTTTTTAGCAATTTCTTGCTTAGCTAATATATATGCACGGTCCTGGAACCTCCCTGTAACTTTCGTCCTGGCCGTATGTGGTAACCACCTCAATTACCAGTGGCCTGGCGTGTGTGTTATCTCTTTATCTATAATATTTCCTACCGTGTTTACCACCTCCTCCCAAAACGTTCGGAGGGCAGGGCAGTCCCAGGACATGTGCAGTACATGTGCCTCTCTTTACCCGCACCTAGGGCAAGCCGCCTCTTCTGCTTGGAAGTATAGTCTGATTCGCGCGGGTGTGAGGTAAGCTCTGTGTAAGACATATTAGTTTATCAACTTAAGTCATGCATTTCTTGATATCTTAAGGGTCTTTTCCACAATGGTCCCCAGCCCTCCTCCGGAATCTGTACCCCCAGGTCCTCCCACTTTACCCTTGAGTGCAAAATTTCCATTTCGCTCAGACAAGGCTATGCTGAGCTTTGTGATCTTAATTTTAAAAAAAGGATTCCAGCAGGTGTATACGAATTTCATCGGATATGAAGAACTGCAATGTGAGGGGCTTCATGCACAAGATATTCACCAGGATAGGTCATTCGACTAAAGGCATGCTCCAGTTTGGGTTAGGGTTTATTTTAAAAATGCACGGTAATGCACTTGACATTACTGCAGAAAATTCTGATAAATATTAGTATAATGTAAAAAATGACAACTTGTAGCCTTTCTGGGGCAGACCTGGTATTCCTATTAAATTATCAAAATTAGCCAATAAATATATCCTCAATATATATACAGATGATATTTAAAGCATTTTAGTGGCAATAAGCACATTTAATTATGCAAAATGCAACAATTAGAGGGATTTCACTTGGGCTCCTTTAATTACTTATTGTGCGTCCTTGGGTGTATTTACAGTCCTAAAGATTCTTACAAAATATAATTTAATGTAAATACTCAATTGAACAGAACAAAGTGTCTGGTTTTCAGAGAAACTGCAGGTTTTATATTGCTGAAAACTCTTTTTTGCCAGTTAACTTTTACGTAAGTGGAACTTGGAAAAATACTGCTGTGGTAAATATTGCACATAAATTGTTACAGTTGTTATGGCTTTCTCCAGAGACGTTATGCAGGTGCTTTCCATAGGTTTTATTAAAAAAAAAAAAAATCTGTCACAAGTTTAGTGTCCTCTCCAGAAAACATCAATCTCGGTTTCATTGTTATAGGAATGTTGTTTGTTACCTTTGTGCTCAGAATAACGCTTTATCAATCGATCCTATTGCTATTCTTTAGTGTTTCCAACCCAACAGAGTTTTTTATGTGATATCCTTAAATTAAGTTTCCAGGTAATTTCAAGGGGATATTGTCACATTGGTTTCAGCCTTGAATGTTATTCAGTCTCTTTTATCCCACTAGTTTCCTTGACACATTAGTGATATAGTGTCCACACATTTGTATTGCTTAATGCTCAGTGAGATGAGTTTATATTTCTTTATATTAAATTATATGGAAAGGTTCGTACTTTTCCCAGTTTCCAGAGGCATGGAGTGCGGGCCCCGCAACATCAGTGGTAAAATGACCCAACCTCCACTGTTTTGGCCCAGCAGGCCCTGTATGGCCTGTGGGAACTAGGTCTGACATTTGGCAGCAAGTGTTGGAATATCGTACAAAGGCCCGCTTCAAGCCACTACAGCAGTTCCAGCCTTATTACCTGTAAAACCTGCACATCAAGAATGTCGTATACAGGGTCAAGGGAGTAGACCTTGGCACCTTGCCTAGATAGGTTGAGGGATCTGTGTCTGGATAGAGAGCGGAGGGCTCCCAGAAGCAAGTACAGTGAAATACTTGTGAGCTTAATGAAAACCCAGTGAGAAAAACGGGAGTGGAGAATAGAAACTGAAGTAGATTCTGGGGAGGGTATATTGATACAAACCCAGGTTGGGAGTGTTGTAGAATCAAACTCTCTAAGCCCCACAGTTCAGTTTGCTCCTGGAGACACCATGTATTTTTCTCAAAACTGATTTCTAGTGTTTAGTTGGCACAGACTCAAGAAATTATCCCCTTTGAAGGGTTAAGTATAGCAGAGACCCTGAGCTCGAAGTTGGCTCTCCAGTGAGTGGATGTTGAAGAAAAGGCCCATGATTTTGAGAGGAAAAAGTTAAGATTAACTTGCCTTGTACTAGATAACAGGAGGAGGGAGAAAGAGAAGAATGGGTCCGTGCAGAGAACACAAGTGAGAGGGAAAGGCAGGACAAGAAAAGGGAGAGAGAATGGACCGGGATATAATAGCTTTCGAGGATGCAATGCTTAGGATGGCAGCTGAGACCGTTGCCCCAGGAAAAACGATTTCATTTCACACTCTTCTGAAGTGCTCTTTCAGGTTCCGAAAGAACTTGTACACATGTATGTGAAAGTACAAACTATTTTGGAATGTGTTTTTGAGATTTGCTTGTAAGGCTCAGTCTTTGCATGATGTGTCTAAGCGACATCATGGAAGAGTTGGTTGCCACTGAAAGGGATAGCAGTCATTGGAAAGATGCCTGTGGCTGAGCAGATGATGTATTGAAAGAAGCTATGATTAGGCAATTTGGGCTGAAGCCAGTTCCACACCTGCAGTAGTTTAAAGACGGCAAGCGAGGGAATGGTGTTCTATTTGAGACTAGGATTCACAGTGTTGCATCACTGGAATGAGTGTGTGAGAGGAATGAAGACTACAGATTTTCATGCCTCGAACCAGCTAATGGTTCAAAAGTGACTCATTGAGGCGTGCTAAACCCCACTTAGACAATACTTCTCAGATCTGACCGAGAAGGATCCAGGGAAACTTGCAGTTTTGACTGACAAGTGGCTATCCAACAGAGTTAACAAAGGGCTGGAACAGCGTGAATCTACGTCCAAGTGTAAGAGGATCTCTCCACAGACTGGTTCCAAATCATAGGGTAAGGGCTAGAGCAATCCCCAAGATTCCAGAGGGGGACTGAAACAAAAATGGAATTGGGTTCCTAGTCCAGGACAAAGGATGGAAAAAGGGGGACAGAAAGATACCCCCTAGCCCAAAGTGATAAATCTCTTCAAGTGTCACCGGAAGGGACATTTTAAAGCCTCCTGTCAGGTGAAAGAGCATGTACCCTTTATATGCGTAATAGCTAGCCATTATGCTCTGAAGCACTCGTGCCCAAACACAGTTGGGTTTGGGCTGGAGGCTAGTATCAAGGAGTAGAACGTTTCTGCCCCAAGGGATACAGTAGCCAATGGCACTATTGAAGAAAGGAAGTATCTCAAGCCAGAAAAGATTCTACCAGATGCTAAAAGCTGAGGCCTATTAGCCGATGAAAAGGACATGGAGTATCCAATTGCCCAAGTTAAGTTGGAGCTCAGTGGTAGATAGGCCATAGTAGACTTAGGAGTGCGAGAGAAGCAATATGCTAGATGTCTCTTAGGCAGGGATTGGATTGCTCTTAGTTTAGTACCAGGGCTAAAGCCAATGTGGCCTGGACAATATCTACTGTTTTGACTAGAGTACAGGCTGCACTTCAGTTTCAGGAAGAGACTGGGCCATTTCTGATTTGAAAACTCGAACAAGGTAGACAGCGGATCAGAGCAGACTCTGAGAGGACATCGACCTTGGCATCCACTGTGAGAGGAACGTGAGATATCTGAAGCGGACAAGGTGTTGAAGTTTGGGTCACTGCTAGAGCTGTAGGGGATGTTAGCTGGTGGGTAATCTACCCTGTATAAATTCCACAAAGCTCATGTTAAGTGCCCTACACTTGTGTGACTTCAGAAGGAAGTCCAGGAACAGGTTAGCAAAGAAGTGGTCATAAGACACTGTCTGCTAGGACGATGGCATACTGTAAAGTCTTGTGCCGGTTCCTAGCAAGAGGCTAGTGTAGTAGATTTCTTTAATTGCTGTGTAATAAAGTGCTGGTCTTTTATATAAAGAGAAGCACTGGGCTGGACTTTGAACTTATTGTGCTGCTATGGAGGTGATTTTGATTATTGAGCTCCATACCCCCTCCCTAACCTCCCTAAGAAGCCTGGAAAAGATTGCCCTTGCTACCACTCACTGAGAGTCCAGTGCAGAAAGGGTTGTCCTTGGTACAGTTTGCAGAGCCAACTTAGGGCATATCCCAGGACAGCAGTTGTAAAAAGCTTCAACTTCCACAGTTGTGGCCCAGAAACCCCTTCCTGCTCCGTGGCATACTGAACTAGGATTGACTCTGATGTAATGTCGTTTCCTTTAGAGCTTGGACCATGGCACTTTTGCACAGGTGGATCTTCTTATTGATCTTGGTGAACTGTCTGCATGGGTTATGTTTCTCTCCAGGTATATGTAATTATTTGTATCAATGTTTACACTTTACTTGCTAAAATGGTTTAGGTTTATAACATTTGTAAATTTTCTTTCTTTCACAATTTAGGTGCTTTTGATGGGAGACCCGCTGATTATATGTTTATGCTCCTATTCAACTGGATTTGCATAGTGGTATCCTTTCTTTGAAGAGTAACAATTACTTGATACTGTTTGAAATGGCCAAATAAATTAAAAGGTGCTGCACGCTTGAAGAATAAAATTCTGTTACTAGAAACACACATCACAGAAGTAAAGCTTTCATAGTTGGAAGGTTGCTTTTCTCTCAGAATTCTGCTACGTCTAAATACGGTTATTAATTTACAGCAAAAGGTAGATCTACATTTGTAGCCTCCTTTACTAAAAAGCTGATTTTAATCTTTTAAAAACTTTTTTTTACATGCTGCTGTTTTTCACTTTACCTAGCTCCCAACTCTTTGTGCCTTGATTTCTTTAAAGTAATCATACTACTTTAACCAACTTATATTTCTGTTTGTCAAGTGAAATGTTTCTTTAACCATTTAATAACAGATCACTGGTTTAATAATGGACATGCAGGTGAGTGGGCGCATTTATGTATGTATAAGTGTCATTTTTGGGCAAGCAATCATGTTTTTTAAAAATTCTGTTAAAAAAAATGTAGTGAAATTTTGCATTGAACACATCAATCTTGTATACATCCAATTGAAACTATAGGTGCAGGGGAATAACTTCACAATTAATCATATAGACATCCACCCATATTCGCGGCCATCCAAATATAATAAACGGGCAACTCCAAGACAATAAATCCGTTTTCATTGTCTGAGGGTTGTGTAGGATGGGGTTGTCTTCACAGTCCCCCCCCCATGGTAATTTTTTTTATTGTTGGTATTATTTTAGGCACCTCAGGTTGCCTGCCCATTTTCTCTTTATAGTTTTCTTGTGTTCATTCTCTTGAGGGTACATTTGCAGTTTGAACAGCCTGTTCCTCAAAACATGATCATCTAATCCACACTTTCAGTGACTTCTGCCATACTCCAGCTTGTCTCCTGCTTTGTAATATTCTCACTTGTTGAGAATGGAGGGAGCTGGTTTCATGTGGAAATAAAAATAAGAACACATTACTTGCCTTCAGTTTCCTAAGCCATTTTCCATTATCAGAATCCTGCTGATAAGTGGTTTTAGGTGAATTCGATTACAGGATTTTTTGGTAAAATTGCACCATATGAGTTTTGTATGGACACATTTTGGCACTTTTGCCTCTCGGACAACACATGAGGCAAAGTGCCCAGGATGCAGGAGAGTCCTTTGGAAACCGCTGCATAAACACGTACTTCTGCAGATACCACAATCTTCTTTAAGTGAAACCTGTTAATGATCTGGTAATACTGTACTCCTAAATACAGTATCCCATAGTATTGGTCATTTCGATTGCGGTATTAGCACATCAGGTTTTCCTGATGAGGACTTATGTAGTCACCAAGCATACATGTTCTTGTATTACAAAATCTGATAGGCACACTCCTTGCTTACATCATGGGCTGAAGGAATCACCTGATTTGATAATTGCTCGATAATGTCCCAGAGCTGCTGACTCTTAATATGTATCAAGTTTATATTTATTTACAAGCTTTTAAAATGAATAACAGGACATGAAAGTGTACCTATTTACAATATGGTCTACACAGTTCTAGACATATGAATCCTATATTTATTTACAAAGGTTTTAGAGTTAATACCATAAAAATCAATTACATTGTATTTCACAATGTTCTGGATAAAAATACCTTGGTTACAGGTTTCACAGAAGAGGGATTTTCCCCTGAATTCTAAGCTAGAGAAAATCAAAGAACCAATTTGTATACTACACGATACAAACTGAATGGCGCCTTAGATATTAAATAGAATTTTATTACTCCACTCTGAAGATCTTTCTTCGATATTCAGTGTGTTTAAAGTTTGTCATTGCTAACCTCTTTGAGTGATTATATATTGATCAAACACTTTATAAAGAAAAAATCATTGCAATTGTTGAAGTTGGTCTCACTAACTTTTCTTGGTTTTGATTTATTTTCCAGTTGCTAATGATTCCTCTGATCATGTCCGTGCTATACGTCTGGTCCCAGTTGAATCGGGATATGATTGTATCATTTTGGTTTGGAACAAGATTTAAGGTATGATAGATATATTGGACATGTATGTAGCTAGGTTGATGAGCAAAATGTTATGTACTGCATCCCCTTGAAAACAACTTTGTGAAAAATATACACCAGTAAGTAATTTGCACTAATAAATTAATAGGAAAGGAAGGCGATTGTTTTGTGATTCTCTTCTCGCTTAAAAACTGTAGGGTAGCTTGTTTTTAGCAGAATTCACTTATGGGGCTCAAAATCCAACCTATAATGATTTTCCTATTTCATGCCAATTTAGGGCCTCTTCACTTTCTTTTGCCAATGGAAACGCTTTCTCCTTGTATACAGTCTCTGCCGGACTGAAAGTTGATTCTAGGACAGAACTTGCGTATTTCTCAGTACTAATAAGCTACAATTGTTTGTCATAGGGGCTGATTGTTTTCCAATTGCATAAATCCATTGCAGATTATTTTACAATGAATCGGAGGTTAGGTGGGCAAAGTTCACTTGTTTTAGTCTAAACATTTTTAAAGTTGTTTTCTCTAACCATGTAAGTGTTCAGTAATGAGACTTATCTATGCTGTTGACTGTGTTCCTATACTCTTTTGTGCTTTAGATATATATTTTTCTTAGATTTGGTCACAGGAAATAGATGGGAAGACGTCTTTACACTACAGCGTTTTTCCTTGATGGAGACTCCTCCAATTTGTAGTTGTTGATTTTTAGAAAACAAAGCTGTACTAGCTTTTTTGTAGAATTAAGCGAAAAAAAATCACACTTCTGAGACAAGAGCACTGGGACCTTTCATGCTAAGTGCTTGGGTATTTGAAATTCTTAAACTAAGAGCCATTTTGGAGTCCTAAGGATGGAATGAGCATTGCGCTTAAAGGTCTTGTGGTGAAGGGCACCTTCCCAACGGATGTAGCTTTTTGAGGACTCAAAAAAGTGTCATCAGTGGAGCAGCACCAAATACCTGCACACCAATAGACCAGAAAATCCTTCCACCTCTAAAAAATATTTTACATGATGCATGTCACAAAAATTGATCATAGTGTTGAAGGAGTTTAGTAACATAGTTCCAAAATGTTCACCGCTAATGGCAGAAATAGGCATTGTGACAGCGTGGGCCAACTTAAAAATATAATGATAATGTTAAAGAGAACATCAATAAGTATTTCAAAGAAACCATGAAATGTAAACACAGCCTGAAAACATTATAGAGACATACAAGGACCTTTTGATGCAGCAATATCATTCAACTCAAAGTCACAAAAAGCATGGCTTTAAATGAAGCTTTAGAATCTGCCACACATTTAGAAACATATTATGATGGACTTAAGGAGAAAATAACCACCAATAAACCTATGTATGAGCAATGTACCATTACCTAAGATTCTCAGAGAGTATTCCATCCATCAGACTCAATTCTTGTTTTGTGCCTGGCTTCGAACTAATGTGACGGATGAAGTGGAAGGTAAGACGGAGGAGGAAGAACATAGTCTAAAGGAGAATTCTATACCTGAATCCATATACATTGTGTTTGCCTGTTTGCGTTCCTGCAAGGTAGCCAGAAGTGAACTCTTTCCTTCACAAATGAAAGCTGTAAACAAAGAATATTGCACCTAGATAGAGTAACTTGGTATCTACCAAAGTGTGGTCACATAGGAAAGTTAACGAAGGACGTATTTGCAAAACCAGGAACCATTTGTTCAGTAAAGCCCCTGCCCGAGATCTGCTATTTGGTGCAGCAGGGCCCGCCTCTGGTTAACAAGAGCAGAAAATCAGAAGTTTTTCAAAAGATGTAATTCTATGCACAGTGACCGTTCAGCTGTTCTGTCTACAAGGTACATCTGAAGTCAGTGTGGTAACATGGAGGAGATTACAGAACCACTTATCACAACAGTCAGATTTAAAGCACTTACATTATGCTAAATGATGCAATTGCAAATCCAAGAATCAAAACAAACAGATCAAGCTCAGAAATTGGCAATACAGATACGTCGGGCCATATCTTCCAAATATTGTTGACTAAGTATCTGACTTGCGTCCAAGCACAGAATACACCTTTTGACATAACCACCCTGTTTGGTCAACAAACGACTAACTGGTTGAAGAAGATAAACAAAGCAAATTACATTTTTAGTAAAAGTTCTGACAAGGCATATTAGAGAGGCAGACCAATTAACTGACTCCGTGAAACATGAAAAATCATTACTGATGCAAGGATAAGGTCATCAACATCCACCAGCACATATTAGTAAACTGCACAGCATATTTCTAGAGGATGATGGAACTTAACTTTTACCCGACGAAGGGAACCATCTGCAATAAACATCAGTCTGTCACATGCCCTCATGCCCCATTTGCCAACATTCTCAGAGACAGGGAAATCTAATACTTTCAGAGAAAGGAATGCCAGATACAATAAGTGACTGGTACTCTCTCGCTCCACTATTTTAGATCACAAATGTGGATCAGTTAAATGTGTGTGATTTTAATTGTAAGAAATTAAATCTTAAACAATCTGTTCTGTTCCTAGAATTTAATCACGTTGTAAGAGAAATAGTTTAGATAGTGAGAGTCATTCCAGTCCAGCATTTCCCCCAATAGTGGTCTCACTGATGCTTTTCATTTCCAGTTGGCAAAGTCACTTATCTGATGGATAATTTCAAAATGGGAATGAATCCTGCTTTGAGGTCTGCTTTATCAACAAGCCTTTGCACATTTTATTCATTAAACAACTTGTGAATAGTGTTACTGCAAAAAAAAAAAAAAGGTTTCTCGTCCATCATTCATTATCCATAATCCATATTCCTGCTTTATGCATTGAAACCACAACCTGCATCGAAACTGCCTTCTTAGCACCGGAGGGAAATGGTGTAATCTCTCACCTGTATGGTACTCCCACAAAATGTTTCCCTCCATATGTTACTTAGTCCTGTTCATCACAGAACATACAGGATTATATTCTCTAGAATATTAAACTTGTGGGCAGGTATGACTAATCGGAGCTATTACGTTCAACTGGATGTTTTGCACACTCAGTCTTTTTCTATGATATCCCTTGAATATGATGAACCCTTTTTCTTCTCTCTCTCCATAGCATTCTGCCTACCTTTCAACCACAACTTCATACCTTTTACGAGCAGCTGAATGTGATTTCCCCCTAGTTTGATTTAAAACATGTGCTTTCCCTCATTTATCTGAGAAGTAAAGTCTTAATTGTCTGAAAGAGACTACTTTTAGAAGGGAACCAACACAACCAATGACTTGAGAATAAATTTGAACTATTATTGGACAAATCTTTCCCTAAAGGGCTCTGCTACAGAGAGCAAGATATGTTCCCTGGATAATGCCAGTCCCTGTGCGTCCCAAAGGAATATAGAACATACGTTTGTAAATTCAAAGCCAATTGAGAAGCATCTCTTGCTATTCCCAAAACACTCCTTCCATCTCAAACTGCGTTTTCCTCAAGGAAATTACAAGTTAAGGGGAAACCAACAGCAAATGATCACTAAAATGGGATCTTTCACTGAATATGCTGAGGTGAAGTAATAGTCACTTCGGTATCTACAATTAAATCCTGATGTTCCTCTGCTGTTGTGACAGGCAACTGTCATTTTACAGTTAGTCCGAAGGCATATATCATTCTTAGCTTAGAACATATAACAGTAATCAAATGCATCTACTATTGGTTTATTATGGAGAAAAAAAAATACAATTGCTTTACAAATCATCTGATCTAAAACTATCCTTCTGCAGCCTTAGCTCAGAAAGCTCTCTAGATGAATCAGACACGTCTTAAGATTTTCACTCCTTATGTTATATGATCAATTGAACGTCACAATCTGGAGTTAGTCTTTATTCCGAAGGGAATGACCAGAAGACATTGCATATTTTTTAATCATTAACATAAAAGTTTGGATGATTAGAAAACCGTAGCTGTTTAAAAGTTCTTTTTTGTTTTTAATACTTGTTAAAGCCAAAAAACAAACCCATGAAGGAGAACATGTCTGCTAGTTGCTTTTAGAGCACAAACGGTGGAAACAAAAATAAGCCACCATAGTAAGTTTTAGAAAAGATTGAAACTTTGTCGTTCAGTCAGAAGCAGTATGACATTCCACGGTCTACAATGCAAAATGTAGACCACCAAGTGGATTCGTTATTGCTGTTTACTGATGAAACTGTTAATCAGAAACCATTGCAACTATGATAAGATTTCCCTTGTGGATTGCCAGGTTGTTTAACAAGACATTGATATTTGATGAAAAGGCATCAGTATTTCTAGCAAAACACTGTTGAGGTCAACCTACCCTAACTGATTTGCAAATGCAAGTTATTTCAAAATCCAAACATAGTTTGAGGAATTTCAAAGCCCCAGCAAAAGATCTCCATGGCCCAGGACCTCCATGTCATTGCAGATTGTGTGTCTTGCC
Organism: Triturus cristatus; assembly: GCF_964204655.1. Lineage (NCBI taxonomy): Eukaryota > Metazoa > Chordata > Amphibia > Caudata > Salamandridae > Triturus > Triturus cristatus. The sequence continues at coordinate 304,198,468 of NC_140587.1, forward strand.
AGTAAGAATAGTTCCAAAAGAGGTGGATTTCATCCAGATGGTGTGACCACCACTAATTATAGCTCCTGTCTGCATTCTTAAACTAGCCACAGGGGGATTTGTTAGTAATTTTGAAAATGTACAGGTCACCCTTTGTAACAGGTATTGAAAGAACATATCCTTTGCTAGTGCTCTTAGACCCAGTCTTTGAGGAACGGACCCTCAATCCTTTTAAATCTAATAATACTGCTTCACAAATTTTCCAAAGTTGTCATCTAGGTAAAGCTTAAAGTGCCATCCTGCTGGTAAGTGGGGCACCCTGGTAAGAAAGTCCATCTGAATAATAATTATGACTTTGATGGAAATGCCTTTTTTATAAAAAAAAAAAGTGTTTATCCTAGTTTGAGCCATGTCGCAGAGGCTTTTTCCCTAGTCCAAAGAGAAACTGTCCATCCAGTGAAGGATACGACAACTATTTTCTGAAAATTCAAGCCAGCAGAGGATCCTACCACCAGCTGTAGTAAACAGCTGCTGTTCATTGTGGACTTTCCCACCCCACTCCACCTCCGCTGCTTCAGTCTTAAACATACTCCCTAAGATCCAGATTCTAAATGGTTAGCATCTAACAGTAACATGAGGGATAAAACAAAATGGCTTTCGTGTTCCAGGTGACCCAGCTACAATTCTTTTTAAGTGAGTGTCCAGATCAAATGTAATGTGTACAGGGGAGATCTATAAATGGCCAGTTTGTAATCCATAATGTAAAAGCCTCTGCATAACATCCTGGATAGAAGACACTGGTATTCCGACAGTCTGGCAAGTAGACGGAGAGAAATGTGAGATTGAGCCAAAGGCCCTCTAAATTCCAATTTGATGATCTTTGCCTTCAACTGCAAAAGACTACCATGACTGAGTTTCCACCAGGATATTCAAAACAAGAACTTCAAATGATCACACATTCCAGTTGCTAGAGAAGTTCAAAAGCGAACATTACAGGATTACATGATTCCACAGCATTGCTTAATCCTTTACCCTAACCAAAACATATGGTCTAAATAATAATACAGACACTTATAAAGCGCAACAGCTACCTCAAACAGAGGTGACCCGGCGCTAATGGATCGTCGCATGCATGTCCCCAAAATAACAGCAAAGTCTTAAAGAGAAGTGTAGATACCGCAGAGCTGAAGAGAGATTGCAAGGCAGACACCGGGTATTGTCAACACCAATCTTCCATGATTAAGTGGAGAGACTCGAAGTATGCCAGCCAATCTTCTTGAAGAAGGGTTACCAGAAAAAGGCATAGTTCTGCTTTTGGATAAAGATACAGTACATTTTTGGAGCCCTATAAATGTATTACAGGGTGTGATCTCTTGTTCTTCATTTGCTCAAGAATAATGTTTGTGAGAACCCACAGATATTAAAAAACATTGTACCCTCAATTCCAGATATGTTTCTTCAAATCATCTCAAACCACATCTGAGTCTACCTTTAATGATTTTCAGAGTGCAGTCTAACTCTGTACCTAAACCATAAAACATTATTAGAATTCTGACATTTAGTGTAATTAATTGCAAATTGGCTTGCAAAAGGGTAGTCTCTGCCTAGGGGGGGAAAAAGAGGAGCATTGTCTTTTTCCCAACCTTGTTACGCATGGTTGTAAAATCCTAGACCTTTGAAGGAAGAGATTGCTTTTTTTTTATCACTGTAATAGGTTGATCTTTCAAGAAGATGCTTTCTCTACACTCTAATCAAATTGCAGTATTTATGCTGTCCAAAATAGAGCAGTATGGTACAATACAGTACAATGATGTCCCCATTGTTACAGTACCTTTACACCCACTGGAATGCCCCCAAGCCAAACCTACGCCAAGTCCAAATATTCTGCTAGTGGACCTAGTCTTAATCATTACCCTCTTGTAAAAAGAACACAATACGTTAGCATCTGTAACAGGAATTTGGAAAAATCTATATGAAATACTCTTGTTACAGGCTATTTGGTGAATTAATGTTCCAATCCTGTGATGTTATGTTAATGAGATTTATTAAAAAAAAGCACACGAATACCCATGGGTGTCTTGGCGCTGGGGACTCCAATCAGCAAGCTCTGCGCCTAACACTGAAAAAGCCAAGTTTTAAATTTTTTTCTAAAGCCAGTTAAGGAGCTGGCATTCCTAAGTTCTGGTGGAAGAGAGTTCCAGAGTCTAGATGTACCGTAATGGAAACTGCGGCCACCCCAATGTGCAGTACGAATTCTAGGCACCAACAGCAGTCTTGCCCCCATCGACCGAAGATGTCTGGGGCCTGTATAATTCAAGGCTTTGATGACGAGACACAGTGCCATGAATTTGATGCGCTGAAATACAGGGAGCCAGTGCAAATTGCGGATTTCGTTAGATACCGTTATATGCCTGGGAATATTGAGCAATAGACGTGCCGCAGAATTTTGAATCATCTGAAGCTTCTTTAGGCACTGATTCTGGGCATTCAGGTATAGCCCATTGCAGCAGTCTGGTTTAGATTAAATAAGAGAAGTGACTACTGTTTTCCTAGTATCCACCGGGATGTACGGAAATATCTTCCTTATTTTCTTTATAAGAAAATATGATGCAGAGACCACAGCATTGGTCTGTTGACAGAGTGTTCATCTATTGTCAATCAGTACACCCAGATTCTTTACTTTCGCCGCTGGTTTGGGTGGTATGCCCATCTCCGCCGGCCAAACACATATTGCTCCAGGTTGGCTGCATGTTGCCAAAAATCAAGACTGCCGTTTTATCGGAATTAAGTTTGAGGCAATGTGTAATCATCCATTTGTTAATAGTACTCATGCAGCTTTGAAACTGCCGAAAAGGGGAGATTTGATGTTTATATGCAGCTTCAAAAATCTGGGTATCATCGGCGTATGACGTCAAACTAAATCCGAATTCCCGGATCAATGGGGCCAGTTCGGAGACATAGATGTTAAACAAGGTGGAGCTCAACGAACTGCCCTGAGGGACACCACAAGGCAAAACGTAAGAAGCAGAGTTGAAACAGTCAATAGACACCGTAGATCTCCGATCCTTTAAAATGGAGGACAGCAGCGCCAGTGCTGCTTCACCCACTCCCAGCTTCTCCAACCGATGTTGCAAAAGGGTGTGATCAACCGTATCAAAAGTGGCAGACAGATCGAGGAGCACAAGAGAAGCTAAGCCTCCTCCATCCATCACCGCTCTGATCTCTTCAGTAGCTTTAATAAGTGCTGTTTCCGTACTGTGTTCCTTACGAAAACCGAACTGGGAATGGTCCAGCAGGCTGTTCTCATTGATAAATTGAGACAGTTGAATATTCATAATTTTATCCACTATCTTAGCTGGCATAGGTAGTCTGGCGATAGGTCGATTAGTTGATAGTTGATGGGGTTGGTGGCCTCTAAAGTAGGCTTTTTTAATAAGGGCAGGATGGACGTTTTCTTCCAACTAGTGGGAAAGATGACAGAATCGAACATCAAGTTAAAAATTTCCGCAAGCCCAGGGCTCACCAAATCTACTAATCCTTTGAGAAGTGCTGGTGGGCATGGGTCCAAAGGAGATCCTGACCTAGCTTCATTGATATGCTTTTCTACTGCTTCTGCAGAGACCAGAGAGAAATTAAACAAAGTACAATTGTTAAGGTCTGGACCACGCATTTGGGGTGAAAAACAAGGGCCAGATCCATCCTTAAAGACTTTGAAAATATCCAGAACCTTGGATTTAAATGTTGCAGCAATGTCGTTGCAATATGTTTGATTGACCTTCTTTTCTGTGTTATTGGGCGTAGCAAGTTTATTGATAACCAAAAATAGTTCCTATGGGGAATTATTAGCTGACTCAATCTGTTGAGTGAAATCATTTTTCTTTTCTAGTAGAAGAAGTTTTTTATAATCCAATAAGGCTGTCTTATATGCTTGCTTTCCCAACTCACAATAGTTTATTCGCCAACGCCGTTCCATTCGGCGACAGTTTTATTTTTCCTTCCGAAGTGATTCAGAAAACCAGGGGGCAGATGGAGTAGTCCTATTTCCGGACATTATTTTTGTGGGTACCGAGGCGTTAACTTCCTCAGAAATCCAATTAGTGTAATTGGTGACCGCTGAATCCACATGGCCCTGAAATTGAGGACATGAGGCTTCCAAGTGGGTGCGAAGAATTTATTTGCTTTATTCCATGCTTTACAGGTAGAGACAGGTGGTTTAATAATGTTAGCCTGTCCGACCATAATGCATGGAAGACTAAACTTAATAAGTGAGTGGTCAGACCATAACAGAGGGAGGATTTCTTTCACTGTAAGCTCGTGGGCTGAGGAAAAAACACCATCCAACGTGTGACCAGCCTCATGAGTGGGTGACTGCACCAGTTGGATTAGCCCTAGCACTCCTAGGGCATCTGAAAGCACCACCGTCTCTCTATTATCTAAATCTTCCACATGGAAGTTAAAGTCTCCAAGGATGGTAAAGTTCTTATTTAAGAAAATGGGTTCAAGCAGAGTGTCAAGATTGGTTAAAAAAGCACTTCTCGTACCTGGTGGTCGGTACAATAGGATGCCTTTGAAGGTCAGTTTAGGACTAAGTACAAAAGTAAATTGGAGAGCCTCATAAAAAGGAGTAGACACAGGATAGTAGGTGACTAAAAAGTGTTCTCTAAAAATAATAGCCACTCCACCACCTCGTTTTAATGACCTGTCCACTCTGATCGCTCTGAAACCCGAGGGAGTAGCAGTGATGAAATTGGGATCTGACGCAGCATCGGGCCAAGTTTCTGTTATAAAAAGGATGTCCAATCCCAAGTTTTCTATAGTGTGAGCTACTTCATATCTATTGAATGGAATGTTGGAAATATTTAGTAAAGTCTCCCTTCCCCATCTAAAGGAATGTATTCCTTTTATTATTGTTTGCATCAGATGTTGACATTAGCCTTGTGCAATTATGCATTGGTTGAATAAACCTCCTGAAATTCGCTTTGGTCTGGTCCTTGACATTAGTGGAAGAGGAAACTCCTCGTCTGTATCAGAAAGTAAAGAAAAATATGAACATCTCCAGTTTTCTGAAACTTCAAAGGTACCTCAAGCCTTCAGGTTTACATGTGTGCTTTGGATCCATTACCAGCGTGTGGTGAATCACTATAATCAAAACTCCATGAAGATTGCCTCCGAGAAGGATTGTTCCTTCTAATGCCCCGCTGACATGCTTGTGCAATGTTCCCCCTATTTTGGTGGCAGAGCAGATCTATTGCTATTCTCTATCATCTCATATACACTTTTACCTCTAAAGTGACCCTGTCAAAACTCAAGATTTTACAACCCAGCAGAAAAAAGTTTGCATTTTCCAGTTACCATTTAGAGTCCAGATCGGGCTTATACTTGCACCATTGAGTTCCTAATGACTTTGGGAACTTTGTGCATGGGAGAAGACTGCTGATGTATAGCAAATCTTTGAGATCTTCTTGGAAAATTAGATGGCCTACTCCCTTGTTATCCCTCTCCTTACCATCCATGCTAATGCAGATAGATACAAACAAACAAATGTTGAGGAATGGCAAGCAAATATTTTAAAACTAGTACAGTAATGAACAAACGGCTCCATGGCATTAGGAAAACAACAGTTTAAAACTTTGATAATCCAATGTTCCTGCACATCTGGTGGTCCTGCTCTGTGATTCAAACATACTTGAAAGAAATCCTGAGGTGTATTAAAGGTGTCTTGGGATACCCCCTCCGTAGGCATGAAACCTTGCGTACTGGAGGGCACGACGCACGCCAACCAGGCACTGACGCAACAGGGGCGGCCAAACAACTCCTTGCACTATACTGGAAATGATCGGATCTCCTTATCAATTGCATCCTTGTTTTACAAACTTTCGCAGACACCGGTGATGGTGCACATATCCCATAAGCTTTCACTAAGAAAAGAGATTCACCAACCTATGGCAACCTTTGATAGCTTACCTCTCTAAGCTGGATCTCCTGAGTTCCCAACCCACCACAAGCATATCTGCTGTTTTTCTCCTCCCCCTCCTTTACACCTGGGACTGTTGTAGTTAGTTTTGTTGTACTGACATTCACCACGACACTGAATACTTTCCTGTTCTACACCAAGGTAAGATTGAACTTTCCTCATTTCTGAAATTATTGGTTATGCTCACACGACCAAAATCAACCCCACTAAAATATTGCTTCTTATATAATGCTATATTGAATTATGTTTATTAATGCTGTTTATCTCTGTTTAATATTTTTCAAAACCAAACTATCAAAAAAACTTTAATATTTGCCTGCATTATGTCCAAATAGTGAGTGGAAATACTTAATGCAGACTATGAGCTCAGGGGAGTGGGAAGACAAAAGAGTACATGTGGGCATGATTAACTTAGGCGGGCAAGGGCATGTACCAGAGTCCATAGGATTGGCATCCTCATGAATACACACTGATCTGCTCTGTACACCGGCCAGAATTCGGCTCCCGTTTAGTGCAGCATTTCCTCACTGTGCTCAAAGTAGTTTAGTGCTTGCACTCGTCATAACAGTAGAGAGTTGCAGTCTGAACATTAGGGGAGAGATAAAGTGGAGTGCACATAATCACAGAAAACAACTATAAACATGTAAACTTCAGAAACATTAAGTTAAATAGAAGATAAAAAATGTAAGTAATTTATTCAGATCATTGTAAGAAATAACGCTGAAGTTTAGGCCTATATAGTCAGTCATAAGCTCACTTGGCGAAGCAAAAAAGGGCTTGTTTGTTGCACTGGAGTATTTCAGAATTTCTGGTCTTGCCATAATATTTTTCACAGTGAATTTGATGTGATAGTTTGTATATGAGTATTCTGCAGAAGGTACTCAGGAGACTCTAGTGTCTGATTGGCACAAACTGTGTGCCAAATATGGATACAGCCACCTGTTCTATAAACAAAATTAACCATACAAGGGCTAAAGATGTTGTGAATGCCATGCATTAAGAGTAATTTACATTCTCTGTTTTCGGACAGAGTAGCCTCCCTTTTCACTGAAATGCTTTTGTCATGAAGTAGATTATATAGAATGAATGAATGCTATGATATAACCTGACGTAAGGGTAGTTCAATTATGTTCGTTCATTTGGGTATCTTTTATGTTTCCACTAGGCCTGTTATCTACCCTGGGTCATTCTTGGATTCAACTATGTCATTGGTGGATCGTAAGTATTTGTAGAGCCCTGTTTGACTCAAATATGAAAGGACTGTAACCAGTTTCTGACCACCTACTTTCAAACAGTCCATCTACTCAGTTTTGTAACATTAGTATTTCCTAAATGCCATTCGTCTTATGAAATTATAATAATGTTTGTTAGTGAATCTGAGAGAGACTTTTGTTTTTCTCAGGATCTGTGTTCGGTGGTAATAATTGGGCAATCCTGTGGGATATATAGCTTCACCCACTTAATCTGCAGTTCATTTATGCATTTTATTAGATCCATTTGTTATCCTAATTCATTTTTAATTGGCTTATAGACAGTGTATTTGTCCATCACAGGAGTGTCGAAAATGAGTGCAACAGTCAACCCTGATCTGGCATTTGTCATTGGACTGTGTTTAATACTACACATTTTTTCTAAATATATAAAGCTTCACATTTCTGTCAACACATGGGATAAGAGGGGTACGGAAAAATCCTCCTACTGATAAAAATAATAAATAAAAAATATTTGTGAACTTAAAGGCTGTGGAGTGTCTCGCACTCCTGCTGTGAATACATTGGTCACGTTTTCAAAGCAGGAGTTGACGAAATCTTTACTTTCCATCTAGAACTTGTGTTGCGGACAAAAGGAATATAAACCAATGTTAACAACTTTCTATAAGACCTCTTCCACATACTTATTAATTGTACCTATTGTTTTCCAATTTTCAGAGTCTGGATTTGAGACTCGGGAAAACACCAAATGTTAAAAGGGACAGCAGATTAAGTCTCCTATAACTTGGGAGCGCTGTCTTGCTGCTTTTGTCTCCTCATCAAATTTCCATTAGAGCAGTCCTCCTGTACATAGATCATCTAGTACCTTTTTCATGAAGACTTTCTTTTCTGTCTGCTTTTAAATTATTGTAGAGGTATATAGCTTCACATTCAGTAAAGCCCTAATCATGTACATTTCAAATGTAGTTACTCATAGGAAAGTTAATGCAATATACTCCATTTGTAAGATTTGTGTCGAGTACCACTTTGCAGGTAGCAGTCTCCATCAATACCATTGTCTGCACAGCTTATGCTGCTTGTAGTTGCAGGATATTAACTACCCCTTTTCATGGTCTTTCATTGGTGCCATAGATCATGTTTGATTTATCAGTTTTTGACTGAGAGCTTACTTTATTATCAAAACGTATCGGCCTTTTCGCTGGGGTGCTCTATTACACTAAGTACTGATGTACAAGCACCTATGTATTTTCAGCGCTTTAAATGTTACAGGACTCTCTTTTAAAAAATCTGTATACATCTGTCTCATGAGATGTTCTTTCGAGTATTGTTTTTGAGATAAAAGGCTTGCTCCACCTCAGATAGACTTTTTGGAGGAGTTTTTTTCTTCTAAACAGACTGCAGAGATGTGAAGTTAAGGTTCACATTAGCATCTAATTCCATAAAAAATAATAACACGTCTAGGCAAGAATCATATTTTTGTGATATTTTCTGAGATGGCTTTTGAGGGTAGAGCAATAGAAGTGTTACAGTTGAGACCAATTTTCGTTGTATTGCCCTTCCTCGCTCATTCTCCATTATTGCGGAGGTTTGATGTTCTAGTATCCTGTAAATCCCATGTAGGATGTGCTTACATTAGTGCATAACCATGTATTGAAATACAAATCCAACATTTAGTATTGTAAATGATTGCATTTTGATCGATCATTAGGAGCAATGATCACTAAACACATATACTTTCAATATTTGTAACTTCTTTGTTATGTTAGTTAGAACAACATACTATTTTTATTTGTCACCATGCCATCTCATACAGAACTAGACATATACACATGAGCTTTGGCCCTGCTTCAGTAGGAACCGTCCAGCCCAAACTGTCAGGCCAAACACACTCTGACCCAGAACCCAAGCAACCCTGACTGGTTTTGGACTATTTGGACAGCTGGGTATAGCTGGAGCGCAATGGAACAGTGAACCAGGGACCCGGGTCTGGGCATATCTGTCACACCTAGATTGTTACATTAGGGAAACAAAAAAAAATATCTACCATATGTCTTAAGTTCTATATTTTTTTTAACTTACTACAGTATTACTCCACTGATTGCAGTATACCTAAAACAATAGATGGCCACTCTTTTTCTTGCATATTTCTAATGGTTTGATTATGCACTCTCAAAAGTGTTTGACAAAAATATTTTTGTAAAAAGTGGAGAATGTCAAATGATTGATATTTGCCTTGCTTCTTGATTTCATTACATATGTGTGGTGTACAAAAATACATTTTAAAATATCTCTTGCAAAATGCAATGTTATTTGTTTTTCTCTCTTGCAGCATAATCAATGAACTAATAGGAAACCTAGTTGGCCATCTTTACTTCTTTTTAATGTTCAAATATCCAATGGATTTAGGAGGAAGGAGTTTCCTGTCCACTCCTCAATTTCTGTGAGTTTAACTATATTTATTTGTATTCTATAGTATTCTTTTAAACAAGAACTCCAGGCTTATTCTCTTCTTTTTCATTATAAAAACTTGCCGAAAAAGAGTCAACAGGTAGGGATTTTACTAAGAACTTTAAAAGTACTTCTATGTTGGTATTTTGGTTCATGCACTAGCTATTGTATTGCTACCATATAGAGAGCAAAAGTGTCTATTTGGACTTTCCTTGAGAGCGGTGTAAGAACAAAGTAGAATTCTTAAATACTTAGTGTAGTGACCCAGCTATAAAAGTGAAATTTACATACTGATTGTTGTGTGCAACTAATATTAAATGGGAGCATAGCAAGACAGTCCAACATCAGATCAGTGAAAAGTATTCAAAATGAAAAAGAAATACTGCAATACAAAATATTTCGGTATTATGGAACAGTGTTTATTTTTCCAATATACTCTGTTTTACTATTTAATGTTTTTGCTTAATTCTGCTCAAATGTGCATACACAAAAATGTAAAAAAGCATTTGGAAGAATTTCAGAAAGTAATCAGTGGATGGGGGAGCTGGAGAACAATAAGAGAAGCAAGGTAGAATAGAGTAGTATTGTAGGTTCCCCTCATTTATTTAAAAAAAATAAACGGCACAGACACAGATGATAATTCTATTATCCTAAAACCGATAATATAGTGAATCTCACCAACATTCAGATATTCCTAGCACAACCAATGTGTAATTTTCCTAGTTCAGATTTGGATGGAACCTCTTTCATGGTGGGTGATAAAGAAGGTAAAAAATGTTTTTGCTGACCTTGCTTAAGTTGTAAGTTTATGGAAATTGTTACAATTTAAAGCATTAAGTTTAGATTAATATCTCCCCTGTACAACACACATTTGGTATGACAAGATTTTTAACATTTCCACGTTGCGAACAGGCGTTTGCGCCCGCTTTGTGCCCCCCTAGGCACTTTGGTATTACAGAAGGGGCAGCAGACACTTGTGCGGCCCCTTCTGTAAAACTAATAGTGCACATAAAGCACCAACACTATCTTCAGAGGGCATTCCCTCATTTGCATGGGGGTGTGCCCCATGCAAATGAAGGAATCCCTTTGCCTATAACAGACGCGGGCGCAGTGGCAAAGAAGCTCTCAGGAGGCACACTGACAGTGTGCAATCTAAAAGGGGGCGCACTTTCAGTGCACCCGTTAATGGCAGACCTTTGAAGTTGGGGAAAAAGGGTTCCCATGGACCCCCCCAGACATCCCTTTGCGGGCGGGTGTAGTCCACTCAATACACTCGCCAGCAAGGGGATCTCTGTTCCCACCGCAAAGTGCATGCAGGTTGCTGCCTGCACTGTAAAAACACGGAGCGGCTTCAAAGCAACCGCTCCGTTTTTCACATGAATGCGCTGCCCCCAGGGCAGAACTTTCATCATAATATGGCGCATTTTCCTTCATTGCGCTGGGCAGACATTTTAAAAGGTGTGCCCAGCGCACTGAAGGAAAATGCCCTGCATGTATAATACGGCCCCTAATGCAGCACGTTTAGGTGTGTCCATGCTTGTAAAACCTCACACATTATCCATTTTAATAATATTAATGAGATGCCTCTTGGAGAAGTTGCTGCTTATCTGGTATTACAAGCGAAAGCGTTAGTTCACATTAAATTTTAGGCCATGTCCATGAAGTTTAAATTTAAAGATGTGCATTACAATTGTTTCTAATGCTACTCACATATGTTTTATGCTTCTAGGTATCGATGGCTTCCTAGTAGAAGAGGAGGAGTATCTGGATTTGGTGTTCCACCAGCTAGTATGCGTCGGGCTCCAGAAGATCAAGGAGCAGCAGGTGGAAGGCATGCCTGGGGTCAAGGATTCCGGCTAGGTGAACAGTGACCCACTTTTAGCACTTTTCACAAAAAAACAATGCTATTGCACATAGAACTCTGGCGCATAATTTTTTGAGGACCGTTCTTTCTAGCGCTGTTGGATTTAACCCCTGAAGAATACTTTCTGATGTAAGGCAAAGTAAACATTTTTACGGAGGTAAAAACCCTTCAAAATAGTGAGCAATGCTCTACACAGCCTTTTCATCTTAACATATCTTCAAAATGTTCTTTTGGGAGCATCTTTCAATTTGTCTTTGATATGTTTTTTTTTTCTTTATCGCTGATGCGATTTCAGGACTCCTTAATGAATGGGTTTCTCTATTTTTTGCGGCCTGGCCTCTATCAATGGAGAATATGATAGTCATCTTGCTTGTGAGAATATTTTGAATCTAAAGCTGATTTTTAGAATTACCCAGTATATTTTTTGAGTTCAATATGCCTCTTTTGTAAACCTCTTACATGCAAACCGTATTTCAAAATTGCACTTCCTTGATTTTTTAGTTTTCTTGGTAGGCTCTTCACTTCTACAGTCTTCCTTTAGCGCTTAAGGAAGAAAAAGCATAGATGCCTTCCTAGGGAAAATAAATACTTTGATATTGGTAACGTGACAACTCATCCAAAATATGTCTCTAACCCAATGTCATTTCGGAATGTTTTCCAAAACTCAAATTTCCTTGATGCGCTGCTGTCAGGTGAAATAGCTGAATTTTTTTTTCTTTCAAGTATGAGAGATGGAAACTTAGTACAGTGTTTGATAAATGACTAGATGACAGCACCAGGGAACAAAAAGGTAACCACACTTGACCTGTATATAATCCTGTTTTATCTGTTCATTTATATTGGGCAAAAATCCAATTAAAATCTTCTTTTCAAATGATAATTGGGGTAATCCTTTTATATGTATTTTGATAAATCTGTTTGTATGTCCTTTGTTCCATTTCCACAAAGTAAGGTGATTGTGATCCCACATAGTTTATGTATTTCAAATCGATGAATGTTCCAAGTCTGTTATTCAGAATATGGATGCATTGAGTGTGGCATATTCTTGAAGGAGACTGAAGTGCCCTCTTTCAATGATTTAACAGTTCAGTCTTTTTTTTTTTTTTTACCCTGATGCAGTACCACTTTATTTATCATTAGCACAGGTAGAGTGAGAATTTATAAAGGACTGCTCTGTGAACAAAATTGGCTCAAGGCATTCTCCTGATTAACGGAAGGTGCGATGGTGTAATAAAGTACAGGTTTTCGGCTTTTGTCTGAAGAAAATATGAAGTTGGTGATCATCTTAAGCAGTACATTTGAAAGTGTGTCCATAGCTATTGCAAAGTCTCTTCCTTCGATGAAGCACCCTCTGAGCAGACAGGGTGAAGAATCTGCATGATTTGTAAATTTGATCAGATACTCCTGTGTTGTACAAATGTTGCATAATAATTGCATTTAATAAAGGCTACAAATCAGCTTATGATTTTAGAGCACTTAATGCATGTTAGTAGTGCATTATATAGCAGAGTTAACATACCAAGTTTTTATTTGTAGTGGAACAAATGTAATATATTATTTTGTATTTATCATGATTAGAGAATCAGATTTTTAAAATAAATCCTGCTTTGATTCACTCAAAGCATTGCAAAGGTAAGTTCTTTTTATTTGCATTAGTTCCAGACGTTTCTCTCAAAATCCTTTTTTTTTTTTTTTTACTTAAAGCAAAAAGGCATTTTGGTGTTTCTTCATTAGAGAAAATTTTTGAAAGTGCTGCAGAAGGTGGAGGCGGGATGAACAGCACCCGATGCCAATCACCTTTGTTTTGTAACTTAAGACACGTAGTCACAATAGTTTGCATCGTCTTACATAGCCTTGCTACTTTTAACAGGTTGCGAACTGGAAAATATCAAAGCGATCCACTCATAATGTAGTCCGTGGATTAGAAGAACGAAAGAAGGCTGGAGGCTTGTGAGCGCCAGAGATGCTTGTGGCATAACTCAGTGGCAGAAAGGAAGTTGTGGCCTAAGTCACTTGCTGATATGAGGCTGCACGGGAGAGGTTCCGGTGGTGCCAATGTGCCAGATCTTACAGACCAGCAAACCACCTCTCGCGGAAGCTTGAGAGACACCACTGAGAATACAGATCAGTTATGTTATGTTACGTAGATTTATACAGCGCAACATTTACTCAAGGGTATCTTGGCACTAATAGAAGGCAAAGTAACAGAACTGGCTGAGAGATTACTAGTTGAATAGCCAGATCTTGAGGATCTTTCTAAAAGCCAGAAAAGAGAATGCAGATCTAATGTGGAGAGGAAGGGCGTTCCCGAGCTTAGACGCTCCTACTTGGAAGCTACTACCTCCCCATCTAGCTTTCTTCAACCTGGATGGAGTAACGGAGTGTGAACCCAAAAATCTGAGGTTCCTCTTAGGAATATATCATGAAATTTGAGTTTCTCAAAAATTCTGGACCAATGCCATGTTAGGGCCTTATAAGTGAGACAGGGTGTTTTAAATTTGATGCGGTTTCTGACCGTCGACCAATGTAGGTGTTTTATGGGGGAAGACGCTGACTGATATTTTGGCAAATTTAGCAGGACTCTGGCAGCTAAGTTCTGCAACACCTGTAATTTGTTTAAATGTTGTTTCTGCAAGTTGGAGTATAGGCCATTACAATAAACAATTCTAGATAAAATGAGTGATGACATGACTAGTTTTCTTGAACTGACTGGAATATAGGGCAGAATCTTTCTGATGATTTTTAGCATATTATAGGAGGTGGATATGTTAGTATTAACTAGTTTATTAAGTTTAACGTCAGGAATCAACCCTAAGCTTTTAGGCTTAGAATAGGGAGTGGGCCCATTTCTGATGGCCAGCAGTCAGGTGTCCAAAAACAGGGGTCGTTTCCAAAGAGCATCACTTCCGTCTTTTCTGAGTTCAACTTAAGGTAACCTCTGTCCATTAGATACAGATTTATTTCATACAGCAGTAAGTGAGTGGAACTATGACCGAGGCACAGACAGGAACAGCTGAGTGGTTGGGCTGATCAACAAGTGTTGCCTGTTAGGCCCTACTAAATGCAGCTTATCAACCCCTTCAGCAAGCCGGTAAGCAGCGCACCACAGATCTGCCATTTTGGATTGGGCAGATCACCCAATGAAGACGTCATGCTAAGAATAGGAGGCTGCCAACCTTCTCTCCTGCTCCTTTCCAACAGGAGTGCAGATAACACCCAAGACCCACAGGCAGAACTGCATGAACACTATTCAGTGTTTTTTTATAAGCTGGGGTGGCGAACAGGTAAATTCAGCGTTCAAAAACACAATTGTTAAAGCTTAAATGCAAATGTGTGCGGTGCTTGAAAGAGGAGGAATGTCAGCCCTGCTTTCCTTAAACCAGAAGGGTATAACAATTGACACAAGCCTCTAAGCGCACTCATCTGTAAAAGTACAGTAGCATAAATCATCCAGACGTCCTTGTATTCCCAAGTTTCTTCTTTATTAATGCCAAATTTTTCTGCCAGCCAACATGTGTTTCGTCATTGAGAAATTCACCCCATGACTTCCTCAGGGCTGCTACGTATAAATCAAATCTCTAATCTGGATAAAATCTGCTCCCGGCTGAGGTCCAATCCTAGCGGCATGCTATAATTTTGGGAGTCAAGACTTCCCTATCAACAGTGTTCAAGCGAGTCCGGTCCATATGTATCAGTATTAGCCTCTAGTCGGGATAAGTTCTGCTCCCGGCTGAGGTCCAACCTTGGTGACACAATCTGTTATAATTGTCAAAACAATCAACAATATTCCGGCGAGTTTGTTCGGTTCGTATCGGTGTTTGCCCGTAGTGTAGCTCAATCTCATAGACCCATCGGGGGCGAGTGCGCCCGTTTCGGCGTTTGTGTCGGCTGGCAGAAAAATGTGGAATTAATAAAGAAGGAACATGGCAATACAAGGACGTCTGGATTATTTATACTACTGTATTTGTACATATTTCCGTGTCCTTAGACGCTTGTGTCAACACTACTCAGCGTGACCTGCTCTCATGTGCTAGTGCCTGCACATTGCTTCATTTACAGTGGACAATTACAAGCTATTCCATACGATTCAGTGACAACAGACCAACTAATCCTAACAATAAGCTAATATACAGCCAGACCTCCGAGCATGATAACGTTGGAGGCATAACACTAGAGGACTTATGATTGAATTGAAGGGGCTTTATTTTTCCTGGGACACGGTTGTGGTGTCCAGTCTCAATCAGCCAGGAACTGAAAGCCTTATAAGGGGGAACTTGCCAATTTCGAAATACATTTACACACCACAGATCAGCACCTCGAGGATCTGCAGCACAAAATCTATACTGACTGAGGTGAAGAATTCCCCAACACTACAGTTATTACTTGTTTATTGCAATGCCAACATGTGTGAAGATTACTCCTGGACTTTAAGAAACACAGCCCCTTTGATTACACAGAAAGCAGAATATTCATAGCGGTAGATTACTGGTATTAAACAAACATGGTCAGGAATACATCTTTGGCGCTTAGCCCATAGTGGGAAAAAATAGACATATGGTATGATCTCTTGGAAGTAGAAACCATGATAATTACATGGGATGGTAAAACAAGAAACTTTTACGACCCAAGAGAGCTGGAACAATTCTTGTTTAAAATGGAGGACAGTACAGTCGATATCGACTCCCTTGCACTGGCAGAATCCCTTAATTCACTTGACTGGGACCCCACCAGTGTTCAGTACCTCAACAACTGCCTGACCTTCTACACGCCCACCCGCCAGCTACGATCGACCAGCCTCACCCTGGCCGCCGTACCACGCATCCGCAGAGCCACCGCCGGAGGAAGATCCTTCTCCTACCTGGCAGCCAAGACTTGGAACTCCCTCCCCATCCACCTTCGGCTGACCCAGGGCCATCTCTCCTTCAGGAAGCAACTCAAGACCTGGCTCTTCGAGCAGTAACGGACCCCTCTCAGCGCCTTGAGACCCTTCCGGGTGAATAGCGCACTATACAAATGCTATGATTGATTGATTGATTGATTGAGGGATGCCACCTGTGAGACAAAGATGCATTCCACAATAAGATAGCCGGCAAGGACCCATAGCCCCACATCAATGAATCTCGATCCCTCTGAAGGCATGAAAATTCATCAATGACTATCACACTCGGTATCACTGAACTATAGAACATACATAGTTACCAAAGTCTTAGTTCTTGATGGCTGCCCCATAGGACAGTGACCTACTTTTGCAATTAGCTACTGGCTCCAAGCGAAAAGCACAACATGTGATTAAAGCTCATGATGCTCCATATTTGAATAGATGTGGAAGGGAGATTAATTTTTGCTAAACTTGATTCAGACACATGTTATTGTAGCTGGATTGGTTTACACAGCCAACACCCTGAAAATCGGTTTTCTATCGAGACTCACCAGGCTCTATGGATTTTGGACTCCAACAAGTATTTATTGTTGGTGTCTCGAGCTCTACTCTGGACCATGTATTGGATAGATAGGGCAGGCTGGACTTTGGCTGGAACTGTGATGGATGCATACTCACTGATTTAATTCCTGACCATGGCCTCGACGATACTTGGCGTCTGCACCACCCAGTGGAAAAGGACTATACACTATTTGATGACCACATGGTACGGAAAAATTAATCCATTTCTTTTTGGCTGTAAAATAACGCCTACCCAAGGTGCAACACAGTGCTATAGTAACAATGGACATCTAAGACCATACCCCGACTGTGCTTTCCTTTAATCTTGGTATAGTTGCCCCAAAGACCTGACTAATTAACTCTCTCTTCTATTGGTAACCGCAAAAAAAGAGAACTCTATGCTCCCAGGTTCAGGATTATTTAGCTAGAAATCAAGGCTTTTGCAGTCCCAGCAAAGCCTCTTTCGGCGGTATAAATGTGCCTTAGAAGCTTGATGATCAGAGATGCGTTGGCAAGACAAGTAAAAATAAGGCAATAAAGGATGGCTCTAGAAACTGAAATCATACCATTACAGCGGATTTACAGGAGGACTCCCTTCGGATGAGACACTCCCGCTCCTAACCAGAAAAAAGTATTGACTGAACACAGTTTTTTCCAGAGAAGACCCCTCACTGGCTAAGCTGTGTCTATTGTTATAATCACTGATGAAGTGTACTTGTTCAAATAACGAAATTTGGTCAACAACACTGGTTATCAGCATTTACGAAAAACAAAATCAAACTGCAATTAACTACTGTTGTAATTAATTTAATGTTCATTGCGTCTGTTTAACTAAATAGTAACTATTAATGTTATGACACAAATTGGGATTTATATTGTTAAAAAGTATCCTTTGTTTAGTTCTCGGTTGCCCTTCCTGGTAGGAAGATGCATTGTTTGTGAGCATGGAAACATTCCAGATTAATTTATGTCACTAGATGTGAATGTGCAACCCAACCACACCTACAATTGTTATGGTTACACACAGATCTACCTAAACCACGAAGGTGGATCTGGAGTACACTTTTATGTGCAAATCTACCGGAAAGAGGTCCATGACCGAACCAGCCCTGTCTCAAAAGCAAGAAGACCAAAACTCTACTTTCTGCCCTTGCTATCTTCCACATCTCCTATTCGGCGCCCCAACTCTTATAGGACTTTCATTGATTCTAATCGTGAATATGCATACCCTGAGAATGCAGTTTGCTCATGACCGGTTAATCACTCCCCCAAGTCACTTCAGCCTGCAAGAACATGTTAATCCATCTACCCTTTGGCCAAATGCAATGATATTGGTACTAGCAATAGTGGTATCCGTATTCTACAACTGCAACATCATTCTAACAGCCCTCGCAGAGAAAGCTCCTAAGGATACAGAGCAATGCTCCTTTACAATCGTGTGCATCTAACAAACTACTACGGCCTGCCCACAGTTGATTTCTCCCTTAGCACCACACTGCAAGTGGCATTTAAAAAAGAATAAAAAAGCAGGTATATATTGCACATCTCTCCCATGCAGAAATAATGAAAGACAGCGACATGAGCTGCTGTGACTCAAAAATAAAAAGTCTTCAGTGACGAGCATACATGTTAGGGGCCTAGGGTTCCTCCACAAGAATTAAAGCAGATTTAAAAAAAAGGGTGGCTTCAAAGGATATCTCAGAATCTGTCTTCCCCAAATCCTCCACCAGTTTCATCCCTATTAAGCAAATCTTTAAAAAAAAAAGTGGCTGCTTGTGTGGAAATGAGCATGTGAACCTCAAAGACAGATGAAAAAACAGACTAGTACAGGTGATTCTGATGGATACATCTGCCAGTGGATTCCTCACCTTGTGAATATCCCCTGCGCCAGCATTCCACGGAACTTTTCTTCCCCAGCATTCCACGTCGACGTGGGCGACGTCATAATACACCGGCTCAGCTCGCGACTCCGATCGACGTCACCGGAGCCATAAGAAGCCCACGTCGGCGTGATGACGTCAGTTCCCTTTTTTCCGTGCCTTCGACGCGCAACGGTTTTTTCTCCAGTGCTACTTTGTAGTTTGGTTGTGTATCTCTGTTTATTCGACTAGGAAGTCGGGCTTTAAGCCCTGTAGGGAGTGTGGAGGCCTGATGTCGATAACGGATCCTCACCAGAATTGTTTATGGTGCCTCTCCTCGGAACATGATATGGAGGAGTGCGGATGCTGTAAAAGCATGAACCCGAAGGCACTAAAGGAAGACCAAGCTCTTCATGAAGAAGATTGGTGAGGAAAAAAGAGGGAGGAAGAAGGAGAGATCGAAGAGAGAGTCATCGACTTCGAGGTCGAAGAAACACCATAAAAAAAGTAAACATTCTAGACGTCGATCCTCGAAGTCCAAGAAATCGAGGTCGAGGTCGGCTTCGTCTCATCGACGTCTGAGTAAAGGTTTGTCTCCTTCTCCTTCACCTTCAAGGTCTCCGGAGGGTTCTCCTACGAGGAAGCAGACTTCGAATCAGTCTCCGACGCGGTCTTCGGCTCCGTCTAAGACGTCGACTCCGGTTCGTGTGGAGTCGGATGCTTCTATGCATGAGGAGCAGGAAGAGTCGGTTCCAGTACCTGAAGATTCTGAGGCTCCAGTGGAGGATATTGCGGTGCCGGAGGCCCCACAAGAGGTTCCTTTGCCTCAGTTCCCGGCCCCAGGTACGGATTCGGCTAATTTCTTGAATGCTATGTATGGCATTTTTAATAGGGCGGCCTACCCATCCGGAGCACCAGCTGGTCCCGTGGGTCCGATGGCCTTTACAATGGGGGTGCCACAGCAGTATGCTCAGGCCCCCTTTATGCCCTTTATGCCGATGGCGCCTTCTTGGCAGTTTCCGGCGCCGTCTGGGGATCCGATTTGACCTCGGAAGGTTCGGCAGGCTTCGGAGCCTCCTTCGACGCCGAGACTGGCTCCATCGACGCCGAAGCCGACTCCATCGACGCCGAAGCCGACTCCATCGACGTCGAGGCTGACTCCATCTGCTCCGTGTCTGGCGCCGTCGAAGCCGGTTCCTCTGGTTCCTCCGACGCCGCGTACGACGTCGCCGACGTCGGTACCTCGAACCGGTCGAGGAGGGAAGCCCAGAGGGTGTTGGAGGAAAGAAGATATCGAGAGGTGGAGGAAGGTGAGGTTGATTCTTCTTCGGACGAATTCGAGGGCATTGAGGAAGCCAGTGGGCTGGATACGACCCCAGAGTGGGAACATACATCTGCCACGTCTTCTCCACCTCATGAGTTGGCTCCCTATCACGTAGTGATTAAGAAAGCAGCGGAGCTTCTGGATTTACAGCTGCCTTCTGTAGAGTACAAATCCAACCTGCTCACAGAAGTGTTACATTCTCCGTCTTCGACATCGGAGCCCTTGTTGCCTTTCAATGAGGCCATATTGGAGCCGTTATTAGAGGTATGGAAGAAGCCCCTTTCTTCTCCTGCAGTGTGTAGACAGGTGGCAAGAAGGTACAAGGTTGCACCAGGGGATCCTGACTTTTTATCTACTCATCCGTCCCCGGACAGTTTGGTTGTGCAGGCTTCATGCTCCAAGCATGCTTCTGGTGCCTTTCCTCAGTCTCCAGCTGACAGGGAGTCTAAAAAGGCTGATCAGGCAGCCAAGAAGACCTTTTCGACAGGAAGCATGGCGTTAAAATCGACTAATGCTACATGCCTGCTGGGGCGTTATGTGCACGGTCTGATGGATTCCATTAAGTCCTTGGCTCCTAAGTTGCCTGAAGGGGATAAGTCATGCTTCATGGAGGTTGTAGCGGACACACAGGTGGCTGCCAGGCAAGTTATCCAGTCAGGGTTGGATACTGCGGACTCCGTGGCAAGGATCATGGGGTCTTCTGTTGCTGTGAGAAGGCAGGCATGGCTCCGTAACTCTGGTTTCTCAGCGGATGTTCAAGCTACGCTGGTCGATCTTCCATTTGATGGTCAGAAGCTGTTTGGGGAGAAAGCGGACTCTGCCCTTCAGCGTTTTAAGGACAGCCGATTGACTGCAAAATCCTTGGGCCTGCAAGTACCGGCAAAGGGTTCGACCTTTCGAAAATTTAGGGGCTTTGGGCGGTCGTCTTTTCGCTCTTACCGGCAGCCCCAGCAGCAGCAGCAACAGCAACAGCAGAATCCCCTCTATAAGTCCTATAGAGGGAGGCAAAGGGGTCGGAGAGGTTCTGGACGCAACCCCTCTTCTTCCTCCTCCTCTGCTCCCAATGAGGCCTCAGGGAAGCAGCCCTAGATCCCCCATCCTGGATCATGTAAGGCCTGTGGGGGGTCGGGTGTCCTACTTTCTACGGGGTTGGAAATCGGTTACAACAGACCTTTGGGTTTTGAACCTCGTAGAGACTGGGTACGCCCTTCCCTTTCGGGAGTTTCCTCCCCCTTACCCTCCTTGCCAAGGTTATTGCTCGGAAGACCATCTGCTTCTCCTGCAGAAAGAAGTTCTAGCCTTGCTTCAGAAGGGTGCAATAGAGGTGGTTCCGGAGCAGGAAAGGGGTCAGGGATGCTACTCCCGGTATTTTCTGATTCCCAAAAAGGACGGCAGATTGCGTCCTATACTGGACCTCAGAATCTTGAACTTTTACCTGAAACAGGAGAAATTCAAGATGCTGACCCTTGCGCAGGTTCTTCAAGCGTTGCAGCACGGAGACTGGATGGTGTCGCTCGACTTACAGGACGCGTACTTCCATGTCCCAATCCTGAAGTCGCACAGGAAGTATCTCCGTTTTACGGTTGGGTCGCAACATTACCAGTTTGCGGTCCTCCCGTTTGGTCTTACTACCGCACCTCGAGTCTTCACAAAGGTGATGGCAGTGGTGGCTGCCCATCTCAGGAGGTCGGGGATTCCGGTTTTTCCCTACCTGGACGACTGGCTTCTGATGGCTGAATCCCCAGAGATGGTGCAGCATCATCTGCAGGTAACATCTCAGCTGTTGTTCGACTTGGGTTTTTCGATCAATGTGCCCAAATCTCACCTGGTGCCCTCTCAACGCAACCTGTTCATAGGGGCGGTACTGGACACTACTGTGTGTCGAGCATTCCCTCCTCCTTAAAGGATTCTCGACATTCAGGAGTTGGTCCCTTTATTCCACAGTGGAGCGGTTGTTCCAGTTCTGAATGTCCTTCGCCTGCTCGGTCTGTTCGCTTCCTGCATTCTGTTGGTCAACCATGCACGCTGGCACATGAGGGCGCTCCAGTGGTGCCTCCGCAAGCAGTGATATCAGCACAACGGAGATCTCAGGGAGTCAATCAAGATCTCCAGAGAAGCTGCAGCGGATCTTTCATGGTGGAGAGTAGAGGGCAATCTGTCGCAAGGAAAGCCCTTTCATCTGCCTCCATCGGTGGCCACGGTGATAACGGATGCATCCACCCTAGGGTGGGGTGCTTATCTGGGGGATCTGGAGATCAAGGGTCTTTGGTCTCCAGAGGAAAGGTTGCTTCATATCAACCTTTTGGAATTGCGGGCGATTCGTTTGGCGCTCAAGGCCTTCCTCCCTTCCCTTCGCGGTCAGTCGATTCAAGTCCTGACAGACAACACGACCGCGATGTGGTATGTCAACAAACAGGGAGGAGTAGGGTCTCTTTGTCTGTGCAGAGAGGCCTTACGTCTATGGTCCTGGGCTCAGGACCATCAGATTTGTCTGATGGCAAATCATCTGGCCGGGGTACTGAACGTGCGTGCGGACAGTCTCAGTCGGCAGTTCTCCGCCGATCACGAGTGGAGGCTCCATCCGGAAGTGGTTCGTTACGTCTTTCGGACGTGGGGAACCCCTCGAGTGGACCTGTTCGCCACGCGCGAGAACGCGCACTGCCCGTCATTCTGTAGTCTCCAGTTTCCGATGCAGGGGGCGTTGGGGGACGCGTTTCAGTTGAGTTGGGGCTCACATCTCCTTTACGCGTTTCCTCCCATACCCTTGATTCCTCGGGTTCTGAGGAAGATTCGCCAAGACCGGGCCCAAGTCATATTGGTCGCCCCGGATTGGCCAAGAAGGGTGTGGTATACAGATCTTCTCCATCTCTCCTCGTGCCCTCCGCTCCGTCTCCCTCTGAGGGCAGACCTCCTCTCGCAATCGGAGGGGCAGGTTCTACACCCCTACCTCCAGAGCTTACACCTTCATGCCTGGAGATTGAACGGGGCAACCTGAGTTCATTCTCTCTCCCACCTGATGTGGTGGATGTTATTTTATCGGCCAGGCGACGCTCCACCAAGTCCATTTACTCCTACAGGTGGTCTAAGTTTGTAAAGTGGTGTGGAGAGAGATCCATTGATCCTTTAAAGGCCCGTCTGTCCAATGTGCTTCAGTTTGCTCTTTCCTTGGCTCAGCAGGGCTGTGCTGTGGCCACGGTTAAGGGCTACCTTTCGGCCTTATCGGCTTTTCTGTGCCTCCCAGATCAACCTTCTCTATTTAAATCTCCGGTTGTTCTGAGGTTCATCAAGGGCCTTACAAACATGTTTCCTCCCACTCCATTTGTAATGCCTCAGTGGGACCTTAATCTTGTTTTAACCTTTCTAATGGGGTCCCCTTTTGAGCCTCTTCATACTTGTCCTTTGAGGCTGTTATCATTTAAGGTGGTTTTTCTTGTGGCCATAACCTCGGCAAGGAGGGTAAGTGAGCTTCAAGCTCTTAGTTCCAAACCTCCTTTCCTTACTTTGCATGCTGAAAGGATGGTTCTCAGGACCAGGGCTGCTTTCCTGCCAAAGGTAGTCACTCCGTTTCATTTGGGGCAGTCCATTACTCTCCCTGTTTTCTACCCTCCTCCTCACCCTTCCAAAGAGGAGGAAAGACTCCATCGTTTGGACCCGAAGAGGGCTGTTAGTTTTTATCTGGATAGAACCAAGGACTTTCGCCTGGATGACCAGCTCTTTATTGGCTACATTGGTCGTTCTAAGGGGAAGGTGGTGCACAAGCGCACGCTGTCAAGATGGATAATTCTGACCATCAAGATCTGCTACGCCCTGGCTGGTAAGACTCCTCCTGATGGTATTAGAGCGCATTCAACTAGAGCTAAAGCCTCTACATCTGCTTTGGCCCGGGGTGTTCCTGTGGCAGATATTTGTAAAGCCGCGACTTGGGCCTCCCTCCATACTTTCGCAAAGCATTATTGCTTGGACTCTGAGATGAGGAGGGAGGGCCACTTCGCGCGCTCTGTGTTGCAGGACTTTCTGGTATAGGAAGGTGGACACCCTCCTCCGGGAGTGGGGACTGCTGTGGGAATCTATTCACAAGGTGAGGAATCCACTGGCAGATGTATCCATCAGAAGAACAAGTTACTTACCTTCGGTAACGCTTTTTCTGGTGGATACAGTATCTGCCTGTGGATTCCTCACTGACCCACCCGCCTCCCCGTTGTCCACCTTTGTATACCATGAAATAGGTCTTGTTGATATGCTTTTATGCTTTGTTGTGCAGTTGTAGGAAATGCTTGTTTATTTAGCTTTCTTTTCCTTTGTATGCTATGCATATGTGTTGGTGTATTGTATACTGTGTATACTTTGAGTCTGTCGTTAGTCCACCTGTTCGCCTCGAAGGCACGGGGAAAAAATGGGTGGAACTGACGTCATCACGCCGACGTGGGCTTCTTATGGCTCTGGTGACGTCGATCGGAGTCGTGAGCGGAGCCGGTGTATTATGACGTCGCCCACGTCGACGTGGAATGCTGGGGAAGAAAAGTTCCGTGGAATGCTGGCGCAGGGGATATTCACAAGGTGAGGAATCCACAGGCAGATACTGTATCCACCAGAAAAAGCGTTACCAAAGGTAAGTAACTTGTTCATTACGAAGAACCGTCTAGAATGCTGTGATGACACCACACCCATGTTGATTGCCAAATATCTGGCTCCCTATTAAATGAAATACATAGTTCAAGAAAACGTGGCTAACTCTCATGACACTGATGGTGTGTGCCGTATCCACATGACTACCTGTTCTACAGGATCTCTCTCAAAGGGTTAGCAATCCTATCAACCATCGAAAGAATTGAGATTGTCGCCCTAAAATCGCCTTGTCAGCTGGATTCTTCGGTAGATTCCATGACATGCAAATATCAGCACTTGGGAATGTTTTCGTACACCTCTGAGAGTTCAAGGACACATCCTAAAGTTTTGCAAGTGTCCTAAAGACCCATATCATCCGAACAGCCTGTTCAGTAGTTTTGTCTACCACTACAAATAATCCATCCTCTGCTTCACACACACACACACACACACACACACGCACACTCTGTCTCTCTCGCTCTCTCCCTCTCTCTCTTTCCCTCCTTCTAGTCCCTGCCACATTTTAACACAATTGCCTATTCAAATGACTAAGACAGAAACCCAACAAGTTTGGCTAGGGGACGATTTTTGCCTTACCCACTGTTTTTACCACTAAATAACCGTTGAGAAGCTTGAGGAAGAAAACACATTCCACCGACCAGACTAAATGCTGCACTTTGGTATTTAATAATTATTAAGAATACTGGGCCTATCCAATTCATAGAATCAGCACATTTTATATGTTGCATTTTAAGCCACTTGAAGAGAAGTCTCTAAAAGTTTAGGCTCTATTATGTTGTTTCTTCTAATAGCTCAACTGCTCGGAACATCATCATAGAGAACAAGAAGTAGTCATGGCCATGGAGCACAACAGGCCATTTTTACCCATGAAGTATTTTCCTGCTTGAAAATACAACCTGAAAGACAGTGTGTGTTTTTCCCCAGTTTCTCCATTGGGAAATCACTTTTCCCTGTGGTGAAGTATCTCCCCATAAACCTCCCCACCAAGTTTTGGTGTGTTCCATTCCTCTTTTCACTGTGGATGAGAATTTACTCCAGTCTTTTGCTGGAGCAAATCAACCATTTCCAGGTTGGAAAAGGATGAGAGGAGGTTTTCTGATTATGCCTTGGTTCACTCACTTCCCACACCTTGCATTGGGTTTACTACTCCATAAATGAATACCGTTGTAGCATACAATTACAGGAAAGGCATTTTTGCATGATAGGTTCCTTCTGTGGATACCTGGCAGATGTAAATGAAGCCATATTAGACCATAAATGGCTTTGTGAATCATGGCTACTGTACTTTATTGTTTGCCAGTGGAGCGCAATATCTATGCCTGTGAACTGATGTGGCAGGCAGCATAAATAATGTTGAGTTTGTAATTTTGGCTTTATTTTAAAACATTAATGTGCTAACTTTTGTTTTGATTCCATCTTTATTGTGTATGAATATCATCCCTTGCATGGTAAACTAAAAATTCTATCATCCTGCTTCGTGTTCGTTATGTTTTTAAGGCAACTCTAATGAAAATAGTAACAAATCGACAACTGCTGGTGTATTGAGACACATTTAAGAATATGTGCAGTATGAATATATTTAGGCCCTGCCCAGCTGTTGGGAGTATCCCCAAGTTACATACTTTTGTGTGCTTCAGCACTCCTTATCTTTAATGTGAAATGAGCTTGTTATGTGATTTTCAGATGGGTTGCTGGGTCATTATTTGAGTGATCAAAATTCAGTGTAGTGATGGTAAAAACGTGGACGTCTAGTAATAACTCCTCCTGTGTTTCCATTTCATTGAATCGTATTCATTCTGGTAAATAGCTTTAGTACTGTAAAGTGAGTGACTGTTGAAAAAGAATATACAAGTTTTGTAAATTGGCGAAATGTTACTGTCCATGGTAATCCATTCTTAAATGAATTAGTGTATTTTTGAATCTGTATCTGAGTGGTGGGAGATGCTTTAACAATACACAATTGATTTGGCTGTCAACAATGGAAAATACTTATCTCGTTTTAAAGAGTTGTCTGCTTTTAGTGTCTAATGATACCATAGTTCTGATATTGAGTCCTTAATCTTAAAGGCCATGATTTTGCTATGTATGGATTTTGTTGATAAATGTATTTACATGCTAGCCTTTCTGGCATGCAGGCTGAGGGAATAATTAATTTTGGTAAATTTAAGACTATACTAGTTCACTGGTACGGAATTTTCAAACAAAATAGTTTTAAAACTTTCTTTAAAATATAAGCTTTCCAAATGAGCAACGTGTAAAAATCCATTTTATCGCAAGCTAGAATTCTGTTATTTTGTATTGGGGTTCACATTTGTGTATTGTTTTGTATTGTTTTGTTAATGTTTTAAATTAAAGCTTTACATTAAAGGTTTTTGCCTTTCTCTTGTTGCCATTGTATCAAAATGTGTGGGTAAATATTGAACTAATGGATACACCATTTGTAAGCATGTTTTTAATTTTTAATTTTATTTTTGTTTCATGGGTGGTGTGCCATTTTGACTGCATGGTCAGCATAAATGTTTTCTATAATCGGTACCAGAGGTATATGCATGCATAACAATTTATATTTGCTTGGTTCATTGTTTTCGCTCAATCTTTTAATGTTCATCTGCAAAAGTTTTGTCTGCCCTCCTCCCATTCTTTGCTGGATCTTCATACTTACGAATTTAGTGATCCAGAGATGTCCATGAGTGTATGCACTTCAACATGATTGAAGTCCTTGGAATTATTATAGATTAAATAAAGTCTAATTTAGTTCCGAAGTCTTTTTTGCCCTCCTGCCAACAAGAACATCTGTACATACAGAAACACTTACACAATTAGTGCTGCAACTGAGGGAACGGCAAAATAAAGTTAGGACAATAATTCAAGTGTTCTAGCACAGATCCTCATTACACTACAAAAAATACCTTTAATGAAGAGGCCACTGAAAGATAAGTGGGTGCAGTCAGAAAAAAGTTTGATGCCATCGATAGAAAATGTAAGGTTTTTCCAAGAGAGTAATGTCCAGAGAAACAAAGGAAGAAAGACCCTTGAGAGCTGTTGCCAACAGAGAAAAATTGAAAGTGACATGGTGCTTAGGAGATTTCAGAGCAAGAATGAGGATCTAGAAGATCACTCTAGGATGGTGAGCATTCATGTTGTGGCAGTACCAAAAGGAGTGGACGGAGGTGTATAAGTGGAAGCCTTCCTAAATCATTGAAACAATCCTCCTAGACCCAACCGGGATCCTAAAAGATTTACCGAGAGTTAGAATGCCATGCTAGAAACCAAAAACTGGCTGACCAGCTTGAGCCATTATTGCCTACTCCGTAGATTTTCGTGTAAAAGAACACATTCTAGAAAAGGCCTGAAGCACTAAGTCACTTACTTCTATTGGCGGCTTCTCTTTTAGGATTTCTTCGGACCTTTCATTTGAAACCAAGAAAATTGGTAAAGGGATCTTAGCCCTTGTTTCTGAGTCCAAGAATGATGGTTCACAAGCACAGACCATACAACAATTTTTGAAAATCCTCTGGCATGGTGACTATGAAGTATTTATAGAAGTTGAAGAAGCTTGATTCTGCCTTGCAAAAATGTGCGCTGACCAAAAGTTGATGTAGCATCCCCGTATACACCACACACACACACTCCAGGTAGATTTGGGAAGCGGGGGAAGAAGCAATGATGCAGCCAATAAAGCAGAGTAAACTGGGGTAAAACTACAGCTGGGAAATGTTTTGGATAATAAATATGTACACAATGCATAGTCTGTATCGTATGGATGTAGGTTTATGGTCTTGCCAACCCCAAGGTCATCTTCCTTATAGTTGAATAATGATGAAGCATTCACCTGACCTTCAGCACTGGGCTACATGGACCCTAGCCAGTAACATGGTGGATGAAGAGATAAAAGAAAGGCTGATGAGGGAGAAAATAATAAAAACAGTTGGTGTAGAAATCCTGTGTAATCCACTATATTTTGAAAGAGAACTTGATCTCAGATAAATAGTATTAAGGTTATTTCAGTGCACGTCAATAGTCTTTATAATGTGTAAATGTCAAGCATTTATGACATAAGTCTAAGATTCTATTGCATTAATAAAAATGATGCACAAATTCCATTGCATGAGAGGTGAGGGAAAGAGGCTAGTATTCAAATGCTTTGCCGCGAATAAGTGAGGTAGACTGCATAGTTGGGAGTGGTGGTTAAGAGTGGAGCATCCCAAGATTGGTAGATGGATCATTGTGCACCTTGTGATCGGGGAGGGTGCAAAATTGTGCAGAAGTCAACTACTGTGGGCCTGTCACTGATAAACCACACCCTCTAGAAGAATTGCTTCTGGAGCTAGTAATGTTCTCTCAAAAGCAACAGATGGTTAAAAGAGTAACAAAAGTGTGGTGAATATTTAAACCATACATCAAAGCTGGAATTTAATCGATGTTTGGCACACACAACATCCGCAGGTGCTGATTATACCCACCTTAATAAAAATATTTAAGTCAAGCAAGATTACTTTTTTCCTTTTCTCCAGGATACGTAGATGCATGGAGACAAATATGCCAGGCAGTTTTGTCAGGACACTTCTCTATTTCTTACATACTAGGTCACCCCTGCTAGGAAGAGCAGTGCCATTAAAAATACTGTAAGGCAATGGTGGCAGACGTGCTCGGCTGAGCTGCCATTCGACAGGCCCCAGAGCCAAGAATCCTGATATGTCTCCTACTGGAGCTGCACCGGAGGCTAGATATCAATCTATCGGGGAATTGTGAAGCGTGCTACTCACCCGTGAGGGTTTCAAGGTGCTGGCTCGGGAGGTGGGGTGCAGTCCTGAGTCAGCCGAAGAGCCAGGCCTTCGGCAGAGTGGGAAGCATCTGATGTTAATCGGGAGCCCGTTCCAGGTCTTTGCCACGATGTAGGAGAAGGCTCTTCCACCCGCTCTGGCTCTGCGGATGTGCCAGGTTTTGGGGAGGTCGGAGGAGCGGAGGTTTCGCTTGGGTACGTGGAAGGAGACTCTTTAGTTGAGGTATTTGGGTCCAGTGTTCTGGGGGGATTTGTAGTTGTGGGTGAGTAGCTTGAAGGTTACTCTCTTCTTGACGGTGTGCCAGTGGAGGTCGCGCAGGTGTAGGGTGATGTGTTCATGTCGTGGGATGCCGAGGATGAGTCTGGCCGCAGTGTTCTGGATGGTCTGGAGTTTGCGTAGCAGGGATTTGTTGATTCTGACATAGAGGGTGTTTTCGTAGTCCAGTCTGCTTGTTATGAGTGCGTGGGTAACGGTCTTTCTGGATTTGGGGGATCCAGTTGAAGGTCTTGTGAAGGATGTGGATGGTGTTGAAGCAGGTGGAGGCGACGGCGTTGATCTGTCAGGTCATGGTGAGTGAGGATTTGAGTATGATGTTGACATTCCGGGGGTAGTCCGTGGGGGAGGTGGGGTTGCCGAGGGCAGTGGGCCACCAGGTGCTGTCCCATGCTGAGGGGGTGAGCCCAAGGACAAGGACTTCCGTCCTTTCCGAGTTGAGCTTTAAACAGCTGTTGTTCATCCAGGATGCAACGTCTTTCATTCCTTCATGGAAGCGGAGTCTGGTGGTGTTGGGTTCCTTAATGAGGGAGAGGATGAGCTGGGTGTCGTCGGTGTAGGATTCTATGCTGAGTCAATGCTGTCTGACGATGGTGGCGAGGGGGGCCATGTAGATGTTGAAGAGCATGGGACTGAGCGATGATCCTTGGGGTACTCCGCAGTTGATTTCTGTGGGTTCGAAGAGGAAGGGCAGCGGTCTGATTCTTTGGGATCTGGCAGTGAGGAAGGAGTAGAGCCAGTCGAGGGCGGTTCCCTGTATGCCGACGTCGTGGAGTCTGACTGTGTCGAAGGCAGTGGAGAGGTCCAGTAGGCTGAGGGCTGCGGTGTGGCCTTGGTCGAGGAGCGTACGGATGTCGTCTGTGGCGGCGAGGAAGGCGGTCTTGGTGCTGTGGTTGCTGCAGAATCCTGATTGGGAAGGGTCGAGGGTGGAGTTCCCTTTGATGAAGTTCGACAGCTGGACTTTGACGATTTTCTCAGTGACTTTGGCCGCGAAGGGGAGGAGAGAGATGGGTCGTAGTTTTTGAGGTTCATCGGATCTGCAGAGGGTTTCTTGAGGAGTGGCTTGACTTATGCGCGTTTCCAGTCATCGGGGAATGTGCCCGATTTAAAGGTGGCATTGATGGTGCATTGTAGCTCGGGTGCTATTGCGGCGGTGGCTCTGTGGAAGATGTGCCGCAGGCGCCCCATACACAGCAATAGGAAAGAAGTCTGGACATGACGGCCCGGAACCTCTGCAAAATAGCACCCGGACTGCAGCGTTAAGCGAGGAACAACCCAGGCCTCATCAGAGGCTGCTCTTGAAGCCATGAGTGCCAACAGAGGAGCCCTAGAGACAGTGGATACTGGAAGACGACTGCTGTCACCAGGAGGAGCAGAATCAGTGGCGCCGTCTGAGTGCGATCGGGCGAGGCCCACATACTGCTGGCTGACCGAAGGTGGGTGCGGTCTGTACCCACGGACGGGCTGTCAACCTGGATCGAGCTGGCATGGTGAGATTGGCGACCCTCCCCTCCTGCCTCCCCCCCCCCCCCGCCTCCCTGGAGGTGGACAGAACCAGGACATTTGGGCCCCCCAAGCTCTATGGGGACATTGGCAGCAAGGATGGAATTGCAGTGTGGGGGTGGAGCCACACAGTGATGCTTGGGGACCCACTGCACTGTATAATTGAGGACCCTGACTACTTTGTAGACCGTGGGGGCACAGTAGCAGTGTTTGGCACCACCAGGAATCGCCTATGCCTCCAGCACACCTTGGGAGACACAGTACTGAGGAGTGGTTGATCTTAGGGATTCTGTATTGTTCTGCAACAGGCGCCTGGAGCTCGGGGAGAATGGAGTGAGATGTGGCTGGATACGCTGTAAGGCATCACAACGATACAACCAGTGACCCTTGAGGGAACCCCTAAGCTGCATCACTGTATGCTGTGAACTTGACTGATACAGGATGGGGAAGCCCAAGGTAGCAAAGTCCACTGTGGTGGAGGCCCCTGCGGTCTCGCCCCTAGACTCTGAGAAGAATCCGCTTGCAGCTCACACTGCGGCCATTCTTGCTGTTATTAATAACACAAGGCTGTCCCTGGAGGTGCAGATTGCATCTGTGGCGAATGATGTCAATATTTTATGAGGAGACCACAAGAAACTATCGGAGAGGGTCCGAGACGTTGAAGTGTAACTGGATGTGGCCCACCTGGAGATTCCAGACCTCACGAAGTGCTGCGCAACACTGGAAAAGATATGGCTCTCCTCCTGTTTCTTTTTGAGCATGCGGAAGGGAGGTCTCAGCGGCACAATGTAAGACTTGTGGGGTGTACCTGAAAAGGCTGAGGGCCAGAATATCATATTCTTTGTAGAGGGCTGGTTGGAAAAGACACTTTTTGTTGGTGGTGAGAACACACCACATACTGGCTAGGGCCCTGGCCCCAGGGCGCCCTCCCTGTCTGATAAGTGTATGCCTACAGGGACAATATTCTTCAAATCTCCTGACGAAACCGGTCTGGGCTGCTGAAGGGACAGGAAGTTAACATATACTTCCCCCGACTATACTTCTGTGGTCCAAAGGGAGGCTTTCACACCTTTCAACGAAACTGCGGGCGTTTTATCAATAGAGGTCATATTTTCTACTGTCGGTGAATGAGGCACGGCAATGGCTGGAGGCCATAGGACTCAAATCCGAAACCGCAGAATCCCAGAAGATCGATTCAGAATGGCAACAACAAAAACACAGGAAACGGAGAACTGCAGGCCGCAGATCTGCTACGAAGGAGCAGATGAAGGCAGAGCAAGCAAGTTGTGAATGCCGTCAAGACTAGCAGGGATATTTAAGACACAACGTACAGAGAGCTCTGGTTGTGGAGGGGGGGACTAAATCTGCAGGCACTAGCACAGAGACTGATGATGAGACCCTGCTTTTGAATACCCCAATTACGTTGGATCATATTGTCTGAATGATGCCCGTATGTGCAGGCAAACTGCAACCACTGGTTATGTGGTAAGGGCTAAGGAGATGGACAAAGTGACTAATGGATCCCGGTGGGGAGCGAAAGATGCCTTGACGGGCTCAGAGACTGCTGTCCGAGACTGCTGTGGCCAGGAGGGGACAGGTGGTCTACCAAAAGGTGGGCTATTCTATCTGAATAGGTGTCTGTGGAGAGACTCCCTGTTATGTAATAAAAGCTCTGAGACTTCTTAAGGCTGAGGGTTTGAAGTTTATTCCAATTTCAGCAAGCACCCAGAACCAGACGCTCCCGCTGCGCATCAGGACTCCAGACAACTGACTTAACGTTGTCAGAACCCTGGAACGCATCGAGCAGCATCCGATCCTGGAACATCATTCAAATAAATACATTAACCTCGTGAGACATCCTCGCGCCAGAGTGCAGCGCAAGGATGGAGCACAACACACTATAACTTCTCCCTCTTCACAAGGAAGAAGAGCAATAACTTAAGGAGATGAAGACAATTAAAAATGTAACAAGAAATAATGCAGGAAGTTAAACAAGAGAAATGCAAAAACATCAAATGACATATCAGATCATGATAACACGTAATCGTTCAATTTGGCAGGTAAGTTTCTGCTGCGAATGCCTAATTCTGGTGTGTGACGGATCCTTTCCCCCGGTCCCCAATCCCTCACGCCCACCACCCGGACTACCTCCTCTACAGAGCTATCCCTTCCAGGACTCACAAATCCGAAGGATCTCCAAAGCGTCCGTGACAACGGAGTCCCCACCCCTCTCTCTCTTTCAGGGTCCAATCAGGAGTGACGACGGAGCGGAAGGAGTCGCCCGGTGCCCCGGAAGTCCCGCCTACCTACAACCAGACGCCCACAGAAAAGGCGGACCCGAAGAGACTGGAGTCGTCGAAAGATCGTAGCAGGAACTCTCGGCTGGCGATAACGGGGAGAACGAAGACGGAAGTGGAGAACTCGAGGAGTGGTCGGAAGACTGGTGGAGTCCCACGGAGGAAGCTGAAGAGCGGCCGTAACTCGGAGGAGAGTTACGGCGGAGCGCGTGAGTACCTCCCACCATACCCTCAGTCTCTTAAAGTACTCTATGTACATACGTAATCTTCCCTTGTATATAACGTCTCTCTCTTCACCATCCCGTCCCGCCACCTTGTAAATTGTGTACAGCACCCTACACCGTGTACATAGCTTGGTCTCACGAACCTTTCCGAGCACTCTTCCTGTACCAACCCCTTGCCTTTCCCCTTCTTACCCCTTTTTCCCACACAGTCTGCTTTCTCCTCTTCACCTTTTGGTAACGGGGCCAGCGTCTTCATCTGAGTCCCAGCAGGACTAACGGCTCCTCTTTCTTTCTCTTCCGGTCCTCCGAGGAGCACCCGCTCTGTCTACTGTCGCCGGTTGCAACCAAGAACGGAGACGTCCCTGAAGTACCGACCCCGACGACCGCGACGAGGGACTCTTCCACAGCTACCTCTAAACCCTCCACCCGTGTAAACAGAACTTCTGTTCAATAAAAAAACACTATAGCCCACTATATCTGGCCTCCTCGTCTGACTTTCCGGCCCGCAATACCCACACGCCGACAGGTGGTAAAGAATAGGTGTTAGCATTAACCACATCAGTGTCAGAAGTGGATGGACCAGACAAGTTGGAATGTGTACCTAAAGTACATGATGTGGAAGAACTTATAATATCATATGTTGGAGTTTTAAAGTTGGAATGTGTAATTGGGATGCAGGATGTGGAAGAACTTGCAAATTCGACAATTTTCAAACTCCTTTTTGGTCAAATTAAGTAAGGAGCGAGCCTGTGAGACAGAAAGATGTACCAGAGATCTTTTGTTCCACCATCCTTTAACACCAAGTAAGGCTGAACTTCTGCTGACACTGGTGACTTGTACTGGAGGGGAAAATTTCGACAAACCCTTGCTTACTTTTTTAGGATTTTTGATTTGTAATTCGAGTAAATCAAATTATTTTTTAGAATCAAACACTGACTTCATTAGATCTTGTTTTTTTTTTTAAGACTTTGGATGCCAATTCTTGATTTCCAACACTCCTCTTGTTGTTCTTTCTAAGTAACGAATTGGGACATAAACTGGTGTGAGCAGTCCTGTTTCTTAATAGTGAAAACGGAGAAACACCTGTGGTGCACTGTGGAAAAATGTTAGAAGACCACAACTTTGCTTCAAGAAAATCTTGTACATCTTGATGAGAAGAAATGGCCGCTTGAATGGCATCTTTAACCAACCTGTTTGCTCTTTCTACTAAACCATTTGAGGTCGGTGAATATAGTGGAACTTTAAAATGTTTAACATCTCGTTCAGCCAAGAATGAACTAAACGTCTCAGAAATGAAATGGGTGCCATTGTCTGTAACCATGACGGACGGTGAACCTTCTACCAAAAATATATTTTTTAAGAACTTAACGGCATTAGTGGAATTAGCTGAATCACAGAACATATGGTAAACCCACTTGGAGTGATAGTCAATCAGCAAAATGAGATATCTTAGGTCATGGGAAAGAACATCATAAGGCCCAGAGAAGTCTAGCCCGACTTTCTCCCAAGGTTTATCGGGGAAAGGAACAGGATGTAAGGGCGTGTTCATAACTTTCCACTTTTTGTCAGATAACAGACACTCAGGGCACGAGTCAATGTGGAACTTGACCTGAGATTCAAGAGATTGCCACCAATAGTGAGACTTAATAAGTTGTGAAGTCTTTGAAATTCCAAGATGACCATGGTGTGCAAATTGAATAATATCATTTCTGAGACTGGAGGGAGGTACAAAAGAATCATGTCTCATTACTAAACCATTAACCAAAGATCATTTTTATGCTCTCAACTCATTAGAAAGTTTCCTATTTTCTGGCCAACCCTTGACAATATATTCAGTTACTAATTTCCAATTTTCATCCTGATTATGAGCTTCAAACCAGGACTGTTCAGAAATGCAGGGGCATAATTTATTTGCATCAAGAGCAGCAACCACACATTCAATGTCTTCCAACAGCCTCAAGTTCGGAGGGATCCTGAAACGGCATGCGCGAAAGACAACCCGCTCTGAAATTTTTTTCCCCCTGAAATATGTTTAATAGAAAATTGAAATTCATGTAACTTGGACAGAAGTCTGACCAGTCTGGCTGAGGCTTTTCCAAGCCCATTACCATTGAGCAATTGCGTGAGGGGTTTATGATCCGTGAACAAATCAAACTCGCGTCCCCAAATGTAATTTTTTAATTTATCGATAGCCCAAACGCATGCGAGGGACTCGCGTTCAATGGTGCTATAATGTGTTTCGGAAGGTTTGAGCCTTTTTAACGAAAAAGCTATGGTGTGCTCCTTTCCTGATACCCATTGGCCCAAGACAGTCCCCAGACCCGTGAGACTAGCATCCACCATTATGAAACATCTAGAGGAGTCATGAAAGGGATGTAGAGCCGGCGCTTCAATTTTTTTACTTGATCAAATGAAGAAGCAATTTCTTCAGACCAATCAAACTTGGAGCCTTTTCGTAAAAGGACACGTAATGGCTCAACTGTTTGAGCATATCCTTTGATAAAACTGGCATAGTATTCTGCTAGGCCCAAGAATGATCAAAGTGAATCTTTGTCCTTTGGAGGGGTAGCATGACTGATGGCTTTAATAAGGGATACTTTGGGTTTGATACCTTCCGGGGACAAGGTATGACCCAAATAATCCAATAATTGTGTTCCAAATTTACACTTGTCGGCTCTGATAGTCATACTCGCCTCATCTAATTTAGATAAGACTGAAGATAACTTTGACAAATGTGATTCCCATTTATCTGAAAAGACCAAAATGTCATCTTGGTAGGCCTGGACTCCGGGCAAGTTCTGAAAAAGATTGTCCATGATCTTTTGAAAAACACTGGCCGCGGAGGCCAGACCAAAGGGAAGTTTGAGGTACTTGTAAACCCCAAAAGGTGTAATAAACGTGGTGAATTCTTGTGAATCCTTCGTCAATGGTACCTGATGGTAGGCTGAGCGCAGGTCAATGATTGAAAAAAAAAGTTCCTCCAAGTTGGCAAGAAGTTCGTGAATTTTGGGGAGAGGGTGGCGGTCGACCAAAATGTTCTTATTTAATGTGCGCAAGTCCGCACATAACCTGACTTCTCCAGATTTTTTTCGGACAATAACGATGGGAGAAACCCACTCCGAAGAGTCAGAAGGGGCAATAACACCATCATTACACAGAGAATTGAGAACTGACTTGAGTTCATCCTTCCCACTAAGGGGCACAGGACGCACCTTGTGAACGACAGGTTGGGCTTGTGGCTCGAGTCTGATTTGGTGTTGAAAACCTTTAACAGTTCCCAACTTATCTGAAAACAGTTTAGGAAATTTATCCAAGATTTTTCTAATGTCAGAAGTGTGGGCAGTGAGACTTAAACAGTCATTTGTGGAATGTGGAACATTTCTAAGACCAGCGGGCGAATAACCTTGTGGGGGTTCACCAAGGGCAATTGGAATTTTCGGAACCTGGAATCAAATAAAGACCCATTTTTGCAAGGTCTTACCACCCAATGATGTTGCGTCCTTTGACTGCAACATATACTTTTGTGAAAATAGACCTTCCTAAACATTCTAACCTAGAATTAAAGTAGCCCAGCATGTCAATGTCAAACTCGCCAAATGCTTTTGGGTTGACGTCCATTTGAAATAAGGATACTGATCCTTGCCATTTTTCCAAAAATATAACATCTGACAATATAGTAATTGGAGATCCAGAATTAGCCATGATAGGAATCTCTATGTCATCAAAGAATGCCGTACCTAAAGGACCTTTCACCAAATGTGGGGTAAAATTAGAGTTACACTCAATTGAGACAACCATATCCTGGAAATGATCTATAAAATCATCAACAGTTTCTGAGTATTCAATGCTGTTGATACTGGTAGGTCTTTTAACAGATCTACATGAAGTTTGAAAATGTCCTATTTTCTTACATAATACACATCTCTTTCCAATGGCAGGACACATGGGATTATTTCCCAGGTGTGATTTAGATCCGCATCTATAACAAACCGTATTAGTTTTTCTAAACACTTGTTTAAAAGGTTTGTTAGCGCTAACAGCATTAACTGAAATGGTAACATCTTGAAATGGCGTTTTAAAAGAGCTGGAAGATTGACCATTTTGAAGAACTTTGGAAGTAGTAATAGACCTCTTGATGCTCTTGGCGATATCTATAGTTTCTTGAAGTGTAGGTTTCCTACAACTCAGTAAGCGTTCTTGAATTTTTCTTGAGTGGCAAGCAAAAACAAATTGATCACGTATGTAATTGTCTGGATTTGCTGCAAATTCGCAAGTTGAAGCTAAAACTCTCAATTGTGCAATATATTCTTCTACTGTCTCATCTTCACGTTGTTTTCTCCTAAAAAAATTGTGTCTTCCTAGCATTATATTTGACTCTTCATCATAATGATTTGCGAGACGAGATAATGCCTCATTATAAGAACTCCAATGATCTGCATCACCAGCCTCTCCAGTCGGAGTTGGAAATTTGGGTAAGTTCTCAAATACATGTTGTGCTGCAACACCTAGGCAACCATACAAAATTGCAACTTTGCGTTGAGGAGAAAACTTGATGGCATCGATAGCGACAATATGGTTTTCAAATGCCTTTACCCACTGACGCCATGGAATGCTTGGTTTTCCAGGATGCTGTAAAAAAGAAGGAGGTTGCGCAAACTGTTGTGATGAAGCCATAGAAGAAAGACAAAGTATTGTATAGTTTTAGCCTTAAAAAGTTAAAACAGCACTAAAAATCGAAAATAACGCTTTCTTATGAATGCCAACGCAGTAAAATGTGAAAAGAAATAGATAAATAAATAAGTGCAACTGTTGATGAATAATAAATCAGAAGGGTGAAAGGTGCAGGCTTAAAAACATAAAATTAAGATGAAAAGTGTGCCTGTCACCGTTAGATTGCACAGACAGAATGGAGTAACCTGGTTAAATTCCTTTGAAATATAAGGTAAAAGGTGTGCCTGTCACCGCAGAAGAATGCAGGCTAGATCCTACCTTCATAGAGGTGCGAAGGAAAGAAGCCGCGTATGAATGCGTATCTTCCTGCTCCGGTGGAAGTGTTTACACGCGTTGCTAAGTGACCGGGAGTATTCAAAATGGCCGCTTGACGCTTGCGCAGTGGTGTTCCCTTGACGCTCCAATCCGTTTCGCGAAGTGTGATCCCGTGGTTATGACAACCAACGAAGGGCAGCTGACGTCATCAGGGGGTCCGTGAAAGGCCAAATCAGCCGAGACTGGTGAAGGCGAAGCGGAGTCGTCGAACCCAAATCCAAGTCGAGGACAGGAACTCGACGAAGCAGGATGAGGCCAGCAAGGCAGGAGCAAGAGCAAATCAGGAGGTGGCAAAGTAAGTACAGCTTGGCTGGTGGGTGCTGGGGTGGATTCTTCGTCCTCTCGTTGCCAATGTTATGTAATAAAAGATCTGAGACTTCTTAAGGCTGAGGGTTTGAAGTTTATTCCAATTTCAGCATGCACCCACAACCAGACGCTCCCGCTGCGCACCAGGACTCCAGACAACTGACTTAACGTTGTCAGAACCCTGGAACGCATAGAGCAGCATCCGATCCTGGAACATAATTCAAATACATACATTAACCTCGTGAGACATTCTACTGCCAGAGTGCAGCGCGAGGATGGAGCACAACACACTGTAACTCCCCCACACAAGTAGTGTAAAGTTGTAGGGTTATCATGTTTTGGGGTTTGAGGATTAACACATACAGTAAATTTGGGGGGAGAATGAGTTGTGGATTACAGCACGGTGAGGTGGGGGAATGTAATAGTTCATGCAGGAGTTGACACACGGACACTAAATCAGGATACGGGGCAGCAATCCTCTCCCCTCAGCGCAACTAGGTACAGAGTACAGGGACGATTGTACCCATTATGGCTGAATCACGTAATTTAACCCTAGTCTTGTGCAATGTAACCAGGCTGGGTAATAAACTGAAGAGAAGTTTAGTGGCTGGAGCCATAAATAGATCCAAGGCAGACTTAATTCTCCTTCAGGAGGCCCATTTGATG
Source organism: Triturus cristatus (assembly GCF_964204655.1). Classification (NCBI taxonomy): domain Eukaryota; kingdom Metazoa; phylum Chordata; class Amphibia; order Caudata; family Salamandridae; genus Triturus; species Triturus cristatus. The sequence continues at coordinate 304,238,292 of NC_140587.1, forward strand.
GGCGCACAACACAGCCACGGAAGGCCTCATTTGCACAATATACTTCCAGTTCACGTGGGGTGGTCATCTTATTGAAAAGATCCCCGACTTTCTATATCCTCCGTACCTGGTTGGATGAAGCAGGTTGTTACAAGTCGCTAAAGGTGGAGTTGGAGGGCGAAAAGGTGATTCCCCTCAATACCTATGCACCACTAGTTCTTCATTTACCTACACTACAAAAAAGGTCCACTTTTAATGAGCTTCCCACAAGGCATTCACGATCATCAGGGGTGACTTTCATTTAGTCTTTGACACACTACTGGACAGAATAAGTACGAGATTGGAGGGGGAAAGCACGAAAGGAAAACTGGAAGGCTTTATGCAGGCCTTTGGCCTTCTAGATTCATGGAGGGGTTTACACAGTCAAGAATTGAGATTCTATTTTTACTCCCACATTAATATTCCAGATTATATTATGGTACCCAAGGGCAGTGCAGAGAGAATTTCAGACGCCAGATACCTAACAAGGGTGATATATTCACATGCTTCTCTACAGGTTACCATAACTACTGCCAAAGTCAGGGAGGCCCATTCATGGCGGATGGCCACCTAGAGACTAGCAAACAAACATGCGATGAAGAAACTGAGCAAGGCCAGAGATCTGTATTTCCGTGAAAATGTGGGTACTGTTGATAGTGCCAGTTTGATATGGGAGGCATATAAGGCCACAATCAGGGGATTGCTGATTGCTGGGGAGATATGAGGGACAGGGAACGGCACCTAGGGAAGCCAGAAATTGAGATCATAGATTTGGAAAGAAGGCATGCCACACACCTGGATACATCCATCTCTGTGACACTAGAGTGCAAACGTACAGAATATAAGGAGGTAGTGCGCCACAAAGTCAAAACTTCCTTCCTAGTCAAGCTGAAGTGAATTTATGAAGTGAGTGACAAGTGAGGCAAACCGCTGCCATGGATTGGTAGCAGGGAAAGGGAATCCACGGATGTCAAGGAACTAAGATTAGACACTGGGCAGGTGGTGAAGGAAAGCAAACAGATCGCAGAGGCATTTGCGACATACAGGGATGCATTATATGGAGATGGAAATCAGAAGATTTGTGACTGATTGCCCCATCAAAATCTTGTCTGTGGAGCAGAAAGAATGATTGGAGTCGAACCTCACTGAGGGGGGAGTTAATAGAGGCCCGATGCAAATGCAAACAGGCAAGGCACCGGGCCCTATCTGGCTGTAACGTCGGTCGGTCCTCATGATCGGTTTGTAGCTAGGAATGGTCCACCTCTTGATCTAACCAAGCCTACAAGCCGTAATGGCAAAGGACAGTGGAAGGATCAAGTGGAGGAAGGAAATGGAGGGAACAGCAGGGAAGGAGATCTGGAAAAAAAGAAAAGAACACCAGCTTGAGAACACCTTATGATACATAAATGTGAACAAAGGCAATATCAAAAACTAACCCCTACCAGGGGTTAATACACCTCTAGTACCTGTAAAGAAAAGGAAAACATCTTTGTAATGACTGTTGCTTGGATAGAAGGGGATGCCTTCTATCTGGATGGACTGGAAGGTTATAACTGCAGGGAGAAAATAAGAGAACATATAGCCTTGTATGGACAAATACACACTCCTAGGAGCCAGAAGAAACTGTCACAACCTCTGCTATGCACAGAGCACAAACCTACCCTTGTCTAGACTCCACCGCACTTCACAGGGATAGAGCGTAGGCTCCTACCACTCATAACAACCCCTGTTAAAAGATAAGAGCCAGAAGAATTACGTATAACCAGACTTTGTAGCCGACCTCCATACAAGAAAACCAACAGCAATCCAAGACTGTTAATATTACAGTGGTGAGATAGTCTTTTAGGCTTTACCCTTGTAAAACATAAGTTTTGCATTTCAAAGTAAATGGCACTGAAGAACCTCTAGCGTAATGCTTCTTACACGTAGAGTCATAGGTACTGCAGACACATAAGCTCAGTGCCCCCAAAAGGTAGAGGACTGTAAATCAAACCCCTCGCCGCTGGACGGTACTACCAGCCGAGGAAGAAATCAGGGAAGTGCCCCATCCTCCGCATGAGCAGCTGCTCTCCAACAGAGGTTGGTGAAGCAAATCCGGGAAAGACCTGTTTGAACCCCCCGCCGGCCGACAATGCAGGCCGAAATAATTCCAAGGACATTAATTCCTCGACGCTGGACGGTAAAAGCCAGCTGAGGAATCTCTCAGGAAGTGCACCAGCCTCCGCATGAGCAGCCGCTCTTCAACGGAGGTTGGTGGAAACAAGCCAGGGGAAAGTGGTTGGTGCTAGGCACCCTTACCGTTCTGCAAATCACCAAGAACTGGAACGAGACCAACTACACCAGGGACGAGGAATTTCCTACGCTGTTCTCCGGACTCCATCGGTCTTTATGCCGACTTCTCGCGACTTTTCGATGTGACGCGCGAGTGCTCATGGGTATTGTAGTTCGATAAGTCGGCACTGATGCGCTCGCCATCTGTGCTCATGACACTGGCTCCCTGTGGAATTTTTACGCAAAACCGTTGGAATAACATCCAGACCAATGCTCCTTATGTTTGAAGACGCCCTTCGTAAGTAAAAGTGGCAGTATCAGTACAAAGTGCTTGTTTATGCACCGCTTGCAGGTTTTCAAATCACAAATAAAAGGCATTGCCATTTACAATGCCAATAGCTCAAACTCTCGCAAATGCAAGACCTATTGCATTGCAAATGCGTGTAAATCCTGCTTTTGGAGAAGATGGGCTTTGGGCCTTGCTTCGTTAACTGGGCAAAATTGCTCAATCAGGAACTCCATGCTAAAGTAAAAGCGATCATTTTTCTTTCGAGGGAATCTCCTATTGGGAGGGATACGGGACAGGGTTGTCCCCGCTACCCGATGCTACTCACTCCGGAGATAGAGCCCCTGGTGATTCGAATGAGGGTGGGTGCCAGAATATGAGTCTGGACAGGGGGACTTAGGATGGGAAGAACAAACATCATTATATGCAAACGATATAAAGCTTTGACCCGCACAGACCAGTGGTACGGATCCATGAGATTTTCCAGATCTACAGGGAGTTCTCCAGGTTCACGATTAACAGGCCCTCATAGCATTGTCCATGTTACAGCGGTCTAATACGGCAGGGTCATCGCTCTGCATAATGCTAGGAAGCACTATAAAGCAGCACAGGTGGGGGAGTGAGTGATCGGACATATACAGGTGTGGAGGACCTGGTGGTTCACGTCAATAACTAGGGAATAGGAGACCATAGTTATATGCATGTGTTGTATAGGGGCTCTTTAGATGGGCGAAAATCACCAGCAATGACCAATGTTCAATATAGCTGGAATCGCCTGCTTTCGGGAAATAAAGTGGGACAAAGGCTCACACCCAAAACTCCCCTTAGGGAGGGCACTCGTTTGAAAAGAGTGGCTGAATTGAAGGGCTTCTTAGGCTGGTATAGAATAGGCATCAACACATTGGCTGAGGTATAGGAGGCTAATGGGGTCGTCCCTTTCGACCATTTACAGGGGACGACTCACAAAACCAACCATTCGTTTCATTACCAAATACAATAATGGCCACCAACACATTCGTAGAATTCTCAAGAAACACTAGAACTTACACGCCGATAACCTGACAATATCAGATGCTCTCAGTGATGTACCGCAATTCTGTTTCCAACTATGTAAGAATCTCAGAGAAGAACCTTGCCCATCCTACTTTCAGAAACAATACCCCAAATCCTTCCTACATCAACCAAAGGGATTCTACACCTTCTCCAATTGTTCAGTCTGTAAACTGGGCAGCTTAAAAACCAAGAAAGTATCAGAAAAAGGTAATTCCTATCAAATTACTGACTTCATCAACTGTGAAAGCACAAATGTAATTTACTTGGATACCTGGCCTTGTGACCAACACTATATAGGAAGTACGATCAGGCCATTAAAAACTCGAATTCAGGAGCATTATAGCAACATACATAAAAAAGATGAAAAGCAACCTTTAGTTGAACATTTAAAAAAAATATCATCCTCATCAGCGTAACTTCAGCTTCTGTGGTCTGACCAAAATGAAACACCACGCAAGAGGAGGATATCTGGAACTAAAACTACGCCAACAAGAAAGCGCCTTAATTATTCGCTTTGATACAGTATCTAAAGGTCTAAATAGAGACTTTGAGTGGCACTACTGGCTATGATAAGGAACATGAATAACCAAATCATGTTCCACGGTTCGAACTCTTGGTCTGTTTGATGGCCTTTAACATATATGTCTTTTACTGTAACAGTTTCCCTGGTTTGTTTCACAAACTTGGTTCTACAACAGTTCTTTCTGCTCTATCTTGTAATGTCAAATACTTTCTGTCTAGGGTTTGACCTTGAAAAATCAGATCTAAAATTACTGCCACATTTGTTGATCATTAACGTAGTTTTTTTCTCAATAACAAATGTTTCTTGCTTAGGATCTGCACCCGAAAAATTGTATTTACTGTTACTGTCTCGCTTTGTGACAGCTGTTTAACAATTTTATCATTAATTTTTGGTTTCTAATGTTTGGTTTCTAATAACAGAACCTTATAATTATATTAATTTTCCTTCTCTTATCTTTAAAACCACACTAATTGTGAGGATTTCCTAATCGTGTACCAGCAAATACCCCTAATTCCTATTGTTCGGTCGTCTCTTACGAGATACCAAATATCTTAGCATAAGGCAGTGATCTATATTATCCATATCTCAGTGCATAAAAATGCCAAATTTTTCTGATAATGACTGAGCTTAATATTCAAGTAGTGTTATCAAGTGTCCTACTAGTTGGACGCAAACAACACATCGAATGTAAATTGTGAGGTATATTTCCTTTAAACTCTTTTTCTCCCACACCGTGCTGATGGAGTATCAATTCATTATATCTCTACCTACAACTTGTATTTTGGTCATTTAGCTATAAGATTACCAATACTTATAATGCATATATCTTTTCAGCCACAATGCTACAAATTAACAATCAACAGTTGTTTTAAAATGAATCACCATCTATGTGATTAAATAATAGGACTTAGTTAAAAAGCATTCCCATCTCATGACTAAATAAACAAGTGTTATCACTTTTAAACATACATACCCTTGAGCCTGAACCATTATAAGATGGTGGAACCTTTTTTCACAGAAAATAACGTGTACGAAATCCAATAGGACCATCTTATCTATCATAATGGTGTCCGCATTCCACGAGGGTTCACCATTTACTAACTGGGATATAGCAGAGAAGGAAGCAGTGCAAGAGACCACAATCAAGTAAGCATAGGAGAGCTCATATTTATCAATATAACACACCACTCAGCTATTATCTTGTTACTGTTTGCGTCATGACTGGGCTTTACAACGTCCTTACCCTGAATCATACAATTTGGAGTTCTTGCACACAGCATTTTAAAAATACTCATGCTCCTGTACCAGGAGATACCCAGTACGCTTGTCAGGCGAAAGTATAAAGTAAGGACGAGACACACTATGCTCGCCTATTTTAAATAAATAATGAGTCCAATAAGTAATAGAATCAATAACAACGATGTATCCCTTTTTTGTTGTATTCGGGCTCTAATCTAGATACGCGCTGGGATGTTGTTAATGACAGATTTCACTCAAGCCTATTGAGATAATCCACGCAGTCATTGCACAATACATGATGGGACTATACTAAAATTCTGTGTTAACGATCAAATAGATGCCGTTTTTGCACTCGGAAGTAAAGAAATGATCAATGAGAGAATGTCGCACAATTTCCAATATAATGCACTATTACTTTATCTTTTCTGTTCTAGATTTTTGCCTCTGATTTACTGAGCTCAGCGAAATATGAGTTATACCTGTAAAAAAGGAATATTAAGAACCCCCTTTACAAATTGTAAAAGGTATCTGTTCAAAATAATGTGTCTCCCATCATCTGACACAAATAGGCTCAAGGAACCTAATTTATTTTTAAATAAACATAATGTAACTTCAGCCATACTCATGCTTTGTAAATGAGCTTTTACCAATATACTAATGTAATGCATGTCGTATTTTACTAACCAGAAGTGCATGAATGAACTAAATTTTATCTTGGAAGATAAGCATTCCTAACATACTAATGCAAGGCATGATACATATTTCTAATTAAAAAGACATGAACTAGGCATTGTGGACAATCTATATCCATGTTGCCAGTACCTTTGAAATCCTCTCTTCATTCTTATCCTTCCTTCTTTCACTTTTCTCCTCTTTTTTCAGCATATTATTTTTGGTTTTCTACTTTTTACTAATGGAGAACACAGCATCTAAAAAATTTCTTTTCACACATCACTCGGTGACGGTTACGAGGGATCCTATAAAACTTTGAATCATAGATTTTTGTTATATATTTATTACAGCCTTGAGGAAGCCCTGGTCCTGATGATCATGTAAGGGCCAGACACGTGCCGGCTGTCAGAAATCATATACTGAATATTGTAACATCTTGAAAAAAATCATGAAAATCATTAATAAAAGGGTAACAGAAAATCATAATCCGAGACCTTTAAGTATTCTTGATGTATCAATGTTGAATAAGGAAGAAGATGCACTCATATACCTCAAACTAGTTATATTTTGATGGTAAATAAGGTCCAATACCTCGAGCAAGCATCCTCTGAACAAAAGAAAAGGCAATTAATACCCAGGAGGAGAACCCTTGGACCTATGTTTTAAAATGCAATTCTAGCCATGTACTCACATGCAGTATTACTAAGGAGGAAGAGACCCAGGAGGAGTCCCCACTGGAGCGAAGGTTATTAGACGGGCAGATTAGGCACAAACTGATATTGCTGACGTATGGGATGCTAATGCGTAATACGCAGGTGTCTTTGACCAACCTCAAAGAAAGGTGGATGGCAGATATTGAGGACTTTGATGACGAAGATTGGCAGGAAGCCCTGGTATTCCGAGTAGAAGAGGCCATAAAGGCAAGTGTTAGGCTAAAACAAATTAAGGTACTGCAGAGGACTTACTATACTAGAACACTGCTTCACAGAAAGGGGAGGGCTGAGAGCCCTTTGTGCCTCCGCAGGTGCGGGGCGAAGGGGACTTTCATTTACACCGGGTGGCAGGTCCCTGTAATCTGTACATTGTGGGACAAAGTGAATAAATCTTTGGAGAAAGCGGTGGTTATGGACAAAGACTTATCACCTTGCAGGTCTTTGTTGGGTGTATGGGACCCCTCTGCCTCAAAAGGTACAAGAAGATCCTGGTGAACATGGAAAACATGGTGGCTAAGAGGGATGTAGCTCAAAAATGAAGCGCCTCCTACTTTCAGACACTGGGAGGAAGGATTGACACACTGTAAAGTTATCAAAAAGGAGATCTATTAGAACAGAGGGTGTGAGAAAAAAAAGAAGATATGGGGCATGGAAGAAGGGGAGACATAGGAAAGGACCACCTGACCGTACTCCTTATGGAGATATACAGTAGAGAGTGGAGACGCAGGTGGAGAGTTACTTTATTAGGTCCCACTTGAGACTGCACTACATGCCGTGATCATGCCAAAACAGGGAGGGCTTTCGGAGTGCAGGCAGTAGGGGGGGCGTGATGAATACAGTATCAAAATGTACTGCTGAATTTATGATCTGTCGAAGTTTTGATGTACTGCTCTTGCATTCCTTTTGTGTTTGAAAACAATAAAAATATAATTTAAAAAGTAAAAATACTATGAATATTTTTATTGTTATTACATGCATGCGGACAGTTTGAAAATGAACACAAGAATTTCTGACATTAACTGATGAGATGGGATCTATCAATAAGCTGGGCTGTGCGCGGTAAAAATAATGTATGACGACTGGTTGTGGTTATCATCTATCTCTGTTGAACATGTATCTTTTTGAAAAATAAATATAATCAATGATTAAAAAAAAATCGAATTAAATGAGGGTGCATACACTAGGCATTTTGATTTCCTAAGCAGACTTCAGAAGAAAATGCATCTGAATTAAAATCTATCAGTTAAAGATTAAAAAGCAAACTTTGAAAAAAAGTTAAAAAAAAAAAATTTAAATTAAAAAAATAAACAGCAGGTCTTCGGAAAAGAAAATAAAGTAAGTGATTTTTTATCTTAGAAGTTCAGGCTCAAAATACCAACAATCCTGTTTAACAAAATTATAAATAAAGAAACAGAAAGGGCAATAGAGATGTCAAGCCTGACCGATGTGCTGCAGTGAGGCGCTGATGCCGAATGCAGTTTGATTTAGGCATGGCAGGTGGGCAAGCCTGCAACTTCCTGCCAATGCTGACTAGTGTGTGTGTGCGTGGGGGGGTCCTCCAGGGTGCTGTCTGGCTAGTGGGAGGGGGACACTGGGGTTGACATCCAGGAACCATTTGCCATGCATCCTGGTTGGCATATTCTACTTGGCCACATGGGAGCAGGGCTTCTTATACTCTCCCAAACTATCACGGCTGCTATTCAATGTTCCCTATGGAACTTTCCCAACTAAGATGGAAGGGTTTTACTTCCTTAACGGACCTAATTGCGTTCAGTTTTTTTTCCCTTTTAAATGCCTTGGAAGAGTTGTCTGATGCGTCACAATGCTCCCAGATTCCTGGTTTCCGGTTTGTTTTTTTCTTCTTCGTTCCCAGTCTGCTGCTGTTGTATTTGTGAATTCCACAGGTTTTTTTCTGCCTTGTAGCTTTTTCCTCCTGGCAGTTTCCTTAGAGGGCACATTCCAGTTTTGTGTTTCTTCACTGGCTAGCAAGGTAGAGTCCAAAGGTGATCATCATGCTTCAGTCATCGTACCATCCAGTCCTGATGATCTGCCTTGCATCCAGCACTTGAGAGATTGCGATGCCAGCATCTCCAGGGAAGGATGGATCCTACTCAAGCCCTACAGGACTCCATTCTGCAACAATCAGTGGAGTTGGATTGGTTTATGCAAAAAGAATACATTATTACGCCAAGCCTTGACAGCTAGGGTGCCCGAGTTACTGCCTGTTCCTACAGGAGCCCTGAATTTTGATGGAGATCCTAATAAGTTGAAAGAATTCTTTGATTCCTGAACAATACATTTTACATTCCCACTTACTCATTTTGCTCAAGACAAAACCAAGGTAGATTACCTTATTAGCTGCCTTACGGTAGCTGCTCTGGCCTGGGCAACACTCTTAGTAACCGCTGTGGACCTTAGACTGGATGATTGTTCTGCCTTTGTAGTAGCATTCTGACAAATGTTTGAGAGACCTAATCTTGAACGTTCCGCAGAAGTGCTTTGCAAAATCCAACAAGGAACACAGAATGTGTTATCCTATGTGACCTACTTTAAGCGCCTGGCTGCAGAAACAACTTGGCTGGAGTGAACGTTGTTAACCTTGTTTCGCCTGGTCTCAAAGAAGAAATTAAAGACAAATTTATGGATACGACCCACCCCAGTCCACTGACAGAAGTTATCGAATCAGCATTATACATAGAACACGACTCAATGAGAGACGAAGAAAGAGAAAAAGGAGTCAGTCTATCTTCTACCTCCACTCTACAAGTATCACCCCTATCCAGGAAGGCTGAAAATCTTCGGCCACTGTCAGCCATTGAAAAACCCATGCAGATTAGAACCACGAGAGGCCCAATCTCTGAGGAAGAAAGACCTACATGCAGTGAAAAGAAGCTCCGTCTGTCTGTATTGTGGAGAAAGTGGATATTTTCTTCGTCAATGTCCTATGAAGCCCAGAAGGTTGTTCGGAAACTAGTAAGTCCTGTCCTTGAGAGAAAGAAAGGATTAGGCCAGGAAACTCTCCCTCAAATAATGTCTTCAGGGTCCCCAGATACTATGGAACATGGTCATTTATTTCTGTTACCAATAACTATCAGAAGCACGTCTCAGTATGTTCCCATCCTTGCATTATTGGATTCTGGTGCCAAGGCATGTTTATGAATAAGCAATGGGCATTATCAAATCATATTACCATCCAAGTGAAAACAAAGGCTGAATTGGTATAGACTGTGGATGGCTCCCCCATCATTTCAGGCCCAGTAACCCAGTGTTATGCGACTTGCATCTAGCTTCCATTTTAGTTCTCATGTTAACTTGACCTCATTTTCTAATGGTGCTTAGTGTATGTTTTTCTATTGCTAGAATGGCCCTTACACACAGTTCTTCCTGATAGGCATTGACGCCCTATAGTCTGCACAGTTAGTTCCAGGGTGGCACATATTCAGAACATGTGGTATTGTTTTATTTTCTGTGCTTTCAAAGAGTACTCTTCTGCTTCAGTCTTATTAAAACACTGTCCTGCACCTTTGACACAGTTCGATTAGCTTTGTTTTATCATTTAAACCACATCCATGCTGAAGTTGGTGAGAGGTGCACGTGTGCCGAAGCCATCATGGAATGCTGCAGGAAGATACAGCTTCGTTGTCCCTGCTCTTCACCTTGAGAAGGTAGATAGCTGTATACACGGAGTTGCATCCGTGGATGCACTTATCCTGGGTTCTTGACATGCATTATCAAGGCATGGGGTTAGGTCATTCCAACAGACCTTGCAGATGGGTACTCCCAATATGCTCTTTTTAGCATAGATGCTAGCAATAGATGGAAGTGACAACGTTACAAACAAGTTACCATAATTGGATTGTTTTTATTTTTCACTATTCTAATAATACTCATTACAATTTGTCTATTCTTTCTTAAAATCGCAGTTCATGTTTATTTGCAAAGATTAGAGCTTTTCAATAAATGTTTGAAAATGCAATATTGTATATTTTCTTTGTGACCTCTTAAACCTTATATTAACTGGATATCTCGGATTATATTTTTCAGTTGAGAATATTGTAATCATCACTGTATTTCTTCCAGTCAGAGCAAGGTACATGCTACTTTACCTACTCCTATGGAACCGACAGCTCAGGTGGCTAGCCTGTCCTCCATTCCTGCACATTATCATGACTTTTAGGAAATCTTTGAAAGAGTGAATGTGCAAATGTTACCTCCACTTCATCAATGTGATTGTGCTATTAATCTTGTACCAGAGGCAGAAATACCATGTGACTGGATATATATGCTTTCAGAAACAGAAGAAGGTTCTTTATCAGTACCTGGATGAAAATTTGGACAATGGGCTCATTGTTCACTCTACATCCCCGACAGGAGCTCATCTATTCTTTGTACCAAAGAAAGCCAATGATTTAAGACTGTGCATAGATTATAGACTATTAAACAAGATCACGATTAAGGATCGGTAACCTCTTCTATTAATCAAGGATATTCTGGAGTCTGTCAGAGGAGCTCAAGTGTATTCTAGGCTAGATCTTACCATTCGTTGAGAATACAACCAAGAGATGAGTGGAAGACTGCCTTTCGAACTCCATTTGGGCACCTTGAATATAGGGAAATGCCATTTGGGTTATGTAATGCCCCTTCTATTTTTCAACGTTTTGTGGAGTCTATCTTTTCAGACATCATAAACCTCAACGCAGTCATATATATTGATGACATCCAGGTCTTCTCTAGATGAACATTGTCAACCTGTCAGACGTTTTGCGTAGATTATGAAAATAATCATTAACATGCAAGCCTGAGAAGTGTTTGAACAAACCGAGGTGGAGTATTTGGGGTTTATTCTCTCCTCTAGAAGGATTATGATGGATCCAAAGAAAGTGCTAGCCGTTTTACAATGGCCATCCCCTTCCTCCATCAAAAAAACTCAGTTTCTTGGGATTCACTATTTTTCATCCATAATTTCCCCAATTATTCCTCCCAGATTTCCCAATTATTTAAGAAGGAGAATCTGAGTACAGTATTGGAATCAGGCTGCTGAAGATACCTTTTAAGCCATAAAGAAGGCCTTTATTTTAGCACTAGTCCTGGGACAACCAGATCCCAAGAAGAAATTTATAGTGGAGACTGATGCACCAGGAAACATGTTGGACGCCATAATGTTACAAGTGAAAGAAGATGACAACCTTGAACATCCCATCTTCTATTATTCTCGATCGCTATCACCATCAGAAAAAAATTATTCACTGATCAAGATAGCACTGTTAGCAATGAAGGAAGCTTGTGTGGAGTGGAGACATCTTCAAGGAGGTCAATATCCTTTTCAAATCAGGACGGATCATCGGAATCTGCCGATTTTGCACGTTTTCAATGTCGAAACAGTTGACAAGCCCTTTGGGCATATTTCTTCTCCCAGTTCGGTTCTGTGGTTACTTACATTCTGGGTTCTCGTAAAGTTATAGCTGATGATCTATCCCGTCAAGATTCCCTTATTCAGGATACTCAACCACAAACTTTGTTGGCCCCAGAACAAATAGCTTCATTCACCTCCTTTGGAAGATGTCAAACAAGCATATTCCTCATTGACCATGGATGAATTAAGGACAATTTGTGATACTTTTGTTCTAAGCAAACAAGATGATTCGTATTTGTTTATCAGGAAATCTCTGTTTATTCCCAAGTCTAGACTGTAGAGAGCAGTCTTGCATCAATGTCATGTTACTGTAAGTGCTGGACATTGTGGCAAGAAGAATACCCTGGAGTTAGTCCTTCGATCTTTTTGGTGGCCTACCATCGCCAAGGATTTGGAACAGTATGTGTCTTCTTGTCCGCCATGTAACCTGAACAAAGTCCAATATGACAAATACTATGGCCTCCTTCATCCACTTCCTGTGGCCCCCTTAGACCCTGGCACACTATATCTACATACTTTATTGTAGAGCTACAACAGGCAAAGGGCTACACTTTATTTATGCTAACAGTTGACTAGTTTTCCAAGATGGCTCACTTTTCGTCCTTTAAGAAAGTTCCTACTGCTGTGGAGATGACCCAATGTTTTATATCTGACATCTTTCGCTTATATGGCCTACCATCCATCATCATCTCCAATAGGGTACCCCTATTAATTTACCCTTTTTGGAAAGCAGTATGTACAGCCCTTGGAATCTCCAGAGCCTTGTTGTCTGGATTTCACCCCCCAAACTAATGGGCTCACCAATCGTACACATCAGATGCTGGAACAATACCCATGTTGCTTTTGTAACACTATCTATGATAGTTGGACTTCCCTCTTGCCATATGCAGAGTTTGTCTACCACAACCACACACAGTGTCATTGAGGTGTCACCCTGTAATTGTCTTTAAGATTGCTATCCTATGATGTGTTCAGAAATTGTTCCTAATGATTCCCTCGTGCCTGCTTCTGCAAAGTTCCTACAGCATCTAGTGTTAGTAAGTGACTCTGTTAAACACAGTTTATCTCTAGCTAAAAATAGGATGAAATGCAAGCAGATAAACATTGGTGCCCTTCCCCAATATACTCAGTGGGAGACGGAGAGTGGCTTTGCTCTCATTTTCTGCCTTAGCAGGAGCGACAGCCAACCACTGGTCCCCATTTCCTTGGCTCTTTCTCTATTGTTCATATCAATAATTTGGTTCATGTTCGCCTTTAACTTTCCCCTTCATGGAGGGCTCATCCAGTGTTTCAAGTCTCCCAGTTGAAACCTGTTATTCCAGATCATTTGAAATGTGTGTTTGGTTAACCCCATTTCTTGTCCTTGTCCATAGGGTTCTTGAATTTGAAGTCTTTGATATCTGTGATTCCCGCATGAGGTGTGGAACGTTGCACTTATTGGTCTGTTGAAAATTAATGACCAGTCTTGGGAACCAGCCTGTGCAGTTCATGCCCCTCAGCTCACTCATAGGTTTTGTTGCTTCCACCTTGACAAACCTGGTGCTAGGGGAGGGTATACTGTCAGGCTTGACTGTGGCTTGACCAGCGGGATGTGCAGCGAGACAGGTTTGCCAAATGTATTTCACAGTTGGATTCAGGCGCGGCAGGTGTCTGTGCCTGCACCTACCTGACAATGCTGGCTCTGTTGGCGGGGGGGCTGCCAGGCAGGGCACCAGGGTTGACATCCAGGGAACAGTTGCCATGCTTCCTGGTTTGCATATTCTACTCAGCCACGGGGGTGCAGGGCTTCATATATCCTCCCAATCTATCATAGCTGCCATTCAGTGTTCCCTATGGAACTTTCCTAACCTAAGGTGGAGAAGTTTTACTTCCTCTACGCACCTCATTGTGTCCAGGTCTTCTCTTTCTAATTAAAGGCCTTGATTGGGTTTTCTGATAGGTCTCGAAGCTCCTGGATTCTTGGTTTCCACTTTTTCTACCTGCGTTCCCACTTTGCTGTTGTTGTATTAGTGAATTCCAGAGGTTTTTTTCTGTCTTGTCGCTTTTTCCTCCTGGTGGTTTCCAGCTTCGTGTTTTTCCACTGGCTGGCAAACTGTCTTCCAAAGGTGATTGTCCCAGCTTTAGTCATCATACCATCCATCTCCGACAATTTGCCTTGTGTCCAGCTCTTGAGAAGAGGATCCTAAAGGAATGCGTCAAACATTTTTGATGAAAAATTTTATTCAGCAACTATTCCGATCAAGGCAGGCGATTTTTTAGCAACAGCTCACAGAAGAATTACCAACCGATTCTCAAGAAGCTTTGATTAGTGAAATAACAGAGAAAGAATTAGATCAGCCATTATGTCCCTACCCTCCTCAAAAAATCCTGGCCAAGGACAGCCTTCCATGCAAAGCTGACAAACTCCTTGAGAATTACAAATCTCTTAAATGCTATGCTCAAAGGTGACCCATCTCCACAAACGACTTGCTTGGGAACGCATTTATCGTTTCTAAATCCTGGTAAAAGTGCAGCGGTGTGCAGATCATATAGGCCAGCAGCACTGTTAAACACTGATTAAAAAATGCTAATAAAATTAATGTCATTAAATTTAACCAATCTACTGTTGAATTAAGTGCATCCCAACCAAACAAGTTTTTAACATGGGTACTGTTTGGTGTTTAATAGTACTTGGCCAATGGGTTGAGGTAGGGTAGGGTTTTAGTTGGGCTCAGTTTTGTGCGACAGTTAGGGAGAGATTCGCCTTCCAGTTCACTCAGTTGGTGGCGATCTGACGCTTGTGCCTCAACAGGCATTTTTAGTTTTCTTACAGACTTAGAGTACATGTTTTACTCTGGGCTACACATGACATTGGGGTACACATGACATTTTCTCACCTTGACTATTTCGTCATCCCTAAGCGTGGGGGGGTCACATATACTGCCCAATTATTGGGGGTGGACCATACAATCTGATCTCAAGGAGTAGACCCGGCTGTCAGAGTCTGCCTCATGCGTCAGGACATGGAGGGAGTGCCCTCCCTCAACCAGATGAGAGTTCCACTGGCGTAGGCTGATTAGTTGATAGAGTATTGATAATACATGAGATGATATGAAAGGTATGGATGTGGGTCACAGAGT
The DNA here is from genome assembly GCF_964204655.1 of Triturus cristatus. Taxonomy (NCBI): domain Eukaryota; kingdom Metazoa; phylum Chordata; class Amphibia; order Caudata; family Salamandridae; genus Triturus; species Triturus cristatus. The sequence continues at coordinate 304,253,599 of NC_140587.1, forward strand.
AAGGGAAGTCCCGATGGAATTACATTTGGGGGTTTGCGATCCACTGCCAGCAGGATATCAAAGGTCTCTCATGGAGGAGGGTGTGGGATATTGAGGAGGTGCTATCTCCAAAGGAAAAACAACTACATGAACAATAAACAAGTCAAAGCGAAGAACAAACTCAGGAGACAACAAGCTAAATGGGCATCATCTAAACCAAACAGTAACATCTCCAATGGGGAAGTAGGAAGGGCCCCAACGGTCCTCCTCCAGGAGTGGCACCACTATCACTTAGGAGGGCTATGGGGTTGATTCTAAGGCAGTGCCACATGGGAAGATGCGTCCCGGCCCTCCGCCCAGGCATCGGAAGAGTCTGAACAGAAGCGGGTTTGGGTTTTCATATCTGCAATGAATTTGCACTTTGCAGTGAAGAGCAGGGTGTATTTAAGTCCTATCTCTCATAGCTTCCATTTGACTCTCGAGATGGAGTCCCTCTTCCGTTATACTGGCAATGCATAATCTAGGAATATGAGGATATTATTGTTGTCTTCGAGAATGGGGTCAGATTGTCAGACTTATTTAAGGATGGGATCTTTATAGTGAAGACACAAAGGGTGATCCCTCCCTCTCCACAGAGAAATTGGGGGTAAATACCTGGGAGGGGACCAGCTCTGTTAGCCAAACTACAAGAAATTCTTATATGTTGCAGCCTATGATCGGCATATTGCTGCAGCTGGAGTGACCCTCCGCTCTTCCTTCCAGGAACCAAACACTCTCAGTGAGGTCCCCCAGCTGGGCCTGCAGATCGGCAGTTGGGGGCATTAAGTCTGCTAGAGTCTTTTCAGATTGGGTGACCCAGTCTCGTAGTTTACAGTGGCCATCACACAGTAAAATCATGTCTATGGCCTCAGAGTCATCTTGGCCACCACGGAGATGGGGAAGACTCTATAGCTTTTAAGATGGTGACCAGTTTGTCTGAGGCATTGGACCTGGCCAAGGGCTCTGGGTGCTTAGGGGAAGACTTGTCCATTGTAGTGGGTCTAATGTTTTCCATGATGTGGAGCTCCGGGCAAAGGTCTATGATGCTAGCGGTCCACAGGAGGGCTGAGTAGCATGCGGCCCTGCTTGCAGCTGCTGACACGCGGTAGATGATCAGCTCAATGTGCCTGTTGAGCAGCGAGTTACTGAGGAGACACCAGTGGGGGCCTCAGGGGATGGTTGACCTGCACCCAAGTACAGAATCGGGAGCCTCATGGGGTCCCCCAAGGGAGATAGGAGACACCTCAGGGTCCCCAAAGTTTGGGCCAGACTTCCCATATGGGAGGTGGAGGCAGCAAATCCAGCAGGTTCACCAGCTTCGGCACCCCCGTCTAGAGATGTGTATGTTGCAGCCCGCTAATCTGTCTGTGCTCCTTAAAGACTAGTTGGGAGATGGGGGGCCAGTTCAAACAAACGAGGTGTGCCCCTGACAATGGGCTAGGTCACTGCCCAGCCGCTGCTGGGTCTGCCTTCAGGAAAAGGGCCCAGGCGGGTAACTAGCCACACTATGGCTTGCAGGGCAATTCACGGGCGCAGGTGGTGTCCCACACCGCTGCTGTCTCTGTCCTCCTTTCACTGCTGCCCCATGCAGCTCCATATAAGCACGGGGAGAGGGCAACTGGGCAATTCCACTCAGACACTGATAGGTCCCGCCGCGCAGCTCCTGAGCCTCACCGCTCAGTTGTGTGCCATCACCAAGGCATCACCGTAGTGAAGAGGGGAGTCTCTCAGGCCCCCCCAACCTCCCCTGAGTACTGTTACCCAGTCCAGGAGGTAGTGAAGTCCGGGAGTCCTGGACCAAGGATGATGTGGATTATGGAGTCTGAGGCCTGGAACTCTTTAATCAGGCAGCCGCCATTGCAGACAGACTAGCCACTCCCTCTCTGAGATGAGCTTCTAGTGGCTCCCTGGTCCAGAAGTCTATATATATTTCAATTGGTGATGGTTCATTGAGATTGTCAGACATGTCCTAACATAATGTACATGTGGAATGACATTTGAGACACACGGTGATGCTGCATCGCCTGACTAAGTTTGACATGATTTTACCATCCCTCTTTTTGTATTGTGTGAAAAGCTAAATATATTTAAAATAATTTTTAAAAAAGATCTTGGGACAGTTTACAATAGAATGAGAACAAATTAATTTACAAAACTCAGTATTTTAAACTTTACAAGGATACAATATTATTTGATTAACCAATTGCATTATACTCCAAAGCATCTCTCAAATGTTTCGAACAAGTATTCAGGTCAATGCATACAATATGATCTGCTCTAAGTTCAGCCATTGTTAGCAAATGTTTTTCTTCAAAATGAGTGAAATAAACCAAACCAAACTCGCTTCAGACCATATTGTGGGCTTGCCCGGACTCTCACGTGATTCCGCATACCTACTGTGGCTAAGGTCGAGGGAGCTTCTTATGCTATGGTTTTGAATAGGGCAGCAGAGGTCCTTGGTCTAGAGCTGCCGTCGGTGCAGGTCAAGACTAAACTCTTTACCGAAGTGCTTCAGCCTGGGGATTTCTCATCGAACCCCTTTTGCCCTTTAATGAGGCACTGATGGATGTCCTTATAGGCTTGTGGTCCAAGCCTAGCACAGGGGCTCCTGTGAACAGGAATATAGCACACCGCCACCGACCTGTCCCAAGTGATCCAAGTTTCCTCAGGCAACATCCTACCCCTGAGAGCTTAGTGGTCCAAGCCTCAACATCTTGTGTTGCATTCCTTCTGCTCCCCCGGACAGGAAATCCAAGAGGCTGGACGCACTTGGGAAGATGTTTTAGGCCATTTCTCGCATACCTTATGAGAAAGGGTTTCACAAGTGCTGCAATAGGTCCTGGTGGAGGCACGGGCTGTGGTTTCAAGGGCAGTGAAGGATAGGAGAGAGGCAGCAAAGTTATGTGTGGTCTGGATACAACTGACTCGCTGGGTCGAGAGGTTTTGTCGACGGTGTGCTTGTGGCGCCATGCCTGGCTAAGACCATCTGGATTTTTGGGGCATGCCCAGGTTATTCTCATGGACAAGCCTTTTGATGGGACTCATCTCTTTGGAGAGAAAGCAGACTCTGATAGAGTGCTTAAAGGACTCGCAGGCTATGGCCAAGTCCTTGGGCCTCTCAGTGACACCTTGCACCCAGTCTGCCTTTCGTGGCTATGGAAGGGGCTTTTAACCACGTCAGCCATACCCCAGTCACCGCCCTGCACAATCTTCCCAAGTTGTGTGAGGATGTGGTCATGGTGCATTCTGACCATGTGGGAATGGTAGCCAGAAGTTGTCGACCACCATCTCCCCGGCAGCTGCAGCCTCTAAGCCTTCCTATTTGGGCTGGAAGACCATGGTTGTCAGGTGGAGGGAAAATCCAACATCATCTCCTCAACTGGCAGTCTAAAAGATCGATGAAATGGGTCTTGAAGATCATTCGGGATTGCTACTCCCTTATTTTTCTATCTTTTCCCCCTCCTTTACTGCCATCAGAAGAATGGCGGGCAGGGGATCATCTGATCTTGCTCAGAGAGGAAGTTACAGCTCTCCTGGTCAAGGGGGCTAAGGAGAGGGTTCTGATTTCAGAAGTAGGCAGTGGTTGTAATTCTCGCTACTTTCTGGAACCCAAAAAGAACAAAGCTCTTTGTCCTATTCTAGACCTTCGGACCATCAGATCTTCCTCAAAAAATGAGAAATTCAGAATGCTCATGTTGGCTCAGGTCTTGTCTGCCCTATACCAAGGAGACTGGCTGGTAGCATTGGACTTGCAGGATGCGTATTTTCACATCGCCATCCCGTCTGCTCACAGGAGTTACCTGCAGTTCAAAGAAGACCACGAGCACCTTCAGTTCACTGTGCTACCCTTTGGCCTTACCAGCACCCCTCGGGCGTTGACCAAGTTGATGTCGGTGGTCACAGCTCACCTGCGCAGGGTAGGGGCTCCAGTCTTCCTTATCTCGACACGTGGCTGTTAAAGGCATTCTCACCCTAGACTGTCGTTTCCCACCTCCAGACTATGGTGGACCTCCTGCATTTGCTGGGGTTCACTATAAATGTGCCAAAGTCACACCAGACCCCTTCTCAGATGCTCCCTTTCATCAGAGCTGTTCTGGACACAGTGCAGTTTCGGGCTTACCTCCCGAGCAGCGAGAACATAATATTCAGGTTATGATACCAATGTTTCAGCCTCTAACCTGGATTTCAGTGAGAATGACTGAGGCTGCTGGGCCTCATCTCATGATTGCCTGCATCCTATTGGTAAATCATGCCATAGGGCATATGCAGGCTCTGCAGTTGCACCTGAAGTTCCAGTGGGCGCAGCATCAGGGGAATCTCTCCAACATGGTCCAGATCTCGGAGCCAACTGCAAAGGACCTGCAGTCGTGGCTAACGGACTGCAATTGGGTCAGAGGCAGACCCCTCTCCCTTCCCCAACCAGATCTTATAGTGGTGACAGATGTCACTCCTAGGATGGGGCGTCTATTTGGGAGAGGTGGAGATCTGAGGAATCTGGTCTCCGAAGGAATCAGGGCTCCACATCTACTTGTTGGAGCTCTGGGCTATCCGATTGGCATTAAAAGCATTTCTTCCCTCTGTGAAGGGGTAGTTAGTGCAGTTGTTCACGGACAATGGCACAGGAAAAGTACCATGTGGTACTGCAACAAGCAGGGCAGGGTGGGGTCGTGGACCCTTTGTCAAGAGGCCCGGCGTCTCTGGATTCGGCTGGATCAGCAGGGCAGCCCCAGTGGTTCAACACCTGGCAGGTTCTCTGAATGCCAAGCAGACAAACTGAGTCATCGATGCCTAGTGGATCACCAACGGTGACTCCAGCAGGAGACGGTGCAAGTTCTCTTTCAGCAGTGGGGAGAGCCTTGGTTAGATCTGTTCACCTCCGAAGAGAATGCGTAATGTCATCAGTATTGCACATTGGAGTTTCTGAGGTGGATATCGCTCTGTGATGCTTTTCAGCGCAAGTGGAGCTTACACCTTCTGTACGCCTTTCCACCCACACCACTTCTGCCCAGAGTTCTCAAGAAGATAAAGACCAACAAGGCCCAAGCCATTCTTGTGGCTCTGGACCGCACACGGAGGGTCTGCTGTCCCGAGCTTCATCGAATGAACATCAATTCTACGATCAGGTTCCTTTGGGAAGATCTTCTGTTGCAGCAGCAGGGGAGGGTCCTCCACCTGAAACTGTCAACTTTGAACCTTCTTGCATGGAAATTAGGCAGCGACTTGACAACGCGTAGGGGTACTGCTCCGGAAATTTTTCCGGATCCAGTCTGATGCCTGGGAAATTAAAAGGTAAGGAATCTGCAGCTAGTTATTGTCTAACAGATAATGCATTACCAAAGGTAAGTAACTTGTTCTTAAAAAATCTCCCTGCTAAGCTTAATGCCTGGGCCTAACTAAATGTGTAACCAAAGCGCAAGAGGACAGTAGGCCACAGTGCTCATTAAGTCGCCTACTCCTAATTGCTTGTGCACTCAGGTGATGGTACTTTGGGGGACACACGGGATCCACATCAAAAACGTATTTTCCACTATCTACACAGCTCAACCAGATTAATGTGTCCCCAAATTTCACTCTCATCAATAACTTTCAAGATATATTTGGTGCTATAAACTTGCAGGAGGGCAACAATTGGTCTACTGCCCAATCTTGAGGCAAAAATACTACAAAGTGCAGGGTTCATGCGTTTAAAATCTTCCTTTATGTTGTTAACAGATTTCCAACGCTGCTTCTAGCCTATTAGGAATACCTGTGTCCCGGGTGCACAATAAGTCACCTAGATGGTTTGATCCTGGTTGTTCTAAAGCAGTGAGCGACCTTAAAGTAGCCCTGAGTAACAAGCCCAGAGACGCGGCGCAAGTTATGTCCTGTCACAATTTATATAAATGAGAGCAGGCCGGGTGTAAAAATGATCTAAGTTGTCTAAAGTGAGTACCCTGAAATTTAGCTCAAAATTGAAGGTATTATTAATGGCCCTCTTTTTGGCCCAGGGTAGCTGCACTCCCAGAGGCACACATTACTGAATATTCATGGATGGCTTATTTTTAGAATATTTATAATTCAGTCCTTGATGAACCTAGGGAAGGAGAGGGTGAAGTGGAAGGAATCACCTCTCTGGCATTTACTTGTAAGGAAGTGGAAAGGGGCATTATGGGTCTTTAAAAAACAAAGCCCCTGGACCGTACGGAATACCGCCTGACCTCTATGTAAATGACTTGGGGGTTTGGGCCCCTATACTGACAGGGCTTTTTAATGCAGCGGTGAGGGCAGGTCCCCCACAGTCGGGCCTTGTTCATAATTGTGCCCATTTTTAAAAAGGGGGACAGAGACAGCCCATATTTGCAATGTGAAGGCCCAGCAGAATGGTGTCAGGTTCCCAGGAACAAGACAAGCAAACGGTCTGCACTCCCAGGGCAGACTTGAGTTGCAGTATCGAACAGACTCAAGCATCGGACTCTGCTGGACTGAAACTAGCATTCAGAAGGGTGAATTAGTAGTTGCCTAGAACAGGAAATGACATCTATAGGCCACTACTGTTTAAAATCAAAGGCCCTCATCTAGAGATGAGAGCAGAGTTAATGGTGGGGTAGAGAAAGGGTGGAGTGTGAAGTGACCACTCAGAGAAGATCAGAATGAAAGTTAATCTTTAGGAGGCCCAGATTCCACCCACACCACAGCGTTCCCCTTGTTCTCCCGAGTAAAATGATAATTCACGTGTGTGGGTGGGCCAAAGGCCTGTGACTGGGAAGAGCCCAAAACATAGGGATTAAGGATATAGCAACAAGAATTCTAAGCGCTACATTTTTTTTAAAAAATACGTTTTTAGCCAATTCTGCATTGGACACCCACACAAGTGAGGTATCATTTTACTCGGAAGACTGAGGGGAACGCTGTGGGGTAGGACATGTGTTCCGGCACAGTGATCCCATGCAAAAATGTAAGGAAAAAGTGATTTTTCAGCTAAATTTGAAGTTTGCAGGGAATTCTGGGTAGGAAAATGGGGGATCCACGCAAGCCATACCTCATTGGACTGCCAAGGGTGTCTAGTTTTTAGAAATGTGTGGGTTGGGTGGGTTTCACTATATGGCGGCGACCACAGGGCAAAAAAACATGCCCTCCCCCTCCCAAAACCAGGTAGTTTTGTTATAGGTAATTTTGAAGTCTCCACAAAGATTTGGGCCATTTCCTGTTGCAGCCACTATGCCTACCCACACAAGTGAGGTACCATTTTTCTTGGGAGACTTGGAGGAACGCTGGGTAGTAGGAAATTTGTGTCAGCCTAGTGATCCTACAACTTACCCACACAGAAAGGTGTGAAAAATGTGATTTTTTTCAGCACAATTTGATGTTTGCAGGGGATTCTGGGTAGGGAAACGTTGTATGATCCATGCAAATCATCCCTCCCTGAACTCCCCCCGGATGTCTAGTTTTCAGAAATGTGTGGGTTTGGTAGTTTCCCAAGATGGTCGCCGAGCCCAGGGCAAAAAACCACGGTGACCCCCCTTGCCAAACCAGGTTGCGATGTGATAGGTAATTTCGATGTATCCTCAATACGTTTTGGACCCTTGCCTGTTGCGGGTACTTGACCCACCCACGCGAGTGAGGTACCATTTTTATCGGGTGACCTGGAGGAACACTGGGTGGTAGGAAATTAGTGGATCCACGTAGATTCCAGAACTTTCCTACACATAAATTTGAAAAGAAAGTGATTTTTTCAGCAAAATTTGAGGTTTGCAGGGGATTCTAGGTAGGAAAATGTTGGAGGGTCCACGCAAACCATACCTCGCTGGACTCCCCTGGGGGTCTAGTTTTTAGAAATGTGTGGGTTTGGTAGGGGTCCCAAGATGGCCACCGGGCCCGCCGGGGCCAAAAACCCAGGTGACCCCCCCCCCTTGCAAAACCAGGAGGATTTTGTGATAGGTCATTTTGCTGTCTCCTCAATACATTTTGGGCCCTTGCCTGTTGCGGGTGATTGACCCACCCACACATGTGAGGTATCATTTTTATTGGGAGACCTGGGGGAACGCTGGGCAGTAGGAAATGTGTGGATCCACGGAGATTCCAGAACTTTCTATCACACAAATGTGAGGAAAATGTTTTTTTTTTATTTTTTAAACAAAGTTGCTAGGTTTCCCTAGGTGCCTGCAGTGCTAGGGTTCAGAATCTACATATTTTATATCTACGTATAAAAAAGCCAGCATAATCGCTGGCGCATAGTGGGCTCTGCCCCATCTGACACCTGGGAGGGGTAGAAAGACTGTGCATCTTTTTTGGGTTGAGTGGGAGCATTGGCATGCCCATTCCCCACTCCGAACTTTGGGAAAACAAAACCCCTGGTGCCTAGTGGGCTTCCCCCCCCACCGGGGGAGGGGAGCAGATCAGGGGCTATTGCCCATCTTATTTTAACAATTGTTCTCTGGAAAAATGTCTCTTTTAATTGTATGGACTAAATGTTGAATGTATAACTACAATATGGTCGACCATAAATCCCTAGACATAAGTGTACATGCATGCATTTTGAGTTTTACAGAATAACTGGTCCAATGTATTGGCAATGGTCATGTGAAAACGCTAAAAACATATATTGCGAGGCATGTGCATATTATTTGTATAAAATCGAAAGTATCAACAAAGGTCTTTATACTAGAGTAATGAACATATAATTAAAAATTGGATACAATGATCAAAACAAGACCTCATCTCTATTAATAGGGTTGCTCCTCCATTTGATTATTAAGGGAAATAGGTAATGGGACTGTTCATATCTTTTGTATATTTTTAGGTGGGAAATGTTTTCCCAATATAAAAAGTGGTCAACTAATGCGGATGTCTGTTCCAGAAATTTGTCCTGGATTTTCTATTTTAAATGTTTGTCGTCAATGTTGTAAATAGTGTTTTGTTTTTAATGTACTTTTGTAGCCCTGAAGAAGTCAGATTGTGAACGAAATGGGTTGGCGGTTGCAAAAAAGAAATGCTTTTAAAAGGAAAATTAATAAAGGATGAAGTAAAACATTACAAGATCACATCGACTCTTATTTGGGAAAACACGTGTCTTGAATCTATTTTATTGTGTATTTTACACATTTGATACTTATAAGTGTGCTGGGCTGGTTTTCTGCTATAGGCTATTGCCCCATCTGTCTCCCGGGGGGGCAGAAAGACTGTAGCTTTATTTGGGGTGGGGGCATTGACATGCCCATTCTGGGCAGTCCCCACCCCTACCTATATATAAGAAAAATCCCAGGCGCTTAGATGCCTTTCTGCCCCTGGGGGGGGGGGGGCAGATCAGGGGCTATTGCCCCCATCTGCCCCCTGGGGGGGGGGGGGGCAGAAAGTATTTTGTTTTCTTTGGGTGGTAGGGTGGGGGCATTTGCATGGCCATTCTGGGCAGCCCCCACCCTGGGCCTATAAAAAAAAAGAATCCCTGGTATCTAGGGTGCTTTCTGTCCCCCCCGAGGGGGGGGCAGACAGATTGGGGGTTACTGCCCCATCTACCCTCCAGGGGGGGGGCAGAAAGACTGGAATTTTGTGGGGGGGGGGAGGGGAAAGCATTGGCATGCTGTTGTAAAGTTTATGCTTCAGATTGTCAGCTGTCTATCATGGCTGTGATGACATCTGAGGGTTCTAGAATGGATAAGAGAGCTTGGGGTTGGGGAGAATCTTGAGGAGGGGAGTAAGAGGCAGTTGGGTGGCTGAGCTGTTGTACCTTTATACTTATGAATAAAGAACCTATGGAAATCTACTTACTCTCATCTAATCTTTGATGGAAGAATCTACCATTTAACACTGGCGACGAGGATGGGATATCCACAAGTGTTTGGTGACAAACTTGGATGTTTGAAAGGGTATTGTCACAAAATAAAACTGTCTCCGGGGTCCGTCCCAGTGTCCAGTAAGGTACGTAATGTTCCTTTCGCTGTTAGGGAGGAGATGTTGAAGGAGTTAGAGAAGCTCAAATCACAGGGGATTATTGAGGAGGTTGAAGGAACGTCATGGTTGGCTCCGGTTGTGGCCGCAAGGAAGGCTGATGGTTCTTTGAGATTGTGTGTGGACCTCAGACAACTCAACAAATGTGTTCTTGTTGATAAATATCCTCTTCCAAATATAACAGAGCTGTTAAGCATGGTGAGTGGTGCTAAAGTGTTTAGCACGATAGATTTAACATCTGCGTACCATCAAATTCTGCTTGATCAGTCATCCAGAGATTTAACTGCATTCGTTACCCCGTTTGGTACCTTTAGATTTGTAAGACTTCCTTTTGGTCTTGTCTCTGCCGCTTCTGTTTTCCAAAGAGTCATGGAAAAGGTGTTAGTCAACGTTTCTGGGGTTTGCGTCTATCAGGACGATATTTTAGTCTATGCATGTGATGAATTAGAACATGGGAAAAGGGTCCGACAAGTGTTGGATAGACTTTCCGCTCACAATCTCACTATTAAGCGTGAGAAGTGCAAGTTCGGCCTTGATAAAATTGATTACTTGGGTCACACGGTAACAGCTGATGGTGTTGTCCCCAAGGCCGAATTGGTAAGCACTATTAAAGATCTAATTGCCCCCTCTTCAAAGGAAGAACTCATGCGCTTCCTGGGGATGGCGGAATATTACAACAAATTTATTAAGAATTTTGCAGAAGCTACTTTCAACATGAGAAATTTGCTTAAAAAAGGAGTAAAATTTGTCTGGAATGATTTGTGTGATAAGGAATTCATAGATATAAAGTACAAGTTACAGAATGCGCCTAATCTCCGTAATTTTGATCCAGCTAAATGTTCAATTATCTCGACTGATGCTAGTCTCAAGGGTCTTGGTGCTGTCTTATATCAAGGTGGCAAGAATCCTGACAACACCATTATGTTTGTGTCAAGGAGTCTGAAGGGTGCAGAATCTAGGTACTCGGTCATTGAAAGAGAAGCCCTTGCTGTCTACTGGGCTATTAAGAAGTTTAAAAAATTTCTTTGGGGAACTTCGTTTGTAGTTAGGACGGATCACAAACCATTGTGTGAGGTACTAACGAGTAAGGGTATTGACTCAATTTCTCCGAGAATCTCCAGATGGATTGTTGGGTTGCAAGGTTTTAATTTCTCAGTTAGGTATGTTCCAGGTTCAGAGAACTTGGTTGCCGACACACTTTCAAGATTGGTTCCTGTTACCCAATCTAGTGACAGTTTAGATTCTGAATTTAGTCATTCCCATGATTTTGTGTGTGAAATTGATTACAAAGTAATTTCTAAAGATTCCTGGCTAAACGCTTGTCATGAAGATCAAGTTATTCAAGAGGTTTTGAAACTTATCCATGAGGGTTGGCATTGTAAGGAAGAAGGAAGTCAAGCTGTTAAAGATTTTTGGTCAGTTAGGGAACAGTTGTCCTGTTGTGAGGGAATGTTATGGAGAGGTCACCGACTAGTTCCTCCGTTGTCTCTAAGGAAATCTCTTCTAGATCTAGCTCATGAGGCTCACTTAGGGATTTCTAAAACCAAAGAACGAGTGCGTTCTACTTACTGGTGGCCTGGGATGGACATTCAAATTGAGCGTTTGGTAAGGGAGTGTGTCCAATGTTCTCTAAGTGAGAAGAGTTTAAAGATCAGGACTCAGCCCATGGAAAAAAGGTCGCGCCCCAGTGGTCCTTGGAAGGACATAGCTCTAGATATTTTGGGACCAGTGCATGGTGATGGGTCGGATACTTTTGTTATTGTTGTCATGGATCTCTACTCTAGGTGGCCTGAAATTTCTTTCACTAGAAACACTAATACTAAAAGCGTTATCGATTTTCTGAAAGTGTTAATTTCAAGGGAAGGTATACCACAGACTTTGCTGACTGACAATGGTGTCCAGCTGGTGTCAAAGGAAATGGAAGACTTCCTTGTTAATTGTGGTATTGTTCACAAAAAATGTGCCTTATATCACCCTGAATCTAATGGCACTGTTGAAAGGTTTAATAGGGTCCTAAAAGACACTATTTCCCTGGCTAAACAGAATGGTCTTGACTGGAAGGAGGAGGTTTTTAGGAGAGTTGGTGTCTATCGCTTTGCGCCTCATACCATGACTGGAAGGTCTCCCTTTTCCTTGTTCAGGGGGAGGCAACCTGATACTTTTTTGGAACCACCGTGGGTTAATAAATGTATCTCGGCCAAGGGAGGAGTTCCGGATGTAAGCTCGTGGGAGGAAAGGGAGGATTATAAGTGTTTGAAAAGTAAAGAAAATTATGATGCGAGACATGCTGTTAGATCTACTAAAGTTTCTGTTGGTGATTTTGTCATGATCAAAAGACCTGGTTTCTGGTGCCAAATTCACGAAACCTTTAAAGGTAACTAAGGTCTTTGGCAATGCTGTGAGGACTTCTGACCACAGAGTGTGGAATTTAAATAGAGTCGCTGTATGTGGCAAGATGCGTCATGTGAGTGATCTTTCAAAAAATATTGATAGCAATGATGGCTCACGAACCTTAAGGAAATCTAACAGAATTTCTCATACTCCTTCATATTTGAACGACTATGTAGTAAAATGATTTAGTCATATTTATATGTTAATTGTATAGTGTTCTTTTCTTTCTTTGATTTTTCGTCCAAATGTTAGTGTGTAAAGGAGGGAGATGTGTTGTAAAGTTTATGCTTCAGATTGTCAGCTGTCTATCATGGCTGTGATGACATCTGAGGGTTCTAGAATGGATAAGAGAGCTTGGGGTTGGGGAGAATCTTGAGGAGGGGAGTAAGAGGCAGTTGGGTGGCTGAGCTGTTGTACCTTTATACTTATGAATAAAGAACCTATGGAAATCTACTTACTCTCATCTAATCTTTGATGGAAGAATCTACCATTTAACACATGCCCATATTGGGCAGCCCCCACCCCTAATTTGCATTTAAAACAAAATCCCTGGTTTCTAGTGGGCTTTCTCCCCCCCCCCCACCCAGGGGAGCAGATTTGGGGCTACTGCGGGGTGGAGGCATTGACATGCCCACCCATATTTCAAAGTATAAAAAAATCCCTGGTATCTAGTGGGCTTTCTGCCCCGCCCCCCCAGAAAGGGGGCAGAAAGACTGAATTTGGCCCATAAAATATGGGGGAGCAAAGGCCCTTGCCCAAGGGGCTGCTCCACCCTCCCTGGTGCCTTGTGGGGGATCCCTGCTTGGGGATTCTCCCCTTTCCAAGGATACCTCTCCTGACTTACTACGTGGTCAGGGGGCTGAGATAGCCCCCTGAGCACGTAGCAAGCGAAACTGAAATGAGCCTCTTGGCTCATTGTAATTTCGGTTTCACTGAAATTACGTCAGCGCGACGTGCGCGCTGTTCATCATTTCGGGGAAACCATGCATGCAGACTCGGTAGCTGGGGAAGCTCCTCCCCAGCTCCCGAGGCTGTTGGGCGGTAAAGGGATACCCTGTGCCATGTGCAAGGACGGCCGGGGGCCGTCCCAAAAACATGAGTACTGGTGTGTCAAATGGCCCGTCCGACGCACCAAAGGGGTTAGCCCTTGGTTTGTCTTGACCCTCACCCAAGTTGATGTATATAATGATATAATGGCATTAAAGCAGAACACTTGGGATACCCCACACCTGGAGTTTTCTCCATAAATTACCTCGGTCCACCAGGTCGAATGCAGATGAATAGTTCACAGAGCATGCGTGAAGAGCTGAGGATTTCCAACTGTTTGCCTGCTGAGCAAGATAAGATAGGGTAATTATGTTGTCCAGTGTGGAGGAGTTGGGTCTAAAGCCTGTTTAGCAGAAAGAAATAATTAAGTTTGTTGTTGCCCAAGTCTCTAGCTCGTTTAAAAGCGCAGCTGCGTAGATCTTGGCCTCAATGTCCAATAAGGCTATCAGACAGTAGTTAATAGGGTTCTGTCGATAGCCCTTTTTAAATATCAGATACAGTATTGAACGTCTCCAGCAGTCGAGCACTTGATGGAGCTTGGCGCAGATGGTAAACAATGGAGAAAGTATTGGGGGCCATAGTGCTAAATCTTCTTTGAACAGTTGGGCCGGGAGACAAATTGGGCCAGGTGCACCTGAAGCTCTTATTTTACGTAGTGCTTTTTGGATGCTGGTAATCGTATGTATGGAGACATAGTCTTTTGGATCATCAGTGGGGTCTGAATGTTCGAGCTGGAAAACTCTCGGATGATCAACTACGTATAGCTTTTTTACATGCGAGGACCACGTGCCTTCATTGATGGCATTACTCCTTATAACTTCCTGGCATGTTTTGTTTTTGATATGCTCCATAAATCGACCTGATTTATATTGCCAATCCTTTTCCCTCTGCTGTTTTTTCCCCTAATATATCAATTGCTTATGTGGTTTTCTTGCGTCTTGAAGTTCCAATATCAGCACGGCATTGGCTTACTCGTTCCGGGTTTTCTTACATGCCCTCGTCAACTTTCGGATGAGCCATCAACTAGTCAGTATAAATTGATTTTTGTTAGAGGATTTTAACTGATGTCACACACAGTCTGTGCGGGAATTCATTGATTTGTGGATGCCCCTGGTTAAAGATGCCCAGTGACTTTGATTTTCCTGAATCGATATGGTATTTATCCAGGCACAGTACCCACAAGTCTTGGAGTCGTGTAAGGGCCCTAGACATCAGAGACATACCTTGCAAGGGTGTGCCACAGTCCCTACAAGGCTTAAATCTTGTAGTTTTTGGAAGGGGCATATTCCCTTGCACACTGTGGGAAAAATGTTAAGAAAAGTTCATCAAAAGGCAAGAAAAGATCAGGATCCACGTCCAAAGGTGCAGGAAGAAAGAACTGACATTAGTACGCAGGGGTGGTGCAAATATGTGGCTCCAGTGTCACCTATGGGGTGGGACAAAGTCCATTCGGAGCAGCATAATGCCACCTGAAGGAGTGCATGAGCAATGCTGAGAAACCTCTCCAGATCCAAAGTGAGGAATCTGCAGTTGGAAGTATCCATCAGAACTTTTATCATCACTGCATCAATGTCCCAATTTCAGTGTTATGGTGCTCCCCCTGTAAGTGTACTAGTGCTTCAGCATTACTGTAGTGTTTCTACCCATGTCCAACCCAAGTCTGTTTCCTGCTGTCAGAAGCATTTCACAGAGTCCCTGTGATATATTTTTTATTGTTCGCCTTGATCCTCAATGTATTCTACCATGGACTGTCTGTGATACAGGTAAAATATCCCTTGTGGATTTAATGCATTACATTTAATACATGCACGTAGTGACTATTATAGCAAAACTTGACGACTATCTTGAAACTGCAAAGCATAAATTATTTTAGTCAGTAAAGCAGTGGAGAAAGGAAATTAAAATGAAATGATTGATTAGGTTGAAAAAATGCATTAGTGATTAATACTTTTTGCATTGGTAGAGCCATTTTGCTAATTGTATTCATACATTTGACTGATATTTATGCTACATTAAACACGAAAAATGTATTGGGAGGAATGGTTGCAATAAGTCTAACCACTGCCAATTGCTCAGGTAGCATTCCAACTTATTCTTCCTTTGCCCATTAGGCCACCTCACTTTTGGCCTTGCTCTAATAAGAACAGTTCAGCCCAAACTGCCAAGCCCGCTCCTCCCTAAACACAAGCACCCCAAGACCAATTTTGTCCTGATTGGGGCAGGTCAGTTAAGTGTAGCTTAAATGTAATGGCAGAGTGAGCACGGGACCCATGTACAAGGCAAAAACTTGCCCACCTATGGCATTACATCCATCACATTTTGTGTTTGATGTAATGTTGCCAAGGTTATACTTAAGACATGGATCCCTTGCTCACTGGAACCAACCTACACCTGACTAGCCCGGTCATGACAAAACTGGTCTTGGGTTGCTTGTGTTCTGGTTCAGGGAGGACATGGCCAGGCAGATGGAGCAGGGTCAAGACTGATTTGTATATGAATGGGTTTAAACTGAGGTGACATGGGTTGGAATGATACCCCGAGCAAATGCCAGTGGTAAGACATATTTTATTGCATCCATACATTTATATATCACTTTTTGTGTGTTTGGTACATGTTTCATTGCCTTATGAAGCATTATGTTGTCCTCAGGCTCGTTTTCAAATCTTTGCCCAAATTTAAACAAAAAAGTTAACAGGTTTAGAAAGGTTCGTCTTTTATTGCAGCACAGGCTTTAATCTTATCTTCCATGCTTTAATTATTCACAGGTGCAAAAGTTTGAACATGAGCTACGCAGCCCATCTAGAACAACTGTATTGAGTAAACGATCTTTTATAATCACAGAATCTTGACCTGCCTGCCAGTGACATTTATGCAAACTAAGCATAAATATAGATCAGGTGAATGCTGCACAAGTGGTTTTGTTTAGTTTTTGGTTTGGTTTTAACAAAGACTTGTTGATTTTAATAAAAAGATATGTACAATATACTTACTAAAAAGGGTTTTTATCAAGCTTTCTTTAATCATTGGGCTGTCATTCACATTTTGCTTCCATCATCTCCAGCATATATCCTGGTGGAGTGAGTCAGCGTACTTCAGGAACCGGTTAACTGCATTTTGCTCTCACACAATTAACACATCCACACACAATGTAGTTCCCTTCAGAGCCACAGTTTTTATTTCATAATTACTGACTGATGTGATAACAGGAGCTTTGTATAAGATGCAAGCACAGGGCACAGTCAAGGTTTGTCCGTTCTTGCTGTCAGTTCCTGTCTCTTGCCAATGCTGATGTAAATTCCTTTTATCTATTTCACAGCACTCCAGATTGTGTCCATTTGAAACTGTCCTGTATTAAATGATCCTTTTCCCCCTTTGTACAAAGTACACACACTGAAACTGTCACGATCACAGAATGTGTATTCATAAGCAGACAATTCTTCAGAACTCGTTAATTCAGAGCTCAGTTTCACCAATGGTTCTTTGATACATTTTGTCAAGGAAAAAAAGCAGCCTTTATAATGTTTAATTCACAGCAGTTGTAACACTTTTTTCTTTCTTGCTTACTTTACTTCTCCCTTACCCTTTTCTGTTGCTTCTTTTTTCCTTGGTGCCTTATTACTTGCTTTTCTTTATCTCCTTTATTTCCCTTTTCTTGCCTTTGTCATATTTCTTTTTCCCCTTTTCCTTCCAGCTTTCTTTTTAGGTCGAGCTGTTATTTCCTCTTTAATGAGCTCTAGCCCACCCACCGATTGCCATTGGTTATCAGTGGCATTCAGAAATGCTGGCTTGTTATTGGTGCATTTCTGTAAAAGTCCCTACTTTGTGTGATAAGTTCCCTTTCTGGCAATTTCACTCATAGAACATTTTGGTTGGCCATCACACTGTACAGCGTGTGATGAACTCTCTTCCTGTATAGGCATTGCAGCCCCATAAACGGCTTCTTTCCCTCCCACCTCGCTGTTCCCACCTGCACGGGTCTTCCACGCATTATTTTATTTCTAGTTGGTTTCAGCAACAGAATACAAAAGCGCTCTGGTTTATTTATTTTTTAACTTTACATCCCCGTTTAGCAAAGTTTAGGAGCAGGAGAAGCGTGGATTTATCACACCCACCATGGCTCCCACAACACACATTTGCAGTCTAGTGCCTAATCACCCATGAACTGCTCAGTGTTTACCCCAGGGCACCACCCCTTCAGTCATATCTCCCCATACATCACTTCCCTGTCTCCACCCCTGCCCCCCCCCCCCTCCATCGTGGAGTACACTGGTCTGCAGGAGCTCATGCTATTAGTTTCATGTCTTGATTTAAAAGGGATGTCAGACACCGTTTTTATATACATATATATTTCTTAAATCTCCTATCAGCCTCTCCTTGAAGCACTGACAGGGGGGGTTGGGCTACTCGTACTAGGGACAGGACAGCCAGAGACTTTGACATCCGCCATGTTCCCTACCCCAGGAATGAGTGCACCCCATTCCACAGCTCAGCAGACATGTATTCTGCAGCCAGCCCTTATGAGAGCTCTTCTTACTCTATTGTGTCTGCACACCCGTGTGGGAGGCTCACTCCGCGCCATCGGACTGCAGCCTAGAACACTAGCTACTGGCTACCTGCTGTGCTAGATCACAAAGAGAGGCAATGAGTGGTCTACCAGAGCCAGGCACAGGTGGGGTGGCCCGTGACTCATGGCTTCCAGGGACAGACTTCCCTGGGATGCTAGTGTGTCACCGTCAGGGTACACTTGGGACTGACACATGTACTGTTTACTGCATCTCGCCGCGCACCTTTGTATAATACGACAAGCACCCATTTCACTAACCAAACCCTTATGAAATGTGTTGTGAGCCCCACCCCACCTTCGGACGTCTCGCTGCTCTTTCAAGTTTCCACTAATCCTGACTGAGGTGATATTTCTAAAGGCAAATGGCTTTCATTTGTATATGTTTGTTTGTTGGGGGCTACCTATTGGGCAGATACCACCCTACTGGGTGTCAGAGCGCTGTTAAGAGCATCGTGCATATAATAGAGTGAAGGCAACAATCATGACTAAGGCTCCCTGTTTTCCGTTTTTACTAATCTTTACAGGTATATACAGACAGAAAACATTTATTTTCTTGTCTGTATTTATTTTTAAATGTGGATGAAAACAAATTGAGTTACTTTTTGAGTAATTGCAAATACTGTCCGCCATGACTGCCAGGCCAATAGCTGTGTGGATTGATAGGTAAATGGGCTTAAAAAGAAAGGAATTTTAGTAAAGAGGCTTTAATAGCAGTAGATATGCACAAGGTTGATACTGAAATTTGCATATTTTATCAAAAGTGCATTAATTTATCTTCTGCAGGTGGTTACAGCGTTCAGGCACGAGTGTATATCTACCGGTTAAATAAATGTGGAAATATACTAATTTCAGCTTAATTTTTCCACAAATGCCTATATAAATATGGATAAATACAGATAAAATTAGCAAAAAATAAATATGGATGAATACAGACAAATGTAAAAAAAAAAAAGAAATACCATAAAACCGGGAGCCCTAATCAGGACGTAGTCAGAACTGCAACTCAGAACTCAAAAGATTGACAAGAGTTCAAAACTAGGTGGAAAGTACAGAGAGGTGAGCAGACACGTTTTTGAAACGGGTATTTGTTTATACACTCTTTAAAAATGATTTTCCTCTCCGGGTCGTTAGTGGCATTCACTTGCAGGAAACAAAGACTACAACTACCAAAACGCAGTTGTTTTGACTGGATTATATGTAAATTAGCCACAGTCAGTCCAATGTATGCTAGATGTCTTGTGCACAACCTCCGGACCGCTTTCAGAAAGAGCCGGCTTTAAGCCCATAGTATTTGTATGTTCCCTTTTTCCATCATTGAAAGTGGACTTCAAGTCTGTTCGTACTTTTCAACTTGCTTGAAATCACGACTAATGTATGATGTTTGCTAACGGATAGCTGTGCTTGTTGCGAGAGTCCCATGGAGTTTTACACGGTGGGGACATCACATGCGTTTTGCATGCGATGTTTTTGAGCCCATGTTTGAAGCAAAATTTACCGGCCCAGAATGCATGTCGTTATTGACATTAGCACAAAATTGGCTAAAGCGGCCGCAACTGATTGCTGGGAACTCAGAAGCTGAGAGTTTGCAGCACAAATAGGAACATTTTAGTTTTGTTCTTAGCGCTGCACAGAGGCGAGTTAGCAAAAGAAATGGTAAAGTTGTCAAATATCAACCGGGAATCACCACATAAGTCTCCAACAACTGCACAGGTTCTGTCCACAAGATGGCTCCAATCTTCACACACTTTCTTAAATTTTCACTCTTCATCATTGTGCTGGAGCCGAGGGAAGGAAGGGGGTGGAGGTGGAGGTGGAGGTGGTGGGGGGGGGGGGGGGGGGGGGGGGGGGTTTGGGTGGATGAGCCCTATTTGAGTAGTGGTCTGCAGGAGCCTCTGGATGGGGCATCCTTTTAATAAGCAAGTTACCGACATGCAGTCTTTTCGAGCAGGTAAGCTGAAGATTTAGGGAAAGGCACTCAGAGAATTAGATTTCTCCATTAACTTTAATTAAAATGGGGTAACTTTGAAGATGAGAAAATTAATAAAACAAAGCCATTTTAGCCTTAAAAAAAACCCTTACCGTCTCCTGCTGAAATTTGGAGAGGTGATAACTCGTAGTGCGCCAGCGTTGCTGCTTTGAACCTGTTCTATAGATAAGGCCCCTCAGTGCCCTGGGCGTGTTACCGGCAGTCACAGAAATTCTTCGGTGGTATCATAGGTCACAGACACCGCTGACCTGCAACTGAAGGGTTGGTCTACCACACAACTTCTTTTCCCCAGCCTAGAAACCTTCCACCCAGGGCACACCCCTTCACCACAGTGGGCACCTTTCTACACCAGTGTGGGCACCTTCCTTCACAAGCCTTGACACCTCCCGTCAGCAGCTGGGCACCTCGTCTCAAGCCTGGCCAGGGGTGCCAACAATCCTGGCTCTTTAGAGTCTGCCCCGGTGCAGGTTGAGAGGGAATCCAATCCGCTGTCTACCAGCGGAAAAGACCATGCTTGGGCAGAGTTGAAAAACAGCTAACTGTGTGAGCAGCACACCAGCAGCACCACTTGACAAGCACAACTTTTTTTTGTAATTGCATTCATATGGAAAGTCATGAAACTGTGTGTAAAACAACAACAAAAAAAGCGTGAGTACTTCACCTCTTTCTCTGAACAAATATATCATCCCTATAAGCATGTTGAAACACCCACTTGATAGAAGGCAATATAACATTTTCTTTTTTTTAAACAAAAACAAATTAGGGACAGGCGTGGATCACCCATAGACCCAGACTTACAGTATTTTCTGTGCACTTGAGGGTGCAGTGCCGGGAAACCAATTGTGCAACTTCCCTCCTAACAGCGGAAGGGAAGAATCCTTTAATACAACCCCCCCAACCCTTTGGCTTTGATTGTGGCCTTAGTTTTGGAAAGACTGCTCAGGATAGTTTTAAGTGGCATCCTCCAGCATGTGAATGTCTAACCATCTTTCTCCAGTACCTTTTACCCCTCCCTTGCTGATAAACTTCCAGGTATCAACAGATATAGGAAACATTAGCCGCTTCTCCACAAGTTTAAGCTTTGCAGTGTAACTTCGCTTGTGAAGCAGTAACATTTCACAGACTGCACTCAGACCGTGGAAGCTAGTCGGTGCTTTACATCATAGTTAAAAGGAACGGAAAGTAACGAGGACAAAAGGCTGGTGTTCAGCAAGATGAACGCTTTATCGCTATTTGACTGGCCAGCCGCTCCTCCACCACACAGGTTTTGAGGCAAGTACCCAGAGGGAACACCCGCAGTTTTGCACATTGAAAACCCTTCCATAACACCACAGGATTCTTCACGGTGGGAGTGGTCCAATGCTCACATGACTGCGAGGTAGAAACGTTTATATTTTTCCAAATTAAGTTCAGATGCTCACATTCGCATGCAAGAACTTTTTAGCTCCACTGGTTGCACGGCAGTGATGCGCAGCAGTTTTTTTCCTAACAAAAAGCCAGGCTGACTGACTTTTTGTTTGTTCATTACAGAGCTGTCTCTAACATATCTTTGATCCTTTTACCAGCAGTAGGAGTCAATCCTGATCTATGTGAACACTAGGGGCGTAGCTTGGTCAGTGAGATTCGGATGGGAGTAAATTTTAATCACGATGACTTCTTTGGGAGATCCCTATCATGCTTTTAAGAACTTGTGTCCCATTTCCATTTCTATCACTTGTGTATATAAGACACGTTCAGATTCAGCACGCTTCTCGTGTTCTGTTAAGTGGGATTCCTTCTGCACGCTGATCCTATTACTGAGGGTAAGGGCAGTGTTTTGCTGCAGTGTTTCATTCATGGACTTGGCACCTTGTTAATATAGTGTGCCAAGTACACATAGGTAAAAGACATTGCCATTTACATTGCGCTAACGCAAACAATTGCAAGACCGATTGCATTTACAATGCTTTTTTATTTCTCATTATCTTGCCATGTTTATTGCCTTTTATCTTCCTTACTTTCCTTCCATCTTTATTCCTTACAGCTGGTCTTTTTTCCTTCTCTCTTGCCTTCTTTTTTTCTCAAAGGCAAGAGACTGGAAGGCAATGGCAGGACGACTGGCTTTTTAAATTTCTGCTAGCCCAGACTTTTTGATTTTACTTCAATTATGTGCCTGATTTAGTTACTTAAAAGGGTTTCTGGCCACGCTTCATTCGTTCGTCTGTGGTTGTGTTCAGCGTGCATCAAGGCACAATACAACAGTCCACTTCAGCCATCATTTTTTTTTTAGTTGTACGAACACCCGGCGGCTTCACAGTAAAAGTTTTGCAAAAACCATGAAAAAACTAACAAGAATTGCCAAAAGGCTAGCAGGCAGCGCCTGACCTCATGCTTTGCCAATGGTTGTTTTTAGTGATTTTAGCTATATTGTGCGTGTTTGGCTGTGAAAGCTTGAAACTTTAAGCGTCTTTCCATTTGAAAACGTTTTCAGTCAAAGGTCATTAAGACCCAGTTTTGATGCCTGCTGTCTCCGTAAGCTAGAATTTTGTTTAGCTTTACTGTTGCTTCTGCAGTTATTGAAAGGACTTAGAAACATGTTACCTCATGTTTCTTACTATCCTTGCTTGGGGGATCCACATGATCTGGACAATTCCTTTCAACACCCTTTACAAATGCCACTGATTATTCTCTTTGTTCGAAATCCTATCAACTAACGTAGGCAAATATAGCCTGTAATGCATGAATGGGTGTGATGTCACATCTATGAATTATACTTATCCTTGTATTAATTTACTGCACCGAGAGGTTCTGTTACCAAGTTAATACCCAAAGTACACGCTGCTCCAGCTATAAGTTTGTTGTATAAAGATATTTGTTTAAGTTTCCATTTGTTGAAATAACATAATCGAATTAATCACATACCTTTCCTATTTTCTGGTTCTGAAATCATTGAGCGGAAATCTATTTAGCGGCGTATTCGAAGAAAGGTACAAACCGGACACAAAAAAAAAAAAATTAAAAAACTGTTTGCATATTTCCAAAAAGAAGATTTGTGGGAGTCCCAACATCTGCAGGCAATTGTATCGTTCACAAGTCCTTTCTGTGGAGCACTTCAAGACTATAAAATAATCATTTTTTCTATATAAACAGAAAATGGATGTACACTAGAAATACGTTTTAAAGTGAAATAGTCAATATATACCATATGATGAATAACAAAAACCATTAAACGGGTGGTAAAATTGTATCACAGCTTGATACAGCAGGCCCTGGATCAATTAATGTCAGAGCTCTGCAAAAGTAAAGTACTTCTTTTTTGCTTTGGAAATGAAAGGGAACTGTACCTATTCAGAAAAACGTAAAGAAAGTTAAATCACTCAAGATTTGAGTGCAGTGCAACGATCAACCCAGCATTAAAGAATCATTCTTAGACTCTAAGCAAGTGCGAGCTTTCTCTCTGATTATTGGAAAGACTGCCATCTTCTATAAAGGAAAAATACTGACATAGGAGAATTAAGTATAAGGAAAGAGGTATAAATATTTATTTGAAATGACATTTTCCCAAACTAAACATAAAAAATGCAGGTTCTCATACTGCGCTGTTTATTTTACAAAACTTAAGGACGTTCGTTCCCTTTACAGTCTATTTACAAACAAAAAATTACCAAAGATGTGTTACACTTGCTGTTCTGTCGAGTAAGAACAAATACCTAACATGTTAGAAAAAGTTTTTCCTACTCCCTAACATTAGATTTGTGCAGTATACTGAAATATGGATATTTTGCCAACACAACATTTCTTATAGAAACGTTACTAACAATATCTCCCAATAGTCAACGGTTTTTTTTAAGCAAAAAGAAAAGAAAGAATAATTTCCGGTATGGATTTAGATTGACAAGATTTCTGACTCGTCTCTCTGCTGCCTTGCATAATTGACAAAATAGTTCTACAATTGAATATGAACCGTTGCCCATCAAAAGATTTTCAGCAGCATGGGCTTTCTGGGATGGCCATGCTTCAGCTTCTCAGTCCCTCTACACGCACGTCAGTGTGGTAAGGAGCCTTCTCATACACCTGTTGGGTCGAGGTGTGCGCCAACCAGTAATACCAGGCAGGTAGAGGAGATGTCGACTCAATCGACAACACAAAAACTCGCACTTCTCCTAGAGAGCTGTAAAAAGTCTTCGGCTAGGTTTGGCTTGCATGTCTGAGATAAGTTACTTCCTGCAGGTCAGCTTAAACATCTCATGTCCTCATCTTCGTACATGAAAATGCACTGATAGAAGTGTGCTACAAACCATCTCTGATGGTTGTTCACCAAACCATCCCTGATGGTTGTTCACCAAACCATCCTCGCAAGCCACTCACTACAATTTAAATCCATTTTTGAACAGGACATAGTTAGTGGTTGCTAAGCCTACAAATATTCAAATAAAAACTTGCAATCGTATGATTTACAAAAGTGACTTGCACCAATTATAGCGAACAAAACATGGCCACATCTCTCCAAATTAGTTCCTGTACAGCAAAGGAGTTTAGGGGCATAAGTATTTACAACCCTTTTCTGAAAGCAGTAGTAGACCTTTGGCACTACGAACAATTCCTTTTGAAGTTGCTCCCACCAGCGCTGACAGCTGGGCCTCCATGGTTGTATTTTCAAGTGCGAGTCGCACCTCGCTCAGAGGCTCTCCTCACAAATACGAAAATATAGATTTTTAATCTGTTCAAAGGCAGACACGTGCTCGGTTATCAAAATGTATACAGTAACTTGCCAATCCTGAAAAGAGAAGAAATACTGTCAGTAACAGAAATGTTCTACATGATTTGTAAACAGAGCATGAAAAAAGCTTTCCAATTATCAACATTGAATGCGAGACAGCAATTTTGTTTAGAGGAAAATGGGTGCGTAGCTGCAAGATTTCAACTTCATTTGGGACTAAAATACCACAATTAAAGTGACACTGTATTAAATATGATGTAATCTTTAATAAAAACGTAGGCTTCAATGCTGGAAATGAGAACATGGCTTTCTATTAACATTTGTCACCAGTCCAATAGATACTTTATGCTTGCTATGATACCACAGCTCTGTTATACGGAGTTCGTATTGTGGCTAAAAGTGGCTGCTCCCATCCAGGAAAATAACCAGAAAACAGCACCAACGGTAGCTAACAGATGGAACAACAACTAGTCAACAGAGAAAAAGAGGGTTGGAATCGTGAACAAAACTTGAATTGCCAAAAAGTCTAAAAGAGTCTAACAGAACTCCTCATAGCAGAGTCAAACACAATAAAGGCCACCATGCAAAGAGAATTGCGGAAGCTACAAACTACTACTACAAAATTGGCAAATCAGAACCAGGGTTCCTTAAGAAAACGCTAAATGAATGCACTCCCCTAAATCTTACTCACATCCGTTCAATACCCTCTTCAATGTTCTCATATTGCTCAGCAAGGTAAAAATGTAAGATTTTTACCGAAATTGCACCAGCATCTACCAGAGAGTAAGAGACAAGTGGATTAGTCAAATGATAGAGCCACGCTGCTCAGTATCGGTAAGGAGTTTACCGTTCTCCTGGGGGCCCACTGTGGATTCACGCCAACAATTTAGCTCCTGCAGCCCCTATTGAGGGCCCGATACTAGTAGTCTCCCCCACTCCAACCGGATGAATCCCTGGACATCATTAAAAGCCTGAAGTCAGGCTCACCCTCTGACCCCTGCCCAACCAAATTGCTGGCCTCTGTGCCCAAGTCTATCAACCCTTCAGTGAACAAGGTTCTTAACTCTTCTCTTATGGCCGGCCACATGCCTGGTATCTGGAAAAGTGCTAAAATTCTTACGCTGCTAAAAAAAAGCCCTCAGCTGACCCCTCTGTGTCAGCAAATTATAGACCTATTTCACTTTTGCCTTTTTTCTCCAAGACCCTTGGAGAAATATGGTATCTCCGTGATCTCAGACTATGCTGAAAAAAATAATCTCCTACATCAGAGCCAGTTGGGTTTTAGAACCAACTATAGTACGGAGACAGCTCTCCTTGAAGTCTGAGTGTATCAAGAAGCTCAATCAGGGTGGGAAAGCCATGCTGATTGTATTGGACCTCTCTGCAGCCTTTGATAGCATGCTGCATGATAGACTCCTGAACAGGTTACAGGACTGTGGTCTAGGAGGCACGGTTCTCAAGTGGTTTTCCTCCTTCCTGGAGGACAAACGCCAGGAAGTTTGGATTCCCCCGTTCGCAGCTCCCATCCCTATCCTGAAAGTGGGAGTTCCCCAGGGCTCCATACGGAGTCCCCCTCTTTTCAACCTTTGATGTCCCCCCTGGCAAAAGTGTGCAGCACTAAAATTCTCTTACGCAGATGACACGCAGCTTCTGTTCACTTGTGACAAGGGGAGTGTACTTCGAAGGTGAAAAGAATTAACTTGCGTCTTTCGAAGGTGTTTTCCTGGCTGAGGTTGAACCAGCTTAAATGTAATCTTGAGAAATCTGTGGTCATCTTTTTGTACAGATGCTCAGGAAATTTCTTCCCCTCTTGCCCCTTGACCACAGGAGGAACGTTGTCCAGGTATAGATTATCTCCAGAATGGATTAGGTTAAAGTCCTGTACTTGGGCCTTACCGAATATCATATAGTTTCTTACCGGTCGGGGTAGTTTTTGCAGCTTGATTCACTATGCTGTGCATTATTCCGCCATCTTGTGGTTGGGTCAGGAATCGTAGTATTTTCTCTTTTGTTTTTTTTCGTGGCCCAGGTGGGCGGCGACGTCCCACCATTTGGTGTCCTTCGTGACGTCGGCGCGCTTCCTGCGGAAGCTCCCACCTTTGGTCGCCATCTTCGGATTCTTTTTTTTCTCTTCTTGTGTTAATCCTGTTTTCTCTGTTATTTTGTAAATTCTTGTTTATCATTAACCCTTTACCTCCTGTCTCATCTTTCTGGTGGAGGAGGGTGGGTTCGCTAGTGAATCCAGAAAGTCTTCAAGCTGCAAAACTACACCAACAGGTAAGAAACTATACGTTTTGCAGCATGAATCTTTCTGGATTCACTATGCTGTGCATAGACTTTGTAGCGGTTTGTCCTTATTGTGGTGGCTGGGTGGAAGATTAGCACTGGTTACTGAATATGTGTTGTAAGACCTTCTGTCCCACTTGCGCTTCTTTGTTCATTTGAATATCCACACAGTAGTGCTTAGTGAACGTATGCACTGAAGACCATGTTGCCGCTTGGCAAATGTCTTGGATAGGTGTGTTCGTTAGAAAAGCAATCGTTGCTCCTTTCTTCCTTGTTGAGTGAGCCTGAGCTGCTCCTTGTAACTGTTGTCCGCCTGCTTGTGGTACACTTGAATTGTCTGCACAATCCATCGAGCAATGGTATTCTTGGTGACGGGTCATCCCAGAAAACTGCTTGCGAAGGAGACAAAACTGTTCTGTTTTCCTGCATTCCTTTGTTCTCTCTATATAGTGCATTACAACCCTTCTGGCGTCTAGTGTGTGTAGAGCCCTTTCTGTTTTTGTGGTCAGTTTTTGGGGAAAAAACGTGGTATTGGCTCCTTCCAAGAATCTGTTCACTACTTGAGGTGAAGAAACTTTTCCCAGTTTCCCCCCTTGTGTAGGCCACCACCGCAGCCAAGTGCAACCTCAGGGATGTGTAGCTTAATCTGCTTTGTAGCGGGTCCATTAAGTACTTTAGTACTGTTGATTCTCTTGTGACCTCCCGTTGTAGTTTCTCCTTGTTGCACCATTGGGAGTACCTCTTCCATTTTGCTATGTAGCACTTTCTTGTGGTAGGTCTCCTTGCCTCCCTGAGTACTGCCATAGTACTTGCTGGCAGTTTTAGGTGCGCAAATTCTAGGTCTTCGGGAGCCATGCTGCTAGGCTGAGACCCTCTGGTTCTGGGTGAAGCACCCTTCCGTTCTGCATTATTAACAGGTCTCTTCTTGGGAATCTGTGTACTGGTTCTTGTCCCATTTCCACTATCTGCGAGAACCAGGACTGTCTGGCCCACTGACGTGCTATCACTATCATTGTCATGTTGCAGATGCTGCATTTGCGGAGTACCCGGTGTATCAGCGGTATCGGGGGAAAAGCATATGCAAATCTCTTTGACCAACTTATCCATAGCGCATTGCCTTGGGACCGGTGATCCGGTTGTCTGGATGTGAAGTGTTGGCATTTTCGCATTCTGGTGTGTTGCAAATAGGTCTATTTGTGGAGTACCCTATTTCTGGAAAAGCTTCTTTATTTCCTGCTGGTTGAGCTCCCATTCGTGGGAAGCCGACGTCTGTCTGCTGAGCCGGTCTACTTCCACATTTTCCTTTCCTGGGAGATGTACTGCTGGTAGGTTTATTTTCAGTGGGATGGCCCATCTCCAAATTTCCTGTGCTAGCCCTGATAATGGTACTGATTGTGTTCCTCCTGGTCTGTTGATGTAGAACATGGTGGTTGAGTTGTCTGTTTGGACCAACACCCTGTTCCCATACAGCTCTTTCTGAAAGGCTTTTAAGGCTAGGAATACAGTCTTTAGTTCCAGGTAGTTGATGTGTCTGACCACATCTTTCTGCGACCATAGACCCCTAACTTTGAGCTTGTTCATGTGTGCGCCCCACCCCAGCTGGGAGGCGTCCGTTGCGATGGTCACTGTTGGAGTTGGTTGTTTGAATGGCTTCCCCTGTGATAAGTTTTCCTTTTTCCACCACACTATTTCCTGATGCACTACGTGCGTGATAACCACAAGATCTTCCCAACTATCTGTGGCCTGTGACCTTTGCTGCTGGATCCATTCCTGGAATGGTCTCATGTGTAGTCAAATATTTGGGACTAGGTGGATGCATGACGCCATCATTCCCATCAGTTTTCTCCCCGTCCTCACTGTCACAACTTGCCCCTTGCGGTAATGACTGGTTTCCTTCAGTATCGCCAATGTTCTCTTCCTGCTGGGGAACACTTTGTCTTGAATGGTGTCGATCTCTGCCCCTAAGAATATCTTGATCTGTTCTGGTTCGGTTGACGATTTCTCCCAATGGATCGAGAAACCCAGTCCTGTCATTGTTAGTATGACCTGCTGGATGTGTAGTCTGCATTGGCCGTACAAATGTGCCTTTACAAGCCAGTCGTCGAGATAGGGGTATACGTGTATACCTTGCCTTCGTAGGTGTGCTGCAACAGCTGCTAGGCATTTTGTAAACACCCTTGGTGCGGATTTGAGGCCCAATGCCAGTACTGTGAACTGGTAGTGGCTTTGATTGATCACAAACCTCAGCAGGCGCTTATGTTTGTGGTTGATGGGGATGTGCAAGTACGCATCCTTTAAATCTATAGTAGCCATGAAGTCTCCTTGCTGTATTTGTGGTATTACCTCTTGTAGGGAAGTCATCTTGAACCTTTGTGTTCTTATGAATTTGTTCAGGAACCTTAGATCTAGGATAGGTCTTAGTGTCTCATCCACCTTTGGAACCAGGAAGTAAGATGAGCAAACCCCCTTTGTACCACCTCTATTGCCTCCTTGCTGAGCAGTTCTTGTGCTTCTAGCTGCATGAGCGAGAGCTCCTTTGCTGAGTGTGCCCTGTTTCTTGGTTTTCTGTTTGGAGGCTGTTTTTCTAACTCTATACAGTATCCGTATTGTATGATGTTTAGTATCCATTTGTCCGATGTGACCTTTCTCCATTCCTGGATGAAGTCTCTTATTCTTCCCCCTACCGGTGTTGAGTGTTCGAGGTGCTGTTTGTCGTTGTATTTGGCTGCAGTTTCCCTTCATGTCCTTCCGCCCACCCCGAGGTGTTGCTAGGTTGGGGGCATTTTCTTTTATGAAGTCACTTGGTTGAGGGCTGTTGTCCTCCTCTCCGTGTTTGTCCTCGTCCGTTTTCACGCCCTCGAAAGGACTGTCCCTGGGGCTGGTACTGCCAGCTCTGCTGCTGCTGTCCCTGCTGTTGTTGGCCTTGGTTGTTCCCTTGGTAGCCTTGCTGGAACATTTGGTGCAAAGTGGAGGGCGCGTTGCCTCCCCTACCGCCTGGTCTTCTCGTGGGTGTGCCCCTTCTCATGCCCCTGAACTGCAACGCCCCCATGGACCTTGCTGTTTCGTTGTCCTTCTTAAGCTGTCAACTTGTCGTCGACTGGCGTGCCAAACAGTTGCTCTCTATTAAAAGGTGTGTTTAGGATGTTGCTTTGCACCTCTGGCTTGAATCCTGAAAATCTGAGCCATGCGTGTCTTCTCTCAGTCACTCCTATCATCATTAGCCTGCTTGAGGTTTCTGCCTAAAATCGGTACTGGATGTGGCATGTATTCGCCATGCTTTTCCCCTCTTCTAGCTGGTGAGTCGCTCTTTGCTGGTACTGTTCCGGTAGATGTTTTAGGAGCTGTTCTACTTCATCCCAGTGTTGGTAAGCGTGCCTGTTAATCAGGGCGTTTGAGTTAGCGTTGCGCCATTGGATTGCTGCATTTCTCTCCACTTTCGTCCCTGTGAGATCCATCCTCCTACTCTCCTTCTCTGGAGGTGGTCCGGCATTAGTGGGTACATTGGCCCTCTTCCAAGCCTATGCTGCAATAATGGAGTCAGCTGGCACTGAACCTTGGATGTATGCAGGGTCCTGTGAAAAATGTTTGTATTTCTTCTCAGTCCTAGGGGTCACCGCTGTGCGTGTTGCAGGCTCCTTAAAGGCCTCTCTTCCTTGATCCAGCACACTAGTGAGCATGGGCAGGAATTGGCTCTTAGTTTGTTGTGGCAGTAGAGTTTCCAGGAGGAAACATGATTTCGGCTTCTCTTCCTCCATTTTCACCCCATAAGTCTGTACAGCCTTCTGCACGACCATGTTGTAGACCCCTATTTCGTCTGGCGGCGAGGGCCTCGAAGGGTACGCGTCTACCTCTTCTTCCGGCGATTCTGTGTCAAGATCTTGCCAATACAGTTCTTGCGCCTCCGAGGGTGTCGAGTACCGGTAGGATTGAAGGTCTTCGTCGCCTTCACCCTCGAAATAGTAGTCTTCGTTCCAGATATCCTCGACTGGTTCGGGGGTTTTCGGCAGTTCCGCGGGTTTCGGCGGGATGGTGTACTGGCTCATCTTCTCGAAGTCTTTTTTCTGTTGAAGGATGCTCGCCATTTCGGCCTCGAGCCTCCTCTTCCTCTCTATCTCAGTGGCGGATTCGGCGTCTAGGGCTGGAGCGCTTCTCTTTGTGGCCGTCGACATTGACGACGAAGTCTGCTTTTCTTTTCTCGGCGCCGAGGTTTCCTTTGAGGGCAACCTTCGACAAACTTTGTTTCTCAAGGGCTTTCGTCGATTGGGAGTCCTTTTTGAAGGATCCGCTCAGTTGACTATCCCTGGTAGCTGTTGCTTTCGTCGAGTGTTTCAACGGCAGAGCTCCCTTCGAGGACTTCGCTTCACTTCTGCGAGTGTCGCTCAGGGCTTTTGCTTCACCCTTTCGAGTGTGGCCTGAGTGTTTAGGGAATCGATGTCTCCCTTACCTCCTTTGGCATCTTCTTATGGACCTCGACGACCGCGCAGTCCTCAGGTCCTTTAGCGATGTTGACCTCCTCTCCACTGGAGAGACCCAAGTCTTGGAGCGATGGAGGTGGCCCCTGGCCCTGCATGTTGTGGTTTGCCCTTCTCTGCCTCTTCCTTACTCTGAGGGTCTTCGGTGTAAATGCCAAGCAGGCGTTCTAGTCTTCGCTGCTTTGGTCGAGCGGCAGGCAGAGGTTGCAGACTGGATGCTGATCCTTCTGGGCGCACTTGTGGTGGCAATTGGTGCAAAACTTGAACTGTGTTTTGTCCATCCCTGCGCTCAGGGTGCCCCCTGCGAGCGCATCCTCTGTCGAACGTCGAGGTTTTGGTCGCAAAACTCCTCCCTCGTCGCTCCGGGTACCTGACCTGTAGTCTGGTTTAGTTGAAAACTTGCTTCGTCGATTTTCCTTGATTCCTCTTCCAAAATTCTGGAACTCTTCGGTAATGATCCAGACCGAACGGCGGAAAAAAGAATCTGAAGATGGTGACCAAAGGTGGGAGCTTCCGCAGGAAGCACGCCAACGTCACGAAGGACACCAAATGGTGGGACGTCGCCGCTCAACTGGGACACGAAGAAAAAAAAAAAAAGAAGAAAAAAAAAAAAGGAGAATACTACGATTCCGGACCCAACCACAAGATGGCGGAATAATGCACAGCATAGTGAATCCAGAAAGATTCACGCTGCAAAACTGCTTAACCGCTTACAGGTGGTCCAGAACGCGGCCACACACACGGTCCTCTTACTCAAGCCCAGGATTCAGATCTCTCCTCACCTGAAGGCCTTACATTGGCTTCCTGTAAAAGAGAGAATCTGTTTTAAGGCCTTGGTCCTGCAGATAAACGGAGCTCAGTACCTCAGAAGGAGAGTCGCACACTATGTGCTTCCAAGAACGATGAGGTCCTCCACACTGAATTTGGCTTCCATCCCCAAGATACACCGCGGCAGCTCTGGCGGCCGTTCCTTCCAGTTGCAGGGTGCCCGTGCCTGGAACCTCTTACCTCTGACATTCAGGCAGATATCCAATGTAACTATGTTGAGGAAAATGCTCAAAGTTTGGCTTTTCCGGAACTAACCCTTGGTCGCCTGCACTGTGGGGCAGCAGCAGGTCTGATTGAGTCTTTCAGCATCAGGACACTCTTTGAAAGTAGCTGAGTGCTATATAAATGCTCTTTCATTCATTCACTCATTAACGAACATCTTTCAATGCATGAGCACATTCACCAGTGGATGAGAGAGAGCCGTCAGTCCCCCATAAGGGATAATGGCAAAACAATGACATTAAGTTCTTTACCTGCCTTGAGAAGCTCAGTGAAGTTACTACCCTGCAGGATAAAGTCAAGAACCTACTAATCTTTTGTGCCATGAAGGTCCACTTCATTTCCAGGTCACTGCATCAGTAAAATGCATGAATTTCAAAAGCAATATGCTTCAGAATGTATTTGCACTAATTGTACTACAGTCAAGAATGGAACTAACTATAGCATAGTTTGTCAGGACAGGATAACTGGATCATTATGTGCACAGGATCATCCTAAATGAAAATCCTGAAGCTTCAGAGAGGAAAGCACTCTACTGTTTCCATGCACACTGTTGTCAGAGCCACATGCATTACAAGGGTTGGTCGAGTTCTCGCAGCCAAACCTGCCTTTCCCAAGTTACAAAGGAGCAAGGTGATCCCCGACGCATCTTCAGTAGCAGCAGCAGGTAAAAGGCCAAATACGTGTTCTAAATTATAAACTAGGATAGATGACTCACCTGTGACCAATTCAACCAAGGAGATCAATTACAATCACTAATGGCTTCCCTAACCAAGGTCGGCACACATGTATGGGATTGAACAGCACTGCTTCAGAGAACCTAAAAAAAGGAAAAGGTTACTTACTCTGTCAGCACCTGTCTGCAGCTTTCAGTCCTGTAGATTCTCATGTTTTGCATGCTCCTGCCATCTAGTGATGGGCACCAGACATTAAAATTTTCTCTTTGAAGATGTTTTGAGAAGCCGCAGGATTCTGCAGGACTACTCTCTTAGTTAATGTGCATGGCACGACTCCACCTTAGGCTGTTTTTGTTTTGTTCAGCAGCTAAAAGTTGAGAATAGTAGGCATGTGCTCTGTACAGTTTTAGTTGAGAATGAATATGTATTTAGTGAAAATGTGCTCATACTACCAACTTCAGGGGAGGGGTAGTTCATGTGAATCTATAGCATTGTACGCTACTGACAGGTGCTTACAGGTTAACATTTTCCTTTCATCGCACGTATGGCTGTAGATATACATACTTTGCATTGCCTGTAAAATAGTTCCCTCTTTGTGGTTGTTAGTGGGCAGACGTTTGAATCAAACTTCCTAACACAGCCTGGCCAACTACAGCTAGTAGATGAGCTAAAAAAACATCCACAAAGCAATGCTTTGTGAAAGTGTGTGGTGATGACCAAGTAGCAGCTTTACAAAAATCAGCTAATGGGATGTTACCCAAGCAAATCATGGTTGCTTCATTTTTACGTCAAGTGTACCCTGAGGTATGGGGAGTACACATTTAGCCTCTTCATACAAAGTTGGAATGCATTTAACTATCTATCTTAAAATGCCTGTTCTGAAACTAGGCTGACCTTTACTGGGCTTTGCAAAAGGAACAAAAAGTTTATTAGACTTTCAAAACTGTTTAGCCTTATCAATATAGCATGTAAGTGCCCATTCAACAACTAAAGCATGTACCGCCCTATCCACTGCAGAATCAGGTTGTTAAAAGAATATGGGCAGCTCAATTGTCTGATTAATGCAAAAAGGTTTGTTTTTTCGTACCACTCGGTTCCTGTGGATCAGTAAAAATGGTTCTAGAATAGTAAGGGCTTGCAACTCGCGGAGAAGCCTGAGCCAAGTTACTGCCACAAGAAAGGCCACTTTCCAAGAAAGAAACAGCAATTCACATTAATGACAAGGTTCAGAAAGGGGCCCCATAAGGTCTTGTGAGACCAACAATTAAGTTCCAGACAGAGGTAAGGGTTTTTTAATCTTTTTGGAGGAATTACTCCAGACCCTCCACGAATGCCTTCACCAATGGAATTGACAAAAAAGATGTTCCCTGTTCTGCATGTATGCCGCTAGAGCAGTTAAATGAAGTCGTGTAGATGTGTATGCTAGACCTGACTTATTAAGGTATAAATGGTAAGAAATTATATCTTGAGCCTTTACTGCTTAACGGGGTCTAAAAGCTTGGAGATGCAGAAGTCAACAAATCTTTGCTATATGGCTGCCTATCTCATGCGAGATGGCCAAAAACTCCTCTGGACTAGTGTAAACACCAAACATTAACACCTCAGGTGCCAGATTGCTAGGTTGAACTGTCTCTGGTCTGGGTGTCTAATCTTTCTGTGTTGCGGAGTGAGTAGTTCCGGCCTCACTGGAAGTTTCTCATGGGGGCTGATGGCCATCTCCAAGAACATTGAGTAACAGGGCTGTCTGACCTATGTTAGGGCCACTGTGAAGAGGGTTGTGGATAGCTGTGTTATTCCATGTTTAAATTCTATATGTGCATTAACATGAGTTATACTACATTTGAATTTGTGTGTGTGTATTACAATAAAACTATTGCAATTCAAACAAAATTGCTTTGTGTTTTAGTTGTTTTTCAAGAATTTGGCTAATCTAGGCCGCAGTTAGGCCTTGCTCCATCTTTGTAAAAATGGCTGCTGTATCATGATTTTTGTTTGAATCAGTTTATTGAGTTTACTTTTTTGCAGTTTATGAGCAATGCATACAGATGGTAGATTACATAACATGTAAACTGTCAGTATGGTGCTCACAGATCTCAGAATCATGGCGTTCAGAGTAATGCATAAGAGGTAGTTGCCACATCAAAGAGAATTAAATACACAGCAGTCTGCAAAGGTATACCAAATCACATTGCCCTGATCAGGAGAAAGGATATGATGCAACCATAGCAGCACTATGAGGGGGTCAGTTATGTATCCAATGATAAACAGATTAGGTTAACAGAAACTATAACCAAACACCAAAATAACCTTCGCCCACATGTAACTGCCTCACAGACAGCCACACTCCATGGGCTAGACAGAAGACGTCACGCATCAAGGTGAAAAAGCCATGTAGAGTCCTGGATCCTAGTGTCAGGTAAGCAATGTGTTACCCAAGTATGCCTAATGATCAGTTGGCATGTTAGTTTACTATTTCCTCCAACTTATCTGTTAGCGAGCCTGTGTGGGTGTCTGGGGCAAAACTGGCAAATCATTAAACAGCCAAAACAGACACATTGGACTAACTTAAAACAGAAACAAAGCACCAGCACTAACCCCTGTACAAAACAACAATCCAAGAATACTCTAACCCAGCCCCTTCGTTCCTTCCAACACATCTCACACGATGAATTTATGGACCTGGTCAGAGCAAGCAGGCCTGCCGGCAGCCCCTCTGACCCAGATCCACCACAAACTTTCAAGACAATTTTTTTTACAACCTCTGCTGCCACTCCAGTAAAAAGAATCATCAACGATTCCGTAAACTACCGGAATATTTCCAGAACAACTCAAAAAAAATCACACATACGCCCTTTACTGAAGAAAACAAACTTGGACCCGCTGAACCCTGACAACTCCAGACCCATTACAAATGGACCTTTCCTGTGCAAACGGATAGAAAGAGCAGCGTTCGCCCAGATGTCACAATTCATTGAAGAGAATAACATACTCTCAGACTTCCAAACAGGATTCCGTCCGGGAAGAGGCTCTGAATCTGCCCTCATTGCTATCTGGGATGACCTGAAGAATACTTTTGACCGCAGCGGGGTTGCTGCGCTACTCCTCTTGGACCTCTCGGCTGCCTTTGACACAGTTGACCATGACACTCTGAAACAAAGTCTCTATGAAGCTGGCATAGAGGGAACTGCTCTAGACTGGATCGCGTCCTACCTTCGAAACAGAACTAATGTCAACCATACCCCACCTTTCTCGTCCAAACCATACTCCACAAAGGCAGGTGTCACACTCAAGGTTCTATCATCTCGTCCATGCTTTTCAACATCTACATGAAGTCATTACCGGTACTGATCAATCAATTTCACCTCATGTGCTATGACTATGCAGATGACACGCACATACTCCTTCAACTGGAATGCCCCAAAGACATTGAAAAATCCCCAATTTTCAATTGTCTCAGAGCTGTGGATCAGTGGATTACTTGAATGCTTCAAAAACGGAAAAACTCACGTGTGGCGATTGGAAACATTACGACCCGCTTGCCGCCTAGCCTGATGAACTGGGATCACCACCTAAATTATCAAAGGAAGTAGGAAACCTCGGAATGACCATGGACTCTAAGATGTCGATGAATGCCCAAGTGGACAAACTAGCAAAAGATCAAGCTTTGTCACTATAAAAACGCTGCAACAAGTTTTTCCTCATTTGGTATTTCCACACAAGATCCAAACTACCATCTCCCTTGTTCTGTCCTAACTCGATTACGCCAATAGCCTCCAACACGGATCACATTTAACGACCATGAAAAGACTACAACGCCAGAGTACTCTTGCATATCAAACCACAAGACCACATCTCACCCGCCTTGAAAGCCCTGCATTGGTTCCCAGTTGCCAGAGATCCACGTTCAAGCTACTTTGTAACACCCACAAAGCAATACATGGAATGGGACCACTCTTCATCAGGAATAAAATCACCTAACACATTCAACAAAGGAAGCTACGCTCTAAAGGGGCATCTCGCCTCAAAATCTCAAGATACAAGAAAAAACCATGGGTGGCACATCCTTCTGTGTTCAAGCAGCCAAACTATGGTACTCTTTACCCCCCCCAACGTAAGATTCACCGACAACCACCTTATCCTCAGAAAACTACTCAAGAATTGGCTCTTCCCCACAAAAGCACCATACGCAAACAGAAATTTACAGCATATTCCTCTGTATACAAGCATTTATTTTCACTATAGATATGTACCTATCTTTGTGTATTGCTTTGTATAAACCTGTAGAATAATTGTTGTTGTAAATAAATAAAAATCATCTTTGGTCTACATGTACTTACTTCCATTGAGCATCCATGTACCTTCCATGTACTTGGATCTGAGCGTCTGTTACCTTTCTCTCCTGAAAAAGCATTTCCAACGCACTACCCTATTTTTCATCCTGTACCTCTATCATCTTTAATCTATATATACTTACCTCCTTTATGTATCTATATACTTTCAAAGTACTTAGGATCTTTATATTCATCACTTTCTTCTAATTTAGCATTTCAAATGCACTACCCTATTTTTCAGCCTATACTTCTCTCAGTATATCCTCTGACTCAACCTTCTGACTCATCTAAAACTTCTTTCTACTACTCTTTCCAATGCACTACCCTATCTCTCACCCTATACATCTATCAATATACCCTCTACATCCGCTCTCTGTTATCCCAAACCCCAGACCACTACTATGATCCCCAAAATAACCCTTTCTAGACGCTCTCCTACTCTACCCATCCTTGCATCATCGGACACCTCTTTTTACTATACCGATCCCCCAAACTAACCTTTATAAATTCTACCCTCTGACTCTTCCCCTCAAAAACCCCTTTTTACTCATCCACAAGCCTCCTCCTACTGCTATGACCTCAAAACAAACAAAAAAAATCTCACTCTTCTGTCCCTCCACTATCCTTTTCAATCAAAATAACAGACTAACATGTTCACTTCTCAATTTCCATATTCCACAATACTAATTCACCACAAATCCTTTATGGGTTCCAGAGTAGCGGGCTACTCGCCAATGAAGCGTTTCAACACCCCATCAGGGTTACCAGCGTTATATAAATGCAAACCATTTTCCCTTTTCTACCCCTCCCCAACCCTTCTCGATCCAAATAACTGACTAACCTATCCACCACTCAAAATACTTTCATGTTTCGCCATACTAATTCAACAGTAATCCATATGGGTTCCATAGTAGTGTGCTACTCGCCAATAAAGCGCTTCAAAACTCCATCAAGGGGTAGCGAGCGCTATATAAATACAAACCGCTTTCCCTCTTCTATCCCGCAACCTACCCTTCTCTATCCAAATAACTGAATAACATATCCACCACTCAAATTACTTCATATTTCCCTATGCTAATTTTCAACACTAATCCTTTATAGGTTTCGGAGTAGCGTCCTACTCGCCAGAAAAGCGCTTCAACACCCATCAGGGGTAACAGGTGCTACATGAATGCAAACCTTTCTTCCTTTTTATCCCTCCGCTACCCTTCTAACTCCAAATAACTGACTAATATCCAACCACTCAAATTACTTTCATATTTCACCATACTAATTCAGCACTAATCCTTTATGGGTTTCCGGAGTAGCACGCTTCAACACCCCATCAGGGGTAACAAGCGCTATAGAAATACAAACCTTTTTTTTCCTCTTCTATCCTTCTGCTGTCCTTCCGAATCCAAATAACTGACTAACCTATCCACCACTTAAAATGTACTTGCATGTTTCACTATACTAATTCAACACTAATCCTCTATGGGTTCCGGAGTAGCGTGCTACTCGCCGAAAAAGCACTTCGACGCCTTGTCAGGGGTAGTAAGCGCTATATAAATGCAATTACAATACAATACAATGAATAGCAATTTGCATTTCAACTAGGATAGCATCCCAGTTGGTTGATATAGGGTATTTGCATAGCCTGAGACGGTCTTCCAAGTGCAAGGCGACACTTTCTGCCTGGGCCAACACAGTGAGGGATTGACCAGCAAGAGCTGGGGGTTTCTCGCGATTTCCAACATCGCGTAATGAAACACTTGGCCATTAGGAACCCTAAGTCCAGAAAGCGAGATGTGACCTTGTTTTTCTTGGTCCTACGGTATAGGGCTAAAAGGGATTTCTCCCAAGTATGCAGCGCCGGATGTCTCGTATAGACGCATAGACTACCCGCGATACCCTGCCAGTAGCGCTGTGTAGGCGGACACGCCCACAGCATATGGACGAAGTCTGCGTCAACCAGCCGACAAAGGGGACAGGCAGCATCCATCCTCTGGAAATAGCGGTTTATCTTGTCACGGGTGAGGTACGCTCTGTGCACAATGTTAAGTTGAATGAGGTGGAAACGGGTTTTGCAGGGGGATGTGGGACGGGCTTTTGAACAGTGCCTCTCGTTTCTTGTCCGTACAGGGGCGAGTCTGGTCCTCTTCCCACCTGCAACGGAAGGGTGTGAGCTGTAGTGCAGCACGGGAGCGCAGTTATCTGCAAACCAACGGATCAGGTCTCTGCCCGACCCAATCATGTGGAGGTACTGCAGAGTATGCTGCATCGGGTGTTCTTGAGCCATGTTGCGTCATCTATTCCCTAATGATGCCATTAGAGGGTTGTAGAAGAGGAAGTGACCCGTGGTAGGCCACCCTTCTCCCATCAAAGACTCATAAGATAGGAGGCTACCATCGCAGTAGAGGTCCCCTATTGTATGAAGTCCCGCCGCGTGACAGGCAGTTGATTCTGTCAATTAGGTGATGTGTCCTCTGGGTGTGCCGAGGAAGGCAATATCCGGAGCTTAAGAGGTCACTGTACTCATTAGGTACAGAAATCGGCAGTATGCAACTCCCAGAAGTAAGGGATCATGTGTTGGCGCTCGTGTGCAGGGGTGAAACCGGTGCGGAGTATCCAGTAGGCACCATGCCAGTGCCGTCGTCGCTGTGTCTGCAAGTTGTAGACCTGCCAGCCATTTAGCCATGCACTGGACTTTGTTGCCCCTATGCTGCCTATAAGAATGTGTTGGCGTCTAAACGACCCTTTCTAAGCACAGAACGGCCCTCGGCGTCCACTACTACCTCCTCCGCTGAAAAGGGGACCCCAGTCCTAATCCGGATTAAAACTCTTCCAGCATAAAAGGAGAATTAGGTGGCATACACCTGACTGTGCCAGCACCATTGGAGCCTATTCGCTTCAGCTAAGGTCAAGTGTGTTTTGCGCAACAGCGCAACCTGTGTGGAACGACACTCGAGATGGGAGTAGACAGCATGTCGCCAGGAGTATGCATTCCCTGCACGTTCCCGGTAATGAAGTTGGTGTATGTCATGTTGTAAGCTGATAGAGGTAAGGAAGGTGGCTACTGTGCTTGAAACCGGCACAGATGTGGTATTGGTGGAGCATGAGGTCGAGCGTCGGGGTAGGTCTCAAAGAACAAAGACGGAATCAAGGGTACTGGGTAAAACCAGTGAATCCTATTAGGGCAGAGAGACGGTTTTCCGCTCAAACTGCTTAAACAATAAGTGTCAGAGTAAGCTAAAAGCCTACAAAAAAGGGAGGGGGTATGCAAGAGGGATGCGCAGTGGCCAAGGGTAGTTCAGCCCAAACAGTGTGAACATATGCCGGTACTGGATATGCAGCACAGTGAGGCAAAGTGAACGCAAACTGTTAGAAGCATACAGCAGAGGGAGGCGGAGGGGGGGCACTGTGCCTAATTGACAATTGTATAGGAATCAAGAGTTAGCTGGGAGGAGCGAAAGACCATGCTAGTGTGTAGTTTACTGAGCACAAGACCGAGGGCACCATATTTGGTGGGTCACGGATCAAATAATGTCATCAGCCGTCTGTGGAGTGACATCTGGAGAAATCATCTAATCTGTGTCAGCAGGTCAAATGGGGGATGAGCCGTCTTCACTCGAGGACTGTGCAGCGTCTTCGTTAGGACAGGAGTCATTATTGGTTTCTCTTCTCCCTGCTACTGACTGAAGAGCCGGTCTTCTTTCCTGTATGACGTGCTCCAAGTCAGGGGCTGCTGAAGGCCTCAGGGTGTGCCGTACTGCCAGACAGCGTCCACCAGTAGTCCCCTCTTGGGGTCTGCGCATGGGGTCCGGCGAGGCGACAAGTCCCGATGCTACTAGCTATTCCCAGGTGTCCTCAGGAAAGCCTATGAAGAGTGCCTTCACTTCAGCGGTACAAAAGGGGGTGGTGATGGACGGAGCATCAGAACCAATCAAACACTCACACCCAGTCAACAGATCTGGGTTTGATCCATCACCGTTCTTTAGCCCACTCTGCCACCCCAGTTCAGCCATGGCCATATGCAAATCAGCTACAACGCGCAGCCTCGCAGGGAACAGGAGCGAGTACCTTAGGTTCAGGCCGCAGAGGCATTGCTTAACGGCCAGAAAGGAGTTCAGTTGATACTGCACTGCCACCGTGTTGTCAGGGAAGAACATAATGCAGGCATTGTCAACCACAATTTCTCGAAGTCTCCTGGTCTCACAATCATGGTAGTGAAGCAGGCTAAAAAGCAGTGGCCTAGGGTTCGAGCCAGGTGGGGGGTCTTAGAGTTGGAATGCTGTGGGCCCGCTCAACTGTAAATAACTGTAGTAGGGCCCTCGTTAGGAGCAGGTCACACAGCCAGAGGTCTATGTACTCCACAGTGTTGTGTCCCTAAACTCCTTTCGGAAGGCCCACTACTTGAACATTGTTTCCACGGGATTGGTCCTCTGCCCTACACTCAAAGGTGTGGATGCAGTCTACCAGCACCTGCATCAAGGACTCCATTTCTCTGGATTTCGACTGGAGCTATGGTGTGTTCTGCGGTGTGTACCTTTTTCGGCAGCTTACGGTGGTCTGCGTTTATTAGATTGCATGTATCGGATTAAGATCCCTTGCTATATTGTCAATTTTGTTCTCCAAGGAGACTAGAGTGTTCTCCAAGGACGTCCGAGTCTTCTCCACAGCGTCCAAGACGACATCTAATTTCCCTTCTAGGTCCCATGGTTGCAGTATAAGCAGTCGCTGTAGCAGATCTAACGGGTGTTTTTGTTGTTGCATTCTGGGTCCCTGATCGTAGACCGCCCATCGTGACATGCTATGTAGCTGGGCCCAACGCAGCCATAAGTCCAATTCAGTCAGTGTAGCGGGCCCGCTTCCCAATGCCTGAAGGCCAACTCAGATGCTGCAGTACAAGCAGCCCAGTCATTTCAGCCATGTTCAGGCAGCCGCTCACTCCAGGAGAGCCCAAAGGGCAGACCACGACAGCAGGGCAGAAGCAGGCCTCGGTGGAGCAATAACATAGGGGCGCTGTGTGCAACACCCCCCCCCCAAAAAGCACAAGGTAAGGTAACAACTCCTTGCTGCTTTGCTACTGTTACTTCAACTTGTGTGTGCGTTCGCCCGTGAAAGTCCAGGTTAGTTCAGGGGCAGTCGGAGGTTCATGGGTGTGGTCCAAAGGGTACCTGGTGAGCAGTCATCAGCGCAGTGCAAGGACAAAAAGTCTCTTCCTCAGGCGGCTCGCAATCATGTCCTCAGCGGCCCAAAGGTTCATGGGAGCGGGCTAGGGAGAAATGTGTGCCCCAATCGCAAGGCCCTCCCTGATCACTTCCAGGAGCTCAGGTCCTCACAGTTTCCAGGGCAGTGCAGGTCCGTGGGTGCAGCAATGTCAACAACTCATTGAGGGTAACAG
Source organism: Triturus cristatus (assembly GCF_964204655.1). NCBI lineage: Eukaryota > Metazoa > Chordata > Amphibia > Caudata > Salamandridae > Triturus > Triturus cristatus. Next base: position 304,296,425 of record NC_140587.1, read on the forward strand.
TGCCGACCTGCTCCACATTAGCACTCAATAGGCCTCTCCCAGGGGCAGAGCAGTGGCAGCTCGTCTTGCCTCACGGGTCAGCTCACAGTGGTGTATCGTCAGTGGCTCACTTCCCTGCAGCTTTCCAACAACAATGAAGTCCCTTCACGCCAACAGGCGCAGACCTCAGGAGGCAGCACTAGAGGGTCACATGGGTTACCAACAGTGTTGAGCAGGAGCAATAGGTCAAACTAAAGGGTGATACCCCGTATGCTGCTGAGTGCTATCCAGAATGCTTCATAGGTAGGAGGAGTCCGAGTGGGAAAGAAGGGCAGTCAACAGCACAGTCAATAGTAGGACCACTCACAGCACCTCGGGCCCCGATCCACATTGGCGTTCCGCCTAAATGAAGGCAGGTCAAAGTGCAGGCTGCAGGCGTGCGAGGCACTCAGCTCACTTCTTGGGGCCTAAGCTATCGCGCCTCTCAGGAAGCAGGTAGCCCGACTGCAGCAAGGCCGGTCCTGCGCTGGGAGCAGCAGGGCTCAGATTTAAGTCCCCAGCGCCCCACTGATCTCGCCTCAGGCAGTGCAGCAATCACCAGGTCCACAGCATGATCCTCCGAACTTCTCCGCCTCTTGGCTGCAGCTAGCCTCCCGATATCAGTCTCTCAGCTGCAGGGCTGCAGCGTTCAAGCAGGGCAGGCGCGCAGAGATCGGGGGCGGCAGCAGTAATGTGGCTTCAGCCAGGGAGGCTGCAGACGTCTCCTCAAAGAGGCAAGCAGCACCAGTGGTTCAGGGCTGTATTAGGCATAGGGCAGAGTCAGCCGGTGCCTCCGATGGCGGGCTTGAAGCAGAATAATGCCAGATAACTGGGGCGACTTGGAGGAACTTCTTTAGAACAAGTCCGCTATCTTGGCTGTGCTCATGGCTGCTCTATCATGATGTTCAGATATTCATTCAGGGGTGTGGAATTTAATGAAATATCTACTGGTCCATGGGGCAGGTTGCTTAATAAATCTACTTGTCCCTTTGGTGGCATGCAGTGCGGCAACAAATTATGGCAGCAATCTCATTATATAAGAGTTCGGATATAGCCTCTCTGATTATGCCAGGGGTCATACTATAGTAGTGTTTGAATACTTGCAATCCCCTTATGTTGCCACGTTTCTGCAGGTCTACATGCTGGGGCTGAAGGTAGTGGTAAGCAATAGTTCCAGGGTTAGAATGCCTTTTTGAGTCTTTGCACACCTACTAACTTGCATGTTTTAAAGGTTTTCAACATCTCTTCTCTAATATTTCCCCATACTGAGAAATGTTGGGAATTTACTCTTGACAATGGAAGACAAAAACCTTTTTCCAGAGTTGGGAAAAAAGTGGTTGGAGGGAAAGTTAATTTGCAAACTCAGATTTTTGCATGAGCAAATCTACACATGCATATTTGATCATGCTAAAATGCAGTTCGCAAATATTTTCTGGGAGTACTATTTCTTGTCCTACTTCTGTAAATTCTTGGGAATTCACGAAAGCTGTTTAGCTGCATTAATGCAAGGACATATACCATGGGTGCACTTTTGAGACTTTTGTGTTTATTAAAATTCTGTCTCTCTCTCTCACTCTCTGTATTGGCTGGCTTCAGTGAGAGCGACCGCATTCTGCTCTTACACAAGGAGCATATCGGCACACAAAGTAGTTTTAGTCAGTGCCAGTAACAACTGTGGCAGTGTGTGCTTTTTGAGACCAATAACAATTGTTGCTTTTGTCAATGTTTGTTATAATGTTGAGGGCCCGGCAACTCCCATACCAATAAAGTTTTACAAAAACCCTGCCAAAACAAGTCACACATTGACTACTAACTAAAAAGCTGGCCACCAATTTCAGACCTACTGGCTTTGCCAATGCTTGCTTATTTTTGTTTCCCATAATCTTATTGAAACTGGTTGCACTGATTTTCCATTATGTATATTTTTGGGAAATACTAGCATGCATCAATTAGTGTTACTAAATGACGCTGCAAATAAATGGTACCTGAAATTTTACAGTAGTTTAGCAAAATGTATTTTCCTGCTTTCGTTTTTATATAAACATTTTATTTTGAAAGCAAAGAATCATCAATCTTGCTTTCAAGCTTCTGCAAATACTTGCATCAAATCAGAGAGCATTCTGGGAGCATTATACATAAGACTCATATTGCTAAACTTTGAAAACGTGTGTACACATTTTTATACTGGAACTACTGTCAGTAGTGCAGTCAGAGCTTACAACATTCACTTGGAGCGCTCACCCTAATAATAAAGGCTTTCAATTAATGAACCATGAATACAAGTTTGAACAGCATTAACATGTGGAAACAAATATTGCCTTAACTGCTGAGAGTGCCCTTACCCGATCCATAATGTGGTGCTGCAAACTGACAGCCAAAGGGTTTGTGCTGAAGGGGTTTGTGCCTACTTGTCCCAAAGACAAAATACACAAGTATTATTTGCTGCCCTTGACCCCAATGTGTCATAGGTGTCGGGCTATAGGAATTCCACATCCCTGTCATTGTATGCTTATGTTTTGTTGGACAACAAAAGAAATACTGGGTCTATTGAATGGGAAGAATGCTAATGGGGTGTCCCTTTTAAAGGACGGCTTCCCTCACCCACTTGAAGGTGGCATGCTTCTTCATAGGGTGACCTCCTCGCACTATGAACCTAGGCATAGTGTGGGATGCAACTCTCTTTGCAAGGGAGGAGCTCGGGATTTTTTTGTTTGTGTACAAGAGGTATACTAAATACCTTGAGTAAAGTGGGTGTGGTAAGGGAAACGTCTCCATGCTGTCCCTACAAAAGTAGTTTTTTGTAGTATTCAGGAATATGGGATCCTGTGACCTGATCTGGTGAACTTCTTTGTTTCAGGCAATTGGATATGTTGAACAACTATGGCATAATGAGGCGGAATGGCTGTTGTATCCAGGAAAGACCTTTTGTAATGAGGGTTTTCAAAATACAGAAACAACAAAAAAGAGAATAATCATCATGGTTGGAAAGTAAGACTCAGCATGGCACAAAACAATATATCCTGAGTCTAGCAACTTTCCTAAGTTTTTCATGCCCGGACCGCTCAGGCATCTAGTTTGCTGCAACTGCGTTTACTGCATCAAGTAAAGTATGAGTCTATGCATGAGTACACAAGCAAAGAAAAACACCTCATAGCAGAGCAAACTAGATGACTCTAAAACAAGATGAAAAACAACCTTTCCATGCGAACTATCCATTTTCAGAAATAGTCACTCTGGGCCATATGCATCAATGTTCGGTTTTGGGATTCTCAAATCGCGAACTTTTGAGAATCGCTATTTGAGAATCGCAAAACACTATCTATGTAGGATTTGCAATAAATTTCGCAAATCCTACATATTTCTTAATTACGAATCGCAATTTGTGATTCCCAATTAATGAATACCTCCCCATTCATTCATATGGGCCTAAAGGCAATTAAGGAATACCTCCCCATTCATTCCTTAAGGCCCATAGGAATGAATGGGAAGACATTCTCAATTTGTGATTCCCAATTAGAGAATCGCAAATTGAGAATGCAATTTCAAGTGTGCCAGGGTGTCAAAAGCACACCCTGTTGCACCCCTGAAATGAGCATGGGTGCACATGTGGCGCACATACATGCCCTAAGGGCATGTGTGTGCGCCACATGCCACTTTGAAACATGCAAAAATGCGTATTTTTGCAAGAAACTGCAAATTATCACCAACCTGTAGTTGGTGGTAATTTGCGATCCTTATGCCATATTCGCACAACTTGGGTGCTTCATACATTCCATTTAAGGAATCTCAATCTGCGATTCCTTAAATGCATTTGCAAAATAAGGAATCGCAAATTTTGTGACTCCTTAATTTGCGAGACAGTTGTGCTTTCATACATAGCACTAGGCCAAATTGCTTTCGCAAACACTGAAATTCTGCGAATTTCAGCGTTTGCGATCGCAATTCGCCTGGATACATATGGCCCTCTGTGATTAGCTGCCCTTGATAAAGAAAAACATTTTCTGTAAACTCACACAACCTCTACATCAGGTCAGGGTATTGGTACAGATACTGCGAAACATGTGACTGCTGCCACACACCCTGTTCATATTCATATAGCGAAAAGAAAGGAAAACTGAAGAACACAAACTTGCCATTTGGATCGAAAATGAAAGCTTCAGTTGACAGCACACAGGCAGCAAAATTTCATGGCAAGTAATTATCTCTTCCATATCTGCGACCCTATCTATTTTTCTGCTTTCCAGCCTCAGTCGGTATCAATTCCTCTAGCCCGAATCTTTTTAAGGAGCTTTGTGAATACATAGACAATTGCCCTTCTATTTGCCAATACATCAACTTATTGCCTAGTGCACAAAACACACACAAACTAAAAATACCTCAAGACCTTTCCCTTTAAAAACATACCACTAAAGATAAAACAGTAAGAAAAACGTCTTAACAATGAAAAATAGATAAGTAGCAGTCCATTAATTAATATTACCAATCATCTTTGAACCAAGGAAGTTCAGTAATTGAACTTTATTCCACCCAACAACTCTTAGCTGCGTTTACTCCTTAGCATCCTGTCTCCTATTGACCACACCAGGAGGATCTTCTTACAAATATCCTTTGCACAAAACCCCTATTAATGTTCCATACAGGTCATTCTACTGTGTACAGGATACACTTTTTTCCCAGTCCCTTTCCCAAGATAGGGAAAGAGAGAAGTTCTTACGCACACTCCTAGGCAATTAAATTTTGACCCCAGGACACCGTTCAACTCAAAACGTAACAGCTCATCTCGGGTCATTCTCTACCCTGGTATTGCGCAGCCAATGGAGAGATCATAATTTTGACGTTTTATGGAGAGAGAGGTATTGCTCTGCACACAGAGAAGGGGCGTGGTAAAAAAAAGAAAAACATTCCTCTGTTTTTTCACTGTTTGATATTACTTAAGGTCATGCCTGATAGACACCAACCTTCTGCCTGCTCGCAGCAGCACCTGCGCTAGGGCCAGAAGGTGGTTTTAATTGAGAGAAGAACTGGAGTGATGACAGACCACACATTATAATAATTCGAGAGCAAGTGATCTTAAGTAAACTAGTTATTTATGGTATGGAGAAGACATTTTTCAGTAAGAGGTTTACTGGTGCTAATTTTAACTGCTTGATCGTTTTCAAACTGCAGGTTAAAGAAAGATGGAATGCTTGAGTAGCTTTGGGAGGGGGGGTGGGGGGATATCAAACACTCTCGACGAAAGGAATCAGTTGTCTCATGGAGCACTGACGATCTTACAGGGGAATACTCACTGCTGAAACTGTGAGAGCAATTACGTTGCGATAAAAACAAGGAGAGAGGGTAAGATTTGTGAATGTTTCTGGGAAAGCCTGAGAAAAAGTAGTGAGTTTGCTTCCGATGTATGGGATTATGATATCAATTTTGAACATTGCACAGGCTAAAAGACAGTCTATGGTAGTTGGGTGTTTCTGCATTCAGAATAGACTTCTCATATAGAACATTGTGCTGATTCTCTTCAGTCAATATAATGACCATACCTGCATTGCCAACTGAGGTAAAGTAGTTAATCAGCTGACTCTGGGAGACCAGTTTATTCATAGGCGTATATGCAGAGCATACATTACATTGGAGTGATGATCAAGTACCTTGTAATTAGGGCTCCCGGTTTTATGGTATTTATTGTTTTGACATTTCTGTCTGTATTTATCCATATTTATTTTCTGCTAATTTTATCTGTATTTATTCATATTTATTTAGGGATTTGTGGAAAAATGAAGCTGAAATTAGTATATTTCCACATTTATTTAACTGGTAAATATACACTCGTGCCTGAACGCTGTAAACACCTGCAGAAGATAAATTAATGCACTTTTAATAAAATATGCAAATTTCAGTATCAGCCTTGTGCATATCTACTGCTATTAAAGCCTCTTTACTAAAATTAGTTTCTTTTTAAGCCCATTTACCTATCAATCCACACAGCTATTGGCCTGGCGGACAGTATTTGCAATTACTCAAAAAGTAACCCAATTTCTGTTGTTATCCACATTTAAAAATGAATACAGACAAGAAAATAAATGTTTACCTGTAAAGATCAATAAAAACGGAAAACAGGGAGCCTTACTTGTAATGGCTAAATTACCTTATCCATTTTTTATCCCTGAAAGGCAAATGGGTAAGGAGGAGCAATGTCTGAGGTGATGAGTATTTTAATAAAGTGCTAGGGCAATGGACGTTTTCAAACCAGATGGGGCATGTAGGGACTTTCTCTAGCGTACAAACACAGTGAAGGATTTCATACTTACATTCCACTCTACAACACATTACCTCTTCCAGCGATCAAATCCAACACAAATACTCTCAACTCTTGTCCATTTCCTCCGACACCACATACACTCTTTTGCAAAACAAATCACCACGACTTTACCTTTAAGCTTCCACTCAGCAACAATAATTTACATACAAATACTTACCACAAAACAACTAAATCATCTCCTCTCACTACTCTTCAAAATCAAAACATCACACACCAGCACAACAAAATCTCTCACACACACTACCTAATAATACTTTCCGACACAAACTATAAACATACACCCACTCCCACCCTCCGGAGTACACAAATAATCTAAATCTTAAACTCTACTGCCAGCTTTCTTGCTTCCCCCACACCCAACACATGTATAGCAACTCTCAACCGCCTCTCATCCATTGGGCAATTTAGAACCTTACAACATGACCCACATTCTGCACCACCACCCCTAACTCGTACACCTTCCACCCTAAACAGGTGCAAACAAAATAAACACCATTCCACTCTTCACAACTTCACAACTCCATGTCTACAGCTCACCAACTCACTCATTCACAACTTACACACGCAGACCTATCAAAATTCCTTTTTAGCCTGCTGGACGAGAAATATACAATACAGAAAAGCTGCACTATTTCTATCCTCACACTGCTAAAACCAGAACTAAAGACACACTACAAGTCCACAAAATACTGGTCACTCTTCTACAAAACAAAGTCACACCATCACCAAAACACATTTTCTAAACTTTCTAATACTAAATGCTCGATCACTCTCTAAAAATAAGCGCCACATCTACAACCTTCTCACTGACACACAACCTGACCTACTCTTCATAACTGAATCATGGTTGGGAGATGACATGGCTCCAGTGTGGCATGAAGCCATTCCTGTAGGCTATCAAACTATCACACAAAATTGTGTATGGAAAACAGGAGGAGGCCTTGCTGTTATATTGAAGCAAACATTAAATATTACTAAAGCTGACAACTTCTCCATACAAGGTTGTGAGGCCCTCCTCACCAGATTCAACCGTAAAACATCATCCTCCCATAACCTCCTACACCTTTACACACCTCCACCTAGCAATGCAACTTTCCAAGACACGCTTCTAGATAAAGTTTCAAACGTGATAACACTACACTCCAACCTATGCATTCTTGTTGACCTAAACATTTGGTTTGACAAACCCAATATGTCCCAATCAGAAAACTATCATTGTTCTTGACTGTTAGACCTGGCACCTTGGCGTGGGTCTCCCTTCGATTTTTGCTGTTGCCTCATGTGTTTTTGCTGGTGTTAGATGCTTTGGGCACTGTGCAACTGCTGTCCAGTGCCACAGTGCACGTGCTCCCTTTTGTAAATTAATGAATGAATTAGTGATTCCAGGATTGGTAGGTTTGGTTTACCTGTCAGACCCTAGTACAGTGCACCAGGAGTGCCCAGGGCTGGTAATCCAAATGCTGCTAGTGGGCTTGCAGCACTGGTTGTGCCACCCACAGAAGCAGCCTGTAAAAGTGTGTCTAAGGTTTGCCCTTGCAGAGGCTGCGTGCAGTCTGGTACTGTCATGCTGACTGGGCAAGTGCACCCACTTGCCAGTCGCTAAACCTTCCCTTTTCTTCATATCAGACACCCCTATGGTAGGCCCAAGGGCAGGGTGCATTGTAAGTATAAGGTAGGACATGCCCTGGTGTGTGTGGCATGTTCTAATAGTCAATTACAGCCATCTTCGTTTTTCACCATTGCAAGGCTACCTGTTCTCCATAGGCCAGAATGGGCAGTTTGATTATTAAATCTAATAATCCTAAATGAGTCAGGGAACATGGTAGAAATTCAAATTTAGTATGCCTGAACTCAGAATGATAAAATACATCTTGTAGTGAAGTTTGTTTCAACATTCTGTGTTTGAAAATACCACTTTTAGAAAGTAGGTATTTTCTTGTCTAACCATTCAAACCTGCCTCTGCTAGGCTGTGTATTCCTTGTCTGGAGTTTGAGTGACAGGGGCTGGGGGATTCCAGGAGACAGGGTGAGTCAGCACAGGACTGAATTATCGAGATCTGCATCTAGATGGGTGGGAGGAGTTGCACCTGGGACCTGAATAGCTGGCTTCACCTCCTGTGGCGCGTCTGATGTCTCTGCCCTGCACTATGAAAGGAAAGAAGGAGTCATGTAAACAAAGTGAAACAGGACTGACCAGAACTGGTTTGGACTAGGCAAAAGCCTGTCCGCCTTCAGAGAACAAAGAGAAACTTGGTATAAAAATTGGGACCCAAGAACTTTAGATCACTTTGGGAAACAAGAAGAAAACTTTGCTGAGGAGTGGAACCAGAAGAAACTGAGGCGAGACTATCCCTAAGCTGAAGTGCTGCTTGGGGAATTGGCCTGCAGTGGTTGCCTGACTGCCAAAGAAAGGAGAAAGGACTTTGTGTGCACCTTATTCAACTTGTGAAGGATCTCCAAGGGCTTAGAAAACAGCTTGCCTCCTGCTGAAGTCTCAGGGACAACAGACTTCACCCACCAGCTCCCCAAGAGTTCTCTTGAAGTTCCTGCAGCTGTGCAGGACTTTGAGGACTTGCGTGTCGCAGGAGCTGGAAGTGCGACTCAAGAACCAGAAGCGTGTTGCTGAACTGCCGCTTCACAACACGAAGCGGCTCGCATCACTGGAGAAGAGGATACACGTCGCCGCATCTCCGGGAACCGGGTCACAGAAGAATCGTTGAGTCAACGCAGGTCCACCAAAGCGCCTCGCATCGCCAGGAGAGAGGATAGACGTCGCCGCCGCACCCCTGGGAAGCGTGTCGCAGGGCCTGTCGCGGCTCATCGCCGGAGAAGATAGACGTCGCCGCCGCATCACCGGGAAGTGTGTCGCAGGGCCTGTCGCGGCTCGCATCATTGTGGAAGCAACTCGCATCGCCAGGGGAGAAGATCGAAGTCACCGCAGACGCCGCCACATCACTAGAAGCGTGTCGCAGGGCTTGTCGCGGCTCGCATTATGAGGAAACATCTCGCATCACCGGAGAAGAGGATCGACGTCGCATCAGGTGCCGCCGCATCACCGGGACGCGTGTTGCATCAAGAAGAAAGCGCCACCTTTGTTTGTTTGCACCGGACCTTCAACACATCACCGTCTTTGCAACACTTTAGTTGCCCTGCGTGTCGCATCTAAGGTACATTGAACTCGGAGTGTCGCATTTACCATCTTAAGAGAACTAAGATAAATTCTACCATTTTAAAGTAACAGTATTGTGGATTTTTGTCGTTTATGGTCTTGTGATACACACTGCCTGAGATAAGCCTGTCTGCTCGTGCCAAGCTACCAAGGGGGTGAGCAGGGATTATTTTAGGAGTGTACCCCCTTACCCTGACTAGACGCAAAGGTCCCTATTTGTCACAGGTACCTACCTATGCCAACTAGAGACCCCCGAATCTAACATTGACCCACTGAACCTACATCGGATCATATAAAAACCCACACACATCGCTGGACATATCATAGATGTCATTTTTGCAAACACATAACTAGTTACTTTTCAAACGATTACTCCAGTCACATGGTCAGACCAAAATGTGCTTGCTTCAAAACAAAGCAACACACCTAAAAACCACCTTAAATGAATCCACCTATCGACTGTGGAACAAACTCAATTTTGAACACTTAGAAACACATCCAATATAAATCAAGGCACAAGAACGGGGTTGCTGCACACCTTCCCTTGGACCTCTCAGCTGCCTTGGACACAGACGACGATGACCCTCTAATACAAAGACTTTACAAAGCTGTCATAGAGGGGAGTGCTCTTGACTGGATCACATCCTACCTTCAAAAATAGAACAAATGCCATCCATACCCCTCCCTTTATTATCCAAACTTTACTTAACAAAAGCAGCAGTCCCTCACAACTTTATATCATCTCACCCATCCTTTTCAACACCTACATTAAGTCATTACCCACACTGATCAATCAATTTCACTGCACTATGCAGATGACACACAAAACCTCCTTAAACCTGAAAGCCGTAAGACACTGGAAAGTCACACAATTTCAGTTGCCTCAGTCGTTGATCAGTGGATGACATGGAGCCATCTCAAATTGAATGCTTCAAAAACGGAAAAAGTCACAAAAGTGACTATTGTAAAAAATTATGACTCACTCGCTACCTGGCTATCTGGGAACACTACAAATTATCTAAGGAAGTAAGAAACCTCAAAATTAGCCATCAACGAATGCTCAAGTGGACAAACTAGCAAGATCAAGCTTCATTACTATAAATACTCTGACCACCTGGGATTTCCACACAAGGTTCAGGCTACTATCTCTCTTGTATTGTCTAAACTTTATTACACCAATGGCCTCTACCACCTACTAACTATGACAAGACTATAACGGATTCAGAACTCTGCTGCCAGACTACTATTACATATAAAGCCACAAGCGCTCATCTCCCCAGTCTTGAAAACCCTACATTTGTTACCAGTTGCCAGAAGATCCACATTCAAGCTGCTCTGTATTACCCATAAAGAGATACATGGAACAGGGCCGCTCTTCATTAGGATTAAAACCAACAATAAAACCACCAAATAGAGTCAACAAAAAAACCTCCGCTCTAGATTGTCACCTTGCCTCAAAATCCCACCTTACAAGAGAAAATCCATGGGTGGCACATCCTTCTCTATTAAAACAGCCAAACTCGAACTCTTTAACCCCAAACATAAGATCTACAGATGACTATTTTATATTCAGAAGAATGCTCAAGAGTTGGGGCTTCCTCACTTAGCTACCATACTCAGACATAAATGTACAGCATATTCCTGTGCATATAAGCATTTATTTGGATTATATGTATGTATCTAAATATGATTATCCCTTTGTATAATTGTGTAAAGCATTTATTTGGATTATATGTATGTATCTAAATAGGTGTATCCTTTGCATAAATGTGTATAGTGATTAAGGTTTATAAATATATAGATATTCGTTAGGTCTGCTTAACAAATGTACATATTACCTATGGTTATATTATTCTATGCAACTATTTATCTACAATTGCATACCTGTTGAATTATTAAAAGGAAAACTACTAATATTTTAAAAAACAAATAAATTAGTTTAAAGTACATTAACACTTGGAAGTCTAAGTGTATTAAATACAACTTAAATCTAGATACATTACCTGCCTGATACATATAGACCTTCCATGTACTTCTAAATGTTTATATTCATTACTTTACTCCTAATTCAGTATCTCCAATGCGCTCCCCTATATCTCACCCTACACATACATCTTGCAATATATCTTCTGCTTCCACTCCAACTCATCCCAAACCCCATTCCACTATTATCCCCCAGAATAACTTTCTAGAATCTTGCCTCTTCTACTGCTCGCATCATCTCAAACCTACTACTATTCAGATCTCCCAGACTCATCCCCAATACCTCATCTTTCTCCCTAATCCACTTATAGAGACTCTCCCCCCCCCCCCCCATTTCTCCTTTACTCATCTCAAACCTCCTCCTAATGCTATGATCTCCAGATGAACACTTTCTAAATCCTTCCCTCTTCTATACCTCCACTATCCTTTTCAATCCAACTAACATTCTCATGTCCACCGCCCAAATTTATTTCATATTTCCCTATTCTAATTCCCCACTAATTCTGTTTGGGTTCTAGAGTGCTACTCACCAGAAAGCACTTTGATGCCTCGTTTGGGGTAGTAAGCACTATATAAATGCAATTACAATATTATATCCTGGTGCTGATATGTATCATTCATGATTGAGAAGAATACAGTTTGGTGCTCAACCCTGGGACCTAAGTGCCTACTTTGAGCTAGCAGGTTTGAGGATCTCAAAGGGTCTCCATCATTTATAAATTTCAGGTCCTCCGCCCACAGGCCATGTAGCGGGCCCAGGGTATCAAATATTTATATTACATTTTGGGCCCTCCACCCATGGGGCACGATGCGGGTCCAGAAGTCAAATACTTTCTTTAGATTACATTTCAGGCCGCCTGGGGGACAATACATTTCAAGAAATCTAGGGCCTGCGGCCCATGGGCCACCTGGTGGGCCCAGAGGAGCAATTCAGAGTTATTAAATATAGGACTTGTTGCCTACACGCCCAGGGGCATATATTATTTATTACATTTTGGGCCCAATGGGGCAATAATCATTGCAGTGGCCTGCTGCCCCCAGGCCAAGGGCGGGCCCGGGGGCAATATTTTAATAAAGGGGTACTCCACCCACTGGGCACGTGGTGGGCCTTGGGAGCCAATAATTGATGCATAGGCCTGCCACTCACGAGCATGTGTCTGTCCCGGGGATGGAGGGGGAGGAATTTAAATTTGGGGGCCCCGCCGCCCAAGTGCCAGTGTTGGGTATGGGGTCTAGTTGTTTCAGAATGCAGTGGTGGGGTAGAGGCTCATCGTTGGCAGCAAGGACGGTGGTAGGGTAGTGGTCAGTTTGAGGGGGTGGCAGGGTAGAGGACAGCATTTTGGCAGAAGCAGACAGGGTAGCTGGGTAGTGTTTGAGAGGTAGGGAAGAATTTGCTGATTCTAGACCTTTGGGGTGTCTGGTAGGTACAATATACTCTTGCTTCTACATGGTTCAGGTCAGTCTTGGGTTCTGTACTCTTCTGGAGAGAGATTTAATATGATAAAGCGCAAATCTTGAGGGCTGGATCCCTTTTTAGGTCTCGCCTGAGCCCGCGCTGTCTCAGGCAAGACATTTAGTAGGTGGGTTTTCAAAGTGCTACCCCACGCTTTGGCTGGCCTAGTGCTTGTGTGCATGCGCTCAACTGCCAGCTTTCAGCACCCGATCAGACGCCATCGGTCTCATGAAATCTCCAATTATGAAAGATTTGGGTCTGTAGTTTTCTCATCTAGTAGGCGACTTGTACTTTCTGAGCAGTTCGATGAGGCCAAGCCCAAATTTCAAAAATGTAAACTAAAAAAGTGCTTTCGAGGACCTTCCTTACGCGCTAAATAAACTGCAATTTAGAATCTAATTAAAGAGGATGCACGTACTCCAGATGTTTCTACAATTAGCTTGCTTGATGTTTCATATATTTTGTGTAAACTGATCTTAATATAATTGCTGTTAGTATTTTGCAGTTTTTAGCTCTAATCTAATCGGGTGACATTCACGTCTAAGGAAACATTTTAACAACTAAAACACTTGGTAAATTACTGCGCAAGAAATCGTTCACTCGAATTACAAAGAAAATAAATGAATCCGAGTCTGCAGGGTTAATGTGCGGGAGGGACTTTACACACTTTCCCTCTTCCATCATGGATACGCGAAACCAGACATCTACTGTTTGACGGAGGGCAGCTGACACAGCAGCACTCAGGAGAGGCAGACTGCACCGTGGGGCAGGCTCTACTCTGCACCAATGCACGCACCGCGGAAACAGCAACCTAGACAGGGGATTTTCAATTAATAGGAGATCATTTCAGGTCAATACAGGGTACTGGCTGCTATTAAAACATCTCATACCCGTGAATACGCAGATTGATGGGGGCCTAGCTTTGCCATGTTTCGAACGACAACTTTTAGCAGTAATGTGAACTAACGCAGTTATTTGCAGGGCTCCCCTTAATGTTCAAGTGACGACCTGTGACTGTCACCTTTACACCCAGAGCTGTAAAACCCTCAATTCTTCCTTTTAATTACATCACACTGGCGAATATCAAATATGGTAAAGTCTTGGGAGCGGCGAAATGCAAAGGGAAATGACCATGAATAATAAAAAATTAAAATTCCTCCCCACCCATAGCCAATAGGTCTCGCTTTTGGGACCTTATAAGTATTTAGTTATGCAGCACAATATCCTTGGTGCAACAACATCAACTGTTGCATGGCTAAACACTTATAAGGTCCCAAAAGCGAGACCTATTGGCTATGCAAATGCTTGTTTTTTTGTAGTCATACTTTCAATAGGTGGGAAGAACGTGGGTGCGCCCACACAGTTTGTATCATGTCTATCCTAGACAATCTTTGCCTTGGGTTCTGTACACTTCTGGAGAGAGAGTTCATATGCTTAAGCGCAGAACCTTGAAGGCTGGATCCATTTTTTTGTAGTCCTACTTTCAATGGCTGGGAGGAACGTGGGTGCGCCCACACAGTTTGCATCACGTCTATCCTAGATAATCTTTGCAAGTGTGGAGATGGGCCTCTTTTCACAGGAGCAGTTCCAACATCAACTCATGGTTATGAAGTGGAGTTTTGTATTTTCTTCAGTTTTTTTTGCTCTAAATTATTACACTTTGGAGTTTTTTTTTTTTTATAGTAAATAAATATGCTGCATCCATGTTTCATCCTTTTTACATCTGGAGTTCTTATGCGTTCACTGCAATACTGTTTAAACTGTTTTTAAAACTTTTTTTTTTTTTACAATAATTGGAATTGATATGGTTTTGTTTTTGTCTGTTAAGTGGATTGTTCTGGTAAACTGTTCAATGTTTTTCAGTCCTTGGTGCCACTCCCGTTGCATTGCACCTGGGTTTCAGCGTTTACTTTAAAATTTTTGTTGAGGATGGTTTGGAGCAGCTTTTCGATATTCCGTACATGCCTTTACTCTGCCTTTCCCCTAATCTCGTTGGATCACTGTAGAGCAATGCATCTACCCAGTCAGCATTTATGCCTGATCTTATTCTTTTTATTACCCCCCTGATTGCAAATGGCTTATGTGCTCCAATATTTAAATTCTGCTTGTACAAATTTGTTTTAAAAGGATTTAGGTTTCCCTTTCTTTACAGGTAGCTCACCCAGCCCTTTTTTGTCCTCTCTCAGTTTTCCATTGTAGTTGCCTTTGTCTTTCTTTTTTGTTACAGGAACTTTCAGGAACTTTAGAGCAGACTTGGGTTGCTTTTTAAAAACTTTTGGACATAATTTGTTTTATGTTGCCACCCCCCCCCCTCCCCCACCCCCCATAGACAACTTAAACTTGTCTAGAGAGACCAGACAAGTGTGCCATCTCACTGCAAAGGGTTTCTGCTTTCTTATATGTATTTAAACTCCATGTGAGCAACTTAACTTTAAAAGGTTTTACATTTTCCTTTATTTGCAACTGGTCGTGCAATTTTTAAGTGTGTTTGCTCAACTCTATTTGAGGACTGCCATCTTCCATTTCAAATGCTTCAGAACAAAGTTTAGTGCATTTTGAAGTCACGGTTTCCATACATTTTCTTAACTTTTTTCAACAACTGAGTTGCCGTTTTTCCTTCAGATTATCCGAAATAAAATCAAATATGTTTGTAGGACTACACCACACCCCAAAAGACAACTCATACTTGCCTAGAAGGCTTAAACAAGTGTGCCACACACTGAAGATCTTTGGGCTTCCTGGGGAGCAACAAGCTGCCACACCAAAAGCAGGATGGAGAAGTTTATGCAGCCTGTGAAGAATCAATCACATCTGGATACCCAAATAACAGCAGCAGATCGAGCCAGAGAGTACTGTGATGTGATCCACGTGGAAAATGGAGTGCTGTTTTCCTCTGTGTGCAATGTGGTGCTGGACCATGTCTGAAAGCACACAGTGGATAAGCACATGTGTGATCCCAAAAAACACTTGATGCGCTCAGCCCCTCGCTCTTCATCGTAACATACCTATCAGATGACTGTGCCTCAAATCAGGAAATAAGTGAGTGGGTCAATGTCTGCACAACACTTAACATTCTACTGAGCAAAACTGACCACTCTGTGTTGCGCAGTTTCTCCACGCGCAGGTACAGAATGGTGACGCGATACCTGAAAAACATCCGCTTCAAGAACATTATCTCCCACAGTGATATGTAGGAGCTATGGATGATCTGGGAAAAAAATCAATTGCAAAATCAGCGTAATATTTTACGAAACACCTGATATCGAAGGATGATGTGTGTTGAATGCTTTATTTGGAGAGGTCTCTTCACAGGGTGGCTATCAAATCCACACCCACCTAGCAGAGAGTGTTCTTGCAGTGCAACCACCGGACTGTAGCGCAAGCAGCTGTGAGGGTGCTCTCAGATTACAACATACCCGGTCAGAACAGGATTTCTCTTAATACAGACAATGCGGCATACAACACTGTGTTGAGAAATCTAAATACACATCACCTGCTCGGCACACATCATGAACCTTGTTGGGGAGTTTTTCCGAAGCCTATTGTTGAGCTAAATTCTTTCATGCTGTACATCTCATGAATTTTCTACATGGCTGGTATAGTGAAGGTACCTGCAGCACCTGGTTGAGACCCATGGGATTAAACCATGCATTGCACCTGAACCTTGCAGTACCTGCTGTCTTTCTTAGTTTGCTGCTGTCTACTACCACAGCAAGCACTTTGATGCTTATGCTGAGTTTGATGAGTCTAAGACGCAACTCAGCAAGTCTCCCCAGATTCCCTCAAAAATCTACAGAGGATTCTGAACAGCGACAACAAAAACTGTATTAAAGTTCAACTGGACAATGAAGGTGTACGATCATCTAGAGGACCTCCACATAAACCTCGCAAACAATTCAGTCCTCACTCTGGCGTCACTGCGACCATGACTAGAGACTACTGCAGGGGCTAAATTGACTCTGGCACAGAAAAAACTGTTAACAGCCCAGCTTAATGAAGCATTGAAAATGCCCTTGAAAAAGTGGGCAAGTACACGTGGGAGGCCCAACCAGGCACTGTATTCTTACTACAAGTATATCTTTTCAATCATGAACGTCTCAGAATCGTACCCAAGGACAAGAGTGCATATTCTGCAATCCCTGGTTTGAGCGAAGTTCCTGATCAGGAGCTTTGTCTCTACTTTGAACATGTAGGCCCAGAAGCAGTACGGGAATTAGCTTTGGGGTGATTGATGCAGACCTGACTGCAATTCAGTCCTTTCACAGCATGCCGCTGTGTACAAGGACTGTGTGACCAGTTCTGCAAATTCTGAAAGGAGTAACAGACTTTGCAAAATTATTTTGACAGCCTGACATCGGTCCCTATCAAAACAGTCCATCCGGAAATTGTTTTTACATTCTAATCAGCAGTAGGATGGATTTGGGCGGCTCAGAAGAATTTCAAATACATGGTCAAGATTTAAACCTAAAGAAACAAGCAGATGGGTTCTACTGACCAAAAACAAATTGTTTCAGTTGTAAATTAACAAAATAGACATACGCCTGCTCATTGGAAATAATTACAATTTTACTCTCCAAAAAGGATATACAACCCCTAAATGAGCACAGTGCTCAAGAAGAAAGTAATGTGAACATAAATACTACACGATACATAAAGTGTATAGACCTGGCAACATAAATACTGCACACAATGTCTTGGAAAAGTTTCATGTTCTAATATACGGTACAAAAATAAGATCTGTGTTTGGTGCTGAAAGAATAGTAAAATAAAGTGCCGCAAAAATGCTGCAAAATTTCCATATTTGTGCCAATTTTGCTAATTCGTGCTGCAATATGCAGGGAGGACTACTTAGGTTATAAACAAGGCTTCTCTTGCCTACAGTTTTTACAGATTTTAAAAAACAATAAAAAAAAATCTGGTTTGAAACCATGTCTGAATGTCAACAAAAGGGGAAATAAGGTAGGGTTAGAGTGATTCTAAATACCATCTGTCATGAATGCCAGGCCAATAGTTGGGCAGATTGACAGGTAATGGGGCTAAACATCTTTTTTAAATGGCAATGAGGCAGTAGATGTACACATGGGCAATACTAAAATCTGTACATTTTCTTATATTGTATTGTAATTGCATTTATATAGCGCTTACTACCCAGGACGAAGCATCGCTGCTCCGGGACCCAAGGTTGATGGTTAGTTCAGTGTTATTGTTACTGTTTGTCATTTATTTGGGGTTAGTCTTGTGCACTCAAAGCAAACCATTCCATGCAGTCATATCAGTTTTTTATGGTGGACTGCAGTATTAGTGGTTGGTCGCAATCATTAGTCAGAGTTGCAAGCTCAAACATGTGATCTGTATGTATTGATCTATTATCTGTGGATGTTGAAATCATTGAAATCCGTCAGGCATTCAAGAATGAGGGTATACTAATTGGGCAAATAAATGTGGAAATGTACTAGTTACAGCTTAAATTTTTCACAAACCCAAAGATAAGTGTGAATAAACATATAGAATTAGTAAAGAAAAAAAAACTATATATATATATATATATATATATATATATATATATATATATATATATTCACTTAAAAAACCATAGGTGTCACACACGTTATAGTTAGGAATTAGCATTTAAAAAACCTTGCAAATTCACTTAAAAAACCATAGGTTTCACACATGTTATAGTTAGCTGGACATTTCCCTCGTAAAAATACAATGAAATTCCCCCGTTATAGTTAGTGCAGGCAACTATAACTCACGCAACCGCAATCCTCTGCTGATGACGTCAGATATTACATCACTGTATTTAGACACCTATTTACCCATGTCTTCTTCCATTAATCTTTAGCTATACATATATTACAAATATTTATTTTCAGAAAGACACATATGTAATCAGTGATGTAATATCTGACGTCATCAGCAGAGGATTGCGGTCGCGTGAGTTATAGTTGCCTGCACTAACTATAACGGGGGAATTTCATTGGTTTTTTACAAGGGAAATGTCCAGCTAACTATAACATGTGTGAAACCTATGGTTTTTTTAAGTGAATTTGTACGGTTTATTAAATGCTAAGTTATGTATTTATTAATATTATTATTTTTTCAGGTTTTTCACCGTGCGTGCACCGGAGCGGAGCGCCCCACCTATTTTGAAAAATTTGTGAGGATTCGTCAACCGGCGCCAAAGTTATTCAAAATAGAATTTTCAGATTTCCTATGGAAACACGGTCCTAACTATAGTTATCTACTGGCGACCGCCAGTAGAGAGAGAGAGATATAGATATAGAGATATAGATATATATAGATATATATATATAGATATATATATATATATATATATATATATATATATATATATATATATCTATATCTCTCTCTCTCTCTACTGGCGGTCGCCAGTAGATAACTATAGTTAGGACCGTGTTTCCATAGGAAATCTGAAAATTCTATTTTGAATAACTTTGGCGCCGGTTGACGAATCCTCGCGAAATTTTCAAAACTAATGGGGCGCTCCGCTCAGCTCCTACCCTGAAAGTCTCGGGGTGATTCGTCAAGCGGGGGCCGAGATAAAAGGGGGGTCCCAAAACGCGTTTTCCCCATGCATTTTTCCATAGGACCTTTAGACACAGCTACAGCCCGAACGGCTGAACAGAATTACTTGAAATTTGGCAGAGAGGTAGCCATAAGGTCAAGGAAGTGCCTTTTGCAGGTCTCGTGTAAATCTGTTCAGTATTTCCTGAGAAAATAGCATTTCAAAGTATATCAATATCTATACGCACGCACTGTGCGCGCACCCTGCCGTGCGCGAGCGCCATTGTGATTGGTTGTTAGATGTCGGTAAACATTGGAATCGGTCGAAACCAGGAAGTGTCGGCCGCCATTTTGTCTCTCGCAGTCTGAGGGGGTGAAAAAAAAAAAGGTGGAGAACGTGAAAAGGGGGCAGAGTGGACAGTTCCTGACCCCCTAGCCTTGGTCAGGGGGTCACAGAAGGACGCCCATGGCGCGAAGGGCACCATGGGCGCAGGGTGCGCACACCTCGCGATTTAAAAAAAATAATAAATAATTCACAGTGCGCGCACGGTGAAAAACCTGGAAAAAAAAATATATAATAAATACATAACTTAGCATTTAAAAAACCGTACAAATTCACTGAAAAAACCATAGGTTTCACACACATTATAGTTACGAATTAAACCTTGCAAATTCACTTAAAAAACCATAGGTTTCACACATGTTATAGTTAGCTGGACATTTAACTCGTAAAAAACCAATGAAATTCCCCCGTTATAGTTACTGCAGGCAACTATAACTCACGCGACCGCAATCCTCTGCTGATGACGTCAGATATTACATCACTGATGACATGTGTGTCTTTATGAAAAATAAATATTTGTAATATATGTATAGCTAAAGATTAATGGAAGAAGACATGGGTAAATAAGTGTCTAAATACAGTGATGTAATATCTGACGTCATCAGCAGAGGATTGCGGTCGCGTGAGTTATAGTTGCATCTTTTCCTCGCCGCTGCTTCAAACAAAGTTTGTGGCAGATACCTGCCTGTTTCGTGGGCTCCTTCCATTACACGCAACTTTTTGTATTGTCATTCATTCTCATATTCTCTCTCTCTCTTCCATTCTCTCTCTCTCTCTTCCATTCTCTCTCTCTCTCTTCCATTCTCTCTCTCTCTCATTCTCTCTCTCTCATGGAAATGTCGAAAAAAGTATAGAACTGTGAGCCCTAGTTCGAACCATGCATGAGAGTTTCAGAGGAGAGGAGCTTCTACGTTTTGTGAGAATGATTATTACCAATGACGGCCAGGATGCTTTTTAAGTAAGATATGGAAGTCTATGTAGTGGTTCATGCAGGTTCTGAGGAAGCAGAGCACAGTATCTTGGTGAGGACATCCAGGCAGCTGAATCATTAGGGACATAGTGGTAGGAAGTTGGGTCTTCAGGGAGGCAGAGTTGCAAAATAAAAGATACGTTAGAAAAGGTGTTGTGTCGGAGTGGCTGCTGCAGATTTTGGCACAGTGCCCACAGAAATATGGATGACTGAGAGAGTCAGTGGAAGCAGAGTGCTTGGAAATGTGCAGAACAGGTTTCTCATGACGAAGAGGGGTAAATAGAATATTCTCATATTTAAAAGAGAGTTTGGGTTAGGCTTTTTTGTTTGTTTTGTTAAATAGGGCTCAGTGGTGTCCCACTGCATCAAGAGGTAGTTCTGGTTAGAATTCTTTCAGATGGAGCCTGGTATGTATGACATGGTAGATGTCAAAGTGATCCAATGTTTCCTGGGTTCAAGGTCTTTGGGGACTACATGCAAACATATCAGGAATGTGTGGAACAGAAGGACACATTGGAGGAGTGCTAGTATGTGAATGTCCAAATTAATGGTGAAAACGTTTTGCGTAAATTAAGAGCTTATTCATTTGGATAGTTGGAGCGGTGTGTCTTTGTTAAAACTGAATGTGTTAACTAGGTAATGTATGGAAGAAGTCAAGATTCTGTGTATAAGAAAAGGTGTGTAGAGCTGGCAAGCAAGGCTTGGGATTTTCTTAAGTTTTTATGCCTGCTACAGGTTGGGAGAAGTATTAGTCCGTGGAATCGTTTCTTGTATAGGATCACCAGTGTGTTAGTACGATCTGAGATTGGTACTACAGTTTCCTGTTTATGACTGACTTAAGACAAAAAAGGTTCCGCTGTGGATGTTGTGGGGAGAGTGTTGATCAGATATGCCACTCGTGTGAAGCAGGGCATGGTGAGATAAACACAATTATTTGCAAAGATGGATAATTAAGGATTAGTGTGAATGGACACTAGATGGCACCTACAAACAGCTATTGTCTACTTTAATACTCCAACAACAATTAAAAGAAGCATACCCATACAATATTTTGTTTAAATCAGTCGTCCATTTAATCCCTCATGCAAAGAAATGTTTATTCAAATTTTAACAGGAATTGTTTCAATTGCATAATAGTCAAAACATGTTTCTTGGATGCACCTTGTGTTTAAAGCTCTACTTCAGATTAACTGTACTTGCACAGTTCTCTTCCCACATCCATAGTGATAACTTTTTGTTATAGTATAAGTACTGGACATCCCGGAAATTTCACTTGTGCACTACACTGATCTACGCAATTACTGTGCCTTCCTGATACGGACCTCCCTACTTGGGTTCTTGAGATGTTGAGCACTTGTCTTCCACTCATTTCCTATCCAAGCACACAAACTTAGCTCCCACTTTAACACCTGGTGGCAGCTGAGGCTTTTCCACCCACATTTTTTTTTTCCAACTATGAATCAATTTTTACTTTTTGTTTTCCGGTTTCAACCGATTTGCAGTCTGTGGTGGAAATGGGTGCAAAGCCCATGGGTGAGCCCAGAAAGCTATATAAATCACTATGGAGTCTCATGTGTAGATTCTGCATGGTTTTCCAAAATGAACAAATCATTGAAATAAACGATAAAAAGAAGCAAAAAAAATCAAATTAATTTGGTACAACCTTGTCATCTGTACTTTTCCCCCCCCCCTGATGGGCGATTTACAAAAGTAGCACACAGTTAGGTCCTTCAGACGCTTCTGGTATACCCTTCTGAGATATTGGGTTTAGGCATTATGTGCATTTGTATACCTCTGTTTCGGGCTACTCATACTACCTTATGATTCAGAGGGCATTTTGCAAAAATTTTCCTTTAATGCACATTGGTTACCAACTGCAAGCCAAAAATGGAGAGGAGTCGAATTGGCAAATCTAAATGTTTTACTAGATTGAGTGTTTCCACACTTCTGATAAAAACGGCATCCCACTTGTGTGGGTGGGCTAATCGGCCTGGACTTAAAAGGTCCCAAAACTGATTGTGCTGACATCACATTTTAGAGATGAGAAAACCCATTTTAGTGATGTGAGTGGCTGCGTATTTTAAGCCCAGGAACCTACCAAATCGGGACATTTCTGAAAACTAGACACAGAACTCCAGGGTGGAGTGATTTACATGGAACCCACTATGTACGTTTTCTTACCAACAATGCACTTCAAATCTCACACTTTGGCTAAAACCATGCCCTTTTGTCATATTTCTGTGAGGGAATGTGCTGAAATCTGCATTCCAGTGTTTCCATACTTCATTAAAACGATATTCCACTTGTGTGGCTGGGCATAGTACATGCAACAGAAATTATTCAACCCAGGAACCAGGCAAAATCAATAAGGTCTTTGCCTGGTGGTTCCTCTCACAGGCACTATATCTACTACCAGCAGAGGCAAAAAGACTTATGCCTGTTTTATGGGTGGCAACTGCAACATGATGGATGTAATGATTGAATAAATCTCAGCCACTGGCAATCGCACAGGTTGCAACCCAATCCATTGTTTTGTGCCCACCATGCCACCTCAATTTGAACCCAGATAGCTGAATCTGGTCCCAGCCACATGCAAATCAATCTTGACGCTGCTGCAATAGGAACAGTCACAGCCCCTTAACTGTCAGGCCAGGTCCTCACTGAACAGGAACAAACGCATCCCAGGACTAATGTGACCCTGATTAAGGCTCATCCGCTGGGTATAGCATGTTTCAGGTAGAACAGTGAGCACAATACCCACGTCCGGACATACCAATCTGTTAGGGCCGAACTGTTCATTGGAGCTAGGTTATGACTGATTAGCATATGGCTGGGACCAAACTTGGGTGGCATGGTGTGCAAAACAACAAAGGACTTGGATATGGCCTAGAGTATTTACCAGAGGCTGAGATCAATTCAAGCATTCTATCCATTACTTTTCTGTATACTTCACTGTGTCATCCAGGCACTCAAAAATATCCTCAAATTCACAAGTCACAGATTCCAAAAACACACAAAAGTTATCCCACAGATTCGCTGTTCCACTGCACTACCTATTACCACCCTGTAGGTAGCTCACTGAGCAACTTCTGCCATTAGTGTGCTACTCTGATTGGAATTCACTATAAATAGCATGCAGTATCAGGGCGAAAAACAAATAAGGCTTTAAGACTTCTTAATTATCTGAATATCAATACCTGTTTAGGTGTGGGAGTTGTCTTCAGATGCACTTTCAGAGTCTGAATCTGGCAAATCTGCACGAGTATCTTGCGCTGTATGACTCCAGCTATCGGTACCGTCGGAGCCTGCAACATCATCTTCCACAGCTGTGTCCATCCAATCTTCACCACCTAATTCATTCTCCGTGCTGCCTCCTTCCCCTTTACTTTTTTCCGATGTGCTTATTGCTTCATCAGTCCTCCTTTTGGAAAACCAGTCTCGCACTTGTTCATAAGTCATTTTAGACTTTGTCACCAGTTTGTCCAAGTGCTCTTCATTCAGCTCCTTATGTTCATTGTAATATTGCTTTAAAACCTTTATACCATTCTTTGGGTTTCCAGTTACT
Source organism: Triturus cristatus (assembly GCF_964204655.1). Classification (NCBI taxonomy): domain Eukaryota; kingdom Metazoa; phylum Chordata; class Amphibia; order Caudata; family Salamandridae; genus Triturus; species Triturus cristatus. The sequence goes on from NC_140587.1 coordinate 304,320,770, forward strand.
TTTGAAGATTCCTCATCCTCATTCTGCTGACTGATACTATTGCACAGCTTTTGGTACTGCTCCATCCACTTCAAGGTTCCAGATTTGAGAAAATAGCGATTTTCCTTAAACCAGCGTACTATTTCAGTTCTAACAAGGCCAGTTTGATATGCCAACTGGTCATACTCCTGAGGAGATGGCCACTGGGTTCTTACAAATGTACTCTTAAGAAAATGAAGCTGTTCCTGTTTACTCCTATTTTCCACCACAGAAAAATAGCTAACTAAATCAGGATTGTTATGTCGTCCACTCTGACCTATCGATCCATTTTGGACGCTGCGATCTCTTGTTCGTTTTTGAGAACCCATGGAGTCTAAAACAGCTTGTTCCATATTATCTCTGATCTTTCTCCTCTCTTTGAACCATGCATCAATTTCTCTTCTATTTAACTTAGTCTCCAGCCTCAACCTTTCTATTTCCTCTTGAGGTGGGAAAGAGCTTTTGGTGAAACTATTCTCTAGTATTCGAAGATGATTTCCATTTTTTTCCTTGCACCTCTGGGGCGGCAGTTCTGGAAACAAGTTGTAAGTCCGTGGAGATCTTGCAGCAATTGCCATTTGTTCTTTCACTACTGACTCACTTGTTATGTTCGCAATGCCCTTCTGGCTTCTATACCTGTAATCACTGAACCACTTTTTAATTTCGCCCCGCGGTAGGCCTGTGGTGTTTATTAATCTATGCACTTCGGCATTATCTGGAAATGGACTTTTAAGAAAACTGGCCTTCAGTGCTGCTATTTGTTCCTTGGTCTTCTTTCGTTCATGTGGTGGTGTTCCTACTCTTGCGCTATTCTTGGGTGTGTTGTGGGGTGTGGATGAAGATTCTTCATTTTCTTGTTCCTCTATCTGTTGAGATTCATCGATATGTGGCTGCATTTGATTGATGTGCCTTCTGGTTGTGTATGGCCGCTTTACCTCTGGAGGAACTTCCTGGTTTTGCATGGGGCGCTTCTGACTTTGATTAGCTGCACCAGCAACAGTGAAGGTGAAAGGAGAGCAGGCAACCGCTGATCCATTTGTGACCTGGGTCAAAACTAAGCCAGTCTGACCAAGAATCTGGCAGGGCAAAGCAGTCTGTATGAGGGGCTGTGACATTTTTGTTGATGTTGTGGACGTCAGTTGAGATGGCAGCACCGTAAACGTCTGGGGTACATGCTGGATGGTGCCATTAAACATCTTCTTTCTTGCTTCTTCCACCTCCTCAGGGGACCAACTTATTCCATGTTTTAGACGCTGGGTAGCAAACCAGATTCTGATCTGCTCCTCTGGGTGTTTGGAGGCTGCAGTTAACCATGATAACTCTGCCTGAGTGGGGTAGGGGAATTTATTGAAGGAGTTGATTAGAGTTGTATTTGTATCTAGTGCACAATTGTATTTGGTACTGTTGAGAGGAACAGGGATTTTGGGTAGAAGGTTTATATTTGGTGGCAGCTGAACGGAAGGCATCACATGAGCCAATCCATCTTGCAGCATTTCAGTTCCATTAATATAGGCAGAAAGGTTAGTGGTTTCAGGTATAAAGCAAGGACTCGCTCGCTGCTGTTTTACATCCACAGCTGCTTCTTCAAGTTTCCTGGATCCCTTTTTGACTTCCTGTTTAGCTTTACCCATTTTCATAATGGGTGTTTTACTTATTGAGATCCCGGCAGACATGCTTTCGTCATCTTCAAGATTTGCATGGCAGCTGTTTGTGAAATGAGCAGCACTGTTATTGCCCTCTATGGACTGTTCTAGAACGGTCTGATTATTGTGTTTCATTAACTTAAGCTTGAAGTTATTCTCTCCGGGGTGAAACTTTATATTATGGTCAGACAGGCAGTCATATTTCTTTGTCGTGAAATCACACTCTGCACAAACGTATAAGGGGTTGAGGATGACATTTGGATGTTGCATGTCCACATGCTCTGTGAATTCGGAAAGATTTAGTGTTGAGTAAGGGCAGTATTTGCATTCATAGCCTCCCTGCTGTTTCTTGGATTGACTCTCAATGGATGGTTTCCCCTCCACTATTTCACACTCTTTCCTGGAGTTCTCCTTATGTATTGACCAGTCATCCTTACAGTCCCGTAGTGCAGGGCTTACACATCGACTGTTCAAAACATCGTCCTCGAGATCATCCTGCTCTACGACTTCTGAAGCTCGTACCATACATGGAGTGGTGGACTTTCTTTTGCTTGCCATTTCAAGAATGCAGAGTTTTGCACACAAAAAAAAAAACACAGAATCTATAGAGGTTGCCTGGATAAATCTAAACTTCTCCAGCTATTTGGCAAGTGCTGTTTTCCTCAAAGTCTTCAAACACCACTCCCATTTGTTAAGTTTAACTGGGATGCATGGCACCTGCAAAAAAAGATAAACACAATATTTAGTTTCTCTTCTAAAGAAAATGACAAATGAATTCCTTATTTGTAGGTACGGTTATCAACTTAAGATGATAAATGTATGTGTTTGTGATGAAGGTAAGCCCACCAATAAATACCAACAGAAAAAACGTATTAAACAATTTGAAGAAAACTATTAACTAGACTTTTATAGCTGGCTATTCATAGTTTGATTATTCCCATAAAAACGTTCACATGCATATTTGCATCTGTAGTTGTCCTGCCTTTTAATTCGTTAGTATTTCATTCTACCAATCTGGCACTGTTGATCCATTACTCTTTTTCTTTACCAATTATTTTGAAACTATTTCCTGTCTAGAATCTAAAGCAGAAAGTGTGCTGTATCAAGTATGGGGTGGGACCAGAGAAAAAACCTTGCATTCTTAAAATTCCAATGCCCACATATAGGTTGCATGCCAACATTTCAGTTCTAAAACATTCAGCCAGCGGGATAGCAGAAGATTGACATTCAGACAAACATTTGCTTGAAAATATTGCAATATTGTCGCCTACCATGGTATGCAAACGAGAAATGTTTTAATACTGACTCCAGCCCTCTTCCCTTACCATAATCTCCCAACTCCCCACCACTTCCTGCTATGTCTAATTCTACCTCTTCTGACCCCAACTTATCTCTCAGCCATCACCATCCTTTCCTACTTTCTCATACGCTCTAACCAACTTTCCTTACATCTCACTCTCTCCATGACAATGATCTCCATACTCACAATCATAGATATTACTACGGTTTTCTGTCACCTTCAAGTGCCTTACTCCTCACCTACTACAACCTTATAACATTCACTCTATTCTCTCCACCAGGTAATCTTCACTTCTGGGCTAGAATTCCTACCCTGCTTCTCTACTTGCAATCCTGCACAAACAGATCTCGTATTAAGTCTAATTCGCCTAACGCATATGTAGAAAGGTTTTCTGGGTTCACATTTTTGTATATCATTAGCAATGTGTACTATACATTTTCACACAATTCTATGTATGTAGACTAAAATACAACTGCATTTGAAACTAAATTATTAGGATGAATATAAGTGTAGTTAGTGTGTTTCAGTTAGACACATTTCTGAGTAAAAAGTCAGCTTGAACAAGATGGAAGCCATCTATCACTCCGCGGTGCTTGCCACCCCAACTCCACCTCACCCCATTCTCTCACTGACGTTTCTGCAGCACACAGTCTAGATGAAGTCACAATCGTTTATTCCATTGCAGTTGTGCTCACTCTAAATTTTCCTTGGTGCAGATGTAACATTGTTATATATAGCTATATTTTTCCTTTCTTCACAACCTATTCAATTGAAGAAAGTCCTATTGTCAAATATTTCATATTGGTTTGAACATCTCCGGAATTACATTAACAGAGGGTGTTGACTAATTATTCAAGAAAATGGGATGGTGTTTATGTGTTAAGGTAATTAATTACGTTTATTTTTCTTGTGTTCTGATTTTCTGATGAAAATATACATTTGCTCACAGCATGACGAATCTTAAATGCAATAATTGTATATAAAGACCTCGATTATGGGAGTTACACAGAATTTTCTAAGCTTTGCTTGATGCTGTCCATTTTCCCTCTCATTTTACTGCTCATTTAGGATTTAGAATAATTTCGGATTTTTACCTATTCTTTATAACTTAGTATCTGCGAGACTTCATGACATTTATTTTGTATCGCCTATTTACATTTTTTGTAATAAATACCATTTAACTTTTCATTGATCTAAAACTCAGTTATTGAGAGGTCCCATTATTTTGTGATTTTTTTGGGATTGATGAATTGATGGTTCGGGAGGTGCCTTAACGCTCGGACACAGCCTCATGATATTGATGAGGTTTAACACCATCTCCGATCCAGCAAACTGTGGGAGTACTGAATGAGGACAATTTTGGGGGAGGTCTATATTTTGGGGTAGCATTCTGCTCTCACACATACTACATCCCTTCTATATCCATCCTCTTTCACCTGCTTGCTCCTCCACTCTCAATATCCTAATCTCCCATTATGAGCACATCCTTCCCCTTTTTACCCTTACCTTCATCCTCATTACCTCCCAATCCTGTAATGTCGCTCCTGAGCCAGAGTGACTCTTATTCCCCTTTCATCCCAATAAACCAACTTATTTACTACAAACCTGCCACTAACAAAGTTCACTCCCAACTCTTCTACCTCATTGACAAAAGATATTTGAACAAGAACTGCATATTTACGATCTGATCTCAGACCAAAGGAATCCATGCAAGTTACAAAATCCTCAAGAGAATTCCCCCCCATGAAGCAAACAGGAGGAATAGCTTGATCATCACAAACAAAAACCTTTGTAAACTATACTGCTCCAGAAAGTGAATCTCTGCTCATCCAGGAAACTCTGCTAATGTATCTTTCACATACTGATTTCTCTTTAGCTAGGCTACTGATATTGCAATTTTACTCCATAATCTATAAAGGTGAAAAGGCTTCGCTACCTCCAACACATTAATTTAGCTACTGCACAAGATAATCTCTGAATTTGTGAACCCGAATGCTCACATCCAAAATGGCCAACTCACAAAACCTATGTGGCTATTTAGCGAATCGCATTATTTCTGAAGCTTATGTTGTTGATGAAAATGTATTGATCCAAACCCAAGCGGGGGGGATTATACAGCCCTACACAACCTCTCAAACCACTCCTCAGTCCAGACTACTGTGCTTCAATCCTTTCTCTTCTAATGATTTCCCTATCCATACGAAAGCCTGTGGCACATCAAGATCACTGGCTGAACCATGTTCAGCACAAACATTCAAGAGCATCCTTGTTAACAGCTGTGCTGCCAACCCAGCTAGAGCATGCTACAGGATGAACTCAGACATGTCTATATTAAATAATCGCCCAAATCATACTGTTCTCCTAGGCAAACTGATCAAAAGAGCTGTCTACATATACTCTAAAAGCCAGGTTCTCTTCACATAATATCAAAACACAAACATATGCCAAATTTTAATGGCACCAGAATTATGGCAGATCAATTAATAGTATATATATTTAACTTCTGGGGATCAATAGAAGGCATCCCATCGATTTTGACAAATCACTGAATTTCTCTGTGTTTATTTTCTACTCTTTTCCAAAGCAAATATCACTATTTACTATCTCGATTCTAGAATGTATACACAATAGCCTCTGCGTATATCTTTAGGGAATTTATGTGGTATCTTCCTACAGATTTCTTTCCTTTCATTACACATAGCCATGTCTAATAGCCCTTCTGCATTGCTAATCACCCCATAACTCATCCACCTCAGTGATGGACATCTCCCATACATAAACAATACAAAACCGTAGATAAAGGGCCCAAGGGAAAGACTTAAAGACCTGTGCGGATATATTCCCCATAAACAATAATCTAACAAACAGAAAATCTGCGGATCTGCTGAGCTTATGAAAAGCTCATGTGCGCAACCGGTAAAAACAAACAATTCCTACTCACACATTTGGGGGGGGGGGACCCTTTTAAGAGGACGGAATCCCATCACCCACCGAGGTGGCATGCTTCGTCATCTGGGATCTCTCCTTGGTTGCAAACCCTAGTGCAACCAAGGGCTACAACCCCCTCACTGTGAGGGAGGAGCTCAGGGATGTTTTATTCATCAGCAAGTTGGATCTCCTAAAATCCACTGGATGTGAAGCTACAAGAGTATTTCGGGTGATGGTTGCAGTGCAAAAGGTGGTGATGTGAAAAAGTGAGTTAAAATTGGCTACCAAGAGAAAAGAGTTTATTAACTCTTGGTGTCGAGATTAAACAAGCACTGGCACAGCCAATAGGTCTCACCTTTGGGACCTCATAAGTGTTTAGCCTGAGCTTTTGGCGTTGCCAAGGTCTTTAAGCTATGGTGTAGAGCAGTGTGGCTGCTGTGCACCACGTCGAAAAGTTATTATAAAAACGCATTGTAAGCATATTTGTTATTTTATATATAACCAAGATGTTACGTATATCTGAACAACACCAATTAAACAAGTACTGCAGTACATTTTAACTTTAAGATTGGTATTTGTATATGTTTCCTTCATGAGAATAAAAAGAGATAAACATGGAAGTACACAAATACTCCCAGCTATCAGTCTCCGTTTTTATCTATTTCTTTGTTAGTATACAAGATTCACATGACATTTTAATAGGATATTAACACAATTGATAGACAGTAATGTTAAAAGCAGAATAAAATTGTAGTTACGAAATAGAAGAGAGTCTAAAAACAAATCACTGTTCTTACTGGCTCAGGAACTAGTCAAACTACATCTTAAAATGTAAAAAGATTTCTGCACAAAAATACCCCCCACGGTAGCAGAGAAACAACTAAGTTCCAGCGTGTATAGCGGACACGGAGGTCATGGTGGGAGCACGGTGCCGAGATGTCAGGCAACGCGCGGCTAAAGCTGCAAACACAGACGAGGAAGAGGGTGTCAGGAAATGGAAGGCCACGTGCGTTTGACTGTTTCCTGTGCAGTCTTGTCTCACCCTGTACCACAGACCCGGTTACTGCTACATATCGTATAGTTTCTTACCTGTCGTTGTAGCTTAGCAGCTTCAAGACTTTCTGGATTCACTATGCTGTGCATTATTTTGCCATCTTGTGGTTGGGTCCGGAATCGTAGTATTTTCTCTTTTTTTTCGTGGCCCAGACGGGCGGCGACGTCCCACCATTTGGTGTCCTTCGTGACGTCGGCTTGCTTCCTCCCACCTTTGGTCGCCATCTTCGGATTATTTTTTCTTGTCTTGTGTTAAACCTGTCTTCTCTGTTATTTTGTAAGTCTTGTTTATCATTAACCCTTTACCTCCTGTCTCATCTTTCTGGCGGAGGAGGGTGGGTTAGCTAGTGAATCCAGAAAGTCTTCAAGCTGCAAAACTACACCAACAGGTAAGAAACTATACGTTTTGCAGCGTGAATCTTTCTGGATTCACTATGCTGTGCATAGACTTTGTAGCGGTTTGTCCTTATTGTGGTGGTTGGGTGGAAGATGAGCAATGGTTACTGTTAGAGTCGGGGATCTCTGGTTGGCGCAAGGTTGCCCTTGTGTCAAGCAGGAACCCTCTCCTCCACGTCAGGGCGCAGGATAACCCCTCGCGAATGACCCTTGCTCACCCTCTAGGTGCGTGGCGTGAGCAGCCAAGGCGATTCCTCAGGCGTTGTTGGTTAAGCACTTACAATCATACACACAGTAAATACATCAATCCCCCCCAGAAACGGACACCAGACTGGGATATATGTAAAAATACGCTTCTTTATGTAAAAATAGGTATATATATCTCAGCAGACTTATCACAAGACCAATAACGTTTTCGCTATGCCACCAGGTTGTAAAGCGGGCAAATGTTCGTTGGTCGTAGCTTCAAATGGATACTTTGTAGTCTCTTGCAAATGTTACTTGTGGTTCCAGTACTCACAGAGATCGACTCCTGCGAACGGGGAAATAAGGCGTTGCGGGCCCCGAGCCCGATGCTGGAACTTCTTTCGTGATGTGGAGAGTCGGCACAGGTCGGTGCGACTCTCAGCTTGGGAAGTGTTCTTGGGTCCTCAATCAGCAGGTGTGGGCAAGTAGGCAGGCGCAGCCCGCGAACCTTTAGCACGGCGGTGCAGGGGGGGTCTCCACAGCGGGGGCGGCGCGGCCTGAGATGTCCGGGGATAGCGAAGCGGGGTGCAGCTGGATGACCCGGCGTAGATCACAGTCGTCGGACGGCTTCCGGCGGGAGGGGTGATAGCGCGGTCAGCGCGCTCCAGTAGCAGGCGGTGACAGGGATGCAGGCGGCCTGGCCCGGGGACAGAGAGCGGCTCGGGACGGAGCGGGGCTCTCACGGGTTTGAGGCAGGCGAGCTTCTGAGTGTCACGGCCCTAGGAGGGGCGCAGTCTCTTTTCCAGCGGGATGCACACACGGCTCGAATTGGAGGATGAGCAAGAAGCACAGAGAACCCACTGGTCCTGGGGTTCAGTTCAGGGGGCAAGCTCAGATCAAGCCCTTGGAGAATGTTCAAGCACAAAGTAGCAAAGTCTTTTCAGTAAGTCTCTTCCTCTCCTTTCTCAGCAAGGCAAGCAGCAGGCCAGCTCCTCCGGCGTCTTCTTCTCCTTCTAGTCGGGCAGAGGTTCTTTGTGGTAAACAGGATTCTGATTTCTTAGGAGCCAGGCTCCTACTTTTATACCATGATTCTTTTGTTCTTTAGCGCCAGGGGGCCTAGGCCTGGCTCAGTCCAGTTCTGGAGCACTTTGTTATGGTGACTCTGCTCTTTCCTTTCAGCAGCAGGGCAGAGACATCAGCCGCCCCACAGGGGGCGGCGCCGGCTTTGTGGTGGCAGAGCACAGGGCTATTCAAGAGTCAAGGTGTACTCCTCCCACCCATCCAGGTGTCACCTCTCTACCCACCACCTGGCAGCCAACCTGTCTCTGGGGATCCCCCCACCCTGCTCCTTACTGTTGCCAGGCAGAACACACACACACACAGCAGAGGCGGACTGAGATGGTCAGGTCAGTAAATACTAACTTTCTAAAAGTAGCATTTACAAACCCAGGATACTAAAATAAACTTGACTACAAGAAGTATTTTATTATCCCGAGTTCAGGCATACTAAACTTGACACTTCTACCATGCTCCTTGAGTCCACTGGGGTCACAGCGTTGGCGTGATCCCGGCAGCCCATTCTGGCCTACGGAGAGCAGGTAGCCTTCAATAGTGAAGAACGAAAATGGCTGTAATTCACTACTAAGACATGCCACACACATCAGGGCATGTCCTACCTTATGCCTACAATGCACCCTGCCCTTGGGCCTACCAGAGGGGTGGCTAATATGTAGGTAAGGGAAGGTTTAGGGACTGGCAAGTGGGGGCACTTGCGCAGTCAGCGCGACGGTCCCGGACCGCGCACAGGGTCTGCGGTGGCAGACCCTAGACACACTTTACAAGGCCGCTTCCGTGGGTGGCGCAACCAGCGCTGCAAGCCCACCAGCAGCATTGGCATTCACAAGCCCTGGCACCCCTGGTGCACTTTACTGGGGACTGACAGTGAATCCAATAAACCAATCATGGACATCAATTACAGGTACACTTTACCTCGGGAGCACTTGCACTGCGGCACGGATTAGCCGTGGCGCAGTGCCCTGAGCGGACAACACCAGCAAAACAATCGAGGCACACCATCAAAAAGTGGAAGGGAAACTCACGCCAAGGTGCCAGGTCTAACAGCTACTCAATGTGTGTTGTAAGACCTTCTGTCCCACTTGAGCTTCTTTGTTCATTTGAATATCCACACAGTAGTGCTTAGTGAATATATGCACTGAAGACCATGTTGCATATGCAAAGCTCTTTGACCAACTTATCCATAGTGCATTCCCTTGGGACCGGTGGTCCGGTTGTCTGGATGTGAAGTGTTGGCATTTTGCATTCTGGTTTGTTGCAAATAGGTCTATTTGTTGAGTCCCCCATTTCTGGAAAAGCTTCTCTATTTCCTGCTGGTTGAGCTCCCATTCGTGAGATGCCGATGTCTGTCTGCTGAGCCGGTCTGCTTCCACATTGTCCTTCCCTGGGAGATGTATTGCTAGTAGGTCTATTTTCAGTAGGATGGCCCATCTCCAAATTTACTGTGCTAGCCCTGATAGTGGTACCGTTTGTGTTCCTCCTGGTTTGTTGATGTAGAACATGGTGGTTGTGTTGTCTGTTTGTACCAACACCCTTTTCCCGTAAAGCTTTCTGAAAGGCTTTTAAGGCTAGGAATACGGTTTTTAGCTCTAGGTAGATGTGTCTGACCGCATCTGGCTGCGACCACAGACCCCTGACCTTGTTCATGTGTGCGCCCCACCCCAGCTGGGAGGCGTCCGTTGTGATGGTCACTGTTGGAGTTGGTTGTGTGAATGGCTTCCCCTGTGATAGGTTTTCCTTTTTCTACCACGCTATTTCCTGGTGCACTGCGTGCGTGACAACCACAAGATCTTCCCAACTCCCTGTGGCCTGTGACCATTGCTGCTGGATCCATTCCTGGAATGGTCTCATGTGTAGTCGGATATTTGGAACTAGGTGGATGCAGGACGCCATCATTCCCATCAGTTTGTTCACTGTCCTCACTGTCAGAACTTGTCCCTTGCGGTAATGACGTGTTTCCTTCAGTATCGCAAAACGTTCTTTTCCTGCTGGGGAACACTTTGGCCTTTATGGTGTCGATCTTTGCCCCTAAGAATATCTTGATTTGTTCTGGTTCTGTTGAAGATTTCTCCAAATGGATCAAGAAACCCATCCTTGTCAGTGTTAGTATGACCTGTTGGATGTGGAGTTTGCATTGGCTGTACGAACTTGCCTTTACAAGCCAGTCGTCGAGATAGGGGTATACGTGTATTCCTTGCCTTGCCTTCGTAGGTGTGCTGCGACCGCTGCTAGGCATTTTGTAAACACCCTTGGTACGGATTTCAGGCCGAATGCCAGTACTGTGAACTGGTAGTGGCTTTGGTTGGTCACAAACCTTAGCAGGCGCTTGTGTTTGTGGTTGATAGCGATGAGCAAGTATGCGTCCTTTAAATCTATAGTAGCCATGAAATCCCCTTGTTGTATTTGTGGTATTACCTCTTGTAGGGAAGTAAACTTGAACCTTCGAGTTCTTATGAATTTGTTCATGAACCGTAGATCTAGGATAGGTGTCAGTGTTTCGTCCACCTTTGGCACCAGGAAGTAAGTGGAGTAAACCCCTTTGGTCTTTTGGTACCACCTCTATTGCCTCCTTGCTGAGCAGTTCCTGCGCCTCTAGCTGCAAGAGCGAGAGCTCCGTTGCTGAGTGTGTCTTGCTTCTTGGTTTTCTGTTTGGAGGCTATCTTTCTAACTCTATACAGTATCCGTATTGTATGATGTTTAGTATCCATTTGTCCGATGTGACCTTCCTCCATTCCTGGATGAAGTCTCTTATTCTTCCCCCTACGGGTGTTGAGTGTTTGAGGTACTGTTTGTCGTGGAACGTTCGGCTGCAGTTCTTCCTTATGTCTTTCCACCCACCCAGAGTTCTCGCTAGGGTGGGGGCCTGTTCCATGTTGGAGTCACTTGGTGGAGGGCTGCTGGCCTCTTAGTGTTTGTCCTCTTCCGTTGCCGCACCCTCGAAAGGACTGTGCCCGGTGCTGGTACTGCCAGTTCTGCTGCGGTTGACTCTGCTGCTGCTGGCCTTGGTTGCTACTTTGGTAGCCTTGCTGGGACGTTTGGTGGGATGTGCTAGGCACATTGCCCCCTCTACCACCCGGCCTTCTCGTGGGTGTGCCTCTTCTCATTCCTCTGAACTGCAACGCTCCCATGGACCTTGCTGTTTCGTTGTCCTTCTTAAGCTGCGTCAACTTGTCGTCCACTGGTGTGCCGAACAGTTGCTCTCCATTAAAGGGTGTATTTAAGATGTTACTCTGTACCTCTGGCTTGAAACCTGAAATTGAGCCATGCGTGTCTTCTCTCAGTCACTCCTATCATCATTAACCTGCTCGACATTTCTGCAGCAGCCAATGCCGATTTCAGGCATGTGTTCATCATGTTCTTTCCTTCTTCTACCCGGTGAGCTGCCCTTTGTTGGTACTGGTCTGGTAGATGCTTTAGGAGCTTCCCCACTTCATCCCAGTGCTGGTATGCGTGATTGTTGATCAGGGCATTGGAATTTGCGATGCTCCAAAGTATTGCCGCATTCTTCTCCACCTTTCTCCCTGTGAGATCCATCCTCCTACTCTCCTTGTCTGGAGGTGGTCCGGCATTTGTCAGAACATTAGCCCTCTTCCTAGCCGTTGCTGCAATTATGGAGTCGGCTGGCACTGACCCTTGGATGCATGCTGGGTCCTTTGAAGAATGTTTGTACTTCTTCTCCGTCTTGGGTGTCACAGCTTTGTATACTGCTGGCTCCTTAAAGGCCTCTCTTCCCTGGTCCAGCACACTAGGGAGCATGGGCAGGAATTGGCTCCTAGTCTGTTGAGGCAGTAGAGTTTCCAGGAGGAAACATCCCTTGGGCTTCTCCTCCTCCATTTTCACTCCATAAGTCTGTGCAGCCTTCTGGACGACCATGTTATAGATCCCTATGTCGTCTGGCGGCGAGGGCCTCGAAGGGTAAGTGTCTACATCTTCTGGCGATTCTGCGTCGAGATCTTGCCATTCCACGTCTTGTGCCTCCGAGGACGCAGAGTCCCGGTAGGATTGCAGATCTTCGTCGCCTTCTCCCTCAAAATAGTAGTCTTCTTCCCCCAGTTCCTCGACTGGCTCGGGGCGTTTTCGGCAGTTCCGCGTCTTCGTCGTCCCTTTCGACTTAGACCGCGGGTTTCGGCGAGATGGTGTATTGTCTCATCTTCTCGTCAAAGTCCTTTTTCTGCTGTAGGATGTGCGCCATTTCGGCTACGAGCCTCCTCTTCTTCCTCTCCATCTTGGCGTCGAGGGTTGGAGCGCTTCTCTTCGAGGCGGTCGAGGACCATGTTGGCCCTTCTTTCCTCAGTGCCGAGGTGTCCTTCTCGAGGGAAACCTTCACGTCTTTGAGGTTTTTCGCCGATTGGGAGTCCTTTTCGAAGGATCCGCTCAGTTGACTGTCCCTGGAGGCTGTTGCTTTCGTCGAGTGTTTCGGCGGCAGAGCTCCTTTCGAGGACTTCGCTTCACCTCTACGAGTGTCCCTCAGGGCTTTTGCTTCACTCTTTCGAGTGTCGCTTGGGTGTTTAGGGGTCGACTACTCCCTTACCTCCTTCAACGTCTTCTTATGGACCTCGACGACCGTACAGTCCTCCGGCGATGTTGTCCTCTTCTCCACTGGAGAGGCCCAAGTCTCGTAGCGTTGGAGGTGGCCCCTGACCCTGCATGTTGTGGTTCGCCCTTCTCTGCCTCTCCCTTACTCTAAGGGTCTTGGGTGTGAACGCTGAGCAGGCGTTGCAGTCTTCGCTTCTGTGGTCGAGCGGCAGGCAGAGGTTGCAGACTGGATGCGGATCCTTCTGGGCGTACATGTGGTGGCAATTGGTGCAAAACTTGATTGGTGTTTTGTCCATACCCGTGCTCAGGGAGCCCCCTGCCAGTGCATTCTCCGAACGTCGAGGTTTTGTACGTTAAACTTCTCCCTCGTTGCTCCGGGTACCTGATCTGTAGTCCGGTGTAGTTGAAAACTTGTTTCTTCGTCGATTTGCTTGATTCCTCTTCCAAAACTCTGGAACTCTACAGGAACGATCCAGACCCAACCGCGAAAAAAAAATCTGAAGATGGCGACCAAAGGTGGGAGCTTCCGCAGGAAGCGCGCCGACGTCACGTAGGACACCAAATGGTGGGACACCGCCGCCCACCTGGGCCACGAAAAAAAAAAAAAAAAAAACTATAATTCCGGACCCAACCACAAGATGGCGGAATAATGCACAGCATAGTGAATCCAGAGAGATTCACGCTGCAAAAATAGTTACTGGTATTTATTTTTATATAGCACTTTCTACACTTGACGAAGCACAGTGTACAATCACCAGAAGGCTTCTACCCTACTTCTTAGGAGTCATCACTAGGGGCTCAATTATCATAGGTGCAGCATGTGCGGGGGCAACACTGCCTGCAGAGGCGAGTGGGGCACTCTGTACCAGGTGTTTCAGCCGGAGCAGCCACAGTTGCCCCCTCTAGGTCTGTCTTTCACTTCCGATCCATGTGGAGGTCAGACCATGTGTCACATGATAGGTAACTTGGTGAAGAGGTGATATCACACGGTGGAAGGGAGGGGACTTATAACAGTGAATGTCAATGGCAGGTTTTGAAGCCACCCAAAAGATCAGTGACAGCCTCAGCAAGCTTTTGTGGGATTATTTGGTTGGGGGGGGGGGGGGGGGGGGGGGGGGGGCTGGGGGAAATGTTGGTGGGGAAGGAAGACAGAAGAGCCTTTCTTTCACACACTGTGGATTTTCTTCACCGTGACAGGTTAGGGACGTGGCTTATTTTCATTGCTTGCTCCACCACTCGTTATAACTGGTGGCGCACAGGCTTGCAAGCAAACATGAGAGAAAGATGGTCTATGTGGGTATTCTACTTTCATTAGCAAAAGTTGTTCAGCTCAAACCAACAAGTCACATAAAAGCAGCACATTTTATGCTAACATGTAAAATGCGATTTCTGAATAAAGTGATTTTTTATTCTAAACTAGGATCGAACCAACATCACTTTGAGTCATGAAAACAGAAAAGATCTTTCCTTCTCTTTTATACGATAAACTGATTTTGCAGGTTTCAACTGAATATTCAACATGTTTGCTGGCTGCCCCAAGGTGACCTGATCGCACAGATGTCTGATAAATGACACTTACTGTCCATCACCATAGTTGCACTTTTGCCATTATCTTCCAGAGAATGGACACCAATGAATGAATTCTGTGAGCGAAGAAGCAGTATAGTGTTTTACAAAAACAAGCTCTCTCCTATGAAATGTGTAAAAGTGCAACACACCTATTAATGAAGTTGATATTCTCAAGGCATTAATATGTGCACAGACCTCATGCTGTCTTATGGTAAGAGTGACAAATTTCCCCGTTCCTCGATTTGACTGATACAATAGGTCAGTTCTGTCTTCCTGATATAAATATAGGACTTCAAGTACCAGAATGCAAAGAAGAAAAGATGACTGATTCCGATACGCCTGTGAATATACTGGGATGCAGCGACAGTTGAGAGGAGGAAACAAAGTGTGTGTGGTGGTAAGACGGGATGTGAATCTGGTCTCTGCTAGGTCCTGAGCAGGTGCAGCAAGAGCTCCCGCTTCCCTTGGTAAACTTGCGGGGGTAATTGCCCACACCTAATCTGAGGAAACTTGTGGCTGGGACTGTGACCGGAGCTGCTGAAAGTACCTGCCTCTGGGCACTGAGGCCGGGTCAATGCGGACTGTGCGGTGTGTGGGTGGCCCTCTCAGAGATCGAACTGCGGTGCTTATAGTGCAGCGAGGAGCCTGAATTGGGGAGACCGCTTCTGCCCTACCTGGCATAATGGGGAAGCCAAGAGGGAAGCAGGTGCTGGCCCCATCTGAATCGGAAAATCTGGAGCAAGAAGAACAACGACCGCATACGCCTGCGGAGATAGGAGTGCAGCAGCAGCTGGATCGCATATTGAAAGCAATAACTGACACGAGCGAGGCTTTGCACCAGGATATAGCTACTGTGTCGGTGGGGCTGGGGCTGCTCCGTGCTGAGCACACCAAGCTGGCAGATAGAGTAGTCCAGGCGAAAAATCCATCGAGGCACTGGAACCGGTGCAGAGGTCCCTGGCTGACCAGATGGTGGGCATCACTACCAGGTTATTGACCAGGGATGTGGAATTCCTACAGCCTGACGCCCAGTACATATTGTTTGGGGTCAAGGGCAACAAGTTTTAATGTGCATTTTGTCCTTGGGACAAGCAGGCCCGACCACCTGCAGCACAAACCCTTTGGCTGCCAGTTTGCAGTACCACATTAAGGATCAGGGAAGGGCTCTGCCAGCAGTTAAGTTAATATTTGTGTGCATATGTTAATGCTGCTCAAACTTTTATTTATGGTTCATTAATTGAAAGCCTTTATTATTAGGGTGAGCGCTCTCAGTAAATGTAAGTTTTGACTGCACTACTGACAGTGGTTCCAGTATAAAAATGTGTACACACAGTTTCAAAGTTTAGCAATATGAGGCTATGCAAAATGCTCCCAGAATGCTCTGATTAGATGCAAATATTTGCAGAAGCTTGAAAGCAAGATTAATGATTCTTTGCTTTCAATATAAAATGTTCCTAAAAAATGAAAGTAGGAAAAAAACATTTTTGCTAAACTACTGTACAATTTCAGGTACCATTTCTTTGCAGCATCATTTAGTAAAATGTGTTGATGCAAGCTAGTATTTTCCCAAAATATTCATATTAGAAATTCAGTGTAACCAGTTTCAATAAGATTTTGAGAAACTTAAAAATAAACAAGCATTGGAAAAGCCAGTAGGTCTGAAATGGTGGTCAGCTTTTTAGTTTGGCAATGCGTGACTTGTTTTGGCATGGTTTTTGTAAAACCTTATTGATGTGAGAGCTGCCGGACCCTCAACAGTATACCAAACATTGCCAAAAGCAAAAAAGTGTTTTTGGTCTAAAAAACATAACACACTGCCACATTAGTTACTGGCACTGAATAAAACTACTTTGTGTGCCGATATGCTCCTTGTGAAAGAGCAGAATGCTGTCACTTACCGTGAAGCCAGCCGATAAAGAGAGAGAGTGAATTTGAATCAACACAAAAGGTTATGGTTAACGCCAGACCAAATTAGGGGCCCAATTATTAAAGAAAGTCTCAAAAGTGCATCCATGGTATATGTACTTGCATTAATGGCAGCTATATGGCTTTCGTGAATTCACAAGAATTTACAGCAGTAGGGCAAGAAATAGTACTCTAGAAAATATTTTTGAACTGCATTTTAGTATGAGCAAATACGCAAGTATAGATTACTCATGCGAAAACCTGAGTGTTTGCAAGTTTATTTTCCCTCCAACCACTTTTTCCCCAAACTCTGGAAGAAGGTTTACGTCTGCCACTGTCAGGAGTAACTTTCCAACATTTCTCAGCATTGGAAAAGATTAGAGAAAAGTTGTAGAAAACCCTTAAAACATGCAATTTAGTAGGTTTGCACAGACTCAAAAGGACATTCCAACCTGGAACTATTGTTTACCACTACCTTCAGTCCCAGTATCGTACATAGCAACATAAAGGGATTGCTAGTATTCAAACACTACTATGGTAGGAGTCCTGGCATAATCAGAGAGACTATATAAGAGCTCTTATATCATGAGATTGCTGCCATAATTGGTCGCCGAACAACTTGGCGCCAAAGGGACAAGTGGATTTTGTTACAGGACAAGTAGATTTATGAAGCAACCTGCCCCATGGACAAGTAGATATTTTAATAAATTCCACACCCCTGTTGACCTTGGAAAAACTGGCAGAGGACGCTGAAGGACGCAATCGGAGGAACAACATCAACGTCCTTGACCTGCCGCAAGGAGTGAAAGGGGCCAATATGGTCCAATATCTGGAAGATTGGCTTCGTGACACGGTGGCTCCAGAGGGGCTGACCCAATTTTTCACGTTGGAAAGAGCACTTCGGGTCCCGGCTCGGCCGCCACGACCAGTCGTAGCCAGGCTCCTGCAGACAGCACGGAAATATGGGCCCTACAAGATTGCCAATAGTACTGTCTCCATTTTCCCGGACTATACACTTGAAGTCCAGCAGCGGCGCGCTTCCTTCCTGGCCGTCAAGCGAACTCTGAGGGATGAGGGTCTCCAGATCATCCTCGACGGCACAACCCACTTCTGCGACGCTGGGACGGAGGCATGGGACTGGCTCGAAACTTATGAGACTGGCAGGCGGCCAGCTGGGGAGCCCGAGGTGCGTGCCTCCCCGATGGGGTTGCCTAGACGGCCCAGAGGACACAGGTGGCGCCCCGCCACTCGGTAGACGCCCAGCTCCTCACAGACCGCAGCGGAGCGCTCTGATGCACTGCGGGTGGTGTCTGACTTATTCCGGGAGCGCAGGCAGCCAACGCCCGCTGACACGGAGACAGACTAATCTCCTGAAGACACAGATACTGATGGCTCCCAAGCAAGCAATGCGAGGTGGCCACACATCACTCTGGGCACAGCCGACGAAATTATACGATCCCCTAACCTATTTTCGTTTGCAGATACCATTGCTGAGGCTCCCACCTTTACGAACTTTTGCACTGTACAGCATATGCTGTGGTTGACTTGATGGCTGCTGGCCATGGCGGGAGGGGCGAGTGTTTTATTCATGAAGAGAGTTGATCCCCAGGGACGGGTCAAAGAGTATCAAACGTGGCATGAGCATGGTTGACACCACATATACTAGCGGAAGGTACCCACCGGGTTGCTGCCACTCTCCCCCTTTGTTCCTCTGTAACCACTAGGGGGCAACTAGTTTCAAGTAGTTTGGATGGGGGCTAAATTCTTAGTGCCTGTTCTGGGGTGGGGGAGTTGGGGTAGTTCAATTTGTTATAAGGGAGTGTTGAGGGGGAATTGGCGTAACAATTTCAAACAAGCTGCTGGGGCTCAATGGAGCGCAATGTCATGAGTTCGATGTCTGAGCTAAAATGTATAACTTGGAACGTCAGGGGTATGCACAACATAAGAAGGCACAAGATACATGCCTATTTAATGCGCAGCGGAGTCCAATTGGCCTTTCTCCAGGAAACTCACATTGCACCTAAGGAAGATATAGTATTGCAGCGCAGGTGGAGAGGGCAGGTATTTTGTATAACTTCTAACGCATTCGCGCGGGGGTGCCCCTTTCCAACCTACTCATCAGCTAAAAGATCTCAAAGGGCGCTATATCTTAGTAGCGGGCCGACTGAATGGTACTGGCTAGTATCTATGCGCCAAATGCAAGGCAGGCGGCCTTTCTAGCGCACTTATCGGGGAAATTCGCTCCATTCTTAACTGGGTCCGTCCTTATGGGAGGGGATTTTAATTCTGTTACGGATGTATTGTTGGATAGGTCTCACCCTCCCCCTCCCGGACGCGCCTACTCATACCCTCTCAAGGCTCCTGCGGGACTGGCAGAATAGATGGGGACTAATAGATACGTGGAGGGCACATCACCAGACTACTCGTTTTTCTCTGCCCTGCATAACCTCCATGTTCGCTTGGATGTGCTGCTCTGTTCTCCTGATGTACACGCAGTGGCCCAGCACAGCGAGTACCTCACCAGAACGCTGTCAGATCACAACCCTTTGCTCTTCCTTATTAACCTCCAACCTGAGCGCTCCAAACTCCCAACCTGGAGGCTAAGTCTGGAATTACTGGAGGATCACATTTTTCAAGAGGCTGTGGGAACCGAAATAACTAATTATTTTCGGGAGAACACAGGGACTGCCTCCTCATTGATGGTGGAATGGGACTCATTACACGCAAAAGGGGA
The DNA here is from genome assembly GCF_964204655.1 of Triturus cristatus. NCBI lineage: Eukaryota > Metazoa > Chordata > Amphibia > Caudata > Salamandridae > Triturus > Triturus cristatus. The sequence continues at coordinate 304,340,112 of NC_140587.1, forward strand.
TTAATGCCCAGTTCTTCCCTTATTATAAGGATTTATACATGAGTAAGGTGGCTCCTAGTGTGGAGGCCGTTCGGGATTTCCTGGAGATGGTGGATATTCCGGCTCTAGATGAAGAGCGGGCTGAGTTGTCGGGCCAGGACATCACTCTAGGGGAAGTTCGTGGAGCGGTAAAAAAAAATATGGCTCGGAGGAAAACCCCTGGGGTGGATGGGCTTCCCGTGGAGTTTTACAGTATTTATACAGACCTCCTGGCCCCTAGATTGGTAACATTATATAACAGTGCCAGAAGAGAGCGTCTTTCCCCCCCCTACTACTCGCGAGGCAGTAATTATCCCACTTCTAAAACCGGGTAAACCTCCTCACGACAGAACGGCTCATCGGCCGATATCAATGCCGACTACAGATTATAAGATATTAAGCCGGATATTAGCGACCTATCTTCTCCCATATATGGCCCAATTGATACACACAGACTAAGCAGGGTTTATACCGTACCGGAACACAGCCCAGAATGTTCAGCGCTTTCTTGATATCTTGGACGCCGATACGTATAACAAGCCCTCTGCTGCTGTGTTGGCAATAGATATTGAGAAGGCCTTTGACAGTTTAGAGTGGACTTACCGGTTTCATATTATGCGGCAGTTTGGCCGGGGGGATGATTTTGTGCATGGACGGCCCTCTTATATCGCCAATCTACAGCGTGGGTAAAAACGGGCGGGCTGATCTTGGAGACATGCGTCATGGGTCGGGGGAACAAGACAGGGCTGCCCCCGGTCCCCACTGTTCGCCCTGGCCATGGAGCCACTGGTGGCCCAGGCCTGGACGGGCCTCCATTATCGGAGGCTTCAGGTGCGTGGCCGTGTCCACCATATTGCACTCTATGCTGACGATCTCCTTATGTTTTTGGAGCACACGGACGACGCCCTTTGCGGGGCAAAATCACTCTTGGCTGATCTTGGAGTACTTGCTGGCCTTAAGGTAAACTGGGCGAAGACCTGCCTGTTTCCCGCAGCACCTATGATCGATAGACTGTCGACAACTCAGGGAATACAATAGCAGCGTCAGTGCCTGGTGTATCTTGGCACCCACATCTACTACACCCAACCCAACCTACTGGAGGGCGACGTGGGTAAAGCCATTAGAGGGATCAGGGGTTACGTCAAGTTCTGGGGCACACTGCCTCTGTCAGTGGCCGGGCGGGTGGCCCTCCTTAAGATGATAGTGCTGCCTCTGCTGCTATATTATTTTAGCACATTTCCCATTTGGATTCCGGCATCTGTTTTTAAGCAGCTTCGCTCACTTATAGTAGGGTTCCTCTGGGCATCAGGCAGACAGAGGGTGGCGCTAAATACAATAATTTGCCCGAGATCGGAGGGAGGCTTATGAGGTCCCTGATTTTGAAACGTATTATTTAGCGGTGCAGTTGCAGTGGCTTACTCAGGCGATGTGCGCGGACCTTCCGAGATCCGACTGATATAGACAGGACCCAGGACGCTAAATTGACGCTCTCAAAACGGTTATTGAAATTGCCAATCCCATCCGCCTCACTCATCCGTGAACTGTTAACGTTTAAACTCTGCTGGAATAGGAGCCAACGGCGGGCGCAAATAACACGACCGTACGCCCCCGAGATGCCGCTAGCAATGTGTGCCACTCTGCCACATGGAGGTGACTGGGGAGCGCTGCATGATTGAGCGGAGAAAGGGTAGACCACCATGGGAGAGCTGTATGTAGATGGAGCCGTACTTCCCTATGAGGTGCTGCGGGATAGATATGAGTTGGGCCGGGGTGACTATGCATATGGCACTCATGACGGCTATACAATCACATTGGAAAGAAGGGCTTAGAGAACCCCAAACCTCGATGGCGTTGTCCGTATGTTGTAATGGCAGCAGGCACCTATAAGGCGATCACATGCCTGTACCGCCGGATGACACATGACTCACCCCTCTGGACTCACTTTGACAAAAATGGGAGGGAGATTTAGGCGAGGACATCCCTGAGAAAGCATGGGCGGGTATCTTAGAACGAGCATGGAAAAGCACGAGGAACGCGCGCTTCCAGCTGGTGCACTTTTACATACTTCACAGGGCCTATCTTACACCAGCAAAAATCAATCAGCACTTTAAAGTAACCATGGCGATGTGCCCGCGCTGCAATACGGTGGGCGCAGATTTCTCTCACATGATGTAGGGATGTCCTCAGCTAGGAACATATTGGGAAGAGGTGGTGACACAATTGCAGGAAATTACAACTAGGGATATAGAGCCCACAATGGGCCTTTGTTTATTACATTGGTTCCCGCACACATCCAAGAATAAAGGTAATGAGCAAATTCATTGATTTAGGGCTGGTACTGGCGAACAGGGAGATCACAATTCATTGGAAATCAAAAAAGGGCCCTAGTTTTCGAAGATGGCACACAGAGTTTCTTAAACAGGCAGAGTGTGAAGGGACTACGAGAATACAGCTGGCGACCAGAGCTAATAGCAAAAAAGCGTTGTGATGGCGCGAGCTTGGGAGGCACTGGTGGTGTTAAAAATTCCGGAAGCAGACTCAGACGCAAGTTCGAGCGAACCAGACTTAAACATGTTGACTTGAGAGGGCCACCTAGTAGCAAGGAGAGAAGCCCTTTGTCTTGTTGGGGTATTACCATTGACAAGAGGAGCACAATGTTATTGTATGACGTCCTACATTAGCCTAAACTAATTGCAGCTGCAATATGTACTTCCAAATGTCTATTTATTGCTGTTACGCCAATAGGGAGAGGGGGTGGGATTTGTGGGCGGGGTGGGAGTTCACGTTTAGAAATGCCAGGTTTGTGACAAGAAGTTTTCTACATCTTTTCTGCTTTATAACTAAGAGGGATTACACTTCATTGTACGAAACCTTGACTGCATATATATCTGTTTGTTGACAATTACAGCGCTGTTTACATTAAAACAAAAATATATTTAATAAATGTAAATAAACTACTATGGCGACGTTATAATGTTAGAATTATGCATCTTCTTGTTTCTTATCCCTGCTAGAAATAGTCTTGCTCTGATAAACTTACAGTAAGACAACAGCAGCTACGGACTTCAGCCCACCTTTAACACGGCCTGGGCTCCGTTTACTGTATCTGCACTCGTGACGTACAGCTGGGAAGAAACAAAGTTAGGAAAAGATCTAAACTTTGGATTAAAACGTGACCGTAATTATTTATTGCAAAGTATTTACAGAAGCTACTCCTAAAACCAAAGAAAGCCCGGGTCTCTGTTATAAGGCTGGCAAGAAACCAGGCGATAAGACTTTTTTTTACTCCAGTTTTTAACAGCATTATGCAGAAAGGTAAACATGGGAGGCTCTTTCAGGGGCACGAAAAGAGCGCCCTACTCGAGCGTTACTTTCTTTTTTCTGAACCACAATTGATCAGGCGCACAGTTCTGCACAAGGTGGTCTGGGCCGGGCTTACAAATTAGTACGCATCCATCGCCCAATCCCCCTGAAGATGACAATCTTCCAGATAAATCATTGCCGGCAAAGTTTAAGTTTGCGAGTTCCTTGGCTTTTTCAGCCAATGTAGGCGTGTCTATCAACAAACAAGTCAACAAGTGAATTATTCTAAAAGAGAACTGGGGGAGATGCATTCCTCTCTCCCACCAGCTTGTGCAAAGGCCGCCGTCGGTGGACGCCAAAGTTTACACCAGTCAGCGCATTTATTAGATCAGTACCAGCCCTTACAGTAGTTTCAGGACACAAGTCCTAAACGAGAAAGGGCCTGGCTGAGAGGAAAGAGAAACAAAGGGAGTTTGACGACGTGCACTCAAGACAAATGGTGGGGGCGGGCACAGGAATGCAGAAGCCTCCCTGCGCGGGCTGCTGCTTGCTCCCGAGACCCCTAGGCCATGGGAGTGAAAGTTTAGAGGGAAGGCGGGACATGCACCTGTCTTTGGCCATTTGCGTGCTTTCATTATTGAAAGCCACACGCAAAGGCCAATGGGATGTGTGGGAGGAGGCTGACCCACACGGTTAAGTCTCCTGGAAGCCTGAATTGATTCCAAGAGGCCTTCTCCTAGAGCAACGCATGCGTGCTGTGCTAAGCGGGACATCAAAACAGTGCAAGTGCAGTTTAAAAGATATTAACTGCACCTCAATATCTTTTAAACTGAACTTGCACTGTTTTTTTAATCTTGACACCAAGAGTTAATTAATAAACTATTTTCTCTTGGTAGCCAATTGTACCTCACTTTTTCACATAACGAATAGTTTCTTACCTGTCGGTGTAGTTTTGCAGCTTGAAGATCTTTCAGGATTCATTATGCTGTGCATTATTCCGCAGTCTGGTGGTTGGGTCCGGAATCATAGTCTTTCTTTTTTTTTTTTTTTTGTAGCCCAGGTGGGCTTCTCGTGACGTCGGCATGCTTCCTGCGGAAGTCCCACCTCGGGTTCTTTTTTCACCTCTTCTTTTTTAAACCCTATGCGTTCTTTAGTATTTTCCTTTTTCAATGTATCCACTTTCAGTATTCTTTTGTTCTTTTACTCTGTCCTTCCACCTTCCTCATCTTTCTGGCGGAGGTGGGTGGGTTCGCTAGTGAATCCAGAAAGATCTTCAAGCTGCAAAACTACACCGACAGGTAAGAAACTATTCGTTTTGCAGCATGAATCTTTCTGGATTCACTATGCTGTGCATAGACTTTGTAGCGGTTTGTCATCTTTGTGGCGGCAGGGTGGAAGATGAGCGTTGGTCGTTGAATATATGTTGAAGCACCTTTTGCCCTACTTGTGCTTCCTTGTTCATTTGTATATCCACGCAGTAGTGCTTAGTGAACGTATGCACTGAAGCCCGTGTTGCCGCCAGGCATGCGTCTTGAATGGGTGTGTTTGCCAGAAAGGCAATCGTTGCTCCCTTCTTTCTTGTGGAGTGGGCCCGTGCCCCCTCCGTTAGCTCTTGCCCTGCGTGTTTGTGGCAGAATTGTATTGTTAGTGCGATCCATCGCGCGATGGTGCTTTTCGTTACTGGTCTACCCAGGAAGCTGGTTGCAAAGGACACAAAAAACTGCTTGCTTTTCCTGTGCTCCTTTGTTCTCTCGATGTAGTGCATCACCGCTCTTCTAGTGTCTAGAGTGTGTAGTGCCCTCTCTGCGCTTGTGACTGGGTTTTGAAAGAAACTAGGTATTTGTATAGTTTGGTTCATATGGAAAGCTGACACGACCTTAGGCATGAAGTGTGGGTCAGTCCTCATTACGACTCGGTCCTTGTGTATTTGGATGTAGGGCTCTTGCAGCGTTAACGCTTGCAGTTCGCTCACTCTGCGCAGCGAGGTTATTGCTACCAGAAAGGCAGTTTTCATTGTCAGCATTTGTAGTGAGGCGTTGTGGATGGGCTCAAAGGGCGCCTTTATAAGTTCCGTCAGGACTATGTTGAGGTTCCATGCCGGGGGCGGAATCCTCTTTGGTGGCGCTATCCTTTTTGCCCCCTCCAGGAATCTCTTTACTACTCGTGACGTAAAGAAACTTTCTCTCGTCTCACCTCGTATGTAGGCCACAATCGCCGCTAGGTGGACGATTAGCGAAGACGAACATAGTTTGGCTTTTAGTAGATGCGTGAGGTATCTAAGCACCGTGGACTCCCTTGTCAACTTATTTTGCAGTTTATTTTTTCTGCACCACAGTGTGAACCTCTTCCACTTTTCCCCATAGCATTTCCGTGTGGTCGGTCTCCTTGCCTACCAGAGCACTCGCATAGTGCTTTGAGGTAGCTTAAGGTGTGTGAACTCTATGTCTTCAGGAGCCATGTCGCTAGGCAGAGGCTCTCTGGCTCTGGGTGTAGAACTTCTCCGTTCTGCATGGAGAGTAAGTCTTTTCTTTTTGTGAACTTGTGTGGTGGCCCCTGTGCCATTTCCACTATTTGAGAGTACCATGTCTGTCTTGCCCACAGTGGTGCCACTAGGATCAGCGTCATGTTGCTGGTCCTGCACTTGTTGAGTACCCTGTGTATCAGTGGTATCGGTGGAAAAGCGTAGGCAAATGTTCTTGACCAACTTATCCATAGGGCATTCCCCTGGGATAGTTTTCCAGGTTGTCTGGATGCGAAGTTTTGGCATTTTGCATTCAGGTGTGTTGCAAACAAGTCTATTGTCGGTGTGCCCCACCTCTTGAATAGTTTTTGCGTTTCCTGCCCATTGAGTTGCCACTCGTGGGATGCTGAAGTCTGCCTGCTGAGCCAGTCTGCTTCCACATGGTCCTTCCCCGGTAGGTGTATGGCCAGCAGGTCTATTTTGAGCGTGATGGCCCATCTCCAAATTTCCTGTGCCAGGTTGGACAGGGGGAACGATTGTGTCCTTCCCTGCTTGTTTATGTAGAACATAGTTGTAGTATTGTCCATTTGTATCAACACCCTTTGGTTGTACAGTTTTTTCTGGAAGGCCTTCAGTGCTAGCAGTACGGTCTTTAATTCCAGATAGTTGATGTGTCTGACCGCATCTGCTGGAGTCCACAGACCCCTCACTCTGAGCTTGTTCTTATGTGCTCCCCATCTTATCTGGGATGCGTCCGTGGTGATGGTCACTGTTGGGCTTGGTGGTGTTAAGGGCTTCCCTATAGTTATGTTCTCCTTGTTCCACCATGCTATCTCTTCTTACAATGCGTGCGTTACAACCACTAGATCCTCCCAACTTCCGTTTGCTTGTGACCATTGCTGTTGCAGCCATTCCTGGAATGGTCTCATGTGTAGGCGCACATTGGGAACTAGGTGAATGCATGACGCCACCATCCCCATGATCTTGCTCGCTGTTCTCACTGTCAGAGCTCGCCCCTTCTGGTAGAGGCGCGTCTCCTTCAGCAGGGCTAGTGTCCTTTTCTCGCTGGGTATCACCGTTCTCTTTACTGTGTTGATCTGCTCCCCCAGGAAGATTTTCATTTGTTCTGGTTCCATTGAGGATTTCCCCCAGTGTATTTAGAACCCCAGCTTTGTTAGTGTTCTTGTGACACGCTGTGCGTGTTCCTCGCATTTTTCGCGTGAACTTGCCTTTATTAGCCAGTCGTCGAGGTAAGGATACACGTGAATCCCTTCCTTCCGCAGGTACGCTGGTACTGCTGCAAGGCATTTGGTGAAAACCCTTGGTGCGGACTTTAGACCGAATGCCAAGGTTGTGAATTGGTAGTGATCTTTGTTGATGGTGAACCTTAACAGATTCTTGTGCTGCCTGTTCATTGGGATGTGCAGGTAGGCATCTTTGAGATCCACGGTGTACATGAAGTCTCCCTCTCATTTGTGGGAGTAATTCTTGTAGGGATGACATTTTGAATTTTTGCGTCTTTACGTACTGGTTTAGGAATCGTAGATCCAGGATGGGTCTTAGTGTTTCGTCCACCTTTGGTACCAGGAAGTAGCTTGAGTACACTCCCTTGTTCCTTTCTTTGAATGGTACTGGTTCTATGGCCTCCTATTGGAGTAGCTGTAGTGCTTCCTCTACGAGCTGCGCTAGCTCTTGTCCTGAGTGTTCCCTTCTCTTTGGTTTTTTGTTTGGAGGTCTCCTTTCCAACTCTATGCAGTATCCGTACTGTATGATGTTGAGTATCCATTTGTGTTATTTTTCTCCATTCTTGGAGGAAAAATCTGAGTCTGCCGCCCACCGGTGTTGCATGCTCGTAGGCGTTTGGTTCGTGTAACCCTCCTTTGTTGGTTCCTTTGTGCTCTACCCTTGGAGGGATGCTGTGAGTGAGCATTCTCCTCCGTGGGAAGTCACTTTGAGGCGGGTTGGTCTCCCCCTCTTCTTCTTTGGCCTCGTCCGTTTCCCCTACTGCGAAAGGACTGGCCCCGAGGCTGGCACTGCTAGTTCTGTTTCTGCTGCCCCTGTTGCCCGTGACCCTCGCCTTGCTGGAATGTTTGATGCGACGTTCCCGGCTGGTTTCCTCCCCTTCCATAAGGTCTCAGTGTCGGGGTACCTCTTCTCATCCCTCTGAATTGCAGGGCCCCCATGGACCTCGCCGTCTCATTCTCTTTTTTGAGTTGGGTGAGTTTCTCATCGACTGGTGCCCCGAACAGCGTTTCTCCGTTGAATAGGGGTGTTCAGGATGTTGTTCTGTACCTCTTGCTTGAATCCTGAAATTCTGAGCCAGGCCTGTCTCCTTTCAGTGATTCCTATTGCCATCAGTCTGCTTGAGGTCTCTACCCCGTCCAACGCTGTTTTAAGGCATGAATTTGCTATATTCTTCCCATCTTCCACTAGATGCGAAGCTCTTTGTTGGAATTGCTCGGGGAGATGCTTGATTAGGTCCCCCATTTCGTCCCAATGTTGGTACTGGTGCCTGTTCAGTAGTGCATTGGAGTTCGCCATGCGCCAGTGCTTTGCCGCGTTTCTCTTTATTTTTCTGCCAGTGAGGTCCATCCTTCTGCTCTCCTTGTCAGGAGATGGCTCAGAGGTTGCCGGAACATTGGCCCTCTTTCTGGCTGTAGATGCGCTAATGGAGTCTGCTGTGACAGATCCCTTGATGTATGGAGGGTCCTGAGAGGAATGTTTATATATTTTTTTCTGTTCTGGGTGGGATGGATCTGCATGTTGCAGGGTCCTTGAACGCCTCCTTCCCCCAGTTCATGACACTCTGAAGCATGGGGAGGAACTGGCTCCTAGTTTGGAAGGGGAGCAGTGTCTCGAGTAAAAAGTCTGCTTTCGGTTTTTCCTCCTCCAGTTTCACGACAAAAGCTGCAGCCGCGCTCTTTACGACTATGTTGTAAGCCCCAATATCATCTGGGGGCGAAGGCCTCGAAGGATAAGTCTTCACGGGCTCTTCTGGATTTTCGGCGTCTAGGTCCTGCCATTCCAGGTCTTGTGTCGTCGACGGCGCCGAGCCGTAGCTCGATTGCTGTTCCTCCTCTTCTTCTTCTCCCTCATAGTAGAGATCATCTTCCTCTTCTTCAGGAGTTTTCGACTGCTCTTCGGCGTCAAACTCGTCCTGGTCTTCGACCTCGATAAACGTCAGTGGTTTCGTTGGGATTGTAAATTTCTTAATCTTCGTCAAACTCCTTCTTCCTTTGAAGGATGCTCTCCATCTCCGCCTCGAGCCTTCTCTTTTTCTTCTCCATTTCGGAAGCATGTTCGGTGTAGAGTGCTGGCCTTTTCGACGGAGCTTGCGTCGACGCGACCTTGTCCTTTGTCGAACGACCAACCTCGTGGGCCTTTTTCGACAAACTTCGGCACCTAGGAGTCCTTCTCGAAGGATCCGCTGGGCCTTTCGTCCTTGGATCCACTCGCGGTTGTCGAAATTTTCGGCGCCGGTGTTCCTTTCGAGGACTTAGACTCTGTTTTTCGAGAGTCAGTCTCTGGTTTTCGGGGCCATTTCGCTCGACGTCTCTCCTACCTTGTCAGACGTCTTCTTATCGGTCTCTGCGACCGTGAAGTCATCAAGTCCCTCAGCGACGTGGTCTTCATCGTCGGTGGAGAGGCCCAGGTCGTACAGAGACGGGGTCTTACCCTTGCCTTCCATGTTGTAGTTGGCTCTCCTCTGCCTCTCTCTCACCCTGAGTGTCTTCGGTGTGAAGGCGGAGCAGGCGTTGCAGTCTTTGCTCTCGTGGTCAACTGGCAGGCAAAGGTTGCAGACCGGATGTTGGTCCTTCTGCACGTACTTGTGGTGGCAGTTACGGCAGAATTTAAAAGGTGTTTTGTCCATTCCTGCGCTCAGTGTCCTGGAGTGCGCATTCTCCGTTGGACGTCGAAGATCTCGAGGTTCTCCTCCTTCTTCGTCGTCCCGGCTCGATGTTCTTTCTGTCTGTAGTCTCATTTAATTTTCCTCCGATGAAACTAGTGCTCTTCTTTCTTCGTTAAACTCTGGAGCTTCTTGGTGACGATCCAGACCCAACGGCGGAAAAAAGAATCTGAAGATGGCACCCCAAGGTGGGACTTCTGCAGGAAGCATGCCGACGTCACGAGAAGTACACCAAATGGTGGGACGTCGACGCCCACCTGGGCTACAAAAAAAAAGAAAAGAAGAAAAAAAAGACAAAAGAAAGACTACGATACCGGACCCAACCACCAGACCGCGGAATAATGCACAGCATAGTGAATCCAGAAAGATTCACGCTGCAAAACCACCTTTTGCACTGCAACCATCATCCGAAATACTCTTGTAGCTTCACATCCAGTGGATTTTAGGAGATCAATCTTATTGATCAATAAAACATCCCTGAGCTCCTCCCTCACAGTGAGGGGGTTGTAGCCCTTGGTTGCACTAAGGTTTGCAACCAAGAGGAGATCCCAGATGATGAAGCATGCCACCTTGGTGGGTGATGGGATTCCATCCTCTTAAAAAAGATCCCCCTCCCCCCATGTGTGAGTAGGAGCCGTTTGTACTGGTTGTGCACATAAGCTTTTCATAAGCTCAGCAGACCCGCGGATTCAATGTTACATCTCCCATACATGCCAACATTTCGGAGGTGGAAGGAGGGGGGGGGGGGGGGGGGGGGAGGACACACAAAACTAGGGGGAATATACTTTCTCTATTGACTAACATTGAAAAATAGTCAATTCTCCCTTCTAAATCCGGTCTGCATGCATGGGGTCTCCTGGACCAGATTCGAGCAGACTGTTAAAAATATGTCTGTGGTGGTTACAGTGATCCAGAGAACAGTGCCAGTTGTGGTGTACAGGGCAGCTGTTGTCCCATCATGTTTGATACGTCGCTGTTTCCCCGGAATTCTTTTATAAAACGGCAGACTCATATCAGGTGACAGAAATCTGCATGCATACAAGTAAAACTAGGTCATTTGGGATCATTCTCCAATGTATCAGGTAGATTTTACAGGCGTGTCTGCATTTGGTGAAAATGTGTATTGCATGATTTGAAACCCGGGGCTAGATAAACGTGGGCTGAGGTTGAGAGCAAACAAACTGTTGTTCCACACCATCATCTTTCGGCTTTATCTTTGTCACTATACAGAGTGCTAGACAGCCATTCAGACTGAACCCTATCTACTCATGATTAACTTCTGCCATTCACAAGCTCCACGAAAGTAACGTATTAGACTGCCAGCGTCAGATTCATGTGGACACCTCGCACCTCTGTGCCGGGTCCATCGTTTCATTTTGGACCATTTTATCACTCAGAGATTGGAGATTAATCTCGAGGTAATTAATTTCGCACTCTCATTTTAATCTGTGTTGCAATAAAATCGGACTTAATACATCGTTTAAATAACGTTTAGTTTTTTTCTTTTGCCTTTAGATGGCGCTGTTTAACCAGGCTACAACCTTAGCCAAGCCCGTTTTTTGTTTTCAGAAAATAAACACGCATTGGTATAGCCAATGGGTCTCGCCTTCGAAACCTTGTTGGTATTTAACCAGAGCTATTGGTTTGCCTAATGTTTGTGAGCTATGTTGTAGAGTACTGTGGCTGCTGTGCAGCGTGTTGATAAATTATAATAAAAAATATTTAGAAGCATTTGTTAGTTTAAATATCACCAAGAAGACATTGTATACAAGTGATCGACCTTGTTAAATAGGATTTTTTATAAAAAATCTTTTCTATATTGTTGTCCTTGCAATGGTGGGAACTTCTTTTTGCCTATCGTAATGCTCGGTTGTTATAGTTTTTTTGTTTTGTTATTAGGGGGCATAGATCATGAGAGGCTGGAATTTAGGAAATAGTTTCTAAATTATAGTGGAGCGGCAGATGGACAGTAGAGGAGAATGAACAGATGCCATATTCCGTGGGCAGACTGAGATGGTGTTTAGTGATGTTGAGGTGGTCCTAGGATGGTGATGTGCTCGTGCAGAGGGGATGCTGAGTGATGGTGAGGTGGTGCTTAGTGAGATGAAGTTATGCTGAGGTGGCCCTGAAGTTGGAGTTATGTTGCGGTGGTGCAGATCTATGCGGAGGTGGGGATGCTGCCCCGGTGCTCAGGTGGTGCAGAGCTGGTGCACGCTTGCAGACCAAAAGGATGGTAGTAAACACTTAATCTCCCCATGCATACCGACAAATAACCGTGTCCTCAAGTAATGCAAGTGGTGCTCATGTAAAAGCGCTTCAAAACCTTTGGGTTGAGTTTGCGCTATATAATATAAAAATAAAATGAAAATGGGGAAAAAAGGGAGAGTTGTCTGGATGCGAGAGAAAGCGGAATATAAACAATAGTGAACCCGCCCATCCACTTTAAAGTGTGAGGCCGGAGAAACTGAGGCAAGGTAAAAATACAGCGCGTCCATGTGAAGAAGTCGTCCCACAGTGGGGCTGTTTGGGTTGGTGAAGGAAGCTGGCTCTGTATATACTATATCAAAAAGATTTTGTGTGTAGAAACGAGTAAGTCCCCAAAGGTATAGCAGAGGATAAAGTAGACAATACCTTACTCTCAAATTAGTGGGAGCTGGGCTGAGCAGTTTGGCTTATCAGAGGGTAGGGTGAATGCATTTGTTGTACACACTCATACAAGGCAGGAACACACACTCAATGACTAACTCCAGGCCAATGTTTTAAAAAAATATTACTTTTATTTTTAGGAACCAAGTGGAACTCAGTTACAGGTCAGTAAACTTTTCAGGAATGTACTACTTTCAGTACTCAGTTGGCAAAGATTTGTACAAGTAAAAATACTTTACAGGTGTATGAAATACTTTTCAATGTCAAAGAGATATTTTTCTCAGAATCAACAGAATGGTGGGAAAGACAGGCAATTAATTTTTAGGTAAGCACTCTACTTACAAGTTCAATCTTTGGAGGGTTTGACCAACACTAGGCAAGGGGCGAGCAAGGTAGGTACTGCACCACCAGTGGCACTGGCGCGGCCATGTGCAGAGGTAACTGGGACCAATGTTGGCCTATGAGAACACCTCGAAGAGGCACTGGTTGCAGGCAAGTACCCGCAGTTTAGGGATACTGGCTCCGAGTGTTCACGTCAGCACTGTAGGGGCCAACCAAGTAGCACCAAAGCTGCTCCACCAGCGGCACAGGGGTGGCCAGTGCAAAGGGAGCATTGGGGGCCCTAAAGAAATCAATGGAGATCCTTGTTTGGAGAAAACGGCTGCAGGCTCCGACCAGAAGACTGGCTGAAGGAATCCACTGACTGGAGAAGTGAGTTGGATAGTGGGGGGATGCCCAGACACCGTCCGCTGTGCACTTCAAGGCCTGGGGTTGCGGGTGCAAGGGTGTCTTTAAGGGGGGGGGGGGGGGGGGGGAGGAGGCTGCAGGTGTTGTGGGGAAGTTCAGGAGAGGTCGTCCAATGCTGGATCCCAGGTCAGGATCGCCGAGGAGACGTCACTGGATCGTTGGGCCACCTGGACTTGGGCTGTGGGCGACGGGTGCAGAGTGATGCAAGTGTCGCTGATCAGGTGTCCTCGGGTTCGATTCTTTCTGGACAAATCCGGTGTCCACAGGAAAAAAAGTCTTTGTCGAAGGCAGCTAAGGTCTCCGGGGTTCTTGGAGGTTGCTGGCTGTGGGACACGCCAGTTTCTGATGCGGTAAACCGGCCGGTAGGTCTGGGGCCAATTCAGTTGTCGTCCTCCTTTGCTGCTGCAAGGCTCTTCGGTCCTTCTTCGTAGGTCAATGAATCTGAGGAACAAGAATCAGGGGAGAACTTAAATACTAAATTTAAGGGCGTTACTAAGGTTGAGAGGCAAAGCCAATAGCTACTGTCCCCTACGATGACTACACCCTTTGGGTGCCCCCTTCCTTCGGGAAGAGGGACACATTTCTATTCTTATTGGGCCTAATTCTCCAAACCTAGATGGAGAATTGTCAAGAGAGGGGTTAACCTAAGCTCCTGGCCCCCCTAGAGGTGCCAAACCAAGGAGGACTCACTTTGCTTACTAATTTTCCCACCTGTCCTGCCGCCAAGAAGTGGGACTGGGGTGGGGAGGGTGTTGGGAGGGAGCGGGCATGAGAACCTTTGTGGCTCAACGCTAAGTGATGCTGTTCCTGCAAGAGGGAGGTGAGCAGCACCTCCATCCAGAGCAGGCTTTCTACCTGTCTGGTGGTGGCTGGCTGGCAGGGACAGGTCAGCCAATACACTAGAGGTTGGTCGTTTTTCAGGGGTCATCTCCAAGATGCCCTCTGAGTGCATTTAAAAAAAAAAATCTAATGCTGGCCTCAGTGCGGGTTGATTATACTTCGAAGTTTAATACCGATTTGGCAATTTAAAATGTATATTTCTAGCAGGTTTACTCATTTTGAATAAAATCGTAATAGTATGTTTTTTTTACATATGAAAACAGAAATAGTTTACAGTATGCAATGGTGATTGTATGTCAATTTCTTAAAGAAAACCTTTAAAACTATTATTGTTACACTGTGGCTTTGTTTAAAAGCCTTTTCTTTTTTCCCCCATAACAGTGCTTAAGCTACTAAAAGGCAAACCGCCTTTGACCCCCACCCCTTATACTCTAAAAAGGCAAAAACATCCCTAAGTTGCGTGTTTACAAAACTGATTAACCTGTTTTGTGGTTAGAAATTGTGTTAGCAAAGTGTGGGAAAAGCAGCATTTAGTCCTTTTTTGAATTTGGGCCTTAACTGCAGGGCTCAACAGGACCTGCAAAGAGTGTACTGGACCCTATATATCCCAGCGACTAAAAGGGTCTAGCAGACATAATGGTATATTGCGTATGTAAAAATCGGCCATTGGGTCACAAAGGGCTTTTTTTTCCTACTCCTTTTCAATATTTCTTTATTTCAGCAGTTAGGTGTCCTGGGAAAAACTTAAGGGATCTACACACACATGACCCCCTTGCTTAATTCGGAATTTTGTCTACAGAAATGTATAGCTTTCCTGGATCAGCCATGGGTTTCACACTAGTTTCCACCATAAACTGGAAGTGGGTTGAGAGCACACACAAAAAAAAAAAAGAAAAAATGGACTAGGCCTTAAAAAAAAATTAATAATTTCTTACCACAGTTTTGGCATATTTCATTTAGCACTGCGTGTTCGTGGAAGCTGGGAAGACGGCGACTTTAGCACAGCAAACAGTGAGTTGGTGCCATTTTTAGGAAAGAAAAAACAAAAAAAAAAAAACTTCTCAGGAACACTTTTTAGGTCTCGCCTGACCCAGCGCATGCGCTGGTCTGGCGAGACTTTTCGTAAGGGCTTTAAAAAATGCTACCGTGGCCGGCCTACAGCTTGCGTGCTTGTGCGCGCGCTTACAAGTAGAGGCGCCATATGGCTTTCCTCGTCCTGCTCATTAAGCGCATCGCTCGCCGCGCTTGACCGCGATCACTTTCACGGCTGCTTTGTTGTCCTCAGTGAGCCAGTATTTTCACGACCGTGTTACTTTTACAGCCGTGCGCCTTCTCCTTGTGTTATCTGTGCCTCTCCTCCTGTTATCCCTGGCGTGAGTGGCACCCCGTTTCTTCTGGTCTTTCTATTCTCCGTCCTCTTTGATTCTCTGTATCTCTCCTAACCTGCGATCTTCTCTTTCTCTCACCCCCTGCACTTTCTTCCTGCACACCGTCTTTCATAACATTTTAGTGTCTCTCCGCTGCTTTGTGAACCTTCCACTTCACCACGTCCCTCCCCTTTGCACTTATCTCACTTTTCTTTCATGGCTCCGTTGTGATCCGTTCTTCCTCCCTCATTTTCGTCCACCTCTCCTCCCCTTCCTCTTGCTACACACCTCTTTCCTATTGATCCCTGTCTTCCCTTCAACCCAGTCTCACCCCGCGCTTCTCTACATCTGTCGTTCTTTCCCCTACAGCATCAGATTTCCTTGAGCTCCTTTTTTCCCCACCTGTTCTCCTTTTCGCCGCTTCCCCTTCCACCTTCTCCCCATTTCACCCACTCACTCACTTAGCCCCCCTCTCTTTCGCCTCCTCGCCCCTCTTTCTCTCCTGCTCGTCGGCCTCCCTTTGTCGCCTCTATATATTCCTGTACCCCTTCGCCCCCACCTGTTTCCCCGCTGCCGACCCGCTCTCATCTCGCCCCGCACCCCCTTCTCGCGGCCTCTCTGCACACCTGGCCTCTTCCTTCCAGTCACATATGCTCCCTCTGGCCTCTCTTTTTCCTCGATATCTTTTCAAGGCCTTTCGCTCACCCACTTCCTTCTACCCCCATACTTCATTTACCCACCTGCTCACTGTCTCACTCCCTGTCTGCATTGGTTTCATCCTCAGTCACTTTCTCTCGCGTCTCCCCTTTTCACAAGCCCCATCCCTGTCTCTCTCTCGCTCCCTAATGCCTTCTTTTTCGAATAGATTTACATCTCTTACTCACCTGGCTCCTCTCTTTACTTCGTTTTGCTACCTCCCCTCCCCACTCCTTTACACCCTTCTCACCTGTATCCCTCCCTGTGCCGCCTTCCCCATGTCACACCTGTCTTCTGTTTCTCTTCCTCTCTCTGCTACATTCACCCCTCACTACCTTGAAACCCTCCTTGATACAGACACTTAAGGACTACCAAAGGGACTCTTTTCCTCAGACCCTGCGCTTTGAACGCACCAATGCTTGTGCTATAAAATCTATGCATAGGTTTTGAAGCTAGCATTTTGTGTTTTTTTCATGTGAGCTGATGCATTTGAAATCATTAGTTGGTGGCGGAGACTGGAGCTACTGTGTTTTCTCTTTCCCATAACACTTTATTTTTAAACTTCGTAACAGGCGCTTGCGACTTGGGGCCCTGCATAGTTGTTTGTATAGGGGTCCGTAAAAACTGCTGACTGGCCTGGTGCTGCTAGACGCTCCTCATGCTCTGCCTTGCACCCTTCTCCCCCTCGTACCCTTCTCCCCCTCCGCCTCACACCCTTCTCCCCCTCCGCCTTGCACCCTTCTCCCCCTCCGCCTTGCACCCTTCTCCGCCTTGTACTCTTCTCCTCCTCCTCCACCATGCACCCTTCTCCCCCTCCACCCTTCTACCCTTCTCCACCTTGCACCCATCTCCCCCTCCGACTTGCACACTTCTCCACCTTGCACCCTTCTCCCCTCCGTCTTTTATCCTTCTCCCTCTGCCTTGCACCCTTCTCCCCCTTGTACCCTTCTCCACCTCCGCCTTGCACCCTTCTCCCCCTCCGCCTCGCACCCTTCTCCCCCTCGCACCCTTCTCCCACCTCCGCCTTGCACCCTTCTCCCCCTCCGCCTCGCACTCTTCTCCCCCCTCTGCCTCACACCCTTCTCCCCCCTCCACCTCGCACCCTTCTCCCCCTTGTACCCTTCGCCCCCTCCTCCTTGCACCCTTCTCCGCCTTGCACCCTTCTCCTCCTGCACCCTTCTCCCCTTCCACCCTTCTCCCCTTCCACCTTGCACCCTTCTCCACCTTGAACCCATCTCCCCCTCCGACTTGCACACTTCTCTACCTTGCACCCTTCTCCCCTCCGTCTTTTATCCTACTCCCCTCTGCATTGCACCCTTCTTGCCCTCCCCCTTGCACCCTTCTCCCCCTTGTACCCTTCTCCACCTCCGCCTTGCACCCTTCTCCACCTCCGCCTTGCATCCAAGCATTGGCATAGCCAATAGGTCTCGCTTTTGGGACCTTATAAGTATTTAGTTAAGCAGCACAATTTCCTTGGTGCAACACAAACTGTTGCATGGCTAAACACTTCTAAGGTCCCAAAGGCGAGACCTATTGGCTATGCCAATGCTGGTTTTCCTATTGTTCCCAATAAACTCAAAATTAGTTATATTTTGGCTACTTTCTCGGTCCCCTCCAGGGGAATCCACAAACCCTGCATACCTTTAGAATCCCCAGGATGTTGGAAAAAAGGATGCAATTTTGGCGTGGATACCATATGTGGAAAAAAAGCTGTGGATCCGAGTGCAAATGACCCCAAATAGCCAAAAAAAGGTCCTAGAAGTTAAGTTAAGTAAACGAAAAGCAATATTTGGTCATCTTAAATTTGGGCCTTACCTGCAGGGTTGAACAGGACCTGAAAAGTGTGTATTGTACCAGTCTGTATCCAAGGAGATTGTGTGCTCAGGAGCAGCTTCCAGCCCCCCTGCAAACCATTTTTTGCTTCATTGATTAGCCCACAGGGCACCTGACCAGGCCTCTGTCCTCACCTGCAAAGCCCCTTAAGTTTAAGGTCACATGCCCTTTAAATAGTTTTTTTTTTTTTTAATTGCCTGCTGTTACACGTGTGATCTAATTGGTTTGCACGTTTAGCGTTTTCAATTGGATTTTGGGCAGTGTTCGAGTTTTGATTGGCTGATAGGACTAGGGTTCAGACTACTTCTTAGGGCTTCTAATAGACAAAGGCCTTAGGGTCTGAGTTTTGATTGGCTGATAGGGCTAGGGTTCTGATTGATTTCTAGGGCTAGGTTTTCTGCTGGACCTAGGAATCAGGGTTTGAATTTTGACTGGCTGCTAGGGTTGCGCTACGATTGGTTATTAGGGCTAGGGCTCCCATTGGCCAAAGGTGTCACCTGATCACTAGTGCTCTGGGTGTCTCAGCTCGAGCATCAAAGTTAAGGGTGGACAGGACAAGGGCAGTTACTCGTCTGGGCCTGGTCGGAACTAGTGCCAGAAATGCTGCTCTTTTTACCATTTGCCAGCTCCCGCCTTAACCAATCCACAAACATAACGCACGCTCTACAAAAGCACGCTACTAATTTACGACAAACCTACCCAACCCACCTTTCAATGTCATAACAACCACTACAAAACCACACAAACCACATACACCCTTCTACCCTAACTGCCACTTTATGGCACCTTCACTGAACTATATTTTACACCACTATCAAATCCACACAACACAACCCTAACCCACATTATACATAACCTTAATGCCTTCCAACACACACTTCCTGCTCATACAAAACACCACTCCTACCCTCTACTTACTCCTAATAGACCAAAACCTATACTCAACCTTCTCATATCACTCACAAACACCCTCTTTTCACACAAAAATCCATAAAATCCTTACACTCCACTCCACCACACATATTGCCTTTTCCTGCTACCAAATCTAACACAAACACTCATAACTCCTGTCCACCCGGTCTCATACACCACACTCTCCACCAATGCACATTACCACCCCGTTTATCACTCAACTTTTATTCACTAACAGTACTTTACATTATAAACCTTCACTACGTCAATATCACAACTCAACTACTTCACAAAAACAAAACATAACACACCAGCATATCAAAATTTCACACAACTTCATACTATATTCCGTCACATAATAGAACAAAAGTCCACTCTCATCCTCATGACTACACAAATACAGATCCTAAACCATGTTTATTCCTAAATCGTCTATCTTCACTAGCATCTACCAGACACCCCAACACAACTCATTCACCCCCTCACATCCACTGCGCATTTTAGAGCCTTAAAACATGACCTACATGCTCGATAACCACTCCTAACCCATACACACGCCACCCTAAACAAATGCAAACAAAATAAACATGCCACCCTTCACAACTTCGCATTTCCTTATCCATTTCACAACAAGGCTACTCTACGAAAACACCGCTCACCAACGCGCTCTCAACCACCATCTCCCCTACCGACACAAAATCCCAACAAAATGCCTTCTAACCCTGCTGGACGAGGATTATAATATAGAGAAACAATATGGATATCTTCATACAGTTAACACCAACACGAATAATACACCAGCTAAAAATTCAGAGAGTACTACTCACTCTTCTAGAAAACAGTCACGCCACCCACAAATCACAATCTCTAGACTGCCTACCAATAAATGCTTGATCTCGCTCTAAAAACAATCACCACATCTACAACATATTCACTGACACAACCAGACTTTCTCTTCAGAACTGAATCGTGGTTGGGAGATGAGATAGATCCATAGTTGCACAAAGCCCTTCCTCCAGGCTATCAAACTGTCACACAAATGAGGTGGACTAGCTGTTCTATTCAAGGAAACCATATATCTCACAAAAGAGGACAACATTTCCATACGAGGTTGTAAGGCCCTCATCACCAGATGCACCCTTACACCAACCTCCTCCTGTAACTTCCTCCTCCTTTACAGACCACCACCTAGCAATGCAACATTCCAAGACACATTTTCAAACCCTATGACACTACACCCTAACCTATGCATCCTTGGTGACTGAACTGTATGGTTTGACAGACACATCATGCCGCTTCCAAGAAGTATCATAACTGGCCTCGACGTACTAAACCTACATCAGATCAAACACAAACCCACACCCTTCATTGGACACATTCTAAATGTGTTTTTTGCAAATTTAGAACAAGTTACCTTTCAAAGGATTACTCCAGTCATATGGTCAGACCACCATTTGTTAGTTTTCCAACACAAAACACCACAAATCAACACACCTAAGGCCACCTTACATTCATTCACCTATAGACCTTGGAACAAACTCAATTTTGAATACTTAAAAACACAACTAACATCGAACAGAGCTCTAGACACAAATTCAATTCGAAAACCGAGTGGCTCCAGAAAGCGTTTATTATCCTAATACCACTAATAACAAAACAGGAAAAAAGAAAACAAGCACTTTGGAGAAATGCAGAGCTAAAAAAGATAAAGACAAGCTGCAATGCACCTGGCTCTAAACCAATAATCAAGACAAACGTCACATACACAAATTTAACAGAATACACAAGTCAATCAAAAAAAGCTAAAAACAAAAAGTACTATTCAGACAGACTAAAAATGCTGAATGTGCAAATAAAGAATTTTTATAAAAATCCTGAATGAATTTCGCATACCTAAATGCACAGAAGGAACTCATTCCATTACTCAAGAATTTACTGACAAATTATTTCCTAACAAATCATTACATAACCAAAGCTGGAATCCTATTTAAAACAAATGAAAACCACCAATACCAACCCATTTTCAACAATCCCCTTCAATGATAAGCAAACCAAGCTTCTGTATGCCTTCAAACTACTGTCACAAATTTAATGTATGTATCTTGTCAAAGCAAGCAAGCCTGCCAGCATGCTGACCTACTGACCCTTGTCCACCACCAATATCCCAGATCATTTCTTTAACTACCTCTGCTATCACACCAAGAATAATCATCAATAATTCTTTAACTACAAGAATCTTTCTAGAAGACTTACAAAAGGCATACACCCGCACACTATTAAAGAAAACAAACCTAGGCCCACATGACCAAAAAAACTACAGAGATTACAGATGGACCTTTCCTGGTCAAACTAAAGAGCAGCCTTCACCCAGACGTCACAATTCATTGAAGATAACTCCATACTTTCAGACTTCCAAACAGGATTCCATCGACTAAGATCGGACCTTCAGAAAAGAGTTGACCAGAACGGGGTTCCGGCACTACTTCCATTAGTGTTGGAGGGGGAGGGGGGTGATCACAGGGGGGGGGAAATCAGGAGATTATTTCAAGGGTGTTTTTCTGTAGTTCGTAATCCACACTAAATCTGGCACAAAAACATTACTACCCTTAATTGGTGTGCTGCGGTTCCCAATGCACTCTACCTGCTGCACTAATGATGGCTGTAGCCCTGAGAGGCAGGCTATCTCCTCTTCCTTCACTCCTTCCACACCATGTCTGACCATCACTTTAATGTCAAAACAAGTCCAGTCTCTTTCTGAAAGGAAATGAGCTAGTGCATGCTGTCCCCTTTTCTGCACCATCTGCCCTAAGGCTAGCACGAAATATTAGCCCAAATGCTCACTTTTTATTGTACAACATTCATAATTGTGATGCAGTGGGCCAGTGGGAAAATGTGTCACTGCACCGGTTTCACTAATGATAGGTACTGCCTTGCTGTCACCTATGACGTTTGTTAACGAATGGGCTCCCATCTCACACCTTTCCTCTCCCTCAAAGCTCTCTGATGCCCAAATCAAGGTGTCTCCTTTGCTTACTTTTTCCCTCCCTTTGGCCATTGCTCAAAATAACACTGGCACAGCAAGTATTCCCTGGACCTCTAATGTAACTGCAGCACCAATGATACCTACAGCTCTGCGAAGACGTCTACTCTGTCCACTCATAGGGGCCATTACTTCTAGGCCAGATGCCCAAAGCAGGTTTTCTGCTGCTGTGTGCCTAAAACAACAAAAGAACAATTGTTACTTACCTGTAAACAGGTGGTTCTCCAGTATTGGTGTCTTTCATAGATTCACATGCTTGAATATTCCCCGTCGTCGGAGTCCCACGGTAAATAATATAGCAATATATACAGTAATAATATGTACGTAATCATATAAAACAGATATAAATAGGTGATAAGCATCAAGAATGTCCCCATATGAAATCTCCATAGAGATACATAGAGAGAAAAAAAGACATTTGTAGCCCATCTCTGTCATTATGTTGGTCCAAACTACGGCCAATCAGGCGCCAGCTCCTCTCTAGAACCTTTTCCTCAGAGCTCCTCACCTCAGATTTTCATAGCACCAGAGTGACTTTAGAGTTTATGAGGAGAAGAGAGCCTCTGAAGGGAGGAGGGAGGGTCGCATGCGAATCGATGAAAGACACCAATACTGGAGAACCACCTGTTTACAGGTAAGTAACAATTGTTCTTCTCCAGTATTGGGGTGTCTTTCATAGATTCACATGCTTGAATATAGAATAGATAGCAGTAACAATTAGCATTGTTTCCATAATCATATTAAACTGAAATCGTATTGACAATCAACATGCTTATATATATGATATCATTCAATATCTATACAAGTGCAAATGAGCCACTATTCAAAGGTAAAAGGAAACAATATGGAGGAGGGAAGGAAGAGGCTCACCTTATTTAAAAAGATTGCGAAGCACTGCCTGCCCAACTGCAGCATCCTTTTCGTTTAAAGTCGCCAAACAGTAGTGTCTTGTAAAAGTATGTCTGCTCGACCATGTAGCTGCTCTGCAGATTTGATGTAAAGGCACTCCAGCAAATAAGGCGGTTGAGGATGACATTGCTCTAGTGGAGTGAGCCCTCACTGGTGACTGCAAAGGCTTGTTCGCCTTTTGATGGCAGAAGACGATGGCTGCTGACACCCAACGTGCAATTGTTGGTTTTGTAACTGGACGTCCCTTGTGAAAACGCCCATAAGCTATGAAGAGCTGATCTGATCTTCGAAAAGAAGCTGTTCTGCTGATGTAGAACTTTAAACATCGTTTCACATCCAGGGAATGTAATTGTTGCTCCGCAGGAGTTTGAGGTTTAGCAAAGAAAGTCTTTAAGATCACTGGTTCGTTAATATGGAAGTCTGAAGGCACTTTAGGCAAGAATGTTGGATTAGTGCGCAGTACTACAGAATCTGGTTTGAACTGTAGGAAAGGATGATTTATTGTAAAAGCGTGGATGTCACTGACGCAACGTGAAGACGTTAGTGCTAGAAGCAGAGCCACCTTCCATGTCAGATACTTCAAATCGACCTTGTGTATTGGTTCGAACGGTGGTCTCATTAATTGTGCCAACACGATGTTAAGGTGCCACAATGGAGGAGGGCGTCTAACAGGTGGGAATTTACGAAACAACCCTTTGAAGAATTGATGCATTATCCTCGAAGAGCAAAGGGAAGTTGAACCATCCTGACGGAAACGAGAAATTGCTGCCAGAAAAACTCTCAAGGTTGCAAGAGAAAGTCCGGATTTAGCCAATTGTAAGAAGAACGGTAGCAGTTGTTCTGGTGTAGAGTGAATTGGATGAACCCCAGTAGATGCACACCAATGGCAGAATCTCCTCCACTTTAATTTGTACATTTTCACCGTAGAAGGAGCCCTCGCCTGAGCCAAGATGTCTCTACAGTCCTGTGGAATATCTAGATGGGCTAGTTCACAGTGCTCAGGTTCCAAGCTGCTAAGCTCAGTGATGAGGGATTCGGATGACAAACTTGCCCCTTGCTCATTGTAAGTAGATCTGCACGAGGATGTAGAAGGGTGGGTTCGCATTGGGAAAGTAGGAGTAATTCCGAGAACCATGCCTGTCGAGGCCATCGTGGGGCTATGAGAAGTAGATGGCAGGGCTGCCTCCGCATCTTCCACAGGACACGAGGTACGAGAGGGATTGGGGGAAAAGCGTAGGCAAACAGATTGTACCAGTTCATCAAAAGGGCATTGCCCTGTGACCCTTGATGGGGATGCCAGCTTGCATAATCTCGCCATTTCCGGTTCTCTGGTGTGGCAAAGAGATCCAGCTGTGGACGACCCCATCGTCGAAATATCATCTCTAGAGTTGGTTGATGTAGCTCCCATTTGTGGGTCGATGAGGAGGATCTGCTCAGGGAATCAGCCAGAATATTGGATACCCCCGGTAGATGAACTGCTGCAATTGTGATGCGATGGTCGAGAGACCAGTCCCAGATCGACTGAGCTAGTCGAGACAGTTTCGGAGATTTTGTTCCGCCCTGCTTGTTGATGTAGTGCATGCAGGTTGTATTGTCCGTCTATATTAGGACTGTTTCTCCTTGGATTAAAGGAAGGAACGACTTGAGAGCTAGAAATATAGCCAAGAGCTCCAACCTGTTGATGTGCCAGGTTTTTTGACATATCGTCCACTTCCCCTTTATTGACAAATCCTCCAGATGAGCACCCCATCCTTCTAGAGAGGCGTTGTTGTTATTGTCATGTCTGGTACTACCGACAGAAATGAAATTCCTTTTGTTAGATTTGATGGCTGTGTCCACCATTTGAGTGCCGAATTCATACGGTCTGACGTTTACAACGTCGTTGAACGAGCCAGTAACTTGACGCCATTGGATGTCTAGTTCTTCTTGGATGGGGCGTGTCTTTAATCTGCAATGAGGGATCAAAGTAATACACGATGACGCCATCCCTATAAATGACTAATAGTCTTACAGAAACGGACCTTTTTGATCGTATAAGGGACACCAATCGAAGAATCCTCTGTAGACGGTCTTGGGAGAGAAACGCCTTTGTTGACACTGTATCCAATGTTGCTCCTAGAAATTCCTTGCGATGAGATGGGAGTAGTTGGGACTTTATGGATTTTATGGATAGTGCTAAGGAGCGAAACACCTCTTGACAAAGACGTGTGTCCCGTAGAAGTTGAGTTTCCGATTGCGATTTTAGGAGACAGTCATCCAGGTATGGGAAGATTTGAACACCCTGGAGACGTAAGAAAGCTACCAAAGGAGCGTGCACTTTCGTAAACACTCGAGGGGCTGATCGTAGTCCGAAAGGTAACTACCTTGAACTGGAAATCCTTTTGACCGACTCGAAAGCGTAGAAATTTCCAATGTCGATGTAGTATGGAGATATGAAAATATGCGTCTTGGAGGTCGATAGTTGCCATGAAATCTCCCTTTGAGAGTAATCGCAAGATCTCTACAAGCGTTAACATACGAAAGGATTGTTTCTTTAAATATTTGTTGAGAGCCCTTAAATCTAGTATTGGCCTCCATTCCCCGTTCTTCTTGGTGATAAGGAAGAATCGGGAATAAAATCCTCTCCCTCTTTGAGATCTTGGTACTACCTCTATGGCTCCTTTGCGTATTAAAAGTTGAACTTGATGAAAAAGTTCTTTGATATGAGCCGGCGGTGGTCCGGTAGGTGGCGTGGGTGGGGGAAATTCGATGAACTCTAACGTGTGACCTTTTTCTACAATGTCCAGAACCCAACGGTCCTTTGTTATGGAGGACCATTGAGAACAGCACAGTGAGATTCGACCTCCAATTTTCTGGGACTGATGTAAGTCATTCTCTTTTAGAAGTGGAACCTCTGTACGAGGATTTCCCTCTGAAAGTCTTGGAAGACTGCTGCCGAGAGGATTGCTGTTGATTGTAGGTATAACGATTGGAACCCTGGTTGTATGGTCGATATTGATTGCTTCCTCTCCGAAAATTAGAGGAGGTGCCGCGTCCGCGTGCACCCCGAAAGGGCTGTTTCCTAAATTGCAGCGTACCTAGAGAGCGAGCAGTTTCTGTATCTTTTTTGATCGATTGGAGAGCTTCATCCACATGATCTCCGAATAAAGATTCTCCGTCGTATGCCATATCCAATATTTTCGCATGCACCTCCTGGCGAAAAGAGCGCAACCAACCTTGCCTGCGCAATACCGCTGCTCCAGCGAGTTGACGGAAACCTGTACAAGCGATGTCAACTGCACAGTCAATTATTTCTTCAGATGTTCTCTGTCCCTCTTGAAGTAGCTTCACAGCTTCAGTCTTAGATGCCTCAGGTAGCATTTCAACTAAAGCAGATATATCCGCCCACAGTTGCCGGTCGTAACGACCTAAAATGGCTAAGGCATTGGCCGCTCTTACAGTGGTGGAAGCCATCGATGAAAATTTTCGCCCTATGGCATCCAAGCGACGTCCATCACGATCAGGTGGTGCAGTGATTGTAGATACAGGGTTTCTAGCCCGACGTTGCGCTGCTTGTGTGATTACCGAATCTGGTTTTGACTGACCAGTGAGGCACGCTGGAGTTCCTACTGGCGGCTTATACTTCTTCTCCAACCTAGGTAACTGTGCCGGAAGGCTATTTGGTGTTTTCATTATCTTTTTACCTTCATCCCAAATAAACTCAATAATAGGGATTGTATGCGTCTGCTTGAAAGGTTGATTTTTAAAATCATACAGAAAACAATCCTCTTCTTTATGTTCCGTAGTTAATTTGAATTGTTGGGCCGCTCTATCCATCAACTGGTGAAAACTTGCAATGTCAACTGGTGATGAGTCTCCTGGTACCATTGGAGAGGGAGATGGTGTTTGGGCATGGTAGTCATCCCACTCCGCCATATCATCATCATCATTACCATCGCCACCATCATCCAGGATCTCACCATCTTCCTTGTCTTGAGGAACTTAGTCTTCATTGTCATGTTGAGTCAATGTCCGAGCTGATGATTGTATCAGCGGAACTGAAGGCGTCATAACTGGCACTGGCGCCGACACAGGTGTTGGAACCACTGGAACAGCAGGAACTATAGACTCTTGTGGTGATAGAGGAAAACGCCGATTATAATCATCCAACATGAGTTGAAGATTTGTAATAAGCGACAAGGGTAACGTCGCAGTCTGTTCTTCCATAGGAATTTCTTCCTGATAAAACTGTTCATCCTCATCATCACTTTCCTCCTGGCATTTTATTATCAAATCCGATGGACTGTGTGCTGTACCGAAAGATTCAGGTAGACCTTCTCCTGAATCTTGATCGGAATCAATTGCGAACAAAAGGTGAAGGAAGTTGATAATCATCCAAGGGTATGACCTCATTTACCATATCCTGTTGGCTACTTGGTGGCAATGGCAACAAAGGTACAGAGGCAAAGGACGAAGTAGTCGTTGAAGGCGCGGAAGAACTTTGTGTATCTACTGACCTCTGCGCAGAAATTGTCGTTGCTGGTGTCAAAGACGATTTTGAAACCTTCTTAATCTTTATCTTCATCAACGAGACTGCCGTCGACGGGATCGGAAGTACAGGAGCCACTGTCGACATCTTCGCAGACGGAATCGTCGACGGAACCAACGTCGACAGGGCCATCGTCGACGGGACTGTCGTCGACGGGGACGACGAGGTCTTCTTTTTCTTCGTCGACGGAGCACTCGTCGACGAATCAATCAACGACGTTAGCGTCGACAAGGCAGATTTTGCAGTTTGACGACGATGATGTTAGCGTCGACGAGATCTTTTCCTTCTTAGTCGACGACGATGCAATAGGCAACACTGATGACACAGTTTTTATTGTACTGATACTCATCGTCGACGACGATAACGTCGACGGGACTGCCGTCGACGACTTCGATGCTGACGCCGTCGTCGTCAGAGTCACCGTCGACTAGCAGGAAACGGCGGATTTCGTCGTCAGAGGTCTCGACGACGATGAAGCCAATTTCTTGCCAGAAATCAGGGAAGTCGATGCCTCAACAGCCTGAGAACTAGGTCTCGTGGGCGATAACGCAGTAGTCATGGATGAAGACATGGCAGATGTCATAGAAAGAGACATTCTCTTCTTAATGAAAGGAGAAGGTAGATCTTGAACACTAATGCGTTTTGAGGTTGTGAGGGAACGGCCAGAAGTAAGGCTTTCTACTTCAGAAACCACGTCATCCTTATCTTTCAGTCTCTGGAGCTACAACAAGAGACAACCTTCCCTGTCTTTAAGAGTCTTTGTAGAAAAAGTTCTACAGAATTTACATTTACCCACTTCGTGGTCAGGGTAAAGACAGTAAATACACTTACTGTGTGGATCTTCTGAATATAAGCGCAGCTTTCCACAAGAGGAACAAGCTCTAAACAGAGACTTCTTACTTGAAGACATGCTGAAGAGAAAACTGAGCAGAGCTCAGGGAGACTACCTTTCACACGACGTGCGGTAGAAAATCCTAGGTGAGGAGCTCTGAGGAGAAGGTTCTAGAGAGGAGCTGGCGCCTGATTGGCCGTAGTTTGGACCAACATAATGACAAAGATAGACTGCGAATGTCTTTTTTCTCTCTCCATGTATCTCTATGGAGATTTCATATAGGGACATTCTTGATGCTTATCACCTATTTATATCTCAGTTTTATATGATTACGTATATATTATTACTGTATATATTGCTATATTATTTACCATGGGACTCCCACTCCGACGACTGGGAATATTCAAGCATGTGAATCTATGAACGACACCCCAATACTGGAGAAAGCGCATTAGGCCCTCTCTCCTTCCCTGTAGCTTGGGCCCTGCGCGCAACAATGGTGACCTGGGCCTTCATGCAAGCAAGGCAAATGCACCCCATGTTCTTTTTCCTAGTAATACTGACATAACTAGGGTCCAGTACTCACTCACTCAGAAGGGAGGGGGATGGGGCTCCTGTGCTGTGAAACAGACAGTAGAGATCTAAGAAGAAACACGCCTTCTCTACAAGGTGCCTGCCAACTGAAAGAAATGTATATGTGTGAACTGCTTAATCATTGCCTTGAAGCCAGTGTAGCTTTTAATTAATGGGGTCACTCAGCTTCTTGGTGGCAATTATTTATCCTTTTTGAGAGGTAATATGTGTCCGTTAAAAGGAGTGCATCCTTTTAACGAACACAAAAATATTTACACTAGATATAGTTTGAATGTTTATCACTAAAATTTATATTTTTAAAACACCCGTTTCATCTTGATCAGTATTTTGCAGCAGCCTGTTTTATACAGTGTAATACAATTTTGAAATCATGACATTCACAGTGCTTATTCTCACTGACTGGGACCTCATGACACTATAAACAAGTCACTATTTCTCACTGCACCAATCAGGATTTAATTCTGCGACTTCCTGGTCACACACAATGACATCTGCAGTGATCACATCAGCCAACTGAGATTTCATAAAGGAAAGGAGTATATTTCCCTTTGATTAGTTCAACTTACACTTCATTTAAGTTATGTGCATGTTTTTATATGCAGTTACTAGTCGGTGAAAAACAATATAATCATAAAATGCTGAATGTTTTCTTCTTTTTAGCCATGTATTTGACCCCGACTTCACATTCACTGACCCTTCCCTCATCCTACTTTATGGGCTTTAACTTCTGCATATAAATGAAGACAGCCTAGAAACAAGCCTTTTCTCGTTTCCAGGCTAACTTCATTTATATGTAATTGGAGAGCCATTCACATCCCCCCTGAGAACACCCCCCCCCCCCCCTAGTTTGAAGACCTCTGCTCTAATCCAAAGACTCTACAAAGCCAGCAGAGAGGGGACTCCTCTCGACATACCACATGTTGCCTTCAAAACAGAACAATTGTCATCCATACTCCTCCTTTTCCTCCATAACATACTTAACAAAAGCAACGGTCCCTCGAGGCTCCATCATTTCGCCCACACTTTTTAATATCTACATGACGTTATAAGGAATATACTACTTACCAGTATGCATCTGTTCTTGGCATGTAGAGCTTCAGATCTACACACTATGCATAGTGCCCGGATGTTTGCAGTTGTTTTTGTCTTGGAAAGTCTTTGGAAGTCACGAGGTAGGTGACTCCTCCTTTGGATCATAGTGCGCATGGGCATCGGCTCCATCCTCAGATTGTTTTTCGCCAGCAGGGAAATGATGGAGCTTTGTAAGAAACAGGAAAGATGCCCATGTATGCTGTATCTAAGTAAGATAATACGGGCACAGATTAAGGTAGCCGGGGAGGCGGGTGGGCGAGTGTAGATCTGCAGCTCTACATGCCAACAGATGCATACTGGTAAGTAGCACATTACGTTCAAGGCATATGAGCTGCAGATTACACACTATGCATAGATTGTATAGCAGCATCCCCTCCTAGCGGTGACCACCAGTATCTATTGCAGTAGTTTGAAATAGTGTTTTGAGTACAGCCTGGCCCACACTAGCTTGTTGTTTAGTTTGCACATCAACACAATAGTGTTTTTTGAACGTGTGCGGTGTAGACGATGTAGTTGCTCTGCAGATATCCACTAAGGGAATGTTCCCTAAAAATGCCATTGAAGCCCCTATCTTTCGTGTAGTGGGGGCTTTAGGAGGAACAGAAAATGTACGTTTTGCTTTGTGATAGCACATTTTTATGCATTTGAAAATCCACCTAGCTATCCCAGATTTTGATATGGGGTTGCCCTTGTGTGGTGGTGAGAAAGACACGAATAGTTGTTTGGTCTTACGAAAAGGTTGTGTTCTTTCTATGTAGTACAGCAGTGCTCTTTTGACATCTAAGGTGTGAAGAGCTCTTTCTACGACTGTTTGTGGCTGCGAGAAGAATACAGGCAGCTCCACAGATTGATTGAGGTGGAAGGGAGAAATGACTTTAGGGAGGCATTTAGGATTACTTCAGAGAACAACCTTATTATGATGCATCTGCAGAAAGGGTTCCTGAATAGTTAGTGCTTGTAGTTCACCAACTCTTCGTAGAGCAGTAATGGCTACTAGGAAAGCAGTTTTCCATGTTAAGAATTGTAGCTCACATTTATGTCGAGGTTCAAATGGAGGCCCCATTTATCTTGTGAGAACGATGTTTAAATTCCACACAGGTGAAGGCGATACTCTGTGGGGCATTATTCTTTTGATACCCTCCATAAAGGCCTTTATGGCAGGTACTCTGAAAAGTGATAGATGTTGTCTATTTTGTAGATATGCTGCTATGGCAGCAAGATGCAGTCTGATAGACGTGTAGGCTAAGCTGCCTTTTTGTAGGTGTAGTAAGTAGCCTATGATGTGTTGGATAGACACATCTAGGGGATCAGTGTTGTTATGACAGTATATTACAAATCGTTTCCACTTGGCTGCATAGCATGCTCTAGTGGTAGGCCGTCTTCCTTCTTTAATGACGTTCATACAGTCAGGAGGAAGCTTAAGGTAACCAAATTCTAGGACTTCAGGAGCCAGATCGCTAGGTTGAGCTGAGCTGGGTCTGGGTGTTGGATCTCTCCATGGTTCTGGGTTAAGAGGCGTGGAGAGAGGTGCAATTTTTGGTGCGGAACTACTGAGAGTTCCAGCAATGTGGTGTCCCATGGTTGTCTGGCCCAAGTTGGAGCAACTAGGATGAGCGTTAAGGAGTGTTGCTGTAGTTTGCACACCACTAGTGGAATGAGTGGGAGAGGCGGAAAAGCGTACGCAAATCTGCCTGACCAGTTCATCCATATCGCATTGCCTTTGGACAATGGGTGAGGATACCTGGCGGCAAAGCTTGGGCATTTGGAGTTTTCTTTGGTGGCGAAGAGGTCTGTGTGTGGTTGCCCCCACATCTGACAAAACGGTTGAAGAACTTGCGGATGAAGTTCCCACTCGTGGATTTGTTGTGTTTGACGTCTCAACAGATCGGCTATTCTGTTTTGGACTCCTGGGACATGCTGGGCTAGGAGAAAAATGTTCTGAGGTATAGCCCACCTCCATATGCTCTGTGCGACCTGCAGAGTGTGTCCCGCCTTGTTTTTGTATATAATACATGGCTGTCATGTTGTCCGTGCGGACTAAGACAGCTTTGCCTGATATGTGTTTTTTAAAGGCTTTTAAGGCTAGGAATATGACTAGTAACTCCAGGTGGTTGATGTGGAGTAACTTTTTTTGAGATGTCCACCTGCCCTGCATGGTGTGATGTAGTAGGTGAGCTCCCCAGCTGGAAAGCTATGCGTCCGCAGTCTTAACTATTTGAGGAATCGGCTCTAGGAACGGTCGCCCTTTGGTAAGGTTCTTGCTGTTCCACCACTGTTCAATTGGCGTGCTAAGCATTCTTGGAGAGGACACATCTGGAGTCTTGCATGAGGCACTATGAATATGCAAGAGGCCATCATCCCTATGAGTTGCATGAACACTCGAGCTGGAAGAGAGTGTTGCAGTTGGAATTTGGTGAGAAGAGCTTGTATGCTTGCTATTCTGGCGGGACTGGGATAGGTTAGCGTCCTAGAGGTGTCTATTGTGGCACCGAGGTATTGCCTGTGGGACGGTTGCAGCTGGGACCTGGCATGGTTTATTGTGAGCCCCAGGTCGTGAAGTTGTTAAATAGTGGCGTGAGTGTGTTGTACACACGGATTGTATGAGCTGGCTTTTATGAACCAGTCGTCTAGATATGGGAAGAAGTGGATGTGCTGTCTTCTTAGGTATGCTGCCACCACCGCTAGGCACTTGGTAAACACTCTTGGTGCTGTGGTGACTCAGAATGGGAGTACTTTGAATTGATAGTGCTGACTGTCCACTACGAATCTGAGATATTTTCTGTGAGCGCTGTGAATGGGAATGTGGAAATAGGCATCCTTGAGGTCTAGGGTAGCAAGGAAGTCGCCCTGTGAAAGCAGAGGAAGGACCTGCTTAAGTGTGACCATGTGCAAATGGTCTGAGTGTATGTAGAGGTTTGGGGGTCTGAGGTCTAAAATGGGCCTTAGAGAGCCGTCCTT
Source organism: Triturus cristatus (assembly GCF_964204655.1). NCBI lineage: Eukaryota > Metazoa > Chordata > Amphibia > Caudata > Salamandridae > Triturus > Triturus cristatus. The sequence continues at coordinate 304,372,795 of NC_140587.1, forward strand.
TTTTGGTACGAGAAAATATAGGGAGTAAACTCCCTTGTTTTGTTGGTGCAGGGGAACTGGTTCTATTGCACTTTTTTGTAGGAGGGAGATTACCTCCTGCTTTAGCAGTAACAGATGTTCTTGTGACATTGGACGCTGTTTGACTGGTATGTTTGGGGAGGGGGTAGATGTCAGTTCGAGACAGTACCCAGATTGAATTACCTGTTGCACCCACCTGTCTGAAATGATGTTTGCCCAGGCAGGGAGGATTTGGTGGAGTCTTCCCCCCGACTGGAGTGGAATGGTCTGTGGGAAGTGGAGGGAAGTCATGGGGGTGGGGGCAGAGGCAGAGCGGGAGTTGTTTTAGCCTCTGCTGTTGTTCCCCCTGTAACCACCCCTTTGGTAACCTCTAGTAAAGGTGGATTGTGTGGGAGCCTTGTAAGAAGTGGAGGGGCTATCAGAGGAGTAGCCTCTGTGGGTGCTTCTGAAGGATGAGCGACGAAAGGACCGTCTGGGAGCTTGATTTGGCTAGGTCTGTATCCTTTTTCATTTTCTCAAGTGATACGTCCAGATTAGGGCCAAATAGGTGTTGCTCATCGAATGGCTGATTAAGTATGGAACTCTGGACTTCAGGTTTAAAACCTGAGATGCGTAACCAGGCATGCCTGCGCAAAAGGACACTGGTGTTTATTGCCCTTGAGGCGGTATCTGCTACATCTAAGGCACAACGGATGGAGGTGTTAGTGATGGTTTTACCTTCCTGTAAAAGTTCATTGGCCCGGTTTCTATACCAGTCAGGGAGATGCTGCATTATGGACTCAAGCTCTTCATAATGTGCCCTGTCATACCTGGCTAACAGCACTTGGGTATTGGCAATGTACCATATGTTTGCTGCCTGTGACGCTGTTCGTTTGCCAGAGGCGTCCAGAAGTTTAGATTCCTTATCTGGTGGTGGTGCGTCACCTGATGTTTGGGAATTGGCTCTCTTCCTTGCATTGAAGACTACCAAGGAATCTAGAGGTGCGGGGTCTTTAATGTATGCTGGATCAGTAGGAGCAGCCTTATACTTTTTTTCTATTCTCGGGTTGATGACTCGAGCTCTGACTGGGTCTTTAAAGATCTCTGGTGCATGCTTAATGACCCCTTTAAGCATAGGTAAAATTGAGGTGGACCTTTGTGTGGTGTCAAAAGTGTCCATGAGAAAATCTTCCTCCACTGGGTCTGTATGAAGGGCAACCCTGTGGTACTGGGCAGCTCTGTGAAGGAGCGGTTTGAAGCAGATATTGTCCTCCAGAGGGGGAGGCCTGGAGGGATAGATGTCATCCCGTGGGGTGTAAGGGACGTCTGGGACACTATAATCGGTAGGTTCCCCTAGGGGTTGATCGACCGCACCTCCCCCTGCATTATCTGAGGTGTTATCATCATCTACTGGAGTAGGTGATGGTATAGGCGAGCGGTGTGGTTGGGACGGCATGGGAAACAGTATCTCGGTGTGCACTTGGGCCCGAAGGTGAAACCGAAGCCTTTTTTGATAGTGTTGAGGGGGGATTTTGGGTCGGGGTCGACGTCTGTACTCGCGGCCCTCTGAGCTGGAGTGATGTCCTCGACGTCCGAGTCATCTGCTTCGGAGGCGCTGAGGAGGCCTTCTTCGACCCGACCTTGCTCTGGAACATCGACACCTTCTTAGAAGATGTCGTCGGGGATCGAAGATGACGAGCGAGCCATTGTTCTTCTAGCTCGGTCCCGGATCGTCTTCTTAGAGCGGAAGGAGGCACAAGCTGGACAGTCTCTGGCCTCGTGCTCCGGTGAGAGGCAGAGGTTGCACCACACCTCATGCAGGTCGGTGTGGGGAAAATTAGACCCACATCGAGGACACTTTTTGAATGGCATCCTTTCCATGAGCCGGAGATGAGGCCCAGGTAGGCCCGAAGGCCTTCGTCGACGACCGGAATCGAAGACTTCGAAGTTGAAGAGTCACGTGGATTGGGAAAATGCGATCGAAACAATACAGTCGAGAAGGGAAGGATTGCGCGTCTAAAGAGAAAACCGTTAGCGGTTCCGAACTGGTGCGCGAGAACACATCCGAGCCCGATGGCGGAAAAAAACTATCTGAGGATAGAGCCGATGCCCATGCGCACTATGATCCAAAGGAGGAGTCACCTACCTCGTGACTTTCAAAGACTTTCCAAGACAATAACAAGTACAAACATCCGGGCCCAACACCAGATGGCGATCTATGCATAGTGTGTAATCTGCAGCTCATCAACACATTGATTAAAGAATTTCAGCTCACGTGCTATAACTATGCAGAAGAGACACTAATACTTATTTAACTTGAAAGCCCCAAAGACATTGGAAACTCAAAAATCCTCAGTTGCCTCAGCCGTTTCAGTGGCCGACATGGAGCCATCTCAAGTTGAATGCTTCCAAAACTGAAATTGTCACGTGGCCATTGGAAAGATTATGACAAACTCTGCACCTGGCCTGATGATCTGGGACCCCCACCTAAAATATCTAAGGAAGTGAGAAGACTTAGAATTACCATGGACTCAAAATTATCAATGAATGCCCAAGTGGACAAGTTAGCAAGATCAAGCTTCACTGCTATGAAAACTCTGCGACGCATCTTCCCCTACCTAGGATTTCCACACAATGTCCAAGAGACTCTCTCTCTTGTACTATCTAAACTTGATTACACAAATGTCCTCTACTACGGATCATCACTATTAACTATAAAAAGACCAACTGATTTGAAACTCTGCTGCCAGACTACTCCTTCATGTAAAGCTGCAAGCCCACATCTCCCCTGCTTTGAGGGCCTACATTGGTTGACAGTTACCAGATGATCCACCTTTAAGCCTCTTTTCATCACCTACAAAGCAATACATGGAACAAGATCACTTTTCATCAGGAATAAAATCACCAAATACCTACAAAGGAACCTCCACTCCAGATTGCCACATTGACTCCAAACCCCAGCAAACACAAAAAGAAAAACATGGGTGGTACATCTTTCTCTGTTCAAGGAGCCAAACTAGTTAAGAGTTGCCTCTTTACTACATGACCACCATACTCCAACACAGATGTGCTGCATATGCCTGTGCATGTAAACATGTATAATTTCATTATATGTCTGTATTAAAATATGCAAATTTTTTTGTGTGCACATATATATTAATGTTTTAAAAATATATAGATATTCGATAGGTCAGCTTAACAAATGATATATATATATATATATATATATATATATATATATATATATATATATATATATATATATAAAATGCACAACACGAATATAGGTCACAGCCTAATTTACATAGACGTTATAGATTGCATGCTTATGGGTCTCTTTTTTAAATCTATCACAATGTGTGATAGGATATGATCATAACAATTATATCTATAAGTCCTACACTATTGAAATGGTGGGGGAAATATAAAATAAAAATCTACATTTAAAGAAAAGAACCCCAGAACCCAAAATAGTAATAAAAAGACAAAGTAGCTTTATGTACAGAAACACTTGAAAATGAGTCTCTATTTAGCCATGCATGTACACATTGAGCTTTATAAATACATTTTATCTCTTTATCATTTTCCATATACATGTATACCTTTCTATGGAGTTCTCCATATATTTATTACTTTGCTACTCTGTGTGTGGGGGGAGGATAGGGGGGGGACCGTAGGCTCTCTCTCTAATTCACTACTCTATTTTCATCCTATACCTCTTTCAATATATCCTCGCCTTCCACACTCTGACTCATCCCAATCCTAATTGCACTACTATGATCTCCCTAATACCCCTTTCTAGATTCTTCCCTCCATCGCTCTGCTGACTCATTCCAAACCTCATTTAACTGCTACGATCTTACAAATTACACTTTCTAGACCCGTCCCTTTTCTGACTCATCCCAAACCCAATTTTACTACTATGATCTCCCAAATAACACTTTCTAGATCCACCATCCCCCCCTTAATTCTGTTCAATAAATAAACTAACATGTCCACGGCTCAAATTAAAAACTTATTTTTTCCATACTAATCCATTTTGGGTTTTGGAGTAGCAGGCTTCTCGCCGAACAGCACTTCAATGCCTCATCAGGGGTAGTAAGCACTATATAAATAAAATTACAATAATTATGTTGCCCTTACACCCACTTCTGTCTCTTGCAGAATCCTATAGATCCAGTGGCCCTATTTACCACTAGAAACCAAAACTTATCAAATGTTTTTAAACAGTTTTTTGTTTTTCAATACAACTAATGTCCATCAATATAAATGGCTAGTACATGTTCAATTTAATGTCAACAAGTAGGTTGTATGGAATAACCTTCCATAGTTTACCATTCACCCGGTTTCCAAATAATAAGACTACACACATTATACAATAGTCAAGCTACTAAATGTATATTGTCGCTCAGTAAATGTATCCTCCTTCTGTGTGGTCTAGGTCTTGGACTACAAATTTCTGGTCTCATTATAAACAAGCATTTACAATGCAATGGTCTCTGCATTGTTAAAGTTAGAGCTATTGGCATTGCTCATGACATTATTTCTGTTTATGTTTTTGTTTTTAAAACATTTAAAGAAACGGCATTGTTATTTACACTGTCAATAGCTTAAATCACTCTCAAATGCAGGTAATATGTATTCTTAACTAGGAGGCGGTGGGTCCCTTTTTAATGCGGGACACAATCGGGAACTCCTTATTTAACCAACAGTACTAAGCCTGGTAGGTCGTTTTGGGTACACGGCTAATAAGCGAAACTTAACTATAAACCCCAAAATGCAAATTATGCTATTTGCAACGTCGGCTAAGTTCACAGGCGGACACTTGGCACTAAGCATGTTGTGATGGACAGTGTGTGACAAAGATAATGCTGTATTCCCTGCAGCAGCAGCCAATAGCTGCAGTTGTGAAGATCACAGAGCAAACCACCACACATCTCAGTACCCCAGCATAGCTGCCAAGTGGGCCCGCGTCAGAAGTGTCAACTCCTACCAGCCCTGCTTTTTAGCCCACGTTTTTAGGTCCACGTGTATAATGTTACAGTGAAACTACAAGTCCCCGAATTCCACGTCCTGTTAGCTATAAAAAGCTAAGACTGGCTAAAGGTGTCGCACGTGACAACTACGAGCAGGTTACCCAGAGTAAGAGAGAAGTGAACCGAAGGAATGACCGCAGAAGAGGTAAAACGCAGGCAGCAGCACGCCCACCAGTCTGTCTCACGAGGCTTGTTGCAGCACCACCGGGGCAGCACACGCGCCAGGCAGGGCGGTCTTACCCTGCTCGCCGAGTCTACTGAAGGCGACGCTCCTCAAGGCGGCCGCCATGTTAGTGCAGTGGGAGTACATTCCCAAGGAGCTGGCAGAGCCCACCTTCTCCTCTCACGGTCTGGGACCAGCGGCCAGCGCGTTCCCCCTCTAGGACGGTGTGCTTCTGTTATTGCCACTACCGGTGGCGTCAGGGATAGGCAGAGGAGGAGGCAACCTTGATTCGCGACCCGCCCTCCAACGGACAGACCGACAGGCAGCAGCCCGCTCAGGCACAAGCCAGGTCTCGTTCACATGGCCGTGTACACGACTGGCGCGCGTGTCATGTAGTGCACAACCTTCCGAGTTGTTGAAGATAGCCCTCTGTCCTCGAAACACCGGCCCAACAAAAGTAATCTCGTCATCAAAATCCGTGGGACAGAAAAAATCCCTTCGAGATCGCGGAAGGAAAATACACTTTTATTTCAACAGCAGTGAAAGTGATATGAGGATTCGCGTGGATCATAGTTCAGGGATTGAAACAACTTTAATCTGGGAGCCTTAAATTGGGAGTCAAAGTGGGCAACAACAAGCACACCACTGCCTTTCTCCGAGGCGAAGCAGAAATGCCTCGGAGAAATGCAGCGGCGGTTTCGGATTCGGGGGCGTGTTTTTCTTTTCTCTCCTCTTGCCATTGGCTGGAGGAGAGAAAAACCCGCCCGGGCGAAAAGCAACAAAAATAACGCCCCCGAATCCGAAAAGGACGGGGCCTGTTCGGAGTGACAAACCTCTTCTCCAATGGCTGGCCAGCATTCAAGAGGCCAGCCAATGGAGAAGAGGGGCGGGTTCAAGCTCCTCTTCTCCAAGTCATTAAATCTCGCGAGTGAGACTGCGCAAGCGCAGCCTTCGCTAGCAGAGACCTAACAATCCCCCCCCTCCCTGACGTGCCATGGCTGTGTGTTTGAAATCACATTGCATGTCTAGGGTACGGTCTGTGGACTCAGGGGGGATTGTGGGGGCTCTTCCAGCAGTGAACCCACTGGTTGTTTTAATTCTCCCACTAATGCTTACCAGGCTCTGGCAGTCTCAAGGGAATCCAGACCTCGTCTGGCATCTTTAAGGCGAATCGCTCCCTCAGTCTGTCCATCGCAAGATCTCCCTTTTCCATTCCTCCACATGCGGCAAAACAGCTTTTCCCATACTTTCTCCAATTTTGGACTCTCTAAGTCATTCTCCCAGTGCGTCTTTAAGTTGGTGAGTGGGGGCATTCAGTCTTTGCAGTCTCCGATTAATAGACAAGTGACCGAATATGCCATCTTATTACGCATGCAATTACAACGCATGCATTTACAACGCGGCTGTTACAACGAATTGCTTGGGGGGGGGGGGGGGGGTGCTGGATGTTTGATTAGTATAATTTACTATTACAACTCCAGTCTGTGCAACAGTAGGGAAGGTGTTGGATTTTAAATCCAACACCTTCTGACCCCTCCGCAAGTCGTTCCGACTAACGGGAGTAATGGTATGCGTTATTACTTGGTCGTTGCAACGACCGCGTTGTAATTGCTTGCGGTGTAAAAGATGTTTACCCAAGTGACCGATTTGAACGTCCCGGTGGAAGTCAAAATATATTGGCATCCTATTTTCATGTTGCATCCTCCTATAGGGGCCCCATGGTAGATGCGCCAGCCGTTTTCCACTCTGTCAGACCTCTTTCAGTTGCCTCTGTGTGGGAGCTCAGTAAGGAACTTGAGGGATATCTGGGGCATATGGTTGTTAGATGTTTGTTCTCCGTAGGCTCCCAGTCCAGCACATCTGAAAAACTTGAAACTCAGGAGTATCTCCTGATCTCAGGGTGGCCATCCGCAAAACAATTCAGGCCAACCGACGTAACGAATAGTTTCTTACCCGTCGGTGTAGTTTGGCAGCTTGTAGATCTTTCTGGATTCACTATGCTGTGCATTATTCCGCAGTCTGGTGGTTGGGTCCGGAATCGTAGTCTTTCTTCTTTTTTTTTTTGTAGCCCAGGTGGGCGTCGACGTCCCACCATTTGGTGTACCTCTCGTGACGTACGCACGCTTCCTGCGGAAGCTCCCCCCTCGGGGCGCCATCTTCGGATTCTTTTTTTCTTTTTGAATCCTAGGAAATTGTATTATTTTCTCCTTAATCATATCCTTTTACATGCTTCTTTTAGGTCTCTTCTTGTTCTCTATTCTCTGTCTTTCCACCTTCTGCTCCAGCCTCATCTTTCTGGCGGAGGTGGGTGGGTTCACTAGTGAATCCAGAAAGATCTTCAAGCTGCAAAACTACACCGACAGGTAAGAAACTATTCGTTTTGCAGCGTGAATCTTTCCGGATTCACTATGCTGTGCATAAACTTTGTAGCGGTTTGTCATCTTTGTGGCGGCTGGGTGGAAGATGAGCGTTGGTCGTTGAATAAATGTTGAAGCACCTTCTGTCCTACTTGTGCTTCCTTGTTAATTTGTATATCCACGCAGTAGTGCTTAGTGAACGTGTGCACTGAAGCCCATGTTGCTGCCAGGCATATGTCTTGAATGGGTGTGTTAGCCAGAAAAGCAATTGTTGCTCCTTTCTTCCTTGTGGAGTGGCCCATGCCCCTTCCGATAGTTCTTGCCCTGCCTGTTTGTGGCAGAATTGTATCGTCGTGCGATCCATCGAGCGATGGTGCTTTTTGTTACTGGTCTACCCAGGAAGCTGGTTGCGAAGGACACAAAAAACTGCTTCGTTTTCCTGTGCTCCTTGGTTCTCTCGATGTAGTGCATCACCGCTCTTCTTGCGTCTAGAGAGTGCAGTGCCCTTTCTGCGCTTGTAGCTGGGTTCTGAAAGAAGCTCGGTATCTGAATTGTCTGGTTCATATGGAATGCAGACACCACCTTCGGCATGAAGTGTGGGTCCGTTCTCATTACGACCCTGTCCTTGTGTATTTGGATGTAAGGTTCTTGCAGTGTTAGTGCTTGTAGCTCGCTTACTCTGTGCAGCGAGGTTATTGAAACCAGAAAAGCTGTCTTCATGGTCAGCATTTGAAGTGAAGCCTTATGGATGGGCTCAAAGGGTGCCTTCATAAGTTCCGTCAGGACTATGTTGAGGTTCCATGCCGGCGGCGGCATCCTCTTTGGTGATGGTATCCTTTTCGCCCCTTCCAGGAATCTCTTTACTACTCGTGATGTAAAGAAACTTTCCCCCGTCTCACCTCGTGTGTAAGCTACAATCGCTGCTAGGTGTACCCTTAGCGAGGATGAACGTAGTTTAGCCTTTAGTAGGTGAGGTATCTCGGCACCGTTGATTCCTTTGTCAACTTGTTCTGCAGTTTCTTTTTGCTGCACCATTGTGTGAACCTCTTCCATTTCTCCCCATAGCATTTTCGTGTCGTTGGTCTCCTTGCCTCCCGGAGCACTCGCATGGTGCTTTGTGGTAGCTTAAGGTGTGTGAACTATGTGTCTTCAGGATCCATACCGCTAGGCTGAGGTTCTCTGGCTCTGAGTGTAGAACTTCTCCGTTTTGCATGGAGAGTAAGTCCTTCCTTTTGGTCAACTTGTGGGGTGGCCCCTGTGCCATTTCCATTATTTGTGAGTACCAGATCTGTCTCGCCCACTGTGGTGCTACTAGGATCAGTGTCATGTTGCTGGTCCTGCACTTGTTGAGTACCCTGGGTATCAGTGGTATTGGGGGAAAAGCGTAGGCAAATGTTTTTGACCAGCTTATCCATAGGGCATTCCCCTGGTATGGTTTTTCTGGTTGCCTGGATGCGAAGTTTTGGCATTTTGCATTCAGGTGTGTTGCAAACAGGTCTATCGTCGGTGTACCCCACCTTCTGAATAGCCTTTGCGTTTCCGGTCCATTGAGCTCCCACTCGTGGGATGCTGAAGTCTGCCTGCTGAGCCAGTCTGCTTCCACATTGTCCTTCCCTGGTAGGTGTATGGCCAGCAGGTCTATTTTGAGTGGGATGGCCCATCTCCAAATGGTCGGATAGAGGGAATGATTGTGTTCCTCCCTGCTTGTTGTTGTAGAACATCGTAGTTGTGTTGTCTGTTTGTATCAACACCTTCTGGTTGTACAGTTTTTTCTGGAAGGCCTTCAGGGCTAGGAGTACGGTCTTCAATTCCAGGTAGTTGATGTGTCTGACTGCATCTGGTGGAGTCCACAGACCACTCACTCTGAGCTTGTTCATATGTGCTCCCCCATCCTATCTAGGATGCGTCTGTGGTGATGGTCACCGTTGGGCTTGGTGGTGTCAAGGGTTTCCCTATTGTTATGTTCTCCTTGTTCCACCACGCTATCTCTTCTTGCACTGTGTGCGTTACAACCACTAGAACCTCCTAAATACTGGTTGCTTGTGACCATTGTTGTTGCAGCCATTCCTGGAATGGTCTCATGTGCAGGCGTACATTGGGGACTAGGTGAATGCATGACACCATCATCCCTATGATCTTGCTTGCTGTCCTCACTGTCGGAGCTCGCCCCTTCTGGTAGAGGCGCGTCTCCCTCAGCAGGACAATGTTCTCTTGTCGCTGGGGGATCACCATTTTCTATATGGTGTTGATCTGTGCCCCCAGGAAGATCTTCACCTGTTCCGGTTCCATTGAGGATTTCCCCCAGTGTATGGAGAATCCCAGCTTTGTTAGCGTCCTTGTGACCCGCTGTGCATGTTCCTCGCATCATTCGCGTGAACTTGCTTTTATTAGCCAGTCGTCGAGATAAGGGTATACATGAATACCTTCCCTTCGCAGGTACGCCGCCACTGCTGCAAGGCATTTTGTGAAAAACCTCAGTGCGGACTTTAGTCCGAATGCCATGGTTGTGATCTTCGTTGATGGTAAATCTTAACAGATGTTTGTGCCGCCTGTTCATTGGGATGTGCAGGTATGCATCTTTGAGATCCACGGTGGACATGAAGTCTCTGTCTCTCATCTGAGGGAGTACCTCTTGTAGGGACGTCATTTTGAATGTTTGTGTCCTTATGTACTTGTTTAGGAACCGTAGATCCAGGATGGGTCTTAGTGTTTCGTCCACCTTTGGTACCAGGAAGTAGTTTGAGTACACTCCCTTGTTCCTTTCTTTGAATGGTACTGGTTCTATAGCCTCCTTTTGAGGTAGCTCCTGTGCTTCCTCTACGAGTTGCACTAGCTCCCGTCCTGAGTGTTCCCTTTTCTTTGGTTTCCTGTTCGGTGGTTTCCTTTCCAACTCTATGCAGTATCCAAACTGTATGATGTTGAGTATCCATTTGTCCGTTATCTTTTTCCATTCCTGAAGGAAAAATCTCAGCCTGCCGCCTACTGGTGTTGCATGCTCGTTGGCGTTTGGTCTGTGTAACCCCCTCTTGTTGAATTTTTTGTGCTCTCCCCTCGGAGGCATCTTGTGGGTGAGCACGCTTCGCCGGGCGGAGTCACTTTGAGGCGGGTTGATCTCCCCCTCTTCGTCTTTGCCCTCGTCCGTTCCCTCTACTGCGAAAGGACTGGCCCGAGGCTGGTACTGCCAATTTTGTTTCTGCTGCCCCTGCTGGCCGCGATTGTCGCCCTAGTGGCCCTGCTGGAAAGTCTGGGTTGACGTTCCCGGCTGGTTTCCGCCCCTTCCGTATGGTCTCCGTGTTGGGGTACCTCTTCTCATCCCTCTGAATTGCAGGGCCCCCATGGACCTTGCTGTTTCATTCTCCCTTTTGAGCTGGGTGAGTTTTTCATCCACCGGGGCTCCGAACAGCGTTTCCCCGTTGAAAGGGGTGTTCAGAATGTTGTTCTGGACTTCCGGCTTGAATCAGGACATCCTGAGCCAGGCCTGTCTTCTTTCCGTTATCCCTATTGCCATCAACCTGCTTGATGTTTCGGCTCCATCTAAGGCCGTTTTAAGGCAAGAATATGCGATATTCATCCCTTCCTCCACCAAGTGCAAGGCTCTTTGCTGGTATTGTTCGGGGTGGTGCTTGATTAGCTCCCCCATTTTGTCCCAATGTTGGTATTGGTGTCCGTTCAGTAGGGCATTGGAGTTCGCCATGCGCCAGTGCATTGCCGCGTTTCTCTCAATATTCCTCCCAGTCAGGTCCATCCTCCTGCTTTCCTTGTCTGGTGGTGGGCCAGAGGTTGCCGGGACATTAGCCCTTTTCCTGGCAGTTGACGCAATGATGGAGTCCGCTGTGACGGATCCCTTGATGTAGGGAGGGTCCTGTGAGGAGTGCTTATACTTCTTCTCCGTCCTAGGTGTGATGCACCTGCATGTTGCTGGGTCCTTGAACGCTTCCTTCCCCTGGTTCATGACACTTTGGAGCATGGGGAGGAACTGGCTCCTCGTTTCGATGGGGAGCAGTGTTTCGAGTAAAAAGCCTGCTTTCGGCTTTTCTTCCTCCAGCTTGACCCCATATTGTAGGCCCCAATGTCATCTGGCGGCGAAGGCCTCGAAGGGTAAGTCTCCAGAGACTCTTCCGGGTTTTAGGCGTCGAGGTCCTGCCACTCCAGGTCCTGTGTCGTCGACGGCGCCGAGCCGTAGTTTGATTGTTGGTCACATGTTCCTCTCCCTCATAGTATAGGTCCTCTTCTTCTCCTGGAGTTTGACAGTTCTTCGGCGTCAAACTCTTCCTGTTCCTCTACGTCTACGATGACCGACTGTGGTTTCGTGGGAATCGTGAATTTTTTCATTTTGTCGAACTCCTTTTTCCTTTGTAGGATGCTCTCCATTTCTGCCTCGCGCCTCCTCTTCTTCTTTTCCAGCTCCGAGGCCTGTTCGGCGTTGAGCGCGGGTCTTTTCGCCGGAGCCGGCATCGACACGACTTTTTCCTTCGAAGCTGAGCGCCCCAGTTCTTGGCCTTGCTTCGACGACCGTGGCTTTTCGCCGGTCTTCGCCACCTGGGAGTCCTTTTCGAAGGATCCGCCGGGCCTTTCGTCCTTGGATGCAGCTGCGGTAGTCGAAATTTTCGGCGCCGGTGCTTCTTTCGAGGACTTTGACTCTGTTTTTCGAGAGTCTGACTCAGGCTTTCGGGGCCCTGTCGAGGGTTTAGTGTTCGACTTCTCTCCTACCTTATCAGACGTTTTCTTATCGGTCTCTGCGACCGTGAAGTCATCTGGTCCTTCGGCGACGTTGTCTTCCATCGTCGGTGGAGAGGCCCAGTTCGTACAGCGACGAGGCCTGTCCCTTGCCCTGCATGTTGTAATTCGCTCTCCTCTGTCTCTCTCCAACCCGGAGTGTCTTCGGTGTGAAGGCAGAACAGGCGTTGCAGTCTTTGCTCTCATGGTAGACTGGCAGGCAAAGATTGCAGACCGGGTGCTGGTCCTTCTGCGCGTATTTATGGTGGCAGTTACGGCAGAATTTAAAGGGTGTCTTGCCCATTCCTGTGCTCAGTGTCCCCGAGTGCACATTCTCCGTTGGACGCGAAGATCTCGAGGTTCTCCTCCTTCTTAGTCGTCGTCCCGGCTTGTTGATCTTCCTTTCTGTAGTCTTCCTCCACTTCTTCTTCGATGAAACTCGTGCTTTTTCTTCCCAAAAACTCTGGAGCTTCACAGTGACGATCCAGACCCAACGGCGGAAAAAAGAATCTGGAGATGGCGCCCCGAGGTGGGAGCTTCCGCAGGAAGCGTGCCGACATCACGAGAGCTACACCAAATGGTCGACGCCCACCTGGGCTACAAAAAAAAAATCAAATAAAAAAAATAAGTAAAAAGACTACGATTCCGGACCCAACCACCAGACTGCGGAATAATGCACAGCATAGTAAATCCAGAAAGATTCACGCTGCAAAAATATGGTATATAGGGGCCTAAACTCTGCCCTCTGGATTCTACTCACTATCCACTGCATAAACCATTGGAGATGGGCCGCTAGGTAGTAACTTTCAAAGTCCGGGAGGGCAAGCCTGCCTGCTATCGCGGGTCTTTGCGTCAGACCGTGCTAAACGGTGTCTGCCCGTCCCCCATAGATACCCTATTATCAGAGATCGGAGTTCTCAGAATATGTTCGTTGGGATCTATAACGGCAGGACTACAAAGAGATACAGTAGGCGTGGTAGTACCGCCATCTTCAAAAGGGCTACCTTGCCTATCATAGACAGCAGCAGAGATGTCCAGAACTCCATGCTTGCCTTCAACCCCCATATTGCAGTACCCACGTTACGTTCTAGTCTATCTAAAGCCGTATGATAAATTATCACTCCTAGATGCTGAAGACACCTGGGCTCCCACTCTATGTCTTGTTCTATGTCCGATCTCTGTACTAGTCGGAAACAGGCATGACTTCTCCCAACTGACCCGTAGGCCCGATACTCTCCCAAGTTGCGCAAGGAGTTCCCTTGCTCCTGCAAGGTCGTCCCCCACAGATCAGAGGAACATCAGTCAGTCGTCTGCATACAGCGCAATGTAGTGCTGTTCTCCATAAGCTTGCAGGCCCCCATAAAAAGTCCCAGCCCTTGTGTGACAAGCCCAAGGTTCCATAGCTAATACAAATAGGAGCGACGACAGGGGGCACCCTTGTCTAGAGCCCCTGCCCACTTGACAGCTATCTGAGATCGTATTCCCGGTCTTCACTCTAGCCAGCGATTTGGTGTACCGTAATTTGGTCCAGGCCACAAAACCTTCACCTAGTCCAAATCTTCTCATTACGCTATAAAGGTAAGGCCATCCCAGACTATCAAATGCCTTTTCTAGATCCACCACATATTACTGCTTCTTCAGTGTTCTAGGAATCTGCATCCAATAGTTGTGGGAGTCTCCTGACGTTAATGGCAGTATTGCAACCAGGAATAAATCCTGCCTGGTCCCAGTGGACAAGGATCGCCATATGCGGAAGAAGCCGCATGGCCAATATCTTAGTTAGGTCCTTACAATCAAGGTTGAGCATTGATAATGGCATACAGGCCATTTTATCATCTGCTGGCTTGCCTGGTTTCAGGAGGGCACCACCAGTGGCTCCCGCGTGGTGCAAGGAAGCCTGCCCTCTTCTCTCGCCGCTTTATATAGAGCTACTAAATCGGGGCCCCAACTCCTTAATATAGGTAGAGAAGAATTCCACCAGCAGCCCGCCTGTGCTCAAGGTCTTGTTCCCAAGCATAGCTGTAACAGCAACTCTAATCTCGGAGATCTCAATGCCCCCTCCTACTAGGTGTGCTTCTTCTGCCGTTACAGTCGGCAAGGTTATAGATTGCAGGAATACATCTACGTCTTCTCCTGTGCAGGTCGCTTTGCTTCGGTAGAGTTCAGTATAATAATCGTAAAATATTTAATTTAGGTCTTGTTACCGGCAGATAGTGGAGGTATGTTCCTCCCTGAGCTCTATATTACTGAGCCTCTCTTGGAGGGGTTAGCTAACCATGCCAGCAGTGCCCCAGCACGGTCCCTCTCATTGTGTGTTCTGATCATGTCATTTCTATAATCACGAATAACAACTGGGATGCCAATGCTGATAGCTTTTTTACACCTAACTCAAGTTCGTAGAGGAAAAAGACAACAACTACGACTGTACTACTTAATAGTATTTATTCGAAATGAATCATTTAATCGTTTTGAAGAATACTTAAACGCAACAGAAACAATTAGGCACCACAATATTACAACAACAATTAATCATTAAAGACAAAATATATACAAGCCAATGTGCTACAATGTATGCCGGCACTACCGGTCCACTGTTTTGTATTTTCATTCACACTTCACTCCTCATTCATCCACACTCGCATACATACCAAACAAAAAAGCCAATGGTTACAGTTTATTAGAAATTTAAACACCAAAGGGCTATCCAAACAAGGCAAAAAATAGAGAAAAGCGTTAAGGCGTGCAACACAATCTAATGAATCAACGGTGTTAAGCCCATTTTTAAATTTTTGAGGTTACACCCCTGAATAACTCTTTAGACTAATGTTTGGATTCATAAAAAAGATGGTCTGCGCGTTTCAAACCCCATGTGGATTCAATGGGTGGGGTTCTCATCAGGACCAAAATTCTAAAATGAAAAAAGAAAACAAAAGTATGAAGTTGGAACCAATCCCAAAGACTGAAAGTACAACCCACTAGCTAGCGGTGCCTCGTGGTGACAGGACTTACCGAAATGGCGAAGTAAAGATGGTGATTTCAGGACAAAATAGAACTGTAACAGAAGGAAAGAAAAAAGTAACTTGATCTGAGTTTACAACGAGAATGAAAACGGCTGTACTTAAAGGAAAAACAGAAGGAGCACACTTACTCGGGCACTAATCCCGTGGTTTTATGGAGGTGCACACATCCGTTGGAATCGGTATTTTGTAAATTCTAAATCAAGGAGCAGCTGTCAGGAACCTACATCAAGGGAAGGAGCGAGGGGGTTTTTTTAGTTTAACCTCTTCGATGCCGAAACGGTTCCGTCATGCACGCCGGTTGGGCTGTGCTTATGACGGAACCGTTCCGTCATGGCCCCGCCCGCGCTCAGATCTTTCAGCACTGCGCGGGAATCCGCGCAGCGCTGAAGAGGTTAAGGAAGACTTGCACGATAAAGATGGAGAGCAGCGTAAGTCAGAGAAACTTGAAACACATACCTTCGTGAAAATGACGCTGAGAACAAACTGCGCTGGCTGTCTTTCTTTTTTTTCTTTTGAAAAGGTGCGGGCGAAATCGCTGGGACATCCAATCTGCAGTTTTTAAAGAAAAATAATATATATATATATATATATATATATATCTCAATCCGAATTGCCTCAAGCTTAAAGAAGTTGAACAATGCTGAGGGAAAAGCCGCGTACCTGGTGGCCCGTTAGTTGTATCGCAGTCTGAAGCGGATGCTTGGGAAAACCTACTTCCGTGAACGATCTTAATGCAATTATGGGCGGGCCAGAGGATCCTGGGAGATGTAGTCTGTTTAGATGTCCAGTGGCGTGGGAAAGTCGACATGGGAGACAATTTGAGGCACTAGAACAATGATTGCTCACTCACAATGAACCATACTATATCTTCATTCCGGGAAGGTTGTTAGAACAAAGATTAAAGTCCAATCTATAAAGTTGTTTAAATGAATTATCAGAAATCCACAGATTATAAACCGGAAATTGCTGTATCAAATTTAATAATCAACATTGCTTCCCTTTGTGAAAGCTTTAATTCAATGTCGCCTCCTCTTGGGTCACGTTCCACTTTTGAAATTACCGTCCATCGGAGATCATTTTCGGTGTGCATCAGTTTCAGCCAATGATTCACAAGTGGTGCTGATTCAACCTTTTTCCTGATTCGGGACTTGTGTTGAGTTATTCTCTGGCGGACTTCCTGGTTGGTTTTACCAATGTACAGTAAAGTACATGGACACATTATTCCATAGATTACGTATTTGGTTTTGCAGTTCGAAAACGTGTCGTGTTTCCAATGAATCCCTTTATGGGAAAACAACGACCCTCCAAACGTTTGTTCACAACAGGAACAAGTCCCGCATTTATGATGTCCTTTAATTGCTGGCAAGCCCAGCAGTTGTCTTGTTGTAGGTTCCACTGCTTTTTTGATTGTAGACGCCCTCACTATGTGGTTGGCTATATTCCTTTCTCTCTTAAACGCAAAGAGAGGACGATTTTCCAGTGTCGGGTCTAGGTTTTGAATAAGGTGCCAGTTCTGATGAATGACTTTTTTAAGTTGGTTGGAATTAGGGCAAAACGTAGATACAAAGACTTGCCGATCTGTAGAAGATTTATCTTTTTTCACTAGTAGTGTTTCTCTAGGGGTCCACCAGGCTCTCTTCATAGCTGTTTTCACCAATTTTCTTGGGTAGCCTCTTTCTCGTAACTTGTCAGCTAAAGTGTTTGCATGAATGTTGTAATCATTCTTGAAGAAACAATTTCTTCGTATTCTTAAAAACTGTCCATACGGTAAGTTCTCCTTGAGGCTTCTGGGGTGGTTGCTGGAAAATAAAAGAGCCCTGTTTCTATCTGTTGATTTGGTATACAACGTGGTGGCTAAATGCCCTTCTGAGGAGAAGACTACAACATCCAAGAAAGGTATTTTAAGAACTGAAGAGTTAATACTGAACTTGATATCTGGATTTCTTTGGTTGAGCCAATTGAAAAATTCCATCAATTGATTGTGACTGCCCGTCCATGTCATGAAGACATCATCAATAAATCGGAGCCAAGATGTTGTCAGATTTCTGAATGGGTTATTATTGTAAATGAATTTTTCTTCATACATGGCCATGTATAACACTGCCAATTCTGGGGCAAAAGGACACCCCATCGCCACGCCTTTTATTTGAAGGAAAAACTCACTGCCAAATGCGAAATAGTTCTTTTTAAGGGCAAAGCTTGCCAGATCTACAATGAATTCCGTGGGAACCCTGAATGGTCTAGATCTTTTATTTAAAAAATGGGAAAGAACTGCCAAAGCTTCATCTTGGGGAATCTGTGTGTATAATGAACACACATCCAGTGTGACCAATGTGTCGTTGTTTGTATCAAAAGGGACTTCAACTAGTTTGTTGATGAAGTCTGTTGTGTCTTGAAGGTAAGAGGGTATATTTGTCATGAATGGTTTGAGGAAATGGTCTACATATTTTGAAATTGGCTCATTGAGTGAATCGCATCCAGACACAATTGGCCTTCCTGGCGGGGAAGTTTCATTCTTGTGGACTTTGGGTAAAATATAGAAAACTGGAGTTCTCGGGAACTTATTCTGTAGATAGTTGTACTCTTTTGGGCCTAAAAAACCTTGATCATGGCCTTTAAGAATGTCGAATAATTGGCCTTGAAATTTTAAGGTGGGGTCTTTAGGAATCCTTCTGTAACATATGGGGTCGTTAAGTTGTTTCAATGCCTCTGCCGTGTAGTCTGGGGTCCCCCAGACTACAATCGAACCTCCCTTATCCGCCTGTTTGATAGTTACAGATGAATCATTCTTTAGTGTAATAAGAGCGTCCCGTTGAGTTTTGGTGATGTTATACTTGATGTATTTAGACCTCTTTTCCATATTTGAAATGGCCGATAAAATGCTTCTTTCAAAGGTTACTATCTTTTGGTATTTTGTTGGAAGGAGGACAGAAGTTTGATTTTTTCTTTAGTCCCGTTACTTCATTCACAGATGAATAATTAGAGCCAGAAAAAAACATTTTTAACCTGATTTTCCTGCAAAATTCAATGGCCTCTGTCTTTAATTTGATGAAATCAGTGGTTCGTGATGGAACAAACGTAAGTCCTTTTTTCAAGACACTTTCTTCTTCTCTTGTTAATATCCTTGAGGATAGATTGAAAATGAGAGAGGGCGTCAATTCTTGTAATGTTGTCTGCGGGTGGTCATTTCCCATGGCTGGTTGTGAAACCTGGTCCTTCCACGTGATCTTTGCTGGCCTCTCCCTAAAAAAGACGGTCCTTGTTGTTGTTGAGCATTCCATCTTTTGTTAGCGTTGGGTCGTCCTTCCGTGTTGTCTGTCTCTCCACCTGAAGAGGAAGTTTCTGAAAAGGTAATGAAACGATTTTTTGATCTTCCTTGGTAGTCAGGAAGAAATCTTCGTGCATCCGCACGGGTGTAAAAATCGGCTTGTAAATACGGGTAGACCGAGTCCAAAGAAAAATTTCTTTTATCTTTTTCGAATTTGTTTCCTTTTTGATTAATAGTGTAGTCCTTGAATTCAAGAATCTCCTTTTCAACTTTCTCCAATAAAGATTTTGAATCCTCTATTAGTTGATTGTCCTTAATTTCTGATTCTAATATGGCTATTTCTTCCAATTGTTGTTTGGAAATTCGGATGGCTGTTTCCACTGTCAGGACCATGAGGTCCCGGCTACATTTTGTTTCAATGAAACTATTCCCTTTCTTATACAAAGGGTCTTCTGTGAAGATCACAGGAATGTTGCGAATTTGAAGTCCTCCTGGAATTGTCCCTGCTTTGAGATGTTCTACTAAGAAATGGCCGTGTAAGTCCGTTCTGATTTGTTTTTTCTTTAAACGTAATAGCCTATCTGATTCGTTTTGGGTTTTAGCTGTCACACTCAAAGAGGCTGAAGCAAACAGAGTGGGAGCACTCAACAGTTTTTTAATATGATCTTCGCTGTAAGCGAAAGCATCATTTTCAGTCATACTAAATACAGAAAAGCACTGGAAGAATGCTTACGCAAAAAAATTAATAGCAAAAGAACTAATGACAAAAAAATTGAAAGAACTAGAAGAAAAGGGTGTATTAGTGCGTAAAAGTCACCAAACAAGAATATATATAACTGGGTCCCACTGACTCAGTGGGAATCGTGAAGGAGGCTTGAAAAAAGAGACACCTCGCGGGACTCTTCCCGCTATTCAATTATGAACAAACAGGGGTGTGGCTCTAATCAGCAAGGCTGAGCCTGAATAATCCGAACAACAACTGGGATGCCAATGCTGATAGCTTTTTTACACCTAACTCAAGTTTGTAGAGGAAAAAGACAACAACTACGACTGTACTACTTAATAGTATTTATTCGAAATGAATCATTTAATCGTTTTGAAGAATACTTAAACGCAACAGAAACAATTAGGCACCACAATATTACAACAACAATTAATCATTAAAGACAAAATATATACAAGCCAATGTGCTACAATGTATGCCGGCACTACCAAAGTAGCCGGTCCACTGTTTTGTATTTTCATTCACACTTCACTCCTCATTCATCCACACTCACATACATACCAAACAAAAAAGCCAATGGTTACAGTTTATTAGAAATTTAAACACCAAAGGGCTATCCAAAGAAGGCAAAAAATAGAGAAAAGCGTTAAGGCGTGCAACACAATCTAATGAATCAACGGTGTTAAGCCCATTTTTAAATTTTTGAGGTTACACCCCTGAATAACTCTTTAGACCAATGTTTGGATTCATAAAAAAGATGGTCTACGCGTTTCAAACCCCATGTGGATTCAATGGGTGGGGTTCTCATCAGGACCAAAATTCTAAAATGAAAAAAGAAAACAAAAGTATGAAGTTGGAACCAATCCCAAAGACTGAAAGTACAACCCACTAGCTAGCGGTGCCTCGTGGTGACAGGACTTACCGAAATGGCGAAGTAAAGATGGTGATTTCAGGACAAAATAGAACTGTAACAGAAGGAAAGAAAAAAGTAACTTGATCTGAGTTTACAACGAGAATGAAAACGGCTGTACTTAAAGGAAAAACAGGAGGAGCACACTTACTCGGGCACTAATCCCGTGGTTTTATGGAGGTGCACACATCCGTTGGAATCGGTATTTTGTAAATTCTAAATCAAGGAGCAGCTGTCAGGAACCTACATCAAGGGAAGGAGCGAGGGGGGTTTTTTAGTTTAAGGAAGACTTGCGCGATAAAGATGGAGAGCAGCGTAAGTCAGAGAAACTTGAAACACATACCTTCGTGAAAATGACGGGGAGAACAAACTGGGCGGCTTTTCCCTCAGCATTGTTCAACTTCTTTAAGCTCGAGGCAATTCGGATTGAGATATATATATATATATATATATATTATTTTTCTTTAAAAACTGCAGATTAGATGTCCCAGCGATTTCGCTCGCACCTTTTCAAAAGAAAGACAGCCAGCGCAGTTTGTTCTCAGCGTAATTTTCACGAAGGGGTATCGGTGGAAAGGCGTAGGCAAATGTCCTCGACCAGCTTATCCATAGGGCATTTCCCTTGGATCGCTGATCTGGTTGCCTGGACGCGAAGCTTTGGCATTTTGCATTGTGGCGTGTTACAAATAGGTCTATTGTGGGAGTTCCCCATCTCCGGAAGAGTTTCTCCGTTTCCTGGCCATTGAGCTCCCACTCGTGCGATGCCGAGGTCTGCCTGCTTAGCCAGTCTGCCTCCACATTGTCCTTCCCCGGTAGGTGAATTGCCAGTAGATCTATCCTGAGAGGTATGGCCCATCTCCAAATCTCCTGAGCTAGAGAGGAGAGAGGGAACGACTGTGTCCCCCCCTTGTTTGTTGATGTAGAACATTGCCGTGGTATTGTCTGTTTGAACCAACACCCTCTGGTTGTACAGGTGCCTCTGGAATGCCTTCAGGGCTAGCAGGATTGTTTTCAACTCGAGGTAGTTGATATGGCGAACCGCATCTGCTGGAGCCCACAGACCCCTCACTCTGAGGTTGTCCATGTGCGCTCCCCATCCCTTTTGCGATGCGTCCGTGGTAATGGTCACTGTTGGGATTGGTGGTGTCAGGCTTCTCCCTGCTGTCATGTTGTCTCTGTTCCACCAAGTTATCTCCTCCTGCACTGCGTGCGTAACAACCACTAGATCCTCCCAACTTCCGTTTGCTTGTGACCATTGCTGTTGTAGCCATTCCTGGAATGGTCTCATGTGCAGGCGTACATTCGGCACCAGCTGGATACACGACGCCATCATCCCCATCATATTGCTCACAGCCCTCACTGTCAGAGCTTGCCCCTTCTGGTAGAGCCGCGTCTCCTTCAGTAGTGCATCTGTCCTCCTGTCGCTGGGCACTACTGTACTGTTGAGGGAGTTGATTTTCGCCCCCAGGAAAATCTTCACCTGTTCCGGTTCCAACGATGACTTGCCCCAGTGGATCGAGAACCCCAGATTCGTGAGGGTGTCTGTTACGCGTTTTGCGTGCCTCTCGCACTTCACGCGTGAGTTTGCCTTGACCAGCCAGTCGTCTAAGTAGGGGTAGACATGGATTCCCTGTCTTCGTAGGTGGGCCGCGACCGCCGACAGGCATTTTGTAAAGACCCTTGGTGCCGATTTTAATCCGAAGGCCAGGGTTGTGAACTGGTAGTGTTCCTGTTCGATGTTGAATCTTAGAAGGCCCTTGTGTCTTCTGTTTATTGGGATGTGAAGGTAGGCATCCTTGAGGTCCACGGTGACCATGAAGTCCCCGTCTCTTATTTGGGGCAGTACCTCCTGCAGCGAAGTCATTTTGAACTTCTGCGTTCTGATGAACTTGTTTAGGTAACGCAGGTCCAGGATGGGTCTGAGGTTTCCGTCTACTTTCGGGACCACGAAGTAGTTTGAGTAGACCCCTTTGTTGCGTTCTCTGAACGGCACTGCCTCTATGGCTCTCTTTTCTAGAAGTTTCCGTGTTTCTTCTCTGAGTAGTGCCAGCTCTTGAGCCGATCTCTGTCTTCCCTTTGGTTTCCTGTTTGGAGGTCTTTTCTCCAAATCTACGCAGTATCCGTACTGCATGATGTTCCGTATCCACTTGTCTGTGGTTATACGCCGCCACTCCTGAAGGTAGAACCTCAGTCTTCCGCCTACTGGTGTTGTATGTTAGTAGGCTTTTGAATATTCTCTTCCCCCTGATGTAACTTTTTTGCGCCTCACCCTTGGGGGCATGACGAGGGTAGGCGTCCTCTTGCGTGCTGAGTCACTTTGATGAGGGCTGTTCGCCCCCTCTCCTCCTTTGGCCACGCACGTTCCCTCTCCCGCGAAAGGACTGGCCCCGAGGTTGGTACTGCCAGTTTTGCTTCTGCTGACCTTGTCCGTGACTTTCACCCTGCTGACCCTGCTGGAACGTCTGGTGCGACTGCCCCTGCTGGCTTCCTCCCCTACCGTAGGGTCTCCTCGAGGGATTGCCTCGCCTCATTCCCCTCAGCTGTAGGGCCCCCATGGACCTCACCGTTTCGTTTTCTTTTTTCAGCTGGGTGAGCTTCTCGTCCACTGTTGCTCCGAACAGTGTCTCTCCGTTGAAGGGGGTGCCAAGGATGTTGTTCTGCACCTCCGGTTTGAATCCCGAGATTCTTAGCCATGCATGCCTTCTCTCGGTGACCCCTATGGCCATGAGTCTTGCTGAAGTCTCTGCCCCGTCCAACGCCGTCTTTATACAGGAGTTGGCGATGTTCTTGCCTTTGTCTATCAGGTGTGAGGCTCTCTGGCGGTATTCTTCGGGGAGGTGCTTTACTAGCTCCCCCATCTCGTCCCAGTGCTGGTACTGGTGTCTATTGAGGAGTGCATTGGAATTCGCCATGCGCCAGTGCATTGCGGCGTTCCTCTCGACCTTTCTTCCTGTGAGGTCTATTCTCCTGCTCTCCTTATCAGGTGGTGGGCCCGAAGTTGCTGGTACGTTGGCCCTTCTCCTGGCCGTGGAAGCTATGATGGAGTCGGCGGTCACGCTACCCTTGATGTAAGGGGGGTCCAGGGAAGAGTGCTTATATTTCTTCTCTGTCCTGGGCGTGATCGACCGGCAGGTCGCTGGTTCCTTGAAGGCTTCTCTCCCCTGATTCATCACACTTTGTAGCATGGGGAGGAACTGGCTCCTTGTCTGGATGGGGAGCAGGGTCTCTAGGAGGAAATCGGCTTTCGGCTTCTCCTCGTCGAGTTTGACGCCGAAGGCTGTTGCTGCGCTCCTGACCACCATATTGTACACCCCGATGTCGTCGGGTGGCGAAGGCCTCGAAGGGTACGTGTCCACGGACTCCTCCGGGTTCTCGGTGTCGAGATCCTGACATTCGATCTCGTAGCTGGTCGATGGTGCCGAGCCGTAGACCGACTGTTGGTCTTCTTCCTCGGCTTCCTCTTCATAATAGGTCTCGTCTTCCTCTTCGAGATCCCTCATCAGTCCCTCGGTGTCGAATTCATCCTCGACGACGTCCGCCGATGAAACCGTTGGAATCTTGAATTCCTTCATCTTGGCGTCGAACTCCTTCTTCCTTTGAAGGATGTTCTCCATTTCGGCCTCGAGCCGCCTCTTCTTTTTCTCCATCTCGGAGATGCTTTCGGCGTCGACCGCGGGTCTTTTCGATGAAACTTGCGTCGAAGTCGACCGTTCTTTCAGCGTCGATCGGCCCATTTCCTGGGTTGTCTTCGACGACCCTTGCTTTTCGGCGTCTTTCGGCACCAGGGAGTCCTTTTCTAAGGATCCGCTCGGCCTCTTGTCCATGGTTCCCCCTTTGGTCGTCGAACTTTTCGGCGCCGGGGCTCCCTTCGTGGACTTAGACTCTGATTTTCTCGAGTCACCCTCATGTTTTCGAGGTACTTTCTGTTTTGCGCTCGACGATTCTCTTACCTCGTCTTCTTTTTTCTTGTCGGTCTCTACGACCGTGAAGTTTTCGGCTGTCTCGGCGACGTTGTCCTCGTCGTCCGTGGAGAGGCCCAGATCGTAGAGCGACGGGGCCTTACCCTTGCCCTCCATGCTGGCGTTGGCTCTTCTCTGCCAATCTCTCACCCTGAGCGTCTTCGGCGCGAAGGCTGAGCAGGCGTTGCAGTCCTTACTCTGGTGTTCGACCGGTAGGCAGAGGTTGCAGACCGGATGCTGGTCCTTCTGCGCGAACTTGTGATGACAGTTTGGGCAGAACTTGAATGGCGTCTTGTCCATTGCGCTCAGGGCCTCTGAGTGCGCATTCTCCAAGGTCGTCGAAGAAAAAGGGCGCTGAACCTCCTTTCTTCGCGCTCCTGATGAAATCTCTTACTTTCCTGTGATATCCTCTAGTATTTATCGACGAAACTCGCTTTTCTTTCTTCTTCCTTCGAGTGTAATTCTGGAGCTTCCCGATGACGATCCAGACCCAATGGCGGAAAAAATAATCTGAAGATGGCGCCCCAAAGGTGGGACTTCTGCAGGAAGCACGACGACGTCATGGGAGGTGCACCAAATGGTGGTCGTCGACGCCCACCTGGGCTACAAAAAAAAAAAAAAAACACAAAGAAAAGACTACGAATCCGGACCCAACCACAAGATCGCGGAATAATGCACAGCATAGTGAATCCAGAAAGATTCACGCTGCAAAACTTGAGTTAGGTGTAAAAAAGCTATCAGCATTGGCATCCCAGTTGTTATTCGGATTATTCAGGCTCAGCCTTGCTGATTAGAGCCACACCCCTGTTTGTTCATAATTGAATAGCGGGAAGAGTCCCGCGAGGTGTCTCTTTTTTCAAGCCTCCTTCACGATTCCCACTGAGTCAGTGGGACCCAGTTATATATATTCTTGTTTGGTGACTTTTACGCACTAATACACCCTTTTCTTCTAGTTCTTTCAATTTTTTTGTCATTAGTTCTTTTGCTATTAATTTTTTTGCGTAAGCATTCTTCCAGTGCTTTTCTGTATTTAGTATGACTGAAAATGATGCTTTCGCTTACAGCGAAGATCATATTAAACTGTTGAGTGCTCCCACTCTGTTTGCTTCAGCCTCTTTGAGTGTGACAGCTAAAACCCAAAACGAATCAGATAGGCTATTACGTTTAAAGAAAAAACAAATCAGAACGGACTTACACGGCCATTTCTTAGTAGAACATCTCAAAGCAGGGACAATTCCAGGAGGACTTCAAATTCGCAACATTCCTGTGATCTTCACAGAAGACCCTTTGTATAAGAAAGGGTATAGTTGCATTGAAACAAAATGTAGCCGGGACCTCATGGTCCTGACAGTGGAAACAGCCATCCGAATTTCCAAACAACAATTGGAAGAAATAGCCATATTAGAATCAGAAATTAAGGACAATCAACTAATAGAGGATTCAAAATCTTTATTGGAGAAAGTTGAAAAGGAGATTCTTGAATTCAAGGACTACACTATTAATCAAAAAGGAAAAATTCGAAAAAGATAAAAAAAAATTCTTTGGACTCGGTCTACCCGTATTTACAAGCCGATTTTTACACCCGTGCGGATGCACGAAGATTTCTTCCTGACTACCAAGGAAGATCAAAAAATCGTTTCATTACCTTTTCAGAAACTTCCTCTTCAGGTGGAGAGACAGACAACACGGAAGGACGACCCAACGCTAACAAAAGATGGAATGCTCAACAACAACAAGGACCGTCTTTTTTAGGGAGAGGCCAGCAAAGATCACGTGGAAGGACCAGGTTTCACAACCAGCCATGGGAAATGACCACCCGCAGACAACATTACAAGAATTGACGCCCTCTCTCATTTTCAATCTATCCTCAAGGATATTAACAAGAGAAGAAGAAAGTGTCTTGAAAAAAGGACTTACGTTTGTTCCATCACGAACCACTGATTTCATCAAATTAAAGACAGAGGCCATTGAATTTTGCAGGAAAATCAGGTTAAAAATGTTTTTTTCTGGCTCTAATTATTCATCTGTGAATGAAGTAACGGGACTAAAGAAAAAATCAAACTTCTGTCCTCCTTCCAACAAAATACCAAAAGAGATAGTAACCTTTGAAAGAAGCATTTTATCGGCCATTTCAAATATGGAAAAGAGGTCTAAATACATCAAGTATAACATCACCAAAACTCAACGGGACGCTCTTATTACACTAAAGAATGATTCATCTGTAACTATCAAACAGGCGGATAAGGGAGGTTCGATTGTAGTCTGGGGGACCCCAGACTACACGGCAGAGGCATTGAAACAACTTAACGACCCCATATGTTACAGAAGGATTCCTAAAGACCCCACCTTAAAATTTCAAGGCCAATTATTCGACATTCTTAAAAAAGGCCATGATCAAGGTTTTTTAGGCCCAAAAGAGTACAACTATCTACAGAATAAGTTCCCGAGAACTCCAGTTTTCTATATTTTACCCAAAGTCCACAAGAATGAAACTTCCCCGCCAGGAAGGCCAATTGTGTCTGGATGCGATTCACTCAATGAGCCAATTTCAAAATATGTAGACCATTTCCTCAAACCATTCATGACAAATATACCCTCTTACCTTCAAGACACAACAGACTTCATCAACAAACTAGTTGAAGTCCCTTTTGATACAAACAACGACACATTGGTCACACTGGATGTGTGTTCATTATACACACAGATTCCCCAAGATGAAGCTTTGGCAGTTCTTTCCCATTTTTTAAATAAAAGATCTAGACCATTCAGGGTTCCCACGGAATTCATTGTAGATCTGGCAAGCTTTGCCCTTAAAAAGAACTATTTCTCATTTGGCAGTGAGTTTTTCCTTCAAATAAAAGGCGTGGCGATGGGGTGTCCTTTTGCCCCAGAATTGGCAGTGTTATACATGGCCATGTATGAAGAAAAATTCATTTACAATAATAACCCATTCAGAAATCTGACAACATCTTGGCTCCGATTTATTGATGATGTCTTCATGACATGGACGGGCAGTCACAATCAATTGATGGAATTTTTCAATTGGCTCAACCAAAGAAATCCAGATATCAAGTTCAGTATTAACTCTTCAGTTCTTAAAATACCTTTCTTGGATGTTGTAGTCTTCTCCTCAGAAGGGCATTTAGCCACCACGTTGTATACCAAATCAACAGATAGAAACAGGGCTCTTTTATTTTCCAGCAACCACCCCAGAAGCCTCAAGGAGAACTTACCGTATGGACAGTTTTTAAGAATACGAAGAAATTGTTTCTTCAAGAATGATTACAACATTCATGCAAACACTTTAGCTGACAAGTTACGAGAAAGAGGCTACCCAAGAAAATTGGTGAAAACAGCTATGAAGAGAGCCTGGTGGACCCCTAGAGAAACACTACTAGTGAAAAAAGATAAATCTTCTACAGATCGGCAAGTCTTTGTATCTACGTTTTGCCCTAATTCCAACCAACTTAAAAAAGTCATTCATCAGAACTGGCACCTTATTCAAAACCTAGACCCGACACTGGAAAATCGTCCTCTCTTTGCGTTTAAGAGAGAAAGGAATATAGCCAACCACATAGTGAGGGCGTCTACAATCAAAAAAGCAGTGGAACCTACAACAAGACAACTGCTGGGCTTGCCAGCAATTAAAGGACATCATAAATGCGGGACTTGTTCCTGTTGTGAACAAACGTTTGGAGGGTCGTTGTTTTCCCATAAAGGGATTCATTGGAAACACGACCCGTTTTCGAACTGCAAAACCAAATACGTAATCTATGGAATAATGTGTCCATGTACTTTACTGTACATTGGTAAAACCAACCAGGAAGTCCGCCAGAGAATAACTCAACACAAGTCCCGAATCAGGAAAAAGGTTGAATCAGCACCACTTGTGAATCATTGGCTGAAACTGATGCACACCGAAAATGATCTCCGATGGACGGTAATTTCAAAAGTGGAACGTGACCCAAGAGGAGGCGACATTGAATTAAAGCTTTCACAAAGGGAAGCAATGTTGATTATTAAATTTGATACAGCAATTTCCGGTTTAAATGAATTATCAGAAATCCACAGATTATAAACAACTTTATAGATTGGACTTTAATCTTTGTTCTAACAACCTTCCCGGAATGAAGATATAGTATGGTTCATTGTGAGTGAGCAATCATTGTTCTAGTGCCTCAAATTGTCTCCCATGTCGACTTTCCCACGCCACTGGACATCTAAACAGACTACATCTCCCAGGATCCTCTGGCCCGCCCATAATTGCATTAAGATCGTTCACGGAAGTAGGTTTTCCCAAGCATCCGCTTCAGACTGCGATACAACTAACGGGCCACCAGGTACGCGGCTTTTCCCTCAGCATTGTTCAACTTCTTTAAGCTTGAGGCAATTCGGATTGAGATATATATATATATATATATATATTATTTTTCTTTAAAAACTGCAGATTAGATGTCCCAGCGATTTCGCTCGCACCTTTTCAAAAGAAAAAAAAGAAAGACAGCCAGCGCAGTTTGTTCTCAGCGTCATTGTCACGAAGGTATGTGTTTCAAGTTTCTCTGACTTACGCTGCTCTCCATCTTTATCGTGCAAGTCTTCCTTAAACTAAAAAACCCCCCTCGCTCCTTCCCTTGATGTAGGTTCCTGACAGCTACTCCTTGATTTAGAATTTACAAAATACCGATTCCAACGGATGTGTGCACCTCCATAAAACCACGGGATTAGTGCCCGAGTAAGTGTGCTCCTCCTGTTTTTCCTTTAAGTACAGCCGTTTTCATTCTCGTTGTAAACTTAGATCAAGTTACTTTTTTCTTTCCTTCTGTTACAGTTCTATTTTGTCCTGAAATCACCATCTTTACTTCGCCATTTCGGTAAGTCCTGTCACCACGAGGCACCGCTAGCTAGTGGGTTGTACTTTCAGTCTTTGGGATTGGTTCCAACTTCATACTTTTGTTTTCTTTTTTCATTTTAGAATTTTGGTCCTGATGAGAACCCCACCCATTGAATCCACATGGGGTTTGAAACGCGTAGACCATCTTTTTTATGAATCCAAACATTGGTCTAAAGAGTTATTCAGGGGTATAACCTCAAAAATTTAAAAATGGGCTTAACACCGTTGATTCATTAGATTGTGTTGCACGCCTTAACGCTTTTCTCTATTTTTTGCCTTGTTTGGATAGCCCTTTGGTGTTTAAATTTCTAATAAACTGTAACCATTGGCTTTTTTGTTTGGTATGTATGTGAGTGTGGATGAATGAGGAGTGAAGTGTGAATGAAAATACAAAACAGTGGACCGGCTACTTTGGTAGTGCCGGCATACATTGTAGCACATTGGCTTGTATATATTTTGTCTTTAATGATTAATTGTTGTTGTAATATTGTGGTGCCTAATTGTTTCTGTTGCGTTTAAGTATTCTTCAAAACGATTAAATGATTCATTTCAAATAAATACTATTAAGTAGTACAGTCGTAGTTGTTGTCTTTTTCCTCTACGAACTTGAGTTAGGTGTAAAAAAGCTATCAGCATTAGCATCCCAGTTGTTATTCGGATTATTCAGGCTCAGCCTTGCTGATTAGAGCCACACCCCTGTTTGTTCATAATTTCTATAATCACAGCACCTTATTCTTTGGCCTTGTTCGGCTACCTACTCTCTGGCTTCTAGTAACAACTCTTGCACCTCTCTATGTTTGGGCCTGCGCCGCTCTACCTCTCGTAGTTGTTGTTCCGCGGCAATGTATCCTAGCAGGGTCCCCCAAATTTCCGATGTCTCTGCGATACATCTGCCCCCGATTACTGCCTCGAAGGTGTCCCAAACTATTTGCGGGCCCGATCCCGTTCCTTCGTTCTCCTCAAAATACTGGATAATGGCGGTCCGATGTGTAGGCTGAAAAACAGGGTCTTCTAAGGACTCTGGTTTCAGTCGCCATGTATGTATGCTAGAGCAGGCCTCCTCCATTTCAATCCTAAAACCAGGGGATTGTGGTCAGGTCGTCCTGGCTAAGTACTCACTAAATACAACTAGTTCATGGGTAACTGGGGAGCAGAGTATGGCGTCTAGTCTCACATGCAGGTCATGTAGGTGTGAGAAAAACCAAGTAGTCTCTTTCCCCTGGGTGAAGTACCCACCATGAGTCTACTAGTCACCACTGGGATTGCCATTCTTTCAGAGCCTTAGCTTATCTGCTAACTGGGGAGTCCCTCAGTGGTGGGTGCAAGCGATCCAGATCTACATATGCTACACAGTTCTAGTCGTCTCCCAGGATTACCGATCCCACTATCTGTGGCGTCAATGTCCTAGATAGAGCTGCCAGGAATGAGGTCTGATCTACGTTGGGCCCGTAAATGCTCCCTATAGTAACATCCTGCACGTCCAACTCACCATACACCACCACATAGCATTCCGCAGGATCAGTCAGGTGCTCAGTACATTGAAACAGTACCCCAAATTTAATCTACATTAGCACCCCCCTTGCAGAGGTTTGAGTAGTCCGTATAATAGGCTTGCCCACTCCATCTGCGTTGGAGTGCTGACCCCTCCTTGGCTTTAAAGTGTCTCTCCTGCAGTAATGTAATCTGTACCCCCATCTGCGCCAAATAAGCATATACTATGTTGTCTGGACTTGTTGCTCATCCCTCCGACATTCCAGAAGAGGAACTTCTATTCTATGATGGACGCCATGTGCTGATCTGCTGTTTTTGTTCCTCCTTACTTGTGGTTTTTGATAAAATGTCTCCCCATTGTCCCTCCTTCTCGACAACATCAACCCCAGTCTGCCAGGCACACCAGATCTCTAACTGCAACTTGAAGCAGAAACTTGAAGCCTAACTCCCCAGGACAGGCATAAGAACACTCCCCATCCAAACAAGACACCAATCTGGTGCCTAAACACTGGGTTACCCATCCAACTTTTACTAGGGTTAGCTAGTGTCTCCAATGGTCTTGCGGCACTCCCCTACACCCCCTCTCTCTGGCTCTCCCCCATCACGGTTGTCGTTTGCCATCATCAACCCACTGTGTCTTGCATTGGCACTGGTCAGTCAACTCCCCAGTGGGCTATTGTTCCCAGAAGAGTCACATAGGGACTTTCTCTACTGAGTTTGGCAGACCTTATTACTCACTGTTCTTTGGTAAATAATTTCATCCGCCGATCCCGGGGTGACCTGGGGTAAACCAAAACTCATCACATGACCTCAGAATTTTATTTCTCAGCCTTGAGCAATTATGTGTGAGCAAACCATCATGACCAGTAATACATTCATATTTCTCTCTAGGATAAATAAGGGGATATGACTTAAGGTCAGGAAATAATCCCTCATTTTCTCACCACATTTATCTTTGTGAGGAGAATAGGAACACCTGCATGTCTCAAGAAGATGGATTCTGAAAATGTGAGCTAAAGAAAGTTGAAGTAGTGTAGAGAGCCGCTGCGAGAGTTCTAGTCAGCTATGGTCACCTTGTATTAATAAGATAACTTTCCAATATCAGAGTAATGGCCAGGTGACACTATAATTCTGAGATCTAGTAGCACAAGTAAAGGATTGATTAGTGAATGATTCAGATCAGCTTCTTGGAACTAAATGCAGTTTTCCCGAATACCAAGTTAATTGCCCTACTGTGAGAAAAATTGTCCAAATTTACTTGGACAAACTCATTCCTGTATTCTACCTTAATGGCAAGGAGGAATGTGGATTCCTTGGAATCTGGCCATAAATATCTTGTGGTGGTTGACTTCCAACAAGATTCCCCTTGTGCAGCTCTACCTACAAGTAGTCAATGGGTAAGTGGACATGAACAGGCTTTATCATGGCCCACACAACAATGAGCCGAACTGATGAAATTCCTAATTTCATTCCCACACGAAATCAACCATTTTAGCACTAGAGACCAAGCCACATTATGGCCTACGTTCATTGCATTTGATGGTTGTGAAAGGGACATGCTCCCTTTCCGTAGGGATGCCTTGTGAGGTATGGTGTTAGCCAAGAACTTTAGCTGTTACTAAATGTATTTGTATTACGTACTTACTTGTAAGGGTTGTCAGCTAGCACTCTTCATCCATTGGACTGTTATTGTCATTCACATTCTTCTTCTGCCAACTACAGCATGGGTCAGTGAGTCAACCCACTTCTGCCCTTGACCAAGTTTACTGTGGGCGACGGTATTCTGCCCTTTCAGAGGAAGCAGATAGACACACAAAACAGTTCCCTTTAGTGCCAGGGATTGCTAAGGAAACGCTGACTTTTTGAGACCCCCAAAAAATGTTTTGCTCAGGAGAACATTTGAGTCTCGACAGTTAAATGCAGGCTGGGCTTTGTCAGGTCCCTATTGCAACTGCATAAAAGCAGCCACCAGAACACTAGAGAAAATCTGAGGAGGGCAGCGTATCAAATTGCAGTGTCCAGTATAGTTAATCATGTCTCCCCCTGCAAAGCAGAGGATCCTCCAGTGTTACTGCAGGATGGGCACTCTGCAGGTCCAATGAATACAGCCACTCAAGCATTTTAAACAGCACTGAGATCTGAGCTCAAGTCCGTATCTTGAACTTCTGCAGAAAGAAGGTACTAATATCGAATGGGGTAGAGCATGTTGCAATTTTTCATTACAGGGATATAAAGAAAATGACAGCCCTTCATTTGGAGGGTGGTACTAGGAATACTGTATTTAGGGTTTGCGCCTGCGTTGCAGTGCGTAGCACTGCTCGCGCACGAGAGACCTCTTGTAGGGGGTTTGAAAATGGACCTAGGAATCGCACACGCCCGTGCTTTTCCTTTTGGCCCACGCTATTGGCCTTTGCGTGCGTCTTTTGATCAAAGACAGCACGCAATTGGCCAAAAGCGGGCGCACTGCTCCGCCCATGGCCTATTGGTGTCTATTACGCGCACCGCTGCCATGTGCTTTCAATCATCGTGCCCAGACACAGGCGCGATAATTGAAACCACGTCTCGCTGTAGCGCGCGTGCACCACTCGCGGGATTGTTCTTTTTTGGATCCATTTCAAAGGGAAGCAACTAAATGAAAGAAGGAAAGAGAGACTGTCTGCCTATTTTGTTCACGATGCACCTATAAATATGGAGCTGAGGGCAAGGCAGAGACGCGGTATGTAATAACAGCCCCTTACCTGCAGCCACCGTGGGGCGGCAATCGCAGGAACTTTTTGAACCCCCTGGGCTAGAAAAAACGTTGTCGATACTTCCAGTGGCCCTGATTATAGCGTGGTTCAGAGTTGCAGCAATGTTTATTATATAGAAGGGGACATTATTACAGTGGCTGTAGCAGTGATGGCAGCTGTGTATTGGTGGGTGTAGGATTCGGCATGTGTGCAGGCTGGGCATAGTATCTCAAGGAGACGTGTTGTCATATGTGTAGCACGACAAATACCATGCAGAGACAAGTCGGCAGCGGTGTGTTGAACAAGTTACTTACCTTCGGTAACGATGTATCTGTAAGAAACATTAGTTAGTTAGATTCCTCACCTTAGAATATCCCCAGGCGTCAGACTGGATCCGGAAGATTTTTCGTCAGCAATACCCCTTGCGCGTCGCTAGGCGTCGTCTGCGGCTCCGCGTCCGTCGTCGGCGTCGTGCACCGGGATGACGTCGTCGGAGTACTTAGACGCCGCCCTCGCGCGCTGACGTCAGTTCTTGTACATAGCCTTCCGCGCCAGGAACGCAGAGCCATGCAAAGACCGACACTGGTGCCAAAAATAAAATCTAGGGGCCTGAAAAGGATAACCTTAACCCTAGATGTCAGTTCGCAGAACGGGGAGGATGGGAGGGTCGGTGAGGAATCTAACTAACTAATGTTTCTTACAGATACATCGTTACCGAAGGTAAGTAACTTGTTCATCTGAAAGAAACACGTTAGTTAGATTCCTCACCTTAGAATAGATACCCAAGCAATACCATCCCCGGTGGTGGGTCTGCGAACCAAGATCACACCAGAAAGTCCTGGAGGACAGAACGGCCAAAGAAGCCATCCCTCCGGACTTGGCTGTCAAGGCAATAATGCCTGGCAAACGTGTGTAGCGAAGCCCACGTCGCCGCCTGACAGATGTCCTGCAAAGGGACTCCCCGTCCCAAGGCAGTAGTAGCCGCAGTGGCCCGAGTAGAATGGGCGCGCAACCCAACAAGAGGGTCTTTTTTAGCCAAGGAATAGCAAAGTTTTATACACAAAACGACCCACCGAGAGATGGTCCGTTTGTGCACAGCTTTCCCCTTCTTAGCGCCCACGTACCCAACAAAAAGCTGGTCGTCCACCCGGAACTGTTTTGTGCGGTCCAGATAAAAGGAGAGCGCACGTTTTGGGTCCAGACGGTGGAGCCTCTCTTCCTCTTTGGAAGGATGCGGAGGCGGAAAGAAGGTGGGCAAGGTGACAGATTGCCCAAGGTGAAAAGGAGTCACCACTTTAGGAAGAAAGGAGGGACGAGGCCGAAGGACAACCTTGTCCGGATGAACAGATAGAAAAGGAGGCTTTGAAGATAAAGCCTGGAGCTCACTCACCCGTCTAGCCGAGGTGATGGCTACCAGAAAAGCAGTCTTAAGAGTCAGAAGACGAAGAGGGCAATTGTGAAGAGGCTCGAAGGGAGCGCACATCAGGAATGTCAAGACCAGATTCAAGTCCCACTGAGGCATTACAAAAGGGACAGGAGGGAACGTATGTGTAATGCCTTTGAGAAAGCGTGTAACCACAGGGGACTTGAAAAGAGAAGGCTGATCAGGAAGCCGCAAGAAGGCGGAGATGGCAGCAAGATAACCTTTCAGGGTGCCCAGGGCAGAGCCCTGCTGGGCCAGAGAAAGAAGGAAGAGGAGAACCTCAGAAAGAGGGGCGGAAAGGGGATCCACAGCCTTTGCTGTGCACCATGCCACAAATTTGTTCCACCGGCAGGCGTATACCGACTTTGTGGAGGGACGCCTGACTGCCAGAATGATATCACAGACTTCAGGAGGCAAGTCAAATGGCATCAACTGCCGCCGCTCAATCTCCACGCATGGAGGTGGAGGCTGGACAGGTTCGGGTGGAGGACCGTCCCCTGCTGCTGCGACAGAAGATCCTCCCGAAGGGGCAGACGTATCGGGGGATCGGTCAACAGACTGAGTAGCTCGGGATACCAGTATCTTCGTGCCCAATCCGGAGCCACCAAGATGACTTGGGCCCGGTCGTGCCTGATCTTCTTCAGCACTCTGGGCAGAAGTGGTATAGGCGGAAAGGCGTACAACAGACCGCAACTCCACTCGTGACGAAAAGCGTCGCCGAGCGAGTGCCGCCTTGGAAATTCCAACGCGCAGAACTGCTGACATTGCGCGTTCTCTTCGGTGGCGAATAGATCTAACCAAGGCTCTCCCCACTGCTGAAAGAGGCCTTGCGCCACTTCGGAGTTCAGACGCCATTCGTGATCCATCATGCACCGGCGGCTGAGTTCGTCTGCTCTGGCGTTCAGAGAGCCCGCCAGATGTTGAACCACCAGGGTGACGCCCTGGTGTTCCAGCCATGTCCAGAGGCGCAGAGCCTCCTGACAAAGGGTCCACGACCCCACCCCGCCCTGTTTGTTGCAGTACCACATGGCGGTGGTGTTGTCCGTGAACACCTGCACGACACTTCCCCTGACAGAGGGAAGGAAGGCTTTCAGTGCAAGCCGGATCGCTCTCAACTCCAACAGGTTGATGTGGAGACGAGACTCCGCCGGAGACCAGAGGCCTCTGATCTCCGCCTCTCCCATATGGCCACCCCATCCCAGGAGGGACGCATCCGTCACTACGACATGCTCTGGTTGGGGAAGGGAGAGGCTCTTGCCCTTGACCCACTCGCGGTCCGTGAGCCACCACTGCAACTGCTGTGCAGTGCCCTCCGAGATCAAGACATGGTCGGACAGGTTGCCGTGATGCTGGGCCCACTGAAACTTCAGGTCCCACTGCAGAGCCCGCATGCGCCGCCTGGCGTGATGCACTAGTAGGATGCAGGAGGCCATCAGCCCCAGAAGCCGCAACACTAGCCTGACCGAAACCCAGGATAGAGGCCGAAAGATGGGAATCAGGGCCTGAATATCCCGGACCCGCTGTTCCGGCGGATGGACCCGGAACTGCGCCGAATCGAGAACCGCTCCGATGAAGAGGAGCTTCTGAGAGGGACTCAAGTGTGACTTCGGCACGTTGATGGAAAACCCCAGCAAATGCAGGAGATCCGCCGTAGTCTGGAGGTGGGAGACGACTGCCTGGGGCGAGCCCGCCTTCAACAACCAGTCGTCGAGATAGGGGAAGACTGGAACCCCTGATCTGCGCAGATGAGCTGCGACCACCGCCATCACTTTCGTGAACACCCGAGGGGCACTGGTGAGGCCGAAGGGGAGGACGGTAAACTGAAAGTGCTCCTGGCCCACCGTGAACCGCAGGTAACGCCGGTGGGCCGGCAGGACGGGGATATGGAAATATGCGTCCTGCAAGTCCAACGCTACCATCCAGTCTCCAGGGTCTAGGGCAGCTAAAACCTGAGCCAACGTGAGCATCTTGAACCTTTCCTTTCGGAGGAAGGCATTGACGTTCCGGAGGTCCAAGATAGGGCGTAGGCCCCCTTTGCCCTTCTTGGGAACCAGAAAGTAGTGGGAATAACAACCACGACCTACTTCTGGACTCGGAACGCGCTCGACGGCCCCCTTGGCCAAGAGAGCCGAAACTTCCTCGCGGAGAAGATGCAAATGATCCCCCGAGATACGGTGGTGCTGCGGTGGCATGGCTGGAGGGGACGTCTCGAAGGGGAGGGAGTAGCCCCTTCGGACGATTTGCAGCACCCACCTGTCCGATGTTATGGACCGCCAGTGGTGCAGGTGATGGCGAACTCTGCCGCCCACTGGCGTGGCATGGGCCTGAAAGCTCGGACTAGGAGGGCTTTGAGGCGGATGCTGCAGGGGTTGAAGTGGGCTGACCACGTCGGCCTCCATTTCCGCCACGGCGGAAGCCACGTCCGCGACCGCGCGCAGGTTGGTTCTGCGGCTGGTGGCTTTGCGGACGTGAGGAGGCGCCCCTTCCTTGGCCACGAAAGGGGCGAAAAGCGGAGGTGTGCGCCCGTGGAGCCGAGAGGCCCAAGGACTTGGCCGTAGCCCGGGAGTCCTTAAAGCGGTTCAGCGCACTGTCCGCCTTCTCACCAAACAGGCGAGTGCCATCAAAAGGCATGAATGAATATTAAAGACAAGAAGAGCAGTTCCTATGGGTG
Source organism: Triturus cristatus (assembly GCF_964204655.1). Lineage (NCBI taxonomy): Eukaryota > Metazoa > Chordata > Amphibia > Caudata > Salamandridae > Triturus > Triturus cristatus. The sequence continues at coordinate 304,410,150 of NC_140587.1, forward strand.
GCTAGTTGGGAAGTGAAGGGAAGCACAGGTCTTTTCTTCGTAATGCCCTCACACACCCCAAGGGATGTCATGCTTCATCATTTGGGCATTTGCCCCTCGTCAGGCCGGCGCTGCAATGCCTGACGGGCTCCCGAAACCGGGGCTCTTTGACGGGGATCTTTTGAATTTATTTTATTAATGAGGTAGCTCTAACCTTGGTTAAAAATTGTGTTGAAGCCCTGTTTAGGAGTGATGGTCCGTAAGGGCTAATAGTGTGAAAGTGTGGTCAACATGTTTCGTGCCCCAGCTGCCCAACAGGGTCAATGGCACTTCGTCAGGACCAATTTAAATTGAGTGCAGGTAAGTGCACTACCGTATTTAGCACTAATTGCTAGGAACGGTAGAAGGTTATGTATGCTAAAGAACTGGTACAGGGAAAAGACCCCTCACGACCAAGTTCTGGACTGACGGGGATAACAACAGAGCACAAAAAAGTTGCTCCGAATTGTAGGTAGACTGGCAACTTGCTGGCGTCCTACCCTCGCTCTGGGCCCAGAGCGAGGGTAGGACGCCAGCAAGTTGCCAGTCTACCTACAATTCGGAGCAACTTTTTTGTGCTCTGTTGTTATACGGACCATCACTCCTAAACAGGGCTTCAACACAATTTTTAACCAAGGTTAGAGCTACCTCATTAATAAAATTACTGAAACCAGTAGGACGGCCCTAAAACCTTTTTTAAACATCTCACTCCTCGTGCACTACCCTGCCCTCACACCCACACGCACCCATACGGCTTCTTCAAAAGATCCCCGTCAAAGAGCCCCGGTTTCGGGAGCCCGTCAGGCATTGCAGCGCCGGCCTGACGAGGGGCAAATGCCCAAATGATGAAGCATGACATCCCTTGGGGTGTGTGAGGGCATTACGAAGAAAAGACCTGTGCTTCCCTTCACTTCCCAACTAGCCACCCATAGGAACTGCTCTTCTTGTCTTTAATATTCATTGGTGCCTTCTGAGCAGGACCTCACTGATAACCAGGCTCCTTGTCCCTCCTTGTAAAAATAATATCAAAAGGCATGTCCATGAGGGTGGTCTGGACATCCCCGGAAAATGACGTGGACCGCATCCAGGCGTGGCGGCGGAGCGCCACCGTAGTCGAAATCGCCCTACCCAGCGAGTCCGTGGTGTCAAGCCCACATCGTATGGCGTGCCGTGCTGCATCCCTCCCATCGGCCAAAGCCTGGGTAAGACGCGTCCGGACCTCCTCCGGACACAGGGGCAGCACGTCCTCCACCGCATCCCACAGGGAATAGGAATAACGGTCCAAGAGACAGGCGGTATTTAAGGACCGCAGGCCCAAACTAAGGGACGAAAACAGTTTCTTGCCAAACTGCTCGAGTCTCTTGGAATCCCGATCCGGCGGAGCGGTCGGGAAGGAGGATTGGGAGGTAGAGGCCTGGATAACCAGACTCTCGGGGGTGGGGTGTTGGGACAGGAAACTGGGGTCGCCCGGAGCAGGGCGGTGGCGCCTGGCAACGTTCCTATCCACAGGAGGAACTGTGGAGGGCTTGGACCAGGTGCCCTGCAGAACGTCAGTGAGGGCCTCGTTGAACGGCAGCAGAGGCTCAGTGGAGCTTGCTGAGGTTTGAAGCACCTCAGTGAGGATGTTAGTCCTCACAGCCACGGCAGGCAACTCGAGCCCAAGGGCCTCGGCCGCCTTGCGCAGCACCACAGAAAATGCTGCACCCTCCTCCGAAGCCACGGTCGGAGGAGAAGTGAATCCAGTGTCTGGCGAGGTGTCCAGCCCACTGGCCTCCCCCAGTTCATCTGCCCAGTCCTGAGAAAGCTGTGACTGAACAGCCAGAGGGTCCTCGAACCCCTCCCAGTCGCCCCCTTCTTCCGATTCCTGATAAACAGGAGGAATGATCGGAACCGGACTGTAGAGATGGTAGGACTCAAGCGGCGTCGGATGCGGCGTCGGCGGACGCCGTGCTGGCGTCGGGTCCGGATGAGGGCTAAACTGGGGTGTCGGCGTCACAGGCGTCGGCGGCGCCGGTGACGGCGTCGGTGGTTCAGGCGTCGGCGCCGGTGGGGGAGTGACTAGGTCAACCGGCGTCGACTGGGGCCCAGGCAAGGGCCCCGCGGGGACCTGCGGCGTCGAGACCGGAGTCGTCGACGGCGCCGGGGCCGGAGCCGCCGGCACGCGAGGTCGCCCAGTCGAGTCCGCGGGGCCCGAAGGCGCGCCAGCGGGCGTCGACGGCGGGGCCAGGCTCCTCATGGCCGAGAGGAAGGCACTGATCTCCGCCGGCGCCGCGTCAGCCCCAGGGACCGGAAGGTATGGGGGCGGACGCGGCACCTGCGGCTCCGCCGGAGCCGCGGGGGTGGAACCACCCTGACCCTCGGCCGAGTCGCGCGACCGGCGAGGGGAGTCCGAAGAGCGATGTCGCCTCTTGAACTTCTTTGAGCGTTTGGACTTACCCGACGACTTGGAGCCGGACGAGCGATGGCGTCGGCTAGGGCTCCGCGAGCGATCCTTGGACCTCCTCCTGGACCGGGATCGCGCACGACGCGGAGCCGAGTGGCGAAGCTCGAGAAGCTTGCGGGACCGCTCCCGCCTAGCCTTCGAAGTCAGGGCCTGACAGTCGTTGCACGACTCCGCGTCGTGGTCGGGGCCTAAGCAGTAGAGGCACCGGCGGTGGTGATCGGTCACCGACATCAGTCGATGACAATCATCGCAAGCCTTGAACCCAGGCATCCTACCGGCACCAGATGTCGACAGACAAGGATCAAAAATGATCAAAAAAGATTTAGTCAAAAAAGACTAAAAGGGGTAGCTCTCCCGGATCTGCGCTTACTGGCGCGGAAAAAAGAAGAACTGACGTCAGCGCGCGAGGGCGGCGTCTAAGTACTCCGACGACGTCATCCCGGCGCACGACGCCGACGACGGACGCGGAGCCGCAGACGACGCCTAGCGACGCGCAAGGGGTATTGCTGACGAAAAATCTTCCGGATCCAGTCTGACGCCTGGGGATATTCTAAGGTGAGGAATCTAACTAACGTGTTTCTTTCAGATTTGCAGTGCACAATGGCAGAAGTGAATATCGGGGTTCCCCCACCCCTACGTACTCTGTTGTGCTTATTAAAACACAGACGGCGGTGAGATGAGGAATGAAGTTGACTTCCTGAAACATAGTGGATAATATGCTGAATTCAGATTTAAACCAGCTCTCCTGCAGGTCTTGGCTCCGCTTTATTTCCCCCCCTCTCCCGCCCTTCTGTGGATTCCAAATGCTGGTTTAAACAGCTAGGGACTATTTTTAACTTCGGCGGTAGACTGCTTTGCGCTCCTCCCCCTCTAAGGAAGCGGAGTTTCACACCCTGGCCTTCATTCCTGGGTTTTCAGAGGACCCAGGGGCAGGTGAAAGGCTCAGGGTGATGTTTGGTGAATACTGGGAACTGCATCAGTTCAAATAATACTGAATCCAAGGCCCAGGGCCGGCCTTTATCATGGCAGAGCTGGGCCCATGTTCAGGGCGCCAACCTTCAGAGGAGAGTACCAAGCAGCCTCATTAAGGACATGCAGTCAGCAGTCTCGATCTGGCTCCAGGGATTCAGCTTATTATTTTTTTAATCAGTTTTTTTATGTCCTTGATAGCGCCCGAGTTTAACCCTCATCTTACTTCCTTCTTTCTGTCCCAGCTACCTGGAACCCTCTGCCCAGTTACCCCAACCTGCTCCTCACCAACAACTTGGAATTACCCTGAAACAGATGAGTTGTGTGTTATTTAGGGAGTCTGGGGTAGTGGTGGAGATGTAGAGAGCAACAAGCATTTGCAATGCAATAGGTCTCGCATGTACGCGTGTTTGAGCTATTGGCATTGTAAATGGCAATGCCTTTTATTTATGTGTTGGTTTTTAAAACGTAAATAAAAGGCATTGTCATTTACAATGCCAATAGGTTAAACTCTCGTTCTTAGTAAGTTCTTGTTACTTGGAACATGTTTATAAGAGTGTCACAGCGCAATGATATGGCGTTGATGACTTCCGCAAAGCATTACTGAAAGTATGAGCTATTGCCGTTCCATTAATATTAGCAACGCCAATAGCTCAAACTTTCACTAATGCGAGGTTTCGCATTTGTGAGACTGAGATATTGATATTGTAAATTATAATGCTTTTTATTTGTACGTGTTTACACACCGCTTGCTGGTTTTCAAAACACAAATAAAAAGCATTATCACTTACAATGTCAATAGATGAAACTCACAAATGCAAGACCTATTGCATTGCAAATACTTGTTAAAAGGAGGAGCCTCTTGCAAACTCAAAGCACTAACTAGGCATCCAGTTCCAACAACGGGTAACTATAGCGCTGTAGAGTTCAGCCGTTTCACACCATCAGGAGGCTTCATGCATCAGTGGTGCTTTGAGCCCAGTGATAATGATGGAACCCCACATCCCTGTCACCCCCCCCCCCCCCACCTCCCCCCCAACATCCCCACCACAGCCGAGGGATCTCATTAGATGGAGAAGCGCCACATATGCCAGCAGGTGGAGAGGAGCAGATTTATTTTTCCGAATACGATCAATAAGGAATCTGTATACCAGTATTTTTTATTCAACTATTTCTTAAAGCAAGATAAGCAAAAACCTGTGCTCGTTGTGGGGGGGAATCAAGGAGGTGAAACGTTTGAACTTGTACAACAGATGTAGTACATTGTTCCCCAGGATGTAGTTTACATTAGCCTTGTGAGCAAGTCAGACCTCTACCCTGTAATGCTAGTACATCCTTTTGCCGTAGGAGTCCAAACATGTGACCTCTTTGTTCATGTGAGAGGGAAGTAGCCTTCAGCACCAAAACAGAATAACCTTAACAGCACGACTTTTTTCCACAATATTCCAATGTACCGTTTTATCTAACTTGTACATGGAATGTCTGTTTGATAAACACAAGATATACATGAATATGAAATAGATGCAGAGTATGAGGGTGAACTGCTCCAAATGCGAAGTAACACTCCTAGTGCAAAAACCAGAGGCTTCAGTCAAAAGCTACCCAAGCTGGAGTATGGCGAGAACAGAAATTGTGAAGAAAAACAAAACCCAAAAAAACGGAATATCCCCCACGTAGGACTCAGCTGCCAACAAGAGAAATAGGTTTCGATCCACCATGATTGGGTGCAAAAAACAGAAGTAGTGAACGGGCACAATCACAAGAGAAAGAAGTCCTGTCGGTGTCTAACCAGAAGGAGAAAGATGAATGTAGGAGCATCCTGGATGAAATTAGGGAGCCGACTCGATACCTGCCTAGAAATAATACCAAATGCAATTTTTAATTTTAAACTAGTAAATTAAACAAAATCTGTGTTTTTGTAACCACATTTACCTATCTCTGACTTAAAGATCGACTAACTTGACAGAGGGGCTGCAAGCAGATTCTTATCAAGTCTAGTTTTGCGGAAACCTGAAATATTACGGTGGTACTAGTTGCCCCAGAAAGAACTCACGAATAAAATTTGGAGTTCAACAGGATAGTTATAGCACTGTGTAATATACGGTTTAATTCCAGGTGAGAGAAGATCCTGGCCACATAAGCAAAGGCTAGAGGGAGGTATTAAGAGGTGGGTAATGATTGGAGACCGATGACGTGCATGGAGAGCAGATTTAATGGATGTACTAAATTTCTGAAAACAAAATTAGTGTTTAATGCCACAACAAAGTGTTTCATAAGAGTTTTTAAACAATGTTAATATTGATTATGTATACTAAGTGAAAAGTCGCAAGACACTGGAATATTTCATCTGCAAGCATTTGATTTGTAAAGTCTTATTAGGACTCTATTTTCATTGCAATATTTGGTGCACGGCATGTACTAAAGTGAAATGTTTAATAAAGGAAAATTAAACCTACGTAATAAGTAGCAGCTTCTTTTGCCTCTGTATCACAACCTATGTATTGTGACCTCACTCAATTTAAGGCAAAGATTCGTACGTATTGCAATAAGTAAACGCTTCTTTTTTCTTATGTATAAAAGCATTCTCTGGATTCATTCAAGACATTTATAATATCAAACACAGCCCAAAAAAGACCAGTTTAAATTTGAGGGATGATGTTCTTTAATGCAAAACTTATAAATTAGGCATTATAATGTGGTATGAGACTCATTTATTTCTAAGAGGTGAAAAAGAAAGCGGGTCACACTCGTGCTCACATTATATAGCAAACAAGTTTTCCAATAGTAATGATACAAGAGTCAATAACATAATAGATCACGGGTGTTACATGCAATATAAGGTTAGTCACTATAATCAAGAGTTGTATGCTTTTGTGCTTCTGCTCCAGCAATAAGATTTAATGAGGCAGAAGAAAATCCACAAACTAGGCCAAAGCCTGCAGTGGTGACTTGAAGAATGGCCGACAAATACCGACCGGCACCATGCCCTGAACGAGCCTGCCTGCATTCACATTTACACAAAACAGTTCTGAAGGAAAAGCAAAGACTGAGTTGGCTGGTGTACCTCTAAAGTATTCGACATGCACAGATAGGTTAGATCAGGACCGTGCTGTGAGTAGCATTTTGCATGTATGCCTAATACCTACACTCAAATCGCTATACTATCACTTGTTTCTTGACACAACATGAACCTAAGAACAAAGCCAACAAATGCGTTCAGCTGCACTACTGTACGAATCCATCTATAGAGAATATGTGTCTCTTTCAGTGATATAACACCATATAAAAGCAGTTAAGTAATTGGGTAAAACAGTCCCCCCTAATGCTCACTGCCAAAAGTGCCCACAACTCTGCCACCTCCCAGAAAGAGAACGTGTCACACTGCGGCTGCAAAACGGGGTGGTGAAGTTGGAGAAGGATGCAATGCCTAGGTGAACAGCTTTACTTGAACACACTTTTAGGCATGCACAAGAGGAACAATAAGACTGCATCCATGGTGCATTAGCCAAGAAGAATCTTTTGGCGCCTTCTTGACCCCTTTGATCGAGTGAAGGACATTGTGGAGGAACTAAAATCTGGATGCAATAGCTCCATTTAAATCCAGATTGGTGGAAGGCATACAGGGTTGAGTTGACTGCTGATGATTGAACTACTTAAATGATCAGCGTCAGCAAAACATTCATTTCATATCTCCATTATATAGGAGTGCAGAGCAGTGTTCCGAGCCACTGAGAACATCAAACCAAATAGACAGCACTCAAGAAATTAAAAAAAAAAAAACTAGCTGAAAGGAAACAAATCATGTATTTTCATTAATGGGGTAGTATGCTATGATATGTCATTTGGCCCCAAAGACCTTTATTTTTCTGCTTTACGCAAGTTTGGGGTTACACTCAACCTGAATAATTCTCTAGAACAAAAGAAAGTCTAGAATAAGACATTTTAGAGACCTGATTTGATCATGTATTTTTCTTTTTTATCAGTTAGCCAACAGTTCTCTTATATGATATACATGTTGTATTTAATGCATGGATTATCCTCAGCCAAAACATTTCATGCCTAAAACTGCTTCAGGGCTCACGGCAGTAGCATACAATGTTTCTTGGTAAAAAACGGTTTCATAATCCACTGCCAATTGTGTGAGGTTGCTATTCTTTTATTCCGTGCCAGTTTGGCTACCCTGTGCTGTGGGAAAAGGACCAGAAAAAAAAAATGTAGGTAACTTTTTTTTTCTGGTTCGGTTCACATGTTCTTTAAACTGTGCAGCCTCGTGGGCTGGGCCCATCCGTTTGCACTTGTATCGAAACAACAATGATGCTTCCTGGCGCTAGAGCCAAGTTCATGTCTCCCTCCTACCAAGACCTACCACGTCGTCCCTCAATCTCCAGCTAGTACCCAAGACACTATTTAAATAGCTATTAGCTTTATGTTCATTTTTTTTTTTTTAACTACCTATTCTTTAATAATTTAAACGACAAATCGTCGTGTATAATCCCTAATCTTTCAAAATTCGGTCCATAAGAAATCATGCGTGCATTTGATGTTCAACTAAAGCAATATTCAGTGAACCTATAAAACTGAACAATATCTAGGCAGTTACTTGTGTAAAGGGGGAGCCCATCTCAGCTCTACCCACTGATATTGGTGCAACAAATTAATGTAATTTCCACATGAACAAACAAGAACATTACAGCACAATCAGGGAGTATAATTAATAAACTTACCCCAGGATCACAGAACACATGCAGATGATCCTGAAGAAGATTGCTGAGACTTCTTGTCCACCGCGTACCCATTCAACCACGGAGGAAAAACACAGGCTTTATTGGAGAGTTTCCTGAATAAAATAGAAAAGTGAAATTTAAATGACACAAAATTGGGATTGAACAAGTTTACATTTAAAGAGTGTATTTTTATCATTCCCACTGTAAAAGTATCTATCAATGGAGTAGACACAACAACTTAATGATTAGTATATCGAACAAACCCAAGACTAGCTTTTTTATAAATCTCTCAAGCAAGACATCTAAAAAATAGAATTAGAATATTGTTTCATTAAATTTAAACATATAGCACAGTTAACAGTTAACCTTGGCCTAAATTGACCCCATACGCTGACTAACACGCAGCTCTAAATGCATGAATGAGCAAAAGCATCCAAGAAATCATTCACCGAACTAAAAAACTGAAATTTATTAGCAAAATGAATAACTCTGCTGAACGGACACCGATGAGCGGCCACTTGTGCACAGCAGGTCATCTGGATTTGGGGTGATATATGTAATCTTGATTCGGGGTGGATTGGTCGCACCTAGTGCTTACCATTATCATGTATCGTACCCTGAACTACACGGCGTAGGCGGGTGCCTTTTTCAAAACTAAATCTTCCATCTTGAGATGCAATTGCACGTGCTCTTGCCCTACTCCAGGCAGACTAAGAGCAAATGGAAGCATATCCAGGACAGCAGAGACAATGCAGATTAGATTATCACAAAGATGTTCGCAGTTAATGTCTGCAAATTAGTAGAATCCGGAAGATTGTCTCGCCATACACCTCAGAGGGCTTCTGCAATCCCAGCAAAGTAGCAGCTCACAGCCAATGGCTTGCAACTAAGTGGCAGCCAGGGGGCACTGCCACGTTGATTGCTCGGCATGAGAGGAGCATGGGCATCATCCATGCTGCCATTCAGCAGCTTTGGTCGTAAAAATGTGCATTTCCGTCACTTCTATGCAAAAATACAGCAGGGATACTTTTGCTGCAGTAAGGCTGAAGAGCAGAATTACAGGTTCTTTTTGCTTCATCTCCTGTTTTCAACATATTGCTTGAAAGCTCAAGCTTTGGCATACAAAGGTTTTTATGGTGCTGGGGAGGAAGGGCTATCTACTATACTCACTGAGCTGACTTCCGAAGCATAATGTGTACTTAATATGACACTTCTCCTGAAGGCCCATATATGCTCCCTTGGATAATGCAAAAAGACCAAATGGTTGGATCCTGTGGAGGGTAAACTAGGCCCTGGCAAGTGATTCTCTTTACATTCTGACGCTACTTTATCCTTTTTTAATTCTGTTCAGTTTGTCAAATACTTTTCATTCGCTAAACAGGCCATGCCGTTTACAAAGATTGAAAACATGTAATTCAATTGCGTTTGCATTTCCTTCAGTATTTTTAAATGTTTTTTTCTATTACGTTTTACCTTAAACACTTCACAAGCATTGGCAAAGGCAACAGCTTTTAACTCGCATTACATAGGCAAGACCTATTGGCTTTGTCAATGCTTGTTTCGAATTACGAATCCAAAAACAGAAAATGATTAAGCAAGTTTGCAAGAGCCCATTGCACACAAACCCTCCAAAATCACCAAAAAGGAATTCTGACGGTTCTGCAATCATGACTCTTACTGTATACATTGTAGGGTACTATAAAACTCAAAGACTATGTTCAAGAACTAAGAATACAACAATTCTCTAGTGTCTGTCAGTCAAGTAAACATACTGTTTATAGGAACATTTAATAAGCTGAATGAATATTCGTAAATCAACAGTAAAAACTGAAGACAAAAATGTAAGCAACAGGGAGTAGCATCTTGGATTGGGGAAAGTTGAAGCCATCCCTTCTCCTCCATCAGCATCGCTGATATTTCAATCATGGCACAAGTGCTTCGCCTGCCCGTCTGCAATCAATCAGATAGCTCTTTGTTGAACCACTTGTGTGTCAGCAGTGGTAGCCCTGCATCACGTCTAAACTCGCTTCTGCATCTAGTAGAAACTTTACACTTTTCTTTTGCTAGTGGCAATTTCTGAGTGCAAATTTACTACTAGATGCAGACTTTGAACGTAAAGTTACTAGAGATCTCCCCACGGTAAAGAACAGGGAAAAATAATTAGGTTTAATTATTCAAAATTATTCAAATATTTTACTGTAAAAAGGAAATGTTAAATCATTTAAAATTATTAAGCTAGAACTGAATAATAAAAAACACTGCAGCACAACTCAAATTAAATGTTAAATTACAGTAAATATATCAAATTGACAATTTAATGTCTTTAGTAAATGCGTTTAAAATAGGTTTAATTTTCATTACACGTTTTATATAATTATCTGTAAACAGATATGTGATTATGAATTTTATTTTAAATTGAACCGAAAGGTTAACACTTAAAATTAGTGTCGTACTGTCCGTCTGAACCGGATGCCCTTTGACGGACTGAAGAAAGCCCTTTAAAATCAGACGAATGGAACGGATGTAGACGTGATGCCTCTGTCTGCTCAGCCTATCAGACGGCAGTTAATAACACGTCTAAATCCAGATTTGTAGTTTTGCCATCTCGGATATTTTAATGCCAACTTGTACATTTTCAGTAAAGTATGCTCTATGGATTATTTGTAGCATAGACCAGTTTGGAAAATAACACTCCGCTTCTGTAACTGATTCAGACAAGCCGTCTTCTGTGATGCAGTTTCGATGAAATTCCCAGTCTAGTTTGTGCTCGTCTAGAAGCGGGGTATAGTTGTTAAAGAGAATGTTTATATATAGTGCTATTGTTCAACACCAATGCTATAAAACAGCCAAGCACAACATGACAACATGTAAACAAACTCATTTGCGTCCAATTAATATTTAATATAAGCCACTAGGGGGCGTAAGTGTCAAGTTTCAAAAGCAGTGATACTGCAAGAAGACAAACAAGCATTGGCATAGCCAATAGGTCTCGCCTTTGGGACCTTAGAAGTGTTTAGCCATGTAAGAGTTGATGTTGTTGCACCAAGGATATTATGCTGCATAACTAAATACTTATAAGGTCCCAAAGGCGAGACCTATTGGAGGGACTAGTGAAAAATGTTTCACAGCAGCATCAGTTTTACCTGGGAAGAGAGTGTTTTCTATTTGCAAAGAAAGGCCAGTGTAGCTGTGATATGATATTGGATTGTACGTAGGTCCATGTAAACCTGAGAGCATACAAAGTAAAAAAATTAATCAGGTTGGAGAGTTTATGTGGGAGTGCACAAGAACACACCTGGCAACAGCTGCTCGCGCCAATCAATTTGACCCTGCAAGTGCACAAAGGGTGCCACTGACCTACAATCCTGCATGCAAAAACCTAGTGCTTCCGTGTCTTGTGCACAGACTGGCACTCAGAAGTCATTTACATTCGGATCACGCACAAGCATCCTTTGTAGTCTAACAAGGCATCCCTCCATTGCAGTGCTGTAAGAGTGATGGTTTAACCTACACCTGCAGGCACCACCTGGACCACAGTGGCTGCCGTTCCTCAAAACACCACCTGTGTGGACCAGGGCAGGCTGGGTAACACGCTCAGAGCACCACCACGAGATGCTTCTATTGGGGCAATAAGGCAGCTTCCGGCTGCACTTCTGAGGGCCGAAAGAGAACCCCATGTGCCCCAGAAGGCTGGATTCTTCTCTGGGGTGACTAATACTGAGCTGAGGCAGAGACAGGCTGCTTTCTTGTCAGAAGATCTGCTCTAAATAGCGCCCTGGGAGGATGCAGATATGCGAACAACTCTATGGTTACTGTTGCTCTCCTTGTGCTTTTGCACCATGTAGGTGTTCATAAACTGCGTGTTTGTACATGCAGAAGTTTGATTTGTTTTATTTAAATCAAGCACACGCCATGTGAACCTGTTGGTGGCTCAGGGAGAAGATCTGCTGATCCTCGTCTTCTAGATTCGTTATTTCCCAGCTGCTACCGAACCCACATGCCCAGCTGGCCCCAGAAGGGAGCTGGACGGGCCAACTTCTGGCACACCGACTGAACCTGCCTCTGCCTAAAACCACACTCCTCCTCACGACCTGCTGTGTAGCTTTAGAAAACATATCTTTACGGTCAGTTAAGAGGCAATACTTTATAGCCACGGTTTTTATTCTAATTTTTAAAAGAGCTGCTCACAGTTGCCTTTCTTGCAGCCAGTAGGCTGCTCCCACGGGATCCTCGCGGAAGGGATGCTTGACACATCATGGGTCACACCAGGCCACAATAAGTGAGCACCACGGCGAGCGATGACTGGGTGTTCCATCTGTTCTGCCAGAGAGAACTTATTTATTTGACCTCGGCAGAAAGCAGAGCCCGGGTTAGGTGGGGAAGGGGAGAGAAGGCACAGTGAAAAAGCATTTAGATTGGTCCAGGCTGGGCGTAGCACACGCTGTATCTTCTGTGTATTGTCTTTAGTGTATTCATCTCATAGGCAGGGGTAGGTCGGGCAACTATTTACTAAATGATATTTATTTATTTGACCTCGGCGGAAAGCAGAGCCTGGGTTAGGTGGGGAGGGGGAGAGAAGGCACAGTGAAAGCACTCGTGCATGTACGGCATCTACCTTGTAGCGCCATCTGTTTGCAATTAACAAGTGCAGCGCAGGCGCGATAATTGGAAACAGATGGCGAAGCTGCTCGCTCCCGCAAGGTTGATGCCGTACATGCACGAGCACTCATTGGAAACAGTGGAGTACATGCACGAGTTTTCCAGTGCAGACCGATTGCAGGAGGTCACTCCTAAGCAGCGCTTGCGCACTGATTAGGCGAGACCTAAAAATGTCAAATTCATGTTTTAAGACGGAGGTTTTGGGAAAACTCGTTTGATATAGTGGCACTTTAGAGGTACTATTGGAAAATACTGTACAAATATTGCAAGAAAGTTGCATCAAGTGATGTTCGACAAACAATTCAACTCCCTTCACCTCACCCCCATGCGTGCATCAATTTCTGTGCATCACTGCAACGTGCTACTGCAGAAGAATGGCACTTGGATCGTGTGGTCTGCCAATCAACTCTCCACACAAAATTAAAAAGTTTAGCTCTGGCATTCTTCGAGCATAAATATTTCAGAAGAAACGCCCACATGCGCTACTCGCTCTCTCTCTCTCTCCTTACCTACACAGTGAGCCAGCATCCCCATACTCCTCCAGACATTGGCTACCTAATAGTGTGTGGGCCTTGGCTTCACCCAGCATCCAAAAACAGTAGTCCCCTCTGTTTCTATGAGCTAGAGAAACGGAACATGAGGAAGGGGGCATGACAGAGGATGTTTTTCAAATGCATAATAAGGGCAATCTTTTCCAATCAATCTGGCATGTGGAATTGATAAAAGTAAGACATTGAACGAGCTTGAAGATAGTTTATGGTTATGACCGGGCACAACCTCAAGCCACATCAAAACCTCAGCAGTCCTTTTAACTGTCACAGACACTCCAAGATAGACAATGCAATGTGCTATGACAAGAAGGGAAGGGGAACAATCAAAAATGGAACATACCAAATGCTATACAAAAGCAGGAGATATAAATACTGAGTGAAGAGAAATCTTTATCAAGTTACCAATCAGTCAAGTACACTAATCGCTATAAAAGTAAAATTGCAACAGGAATCTCAGCGTTTATTGGGTCCATGCCCAAGCTGCATAACATGTCAATGCTGGGTACTGCTTTTATCGGGAGAACTGTGGGCGCACAATTCGGTGTATCACTGCATGTCAATATGAAAATAATATGCATGTTAGCCAGTTTTAACACTTGCAGGAAGACTCAGTTAGAAAAAGTGGTAGGATGTAGGCAATTCTATGCCCCATATGACGTTCCACCAAAACTACAGATTTTAAAAAGGTCTGGTGTTGTCCTGGGTGGCATGCAAATCTGTAACCAAAGCTGCCAACATGGGTGTGCAATTATCTGGAGAGAAAAAAACCTTTGAAGACTGGGGTAATACCTGCGATTTTGGGCGGCTTCATTCCCATTCAAACAAGAGATATTGTTTTTGATCTAAAGAGGGTTGGAACCACAGGATGACTGGAACTCTGCAATTGCAGGTAAGATAAACTTTGTTAGAACAGCTGTGGTTGGCGAGCAATGGTCACGTGACCTGGAACGTGAGGCGAGCGGGCAGAGAGGCAGGGTAGCGCGGTGCGGAGCAGTCCCGGTCCGGAGAGGAGAGCCAACAGCAACTATACTATACTGGTGAGCGATTGCTGGCGAGCGTTCGCCGGTGCGGGAGCGCGGCGGGGGTTGGAGCTACGTGGGGGGTTTCAGGATTGCCTTGCGCTCACCCCATGCCTGTCCTATCTGTGCCTGCGCCCATGTACGCACTGGTTCTGCTAGAGCCTAAGCACTTACACCAGCCCAGCACTCAAGCCCACTTCCGGCATTCCGTGCAATGTCCGCTCAGGCCACCTTGCCAGCTTTACTTGTCTGTTCCGGTGCTCATGGCTTTTCATTGCCTCCTTCCATCACACACTGCTTTCCTGCTGCACAAACGCAGTGTGCCACAGACCCCCAGCCAGCCAGCCTCGTACCAGATACTGCAACCACTGCTTCAAGAAGCCTCAATAAGCACAGAGATACAGAAGGGAGGAGCCCTCCCCTGCAACTGCGGTGGCTGAGACAGCAGAGCCTCGGGCCTGCAGAGGTAGTCCGCCTAGGGGTGGGAGCAGCTTGTAGCCAAGGCAGGCGTTTGCTCCCAGCTAGCTGCCAGGCCAACAGTCTGAAACAGCCAGTACTCAGGGGTGGGGTACAGCAGGACAGCTAAATTAATGGCAACAAGGCCTCAGAGGACGCCAGAGAATTAACCCCCGGACCTCACGCAAGCTTTTCATCAATGAGCAACTTGGACGACCACCTGGAACGCCCCCCATGGAGATCACAGAGACCAACAGATCAAAGGAGAGGGAACTCGGGTGGCGTTCGCCGAAGACCAAAAAGACCCAAATATAAGACCTCAGGCATTTCAACAGCCGCTAGGAAAATTGGCTGGAAAATTGCCCTCCGAGCATCGCCACAGAGCAGGGCGGGGATCATGGTAAAAGGAGGCAAAAGGCATCAACCAGGAGGGAGCTCCAGACGACTACTACAGGAGTAGACAACCATGAAAAATAACCTCTAAGCAACGCCCAAAAACAATCTAAGTGGAAAGGACGGCCAACCAGTGAGAAACGCAGAGACTCATCCGGACAGTGGGGACACAACGCTCTCTAGAGGCCGGTCAGGGTGCCGACGATGGCACAGCATGGGGCCCACATAGAACACACAAAACATACACCACCACCATTTACAGCATATCCCTACTGACAAGTGGGGAAGAGAACAGTGTGATTTAGCTCTCCTCAGAGCTGACAGCTACGCCATGTATCGAGCGGGGCTGATCTAGGGAGTCACTCAAAGACCTTGAGTCCAAGCCCGTCCCACATGACAACAGAGAGGGTCCCAAGGCCAGACAAACTAGGCTTGCAAGATAAAGTCACCGTGGTGGATCAGCAACACAATAGAATTGGATCCTCTCCAAACTAGCACCCAGAACTCAAATGGGTGGGAAAACGCCGACAGAGAGACAGCCCTAAGACAGTCCCCAGGGGGAAAGCAGCAACAGGCTACCTGGTCGGTGGCAAGAAGGGTCCTAACCGATAGGTCCGAATACAAGCAGGAGGAATGCACAGAGATCAGTGAGGTTGACTAACTAACAAAGCAATTGGCAGTCTTCGATTAATGATACGCTCATGGCAGCCACAAATGCCCTCAATTGGCAGTCACATAAATTAGAGGTCCAAATGGACACAACGCAAACTATAGCCTTGGCCATTGCAAATATAAGCCTCAAGCTAGAAATACTAAAAAAAAAAAAAAAATAAAAAAAAAAAACCACGGACTGCCATTGCAGAGTCATTGAGGAAAAACTCTCAACTTTCCCGGAAGTCTTGACCACGCTAATTACGGACTTGAAAAAACTTAGCTTAAGTAACGCAGGAAATATCACCTCAGAAACAAAGGCCGAAATCACGGCCACAGCAGAAAGCACAGAGGTGCAAGGGACACAATCCAGCTCATTAACTCCAAGGAAAGAAGCCAGCCCAGAGGTGTCCCTAGCGATTGTCAACCACAACAGAGCCCAGGTAAGACAACCACGAACAGGGCAAATAGAACCAACAGTCTCAGTATCTACTTCACCGTCAACCTGAACCCTAAGAATGCTCACAATTTGCTAAAATAGAGTATTAGCAGCCAGAATCAATGGGTGGATACATTGCAAGAACTCCCTGGGACCAGGTACATCAATAGTCCAAGGTCCGCCACAATGGATAGCAAGCCCCTGTTTAGACAAGAGAAAAAAAGACTAAAGAAGAGACAAAAAACAAACCGGCAAATTGAAGCTCAAAGGATCTGGGAGCATCCACCCATGGAAAGAAAGACTACTCCCACAAACGAAATTCCTAGCATGAAGCCTTTTTCCGATTTTTGAAAAACAGAGAAGAACCTCCACGAGGAACATACAAATTCATGTTTCAACACCATTTGAGATTGACAAAGTACGTAGGAACTCAATCCCCGATCAATCTCATGACGGCACAGTCAGGGCCAACCCAAGGGGCAGCGGGGACCAGTCCGAAACCTGCGCCCATGCTCGAGGAGAGCAGAGGAAGCCAGAGACGAACAAGACTTCAGGGCACAGACGTCGCCTGTCAGGCGTCGCAGGAAGAGCGAACAGAACGCAAGGAAACGATCATAGAGGGAACAGGGTCTGAGAGAAATGGAACACCAACAGAGCAAACCAAAGCGCATTCAATAGAGAACAGAGCCCCAGGAGTACAGTCAAACACTGAACAGAACTACATGATACATTCACAGAAAGTCATGTTTTGCTCCCAGTTTCCCGGCATACTCGCAGATAGAAGGAACCCCAAATACGGAGGCTCCGTAATCTGCTAAATACCATTTTTGAAATCGGCGAACAGAATGACATTCAGCCTTTTCATCTTCTCCGTATTGTTCCTAACTCTGAAAATATAAAAATATAAAAAGTGACATCCGGTCACTTACAGATATCACTGAGCTACTCTGCTTGTCCAGGCGACGCCCATTTTCATTCTTCTATTGCCTAATAGGCATACAGTATATCATTATCAAAACTACAAGACATAGTTTTTACCTATCCATTATGTTTTATCAGCGTCCTTTTGCCAATGTCGTTTGAGATTACTTTAGAAATATCGCAAAGTCACTATTGACTGTTCAACATTATAGGTCTCTTATCTATATCAAGAATTCATCAACAGTCTTTACTGCAGAGGCAAACAAGAAAATAAAATGATTTAAGTGCACATCCTTTTATTTTTCACCCTGCGGCGGTCTTGGGGCGGGGGCCACAGCACTGCAGCAGGGCGAGGAGGAGTGGTGGGCCCTGCTGTCCGTGTACATGACCATTTGGGAGGCCGTTTGAGGCCAAAGAAACAGTCATGTGCACTGACATCTCTCCAACCCAGCAGTTTTGCTGGGTGGAGAGATCACCACGCATGGGGTCCCATGTCCCGATAGAGCGCTAAACCAGTGCGTTCCGCCCAATCCCTACGCTGCTCTCATGCTGGGAGCAGCATTGGGATTGGCCGCAGGGAAAGCTGGGAGCTTCAGCCTGTGACAGAGGAGAACCTCGGGGGCAGCGCAGTGAGCAGAAGACCGTCAGATACCTTTGGAAAAACAAAAATAAATCAGCTCCTTCACACTGCCCCCCCCCCCCCCTGTGCTGCTGGTCCCCTTCCCCGAACCATCACATTTTCTTTACATCAGCCGCTACTGGTGAGCCAACTTTTATGGCCTGGTTTTTACTGGCAATTTCCCCAATATTGAACAAAAAAACAACAAAAAACCACTGCCTACAACAAGTTCAAATCCATACCTTTGTAAAAACATGTATACAGCATGTCTTTACAACTTCAAAACTGCCCCAATTTGCAAACATGACACACTTTCAGCTATCTAATTCACTAACTGGGGCCCACTTATATTTTGGGGCCAGGGCATATTTTCTGTCATAGTCCCACTCTAGAAGTCCCTCTCCCAGATCCAACTCCCACTGCTTTATCTCTCCGAAGCCCCCAACTACATCCACTACTCCTTCAGTACCTGCAAATCAAAGAATGATGGTCAGCTGTTAGCTAACGTGCAATCGCTGCATCCTAGGGAGATGCTAGCGTTTTGGGGCAGACTTGTCCACAAAGTTTGCCCCCACTTTGCTCCCTCATGCCCTCTAACTACAATGATGCATGAGGGCTTCAATGTATGCAGAGTAGCATACACCGCTTAGCAAAGAACTGACACATGCATTGCAGTAGAAACCAAACCGGAGTTAACTATTGGTTTGTAGCATGTCTCCTAATTGCACCACACCAAGAACATCTGTTATTATCAAATGCACTAGCCTTTTACTATTAAACCGTTGCATACACTTTGAAGCATCCAAGTCCAAGCTTTAATATAAACATTGTGGGAGAAGGAATACTACTAGATCTACAACTGAAGGAAATAACTGCATTTCGCTCGGCAACCCTGGTTTCAGACAAAATAAATATCTTGCTGCCATTAGCTGAAAATGAAACAAGAGACAAGGTAGGAAAATTGGGCCAAACTTAAGTGGAAACTAGAGAATCAACAGTACCAAGTAAAAAGGGTACGCAAACCAATGAACGTCTTTTAAAAACAAAATTACAACAAACATTTAGCATCCAAAATATTTATTAAGTGCAACACCTGCTGGGGACAGATCGTGCTTTACTGATGTATTACATAGCAATGTGAACACCATTCAAATTTTTTTTTACAATTTGTTTATATGTCTTGTATTGGATTCACCTACTCGCCCATACCTTCTTCCCCTTGCAATGCTTGAAGGTCTGCTAATTACCCCCCCCTCCCCCTCCATGAGGCTGACCAAAGGTTAGGTGAGGCATAAATGACAGATTGTCTATTTATTAACTTTTGAAAACCCTTAACCACTGACCGTGCGCAGTCCGTCTCACCCACCACTCCCCCCTCCCCCTACAAAGATGACCATCATATGCACAACGTGTGTTTACTCTCACCACCAGACACCAGTCTCCACTTCCTCCACACCCAGATCCCCTAATGCAGACACGAACCCTCTACGATCACATACACTGCTCCAGAGCAGTTTCTAGCCAGCCTCTCTCACTAGCTAACACCAGTTCAAAGTGCACCAACCCCCGAAGTCAATGCAGCACTCTACTGCACATGCTCACTACGTAAGCACGCACAGAAAGTGCCCTTCACGAACAGGGAGCATGTGAAGTACAATGAGCTTGATGGGAGAAGCTGGTTCACCACCAGGTAGAGCCAATACATTGCATACACCCACAAGGGCCATCCATACCAGTGAACTAGTTAAACCAGCATAGCCTCCACCTACCGCTGTCCTCGCACTCTAGGATGGAGGGGAGGTAGCTCTGGGGTAAGCTTGGTGGTAGTCTAAACAAAACATAAAATGAACACCACTGGGGGAGGGGCAGAGACTACACCACAGCAGCTCAGCCATTTTTAGGATGTGTCAATACTTCTGGACGCCGTAGCCATCTTCAGAGTACAACAATTTAAGCATGTCCTGCCACATAAAAAACATTTTTTTTAAAATTGATTTTATACAATGTCATATATTAGCAACTATACAAAGATTTCACAGGCAAATCATTAGACAACATATTAACAAGAGTATGCGTGTTTCATAGAGCTGCATTCTACATATTGTTACTGTTGAATAGGGTAATAACCTCTTGGTATCAACTTATGCAATTTTGCGATTTACTTCCCAAGTATCTTCCATTAACCACTACTAACAAACAGTCCCAAACATCCCACCCCCTTCCCTCCTTCCTGGCTCATCCCCGCTCACGATTCAATCTCTGGATTCAGTCTTAACTCGCTATATACGTCATATTGGGGTCTGTTATGTAGTGGCGCAAACCGAATCACTTGGTTCTTATCTAGAATGGAACAGGGAAGAAGATCCTGCCTCTGTGGCTGTTGAGGGGTGCATATCTCTGCATTTTACGCTTAAGAAATTTCAACGTGACTTATGTATCTATCATTATATCCCATTCCATAGAAATCTGTGTCCTCCCTCCAAATAACTGCACTTTCAGCTCTGCTCCAACTTACTGCCTCCTCATGCCATGTGTGTATGATTTCGGGCAGGTTGATTTTCATCTCATGGTAATGGAGCGCGTTGCTATAAGCAGAGCAAGGTCTGCAATCTAAGCTGCAATTTTTGCACCTTAGGGCAGTGGTACAGGCCCAATATGCAGCGTTCCATTGTGTCCCAGTTAAAAATTCCTGGACATGTTCAGAGCATATGCAGTAATCCCCATCCTCAGTCTTGCAATTTGGGCAACAAACCTGGATTTCAGGGTATATACAATTTATACAGTGTGGAGTGAGACAGCCCCTATGTAATAGCATATATTGTATCAGTTTGATTTTAGCGTTAGGGGACACCTCCTTACGAAATTCTAGAAGAGAGGACCAGTCTTTGTTCGTAAGGTCCCTTCCCAGATCTCTACACCATTTCTCCCTTAACACTAATAGGGATGTAACCGCGTGTGCTCGGGCACCCCCGTATAGCAATCGTATAAGATGACAACATCCGCCCATCAAATATACAGCATATATCAGCTTGTGTGTTGGGGGTTCTTCACCATCTGGTGCCCAATGCTTCTTTATGTATCTGGTTATGGCTGCATGTAAAATAAAGAGTGTGCCGAACTCCCTCACTCCGAGCAAAATTTTCGTGGTCCATCAGTGTCCCACTCTCAAAGAATGCGCCTGCCTTAGACACCCATTCTCGTAACCACCCGCTCAAGGTCCGTCTAGTGACCAACCCCATGGGCGTGGGAATTCCGAGTAGTGGAGTGTTAGGGGAGTCTTTGATTGGTGTATTGTAGGGACTTCTTCCAATACTAAGAGCTATCCGTAATAACAAGGGGGGGAATTTAGGGGGAATCTTACGTTGTGGTAACAATAAAGTGTATAGGTTACCCCGTTGTAGGGTATGTGCTGCGTAGCCCAATTCGTTTAAGTTACGTCCCGCAAGCCAATATGATAGCCATTGCAGTTGACTTGCATAGCAATATGAGCGGAAGTCAGGTACACTGAGGCCCCCTCTAGCCATCCCCAACTGTAATTTGGGCAACTCAACTCTTGTACGGCAATGTCCCCAGATGAACGTCACTAGGAGTGAATCCAGTGTTTTAACAAGCATTGGCATAGCCAATAGGTCTCGCCTTTGGGACCTTATTAGTGTTTAGCCATGCAACAGTTGCATAACTAAATACTTATTATTATTAGGAGATTTATAATGCGCATAGCTGCCACAGCAACGAGGCGTCCCAGAGCAGCAGCAAGAAACAGAAGCGAGAGCTAGAACAATTCACAGTAGTTAAATGGTTGAAAGGGGGATAAGCCAAGTCTTCAAAGCCTTACGGAAAGCCAGATGGTTAGGAATGATTCTAATAGAAGTCGGAAGTGAGTTTCACAATTTGGCCTCCAGGTAGCGGAAAGAGCACCCCCCAGCCCTGGCCCTCCGCACTCGCGGAGCACAGACCAAAGATTGTTCAGCAGAACGCAGTGAGCGCTCCGGTACATAAGCCTCCAACAAATGTGAAAGGCCCGTCGGAGCCTTCTTTGCTAAAGTCTTGTGAGCTATATATAATACTTTAAACTGTATCCGCTTACACACCGGCAGTCAAAGAAGTTTAGGAAGCACCTGGGCGACTGAGCAATGCTTAGGTAGTGAAACCAAAATTCGTGCTGCTGCATTCTGGACCCTCTGGAGGCGGTTTACGCTAGCCCTAGTAGCTCCCAGATAGAGGCAGTTCCCATAGTCTAATTTAGAGAGAACAGACGCTTGGACAATAGTCTGCCGTACCGAGGGGGGGGGGGGAGGGAGGGGGGGGGCGGAGAGGAAGAAACCGAGCAATGGCTTAAGACCCCGCAGGAGGCCGAAGCAAACCCCAGCGACTGCCTTAGTTAGTTTCTCGAAAGTCATTCCCCGGTCAAACCATATCCCCGAGGACTGGGGCAGGTTTTAAACGGTCCGGCCAATGGAGATCAGTCCATAGCTCCCTATCCTTCCCGAATAGCAGGATTTCGGATTTCCCGGAGTTCAGCTGAAGGCAGTTTACTGCCATCCAGTCAGAGATAGGCAGCAGATCTTCCCTAAAGTTATTTAAATTGGTGGTACATTTCTTAGAGAAGGCTATCATCAATTGGGTATCATCAGCATATGATACCAATGACAGTCCCCTTCCCTTAGCCAGCTCCGCCAATGGGCTGACAAAGATTGAATAATAATGGGCTTAGTATAGAGCCCTGTGGTACCCCCTGGTGTAGCGCATATTTTTGTGAGGCAAAGGGAGGTGCCGAGACCTGAAAAGATCGGTCTGATAAAAATGACAATCGAGGCCAAGGCCAGGTCCCTGACCCCAATATCCTGCAGGCGTTTCAGGAGTATTTTATGAGATACCGTGTCAAATGCGGCACTTAAGTCCAAAAGGACCAGAGCCGCTGAATCGCCTACGTCTAAATGGCTTTTATTGTTTCCAACACAACCAACAGCGCAGATTCAGTGTTGTGCCAGGGTCGAAAACCGTGTTGTGTGGAGTCAAATAAGGCATATTGCTCAACAAAGCCAGCCAGGATGGAATTAACGCGCGCCTCCGTCACTTTAGCCAGAAAGGGTAATTGCGAGCTGGGACGATAATTTCCTGGTTCGGAAGTGGCTAATGAGGGTTTTTTTCAACAGAGGGACGACTTTAGCATGTTTCCAAGCTCGTGGGACTGACGCCGTAGACAGTGACCGGTTAACCACGTCCAGGCACACCTCTGAGATGGAAGAATAGAGCTGACGGAAACGGGTGGGAGTCACTGGGTCAGCTGGAGAGCCAGATTTAATTTTTGAGCATAGGGCAACAAACTCCAAAGGCGTGATGGAAGGAAATACCACCAGACTACGGCCATCCACCGTCTCACCCCTAAATAAATCCGCCTCTGCAGACAAGGGAATTACTTGCGGGAGTCCCTGATAGATCAGTTCCACCTTATTGATAAAGTGTATGGCTAGCTCATCACATTGGTGATTGGAGGCAATCGGAGAAACCCCATTGCCGCCGGGATTCCTCATGTCACCCAGTAAGGAAAAAATAGTCTTGGCTGGGTTGGAGCTCCCCAGAATTTTGCTGGCCACAAAATCTGCCAAAGCTCTACGAATATCTTTATGGTATAACTTAAGGGCTGTTCGATATTCCAGTTTTGCAGTCACATCATAAGTGCGTCTCCAGACGCGCTCCAACTGTTTACAGCCCTTTTTGGCTAGGGAAAGGGCGTCATTAAACCACGGATTAGATGGGCCGCGACCTTGCCTTCCCCATTTAGCAGGAATGTGAATATCCAGGCCCGCCGTCAGCCAATCAGGATAGCACTGATTCGCTGCTTCTGCGCACGAGGGTAGCTGAGGTTGGTGGCTAGCTAACCAAACAGAGAGAATCTCTGGGTTAAACCTATGCCAAGCGCGTTGCAGGGTCTTCGAGGGGCAGCTAAATTCAGCTTTAGTCTGAAATTGCAGGGAAAAAGGAGACCAAAAAATGGTCAGTCCAAGCCTGTGGGATGGGAGTGCGCATTATAATTTGCGGGAGATTAGAAATGACTGGATCCAATACATGACCAGCTACATGAGTAGCCTCAAGCACATACTGCTTTAATTGAAAGGCTTCCAGGTCTGCCAAAAAACTGCCAATGTCCACTTTTTCAGTGTTTTCAAAATGGAGGTTGAGATCACCCAGAATAGTAAAATTGGCTGCCTTGCTAGCAAGGTGATCCACTTTATTTAATAGGTCTTCCCTAAAACTGGTTGCTGAACCGGGAGGCCTATAGATCAGGAGACCGGCCAATGAAAAATTATGTTTTAACCTGATTTTAAACGAGGCACATTCACAGCCCTCTATAGGTTCACTCTCCAAACAGACCATAAATGCTTCCTTGGCTACCATTGCTACCCCACCCCCTCTCCCCACCTCCCTATTCAGAGTTTTCAATACATAGCCCGGCGGGAGAGTCAGCCAAGGTATTGCCACGACGTCCTGGTTAAGCCAGGTCTCTGTAAGAAAGAGAACATCTGGAGACTCGTTGGATAAAAGACCAAAGACCGCAGCGTGATGTTTTATCAAGGAGCGGCAATTAAGGCTCAAGAATTTAAATTCCTTAAACCCGAAAGGATACATAGTCCTCTGGGCCGGGGTCAATTGAAACGAGCAAAATTTACAATGAAAAGATAGTTCATGCGGGAGCCAGGGAGATGAAGGGCAGGTGGAGGCCAGGGCAATAAGTTCCTCCCGTGAATATAAGGTGGAATCAGGCGTGTTGTGTCACCCGGAGTACCTGCGCCGATCCGGCGCGGACGGGCGCAGACTGGCTTGCCTTAGGCGCGCCTTCGGCGCGGTCGCGGTAGTGTGAGCATTTATGGGCGTCTGGGAGGGTCCGGCCGGGCAACTACACCACCAACCTCCCCCTGTCCAAGATGGCGGAGCTACAACGACAGTCTCGGGGAAGTCTATGCAGAATCCAAGCCTCTCCCACCGCCCGTAATAACACTATGCTGATGCAGGTAAGTTTAAAAAAAATGCTTACAAGTATAAGACACAGCGAGTAAAAAAACGAATAAAACGAGGATAAAATAACGGAATTAAAAATAGTTATAAGGTCCCAAAAGCGAGACCTATTGGCTATGCCAAGCGGCCGTGCAAGTGATCGCGATCAAACATCAAAGCGGCCACGCAGCGGCGAAAGTAAATCGCGGTCAAGCGTGGCGCGCCCGCGCACATGCACTGTAGCTCTAGGCTGGCCTGGTAGCACTTTTTGGAGCCCTCTCAATAAGTCTCGCCAGACCAGCGCATGCGCTGGGTCAGGCGAGACCTAAAAAGGGAGAAAGGGATCATTACTGGCAGACGTGAAGTAATATAGTAAGCGAGGAAGAACAACCATTTTGGAGATGGCTATTCTACCCATCCCAGAGGGGCAACGACACCCAAAAGGAAATTTGGTTGCGCAATGACCTAACCGCCTTCGTAAAATTGCCCTCCAATTAGTCCGATGAGGATCTATATATCTGGACTCCCAAATATTTAAAGGTGTTTGGGGCAACTGTGATAGAAAGCTGTCCAAACCTGATGGACTCTGGGAGCTCCTCTGGGGCAAAAAAAATAATGCATGGGACTTTGCTTCTTTATTCAAACTGTTACATATACTCGGTATGAGCTCCAAGTCATTCGATAAGTCACTAATGTACAACATAAGGTCATCCGCATATGCAGACCGCACATGCGTTAACTGTCTACCCGTATCCCCACTCCCTCAGCCTCCATGCTGAGCTTAATAGCAAGGGGCTCCAGCACTAACACAAACAACAATGGTGCCAGCGGGCAGCCCGGTCGTGTGCCCAGACACACCTGGTATGGTTGTGAGACGTGGGCCATAGGGTCTGTGTACAGTAGTCTGTCCCAGTTTACATAGCCAGGCAGGATGCCAAATTTATCCAAAGCCATCATCATATAATCCCAATTAAGGGTATCAAAACCTCCTATGTCTAACAGTACGTTAGTGTGTGTGTACTACCTTTGGGAGGGGCGTGGGGGGGGGGGGGCTAGATTATTTGAGCTATAGTGTCTTCTTCGATTCTTAAGTTGTCTCCAACTCTGCAAGGCGGCCCATGTGATTCCTTTCAGCCCAGGAAATCGTTCACAGTCTGTGGGGTAATAGTGGGGGACAAAGCAAGACTATTCTGAATCTGAGTGCATGGTGGTGTCCTCTGAAGATTCCGGGAAGGAAAGGGGGTTAGAGTCTCTGAATGTCGCGGCTGCAGCTATCGCAGATTCCCTGCCTCTCAAGGCCTGTTCCGGAGATGGGCTTTTCGCATTGGTTTTGTGGATCGAATTAGTGTTGTGTGTTCTTCCTCCAGCAGCCGGTTGGGACCCATGGTTCGTACCCTGTGTTGTTCTCTCCAATGTTTGTGAGGGGAAGGTGGCCTCTATCCAGTCCCCTAGGGCCTCTGGGCTCTCGAAAAAGTGTTTTTTGTTCATGTATGATTTTCAGTCGGGCAGGAAATAACAAGGCGTATTTGAGATCAAAGGTTGTACATTTTCTTCTTGATACGAGCCCTTTTGTCGTTGGACCAAGACTGTGTATTCCGCGTACAAGGAGATGCAGTGGTTTTCATATTGGATAGGGGATTGGTCCCTGGCAGCCTGAAGGAGGGTGTCCCGGTCTTTATATTTCAATATGCGTGCTATCATAGGGCGTGGAGCAGCACCCGCTGGTGGCTTCCTTGTAGGGATTCTGTGGGCTCTCTCTACACAGAATAGGTTAAATAAACCCTCTGGGCCACTCACTCACACAGCCATTGTTTTATGAAGGGCGTTGCATCCAAGCCTTCGCAGCGCTCCAATAGGGCTATTATTTAGACATTATTCCTCCGTGCCCCGCCTTCAGCTTCCTCGACCCTTTCCTGCAGACCGGACACCTGGCACTGCAGCTGCGCTATTTGCATTGCATAGTCTTTAGGCTACGGTAGCAGGTCTGTTAAGAGTGACTTGTTGCTTTTCGCCATAGAGGTCAACTTGTCATGATCAGCCTTGAGAAGTGTAAAGCCGGTTGTCAGGGAGCCTATTTGTTGCTCTATTGTCTTTCTTGACTCTTACTTCTTGCAGAATCCGGTCTAAATTGTCTGGGGCGGTCTCCATGTTAGTTGGTGGAATGCAGCTAATCAAGGGTGTTAGACTGGTAGTATCTGTGTTGGTCCGCTGCGTCGTATCAGTGGCCACCAACTCTGGTGCTTGCCCTTTGTGCATCCCATAATATATGGACGGTGGGGTCAATCACCAATCTTATTTGACTGGTCACAAATTGTAGTGCCCACAGTTTGAGAAATTCAGGTGTTTCTCAGCTTCTTTGATTGATGCATACCATGAGGTCACTATGTACCACTTGTTCTCCCGTAATTGTGCAAATAGGGGGAACTTCGTGACCATCGAAATATTGACTGGGCATAGGCACCAAGTCGGGTCAGGGGGCCCAGGCAGTTCCTCTCCGTGCTTAGTTGCACTATTACTGAGGGTTATGTGTTCTTTGCAGCGGACAGCCCCTGAGAGTTAGTGAGGACATTCTCGTCAACACGTTCAAAGTAATTGACTATCAGCCAATACAGCGCCTCATCTGCCTGATCACTGTTCATACATGGGCAGGTATCTCCCATTTACTCAGTACTAGTGCCAGTGATCAGGCTCACGAGGCCTCAAGGCATCACATGTGTCAGGCCGCCAAGGCAGTTCAATGGCCTGACTTGAGCTGTGAGAAATGCACTCTCCACTAGTGTGGGGTCATCTGCTGGCTTTCCAGCCACAGCCTCCTGGTCACACCATCAGCAAATCCCCCCCCCCCCCCCTCCGGGGCGTCCCAGGTGCTTAGGCGCACGCTGCCACATCAGGCCCTGCGCCCCCTGGTGAGCAGTTCAATGTGGGGCCAAGGCTGCGCAGGCCGCCACAGTCCCAGATAACCCAGGCCCGAGGGAGGCAAACTCACGGGAGTGCCGCGCTGAACAGCAAGCACCTCGGCGCGTCCAACTCACTGCAAAGCAGGTCAGTGCCCCAGGATCCACAACATAGCCCGGTGCCCCTCTGGTAGATCAACAAGGGGGGGGGGGGGGGGGGGGGAAGAGGGGATATCCATCCCGCTCCGCTCAGCTTCCCAGGACAGCGGGGGGCACGTCGGGCAGGGACCACAGGCACGTATGCTTAGCCTGGGCACATTATGGGTGGGGAAGTCACTCCGGTGCAGTGTCCCTCTATGAATCGTGCGAGGTCGCTGCGAAGCTCACAGCCTAGTTGTACAGGAGGGGGATGGGCGGTAGGCCGCCTCAGTCGGAGGCGGGTCGTGTTACAAATCTTTCGGGCAATCACGCAGTAAGGCTGTGCGGATCTCTGGTGTTATTCTCACGTACCTCCAGGCCCGCGGGGGTGACGGCCCGCTCCCCCACGGGACAACACGGGCCTCCAAGTCAGTGCACAGGGCCCAGAGAGCACGCCATTCTCACCCTCATCGACTGTTTTCGTGTCTTGGACTGCGCCGTGCGGCCTCGCACCACCTGTTCTGTGCATGCCCAGCGGGGGAGGTCTGCATACTGGATGTCCCCCAGCTTCATAGATATTTGCCAAATAATTAGGTCCGGTCGTAGAGCTCCGCTATATTGCGGCCGCCATGTTCAGCAGTTAGCCATGCCCCCTCATGTCCTGCCACATTATGCTAATCCTGCTATTGGCACATTCTGCATGATGTTCAATTTCTTTTCCAATAGAAGCCAGTAATGCTGTCTCTGAGCTTACAATGCCACAACAGGGGCGTTGTGCGAGAGCACGTCAACAGCAGGACTGTTTTCTCCTGAGTGCGCTGGTTCTGGGGTAAGACTGTTCCAAGGCAATCTGCAGTTACTTTGCTTGAATTGTGGCAATTAAATCTTTTCCCTGCGGTGTACATAACCCACCTTTCATCTGGACCCATTGTAAAGAACCCAGTATACCCCTTTAGCAATTGACTGACTCTCTAGGTAGTGGATCAGAGCAGTCCAAGGTAGACTCAGGGGACCGGTGTGGCAGAAACTATGGATTTTGCAAAGCCCACAATAACCACAAGTATTGTTATTGTTTTTCCTTTTAAAAATGAATAGGTACTTTAATTCAGATATAATTAAATAATAAACATAAAACTACAGATGTATGCAATGTCACTGAATTCTATCTAGCCTGGCTGATGAGGGGCGATACCCTAAATCCAGTCCTAGGATGCTTGCTTCCAGTCTAAGGAGGACCTGGCTTGGAAGTTCGGGCCGGACTGTAACCATGCAAAGCAGGGTCAAGACTGAATTACACATGGCTGGGTCCAAACTTGGTTGGCGCGGTAAGCAAAGTAAACCATGGCTTAAACCCAGATCTGTGGCTAGGGGTGAATGTTTGTATTGTTCAGTCTCCCATCCATCATCTGCTCTTTTTGCAATGAAAATCAGCCCTCTAATCAACCCTGAAAAATCGTTATTTGTAAGAAGGTATGTCTGGGTTACTTATTATACAAAGCTCCTTTCCATGGTCACGGACAGTTTACAATGTAAAATCTGTTCCTATTGCATTTGTCAGATAGCCCTCAATGTGAACTCCAGAATTAGAAAATTACACCAGGCGAAGCTTCTTCTTACTGTTTTTGACAAAGGGTTTGCAGCAACGTCTACCTCGGTTATGAAAAAATTAAGTACATCATAGGAAGCTATCAAAACTGCTGTCTAATCACATGAATGTAAAGATGATCAACAAAAAGGCAAGGCCAACACCCCGCTCTCTAAATTGATGGATAATTTATTTGTGATTATAGGAACTCTACTTCCAACTCAAGCAGTCTCTAGCCAAATCTAACAATAGGTAGAGGCTTGCAGACTCCTTTCCAAGCCAAAGACGAGGCAATTTCACACTTGAACCTTGAATGAACTGGCAGCCTGTATAGTTTAGTTGGTCTACTGACTTACAGAATAGATTATGCCATAGAACAACAGTTTTTCAGCACACCTGGAAACGCTGAATGTTACAATAATTTGTGAAGAGGTCACTGCATGGTTTATCATCTCATTCGCCCTTTTGAAAGTACCCGTCAGAACTAGTGCTAGGAGGCTTAGCACCCACAACAAACATTGTATGGTATTAATTATTTATTGCTGATAAGTATGAACCGTGCCATTAATATGCTGTAATGGAAGTCAACTAGGTGCTAGACAGTGTACAGCAATAATAGCAAAACTTACTAGAATTTATCTTGGATTTGAAAAAGAGAATCAGCGTGCTCCACAAACATGTGAAAGAAGAGAAGGCAGCCCCTGGGAGTAAATTGCAGGACAGCAGGTAATCCTGCTGCCGGCTTTAGGAATAGACAAACTCACAGGATCCAACCAGTGCACATAGGCTGCATTAGGAGTAACTTTGAAAAGCTGGAGGTTCTTTGTAAGAAAACGAATAGTTTACCTGTCGGTGTAGTTTTGCAGCTTGAAGATCTTTCTGGATTCACTATGCTGTGCATTATTCCGCGATCTGGTGGTTGGGTCCGGATTTGTAGTCTCCTTTGTTTTTTGGGGTTTTTTTTCGTAGCCCAGGTGGGCGTCGACGTCCCACCATTTGGTGTACCTCTCGTGACGTCGGCGTGCTTCGAAGTCCCACCTTTGGGGCACCATCTTTTTAACCCTAGGCGTTTTAGTAATTTCCCTTTTATATATCCTTTCAGTATTATCTTGTTATTTTAGTCTTTGTCCTTCCACCCTTTTCTCCTGCCTCATCTTCCTGGCGGAGGTGGGTGGGTTCGCTAGTGAATCCAGAAAGATCTTCAAGCTGCAAAACTACACCGACAGGTAAGAAACTATTCATTTTGCCGCGTGAATCTTTCTGGATTCACTATGCTGTGCATAGATTTTGTAGCGGTTTCTTATCTCTGTGGCGGCTGGGTGGAAGATGAGCGTTGGTCGTTGAATATATGTTGGAGCACCTTCTGTCCTACTTGTGCTTCCTTGTTCATCTCTATATCCACGCAGTAGTGCTTGGTGAACGTGTGCACCGAAGCCCATGTTGCCGCCAGGCATATGTCTTGAATGGGTGTATTTGCCAGAAAGGCAATTGTTGCTCCCTTCTTCCTTGTGGAGTGGGCCCGTGGCCCTTCGGATAGTTCTTGCCCTGCCTGTTTGTGGCAGAATTGCATTGTTAGTGCAATCCATCATGCGATGGTGCCTTTTGTCACTGGTCTACCCAGGAAGCTCGTTGCGAAGGACACAAAAAACTGCTTCGTTTTCCTGTGTTCTTTGGTTCTCTCGATGTAGTGCATCACCATCCTTCTAGCATCTAGAGTGTGCAGTGTCCTTTCTGCGCTTGTTGCTGGGTTCTGAAAGAAACTTGGTATTTGAATTGTCTGATTTATATGGAATGCTGACACCACCTTTGGCATGAAGTGTGGGTCCGTTCTCATTACGACTCTGTCCTTGTGTATCTGGATGTAGGGCTCTTGCAGCGTTAGCGCTTGCAGCTCGCTTAGTCTGCGCAGTGAGGTTATTGCCACCAGAAAGGCTGTCTTCATTGTTAGCATTTGAAGGGAGGCCTTGTGAATGGGCTCAAAGGGCACCTTCATAAGCTCCGTAAGGACTATGTTGAGGTTCCATGCCGGAGGCGGCATCCTCTTTGGTGGCGCTATTCTTTTTGCCCCGTCCAGGAATCTCTTTACTACTCGCGACGTAAAGAAACTCCCTCCTGTCTCACCTCGTGTGTAAGCTACGATCGCCGCTAGGTGGACCCTCAGCGAGGATGTGCATAGATTAGCCTTTAGCAGGTGTGTGAGGTATCTAAGCACCGTTGATTCCCTTGTCAATTTATTTTGCAGTTTATTTTTGCTGCACCACATTGTGAACCTTTTCCACTTTTCCCCATAACATTTTCGTGTTGTTGGTCTCCTTGCCTCCCGCAGCACTCGCATAGTGCTTTGAGGTAGTTTAAGGTGTGCGAACTCTATGTCTTCAGGAGCCAAGCTGCCAGTCCGAGGCTCTCTGGCTCTGGGTGTAGAACCTCTCCGTTCTGCATGGAGAGCAAGTCCTTTCTTTTTGCGAATTTGTGTGGAGGTCCCTGTGCCATTTCCACTATTTGTGAGTACCATGTCTGTCTTGCACACTGTGGTGCCACCAGGATCATTGTCATGTTGCTGGCCTTGCACTTGTTGAGTACCCTGTATATCAGTGGTATTGGTGGAAAAGTGTATGCAAATGTCCTTGGCCAACTTCTCCATAGGGCATTCCCCTGGGATTGTTTTTCTGGTTGTCTGGATGCGAAGTTTCGGCATTTTGCATTCAGGTGTGTTGCAAACAGGTCTATTGTCGGTGTACCCCACCTTTTGAATAGCCTTTGCGTTTCCAGTCCATTGAGCTCCCACTCGTGGGATGCCGAGGTCTGCCTGCTGAGCCAATCGGCTTCCACATTGTCTTTCCCTGGTAGGTGTATGGCCAGCAGGTCTATTTTGAGTGGGATGGCCCATCTCCAAATCTCTTGTGCCAGAGTGGAAAGGGGGAACGATTGTGTTCCTCACTGCTTGTTGATGTAGAACATTGTTGTAGTATTGTCCGTCTGTATCAACACTTTTTGGTTGTATAGCTGCCTCTGGAAGGCCTTCTGGGCTAGCAGTATGGTCTTCAATTCCAGGTAGTTGATGTGTCTGACCGCATCTGCTGGAGTCCACAGACCCCTCACTCAGAGCTTGTTCATGTGCGCTCCCCATCCTATCTGGGATGCGTCTGTGGTGATGGTCACAGTTGGGCTTGGTGGTGTTAAGGGCTTTCCTATAGTTATGTTCTCCCTGTTCCACCATACTATCTCCTCTTGCACTGCGTGCGTAACAACCACTAGATCCTCCCAACTTCCGCTTGCCTGTGACCATTGCTGTTGCAGCCATTCCTGGAATGGTCTCCTGTGAAGCCGTACATTGGGGACTAGGTGGATGCATGACGCCATCATCCCCATGATCTTGCTCGCTGTTCTCACTGTCAGAGCTTGCCCCTTCTGGTAGAGGCGCGTCTCCTTCAGCAGGGCTATTGTTCTCTTGTCGCTGGGCATGACGGTTCTGTCTATGGTGTTGATCTGTGCCCCCAGGAATATCTTCACCTGCTCTGGTTTCATTGATTATTTCCCCCAGTGTATTGAGAACCCCAGGTTCGTTAGTGTCTGCTGTGCGTGTTCCTCGCATTTTTCGCGTGAACTTGCTTTTATTAGCCAGTCGTCGAGGTAAGGATACACGTGAATCCCTTCCCTCCGCAGGTACCCTGCTACCGCTGCAAGGCATTTTGTGAAAACCCTTGGTGCGGACTTCAGCCCGAATGCCAGGGTTGTGAATTGGTAGTGATCTTTGTTGATTGTGGACCTTAACAGTCTATTGTGCTGCCTGTTCATTGGGATGTGCAGGTAGGCGTCTTTGAGATCCACTGTGGACATGAAGTCCCCGTCTCCCATCTGTGGGAGTAGTTCTTGTAGGGATGTCAGTTTGAATTTTTGCGTCCTTACGTACTTGTTTAGGAACCGTAGATCAAGGATGGGTCTTAGTGGCTCGTCCACCTTTGGTACCAGGAAGTGGTTGGAGTATACTCCTTTGTTCTCTCCTTGAAAGGTACTGGTTCTACGGCCTCCTTTTGGAGCAGCTGTAGTGCCTCCTCTGCGAGTTGTGCTAGCTCCTGTCTTGAGTGTTCCCTTCTTTTTGGTTTTCAGTTTGGAGGGCTCCTTTCCAACTCTATGCAGTATCCGTACTGAATGATGTTGAGTATCCATTTGTCTGTAGTTATTTTTTGCCATTCCCGGAGGAAAAGCCTCAGTCTTCCGCCTACTGGTGTTGCATTCTCGTAGGCGTTTGGTTTGTGTACTCCCTCCATTTTATTCTTTTTGTGCTCCACCCTCGGAGGTATATTGTGGGTGAGCCCTCTTCTTCGTGCAAAGTCACTTTGAGGTGGGTTGGTCTCCCGCTCTTCTTTGTCCTCGTCCGTTCCCTCTACTGCGAAAGGACTGGCCTCTAGGCTGGTACTGCCAGTTTTGTTTCTGCTGCCCCTGTTGGCCGTGGCTCTCGCCTTGCTGGAAACTTTGGTGTGACGTTCCCGGCTGGTTACCTCCCCTTCCGTAAGGTCTCCGAGTCGGGGTACCTCTTCGCATCCCCCTGAATTGCAGGGCACCCATGAACCTTGCCGTCTCATTCTCTTTTTTGAGTTGGGTGAGCTTCTCATCCACCGGTGCCCCGAACAGTATCTCTCCGTTGAAAGGGGTATTCAGTATATTATTCTGGACCTCTTGTTTGAATCCTGAAATTCTGAGCCAGGCCTCCCTCTTTCAGCGATTCCTATCGCCATCAGTCTGCTTGATGTCTCTGCTCCGTCCAATGCCGTCTTAAGGCATGAGTTAGCTATATTCTTTCCCTCTTCCACTAGATGGGAAGCCCTTTGTTGGTATTGTTCGGGAAGATGTTTGATTAGGTCCCCCATCTCGTCCCAATGTTGGTACTGGTGCCTGTTCAGTAGCGCATTTGAGTTCTCCATGCACCAGTGCATTGCGGCGTTCCTCTCTATTTTCCTTCCAGTGAGGTCCATCCTTCTGCTCTCCTTGTCAGGAGGTGGCCCTGAGGTCGCCGGGTCATTGGCCCTTTTTCTGTTCGTGGATGCAATATAGGAGTCAGCAGTGACAGATCCCTTGATATATGGAGGGTCCTGTGAGGAGTGTTTGTATTTCTTTTCTGTTCTGGGCGTGATGGATCGGCATGTTGCTGGGTCCTTGAACGCCTCTTTCCCTTGGTTCATCACACTTTGGAGCATGGGGAGGAACTGGCTCCTAGTTTGGATGGGTAGCAGTGTTTCGAGTAGAAAATCTGCTTTCGGTTTCTCCTCCTGTAGTTTCACGCCAAAAGCTGCAGCCACACTTTTGATGACCATGTTGTACGCCCCAATATCATCTGGCGGCGAAGGCCTCGAAGGATATGTCTCTACGGGCTCTTCTGGGTTGTCGAGGTCCTGCCATTCCAGCTCTTGCGTCGTCGACTGTGCCGAGCCGTAGATCGACTGCTCCTCCTCCTCTTCTTCTCCCTCATAATAGAGATCTTCTTCCCCTTCTTCGGGAGCTTTCAACTGCTCTTTGGCGTCGAACTCTTCCTGCTCCTCGACTTCGACGAGAACCGTCGCCGGTTTCGCTGGGATTGTGAATCTCTTCATCTTTTCATCAAACTCCTTCCTCTGAAGGATGCTCTCCATCTCTGCCTCGAGCCTTCTCTTTTTCTTCTCCATTTCGGAGGCATGTTCGGCGACGAGCGCTGGTCTTTTTGACGGAGCTTGCATCGACGCGGCCTTGATTTTCGAAGTCGAATGCCCTACCTCGTGGGCCTGTTTCGACGAATCCTTGTTTTTCCGCGGTCATCGGCACCTGGGAGTCCTTCTCGAAGGATCCGCTGGGCCTATCGTCCTTGGATCCACTCGCGGTCGTCGAAATTTTCGGCGCCGGTGTTCCTTTCGAGGACTTAGACTCTGGTTTTTTCGAGTCAGTG
The DNA here is from genome assembly GCF_964204655.1 of Triturus cristatus. Taxonomy (NCBI): domain Eukaryota; kingdom Metazoa; phylum Chordata; class Amphibia; order Caudata; family Salamandridae; genus Triturus; species Triturus cristatus. The sequence continues at coordinate 304,445,542 of NC_140587.1, forward strand.
TCTGGTTTTCGGGGCCCTTTCGGGAGTTTTGTGCTCGACGTCTCTCCTACCTTGTCAGACGTTTTCTTATCGGTCTCTGCGACCGTGAAGTCATCAGGTCCCTCGGCGATGTTGTCTTCATCGTCGGTGGAGAGGCCCAGGTCGTACAGAGACGGGGCCTTACCCTTGCCTTCCATGTTGAAGTTGGCTCTCCTCTGCCTCTCTCTCACCCGGAGGGTCTTCGGCATGAAAGCGGAGCAGGCATTGCAGTCCTTGCTCTCGTGGTCGATAGGCAGGCAAAGGTTGCAGACCGGATGTTGGTCCTTCTGCGCGTATTTGTGGTGGCAGTTACGGCAGAATTTAAAAGGTGTTTTGTCCATTCCTGCGCTCAGAGTTCCTGAGTGCGCATTCTCCGGTGGACGTCGAAGATTGAGGTTCTCTTCCTTCTTCGTCGTCCCGGCTCTATGTTCTTCCTCTCTGTAGTCTTTGCTTTATTTTCCTTCGATGAAACTCGTGCTCTTCTTCTTTCTTCGTTCAAACTCTGGAGCTTCTCGTTGACGATCCAGACCCAACAGCGGAAAAAAGAATCTGAAGATGGCGCCCCAAAGGTGGGACTTCCGCAAGAAGCACGCCGACGTCACGAGCGGTACACCAAATGGTGGGACGTAGACGCCCACCTGGGCTACGAGAAAAAAAAAAGAAAAAAAAGGACTACGAATCCGGACCCAACCACCAGATCGCGGAATAATGCACAGCATAGTGAATCCAGAAAGATTCACGCTGCAAAAAAAAACATTTCAGTAGAACTATTAGAGTACAAGATGCTGGTAAAGAAAACAAATAGTTAATTGCCAGGTATCATATTTGATCCAGTTACTGACAGGTGACATAACAGATGGTGCTGCATTGTGGTAGGCGCTCAATGGAGCTTTCTAAACCCCTTCCTTTACCCCTCCCCACCCCCCCACCACGCTCTTCCAGGGGACCAGAAAGACTGCATGCTCCTTCTGAGGTGGGAACATGGCCCCACCCCTTTTCTTTAGAGACTCTTGCGCCCGTTTGGCTTTTCACCCTCTCCACCGCCGAGCGGCATAAAGACTGGTTAGCGCTTGGGTGGAGTTGGAGGCGTGGGGAGCACTGGCACTTGTCCAAGGAGACATTCCCCACCCACACAAAAATAATTCTCCCCTGTGCTAATGGAGTGGATCCGTGCATCAGGATCACCCTCTGAGGAAGAGGTCCCACCCGCAGGGATCCACTAGGAAGAGATACCTTTGTCAATAATACCTCTTCCATACAAGTAAAGGTAAAATGACGCAATGGCTCGTTTCAATTTCACAGTAATGTCAGATTGTCATTACAAAAAAAAAAATTTAACAGCTACGGGCTACTGGAGAGTTCTTCTCCAGCAGCCAGACCTGAAATGAAACCAGTCAGCCCTTGGTATTTGACATGACCTCAATGTCAATAGCACCTGACTTGGAACATTCGACACAGGTCAATCGCATCCAAGAGGTTAAACCAACAAAAAGCACGGCAAGATGACTGCCACCGTGTGCACATATGAACGGCTGCACTGGCAGCCATTTTGGAAATATTTTTCTTACTTTAATTTATTGATCCAAGATGGGTCATTTCCTAATGCTACATTTTTTAATTTTTTTTATTTAAAAGGTCTGGACTGGATACCGTGCAAACTAATAGGAAAAGGCCCTCGTACAAAGAAATTGAGAAATAAAAAGATTAAGCAGTGACATTGAAGGAAGAAGAAAGCCATGCAATACCATGGGGTCCTAAGGGGAAATGAAAAATAAATCCTTAGCGTTTGGAATGATACAAATGACCCAACCAAAATGGTTGTGAAACAGCTTTGCCCTGAGGAAGTGACAAGAACATGGAGGAATGCCACGGAGTAAGGAGCAGGGAACTGAGAAAAGAAAGGAATTCAATTAGAAGCTAGAGGCCCATTCTATTTATATGTTCTACATTTTATTTTTTTCTTTCAAAGTAATTTTAGGTCTTGTTCAATACATACGCTGTCTACAGATTAGACCTATAAACGCACCACGGTGCCAGACGCAGCTCAGGTGAGATCATGAAGTGTTGTGTTTTGAAGTAGGATCGCTATCATCAGTCTTCCAAAATAAAATTACGAGCATTGTTAAGTTAGCGATCAGTTTGCAATTACGAACAGTATAGTGTATGTGAGAGAGAGCGCGTGAGTGACGGGGAGATTATGGGGGGTTCGAGTTTTAACTGATTTTATTATGGTATGCTTTGTTGCTTTATTGATTGATGCGATTTACATTGATAGGTCCCTAGCTTTACTGTTTGTATATTTAGATTACTGCAGGGCCTTTGTTAATATTTAATGTTTTACACATCTCCAGACAGCACTAGCTCAGAAGCTGCTGGATGTTTACTTAGAAACGGGTTAGTTCCATAAAACCATTTGTGACGCCTCGACTTCTGATTTGCCTAAAATCTGCTATTTCTAGTCATGCCACACTGAACTTGCAGTCTTTACTCATTCTGTATGCTGAAAATGTTTGTAAACCCCCTCGGTTTTGGGGGTGAACCAGAAGACTGCCCTCTGTTCTACTAGGGGCTATGGCCATTTATTGAGAGATTTTAAACTTTCTTTTCGGGATGGTGTCCGTTTCTCTTATGATTTTGCTATTCATTTGGGACTTACAACAATTCAAATTTCTGAATATGTACCCTGCACTTGTGTCTTCATGGTATTTATTTGCTCTGCACCGCTTAATTTTGAGATTTTGTAATAAAACTAACTTTTACTTGATTAGAACTCAGTTATTGAGTGGACCCTGTTACTTTTTTGCTACGCTGCTAAATTAACTTTGTGTCTTATGTTGAGAAGGGTGTTCTTGAACGCAAGATCAACTGAGAAATGGAACCACCAGAGCTAAATTCGGATGATATGAAATTTTGGGGTGTCTGAATTTTGGGTTTAGGGTTCTGCTCCCACACTGAGTAATGGTGCTTTGATTTCTTCAGACAGCCCTCGAGCACAGATTCTACAACAACAAGCATTTGCAATGCAATAGGTCTCGCATTTGTGAGAGTTTGAGCTATTGGCATTGCAAATAACAATGCCTTTTATTTTTGTATTAAAAACATAAATAAAAGGCATTGTCATTTACAATGCCAATAGCGCAAACTCGCGTAAATGTGAGACCTATTGCATTGCAAATGCTTGTTCTGTCTTGGGTCAGGTGTAACAGACTTCCCACTGTGTTTCAGGGTGGGTTATGTGTAATTTGCATTGCTTTCCTTCCCATCCCCATAACACAAGAAATGCACACGGAAGGGGCGCCATAGAGAGGCTTACGCCACTGTGATCAGTCTCCAGTCTAGCTAGGCAGCATCTCGTGCACAAAGCAGCACCGAACACAGAAGGGCGCGAGACTCTCCGATGAGGTTTCTCCCAAGTCAATTCCAAGGCTTTGGACTTCCATCGCCATTCACCCAATAACTGCAATCTACATCCTCAATACTCTTGCTTCTGGTGTCTACAGTGGAGACCCTTGGCAGCTACGCCTCGTGCCTGGAGGCCCTGAAGATGGTCAATGGAGTTCTCATAAATAGGTAGAGTTTTGCTGCCTGCCGAGGCGGTCTCACACCCTGTGCGAGTGGGCTTATTTACAAGCCCCTTGCGCTGCTGGGACGTCACTTTTTCCCATATTAAAAGTGACTCACCGGTTGTGCAAGGAGCTTGTAAAAAAGTCCCCATGTTTAGAGCTTCTCTTTGAACCTCAAGCACCTCAACTACCTCACTGGCTTCTCCCACACCGTTATTTTACATCCACCACGCACCACCCCTTGAACCATCATCTCCGAATGGGAGACCAGGAAACGACGAGGATCTAAGAGCTTTGCCAGGGCCAATCGTATGAACCACTATACAAATACAGCAATACAGTACAGGCACATTAAAAATGAGAGGCAGTCAGAACACACAGAACAGCATTAGGTTGTGTTTAATGCGCCTTAGTTACTCACCTCAAGACCGCAGACTCTTCTGCTATAGCGACGTCACCTCATCAACCCACCAGCCAGGAGCAAAACACTGATTTGCTCCTTTTCCAACAAGGCTGCCGTTGACGGTTCACTCACGCGTGCTGGGCATCTAGCTTGCAGCACTTTAATTAAACAACTGTATAAGTAGTTTCCAGTTCAGTGATCCGGTAATGCGCTCAGAATAGTTGTATTCCTCAGACACTTAGTGAAAATTTATTTCAACGGTGTTCATAGGAAATGAATTGCAGCCATTATTTTTATATATATGGCTAGGTCCGGCAGAGGGCGCTAGTGGCATGCAGTTTTATTTCCCTGAGTAACAAGGGAAAGTGAAAGCGCGCCATGCGCGCGTTGTAGGTACGTCGTGAGCGTGCGCATCGGCTGTGCGGGCGCAAGCTCAAAGACACGCTCCTACGGCAAGGCGGCCGCCTGGGCCGAGAGGTACACCGAGCACCCTGTGAGCTCTGGGGACACACTGCAGGGCATCATGCTGAAGCATTGCGGAACGACGGTAAGCAATGCGGGGAGAGAGTAGCTGTATGGAGAGGGCGTCAGGGGCTGAAATGTTCTGAAGCGATGCCTTAGTCCTGGCAGGGAAAGGAAACGAAGTGTGTAGTCGTGGAGGAATATGGTGGGGGTTGTCAGATGGCGCATGGCTGGCTGACACTGGAGGGGGTGCAAGGACAGCTGGGGATTGTAGATTTAATTACACGCTGACCACACGTGTTCACGTAACAGCGGCGCGTACAGACATGAGATGTGCATGTGTCTGGTGTCAGCAGGAGTTGTAATAACGCCACGAGCCGTACGTGTGCACAGCTCATGTCTTGCGGTACGCGCTTGCACAGGTCCTGTCCCGCTTCCGACTTAAAGTCTGCAACAATAGATCTCGCCGCTAGCGCGCAGCACTTTGAGCTGCGTCGCTAGGCGAGACCTAAAAACAGAGCAACTGCCTCCCAAGGAACTTAATTTTTGTGTTAGGTATTTCAGGGAGCGTAGACACAGCAGACGTATAGTACGAGGAACTAATAAACAAAATAATAACGTGATAGTGACTTTGTATAAATATTGAGCAGAGAATCCTTAAAATTGCTAAAAAAAAAAAATCATTCTTAAAAACAAAAGGAAGATACAGAAAAGACGGTTCAGTGGGAATTTCTGACCTATAGATGCAGACAATTCCTAGTGCCAAATCTGAGAATATGCTACGATTACTAGGCAGCGAGTCTTCACTTTTGCAGTCATGCGAATAGGAAAACTCATCTAACGGGCCATTCATTCAGCTGTTGTAGACCTGCAGGGGCAACCAAATCAATCTTAAAAGCTGTCCAGCATTTTGGTTCTGGAAAAGAAAGTATCCACACTTCAGTTCAGACCTTTTCTGAAAAAAGGACAGCCTCAAAAATATTAACACTATATATCTGTCAACAAGCAGATAAAAAAAAACACAAAATTATAACTATTTCATGCGGGCATTTTAGAAGGTGGACAGTAGTTGCGAGAAAAAAAACCACACGTCAACCAAAATACCCTACGGCGTCCTTCCAGTGTGATCTTCAAATGCCCCATGCCCAAGTAGTACATATCGCAACTGCAACAGTGCAGACCACATACGCTTAAAAAAAGACCATAGAACTGTACATCAGACCAAAGGGACACACGCTCAAAGGCTAGACGTAGAAACAAACATGAGCCAACCACCAGTTGCAGCCAGGTACTGTGGCTCCTATTTCAACCTCAATAAGGTTATGGATAGTGGCATGCTTTAAGAAAGGGCAACTGAACCAGCTCCTAGATGAACATATTGTGAGGGGCAGGGAGCGAAGATGGACTGTGGAGATAGATGCCTTGCTGGCAGATCGCTTACAATGTGAGGGATCTGCCTACACAGCATTACCTAGATGTGACTTCAGAGACTAACACCACCTCTGGACCAAACTGGGGGCAATTGTGGCATAAGATCCATAACTTTACATTACGAGCAGCCATTTTATCAATAGGTGTGGTTGTACAAAAATGGACGAAGTTCGTTTGTAAAGCAGCAGCTTTATGTAGGATTTCAAAGGGGGCGCCTGACACTGTTTTTAATGGCAAACGTGTGGCGAACGCAAGCGTTTGGAAATGCCGTCATGATAGTTAAAGATTTTTGGAGGCCTGTTCATGCTCCATTTTTGTGCATCATTAATTTGAGCTGGACTGTTCCCATGCTCTCCTCTCTCAGCTGTCGCCATGTTGGGGTTTGTAGGTCGCTGCTCCGCCGGGGCCCTGAGAGGCCTGGCTCCGTTGCTGAAAGTGGTCCTGCTGCGGCATGTGCCCTTGAGTATTAAGGAGGAAGGCTTAGGGTGGAAGAGTTCGATGCAAAAGTTCCAGGCCCTTATTGTCTTCATGAATTACAACAGTCATCGATATCCGCGTAGGTCTCGCCCGGGCCCAATTTGCACTTGGGGCCGTTGCCCAAACGCAGCGGCAAATTAGAAGTTATAACTGTCATATCGCCTTTCCCGTGCTGGTTCCCTTGTCTTAGTCACCTGCGCCTTCCCAGCAGGAAAAAGAATGGGATATGCGCCTGACCTCCCTGCTAACCCCCTCCTCCATCCGGAAAGTGATCCGGTCTGCCACTTGTGTGGGATAGTCTGTTTTATTGGCGTTATGTGCATATAGTGCAGGGGGTATTGGAGCAGATTTGCATAGGTAGGAGAGAGGCAAGTTACAGAAACAGTGTTTAAACTATAAAATGCAAATTGTGACCGCTCGGTGCTGTCTTAGGTGTTGAGTGGGCGATCAGGGATTGCGGGAAGGGAATTAATGTGTTTTTGGGCTTTGACTGAAGGAGCCTTCCAATTCTACGCGCGGGACTTAACCCCAAGAGCTGTCAAGGCCGTACATTTGGACCCACAATTTTAATAGTATAAGGGGAGCCAGGAAGTGGTAAACTTCATAATATCTTTTCCAGATTAAGTCCAGAAACATTTCAAACTTGAGAGGATAGATTGAAAAAAAGTAGGTGTTCATAGATAACTTTGAATAACAATGCAATTTCTCTGTGACCTGCCCAAGAAATGCAAAAGAATCCTCAAGCTGTTGGTTTGGATAATGAGCTCACAACAACAACAACTCGTAGAATTGAGGGTTAAGGGTCACGTTGCAGTCAAAGTATTGCTTATGCTAGTTCTTTCCGTAATGTCCTATGACCTGCTGATGGTGGAAATATGACCTCTGTCCCATACTTGTCTGACCTCTTCAAGATGTTAACCACGTGCCTTTGAGAACACTCAGTCTGCAGGGCACCATATAGCTGCAGTGCACTTGCAGCCACAGTAGTTGTGTGTGGCTGTTGTATATCAGTTCGGAACAACTTTTTTTATTCTGACAACAGTTGGAGTCCCTCCTGAAGCTAGAATACGACGCAGCTCCTACCTTGAACACAGCTGTGGAAGAATCCAAGGTTTTTCAGGGAAAAGGTTGATCTCGTAATTTAAAAGCCTTCTCTTGTACTACTGCTAGACTCCGGAGAGAGGTTCTGTAGTACCCGGTCATTGGAGGGAGGGAGGGGAGTGGGGGGGGGGGGGGGGGGGGCTAAAAAGGATCTAAAAGAAATTCCAGTGGGATATGCCTTAAAGTTTGGGGGAGAAAATTCATTGATTTGTTACGCTACCTGTTCTGTGACCTGCCGGTTTTAAGGTGCCCTTTAACTCATATTTGACCATTTCCCAAAGAAAGAACACAATTGTAGTTGATTTAAGGTGGGTGCAATTAAAGACAATTATCTTTACTATTAATATATAAAGTACGTAAACTGTGGGTAGATTTGTGTGCTGTATAGGCAACACCAGTGACGCTTAAAAGGGCAGCTATTGCCACAACACAATGTATATCGTTAAGCCAAATTAAAACACTGTTAGTTAGTCCCTAATTTCGACCAAAACCCAAATTAAAAGAGGGAGAGCACATCTTTATCAGCTGCCTATTTAACCAAGCAGTCATCGATGACTCTTCTAATGATTTTAATAGTACTAACGATGAGAGAATTAGGCCGATAGCACTTAGGCGACATACGGTCCCCCGTTTAAATATAGGTACAATAGTTGTGAAAGTCCATGAGTGGGGAATAGTACCTGATAAACCAGTGTTAAATGTATAAGACATGTGCAATATTTCTATATGGCTCTATATACCTTCCATGTACTATTTCTCACCCTATACCCCTATCAATATATTCTCTACGTCCATTCTCATTCATCTCAAACCCCATACCACTACTATGACCCCCAAAATGTTACTTTCTAGAGATTCTCCCCTACTCTACCCCTCCTTGCACCATCGGACACCTCTTTTTTAGGTCTCGCCTAGCGCAGCGCACATGCGCTGCTCTAGGAGAGGGTTCTTGGAATCATTTCAGCCTTCCAAAAGCCTTCTCCGTGTGGGTGTGCCTCCTCCCACACATCCCATTGGCCTTTGCGTGTGGCTTTCAATAATTGAAAGCACGCAAATGGCCGAAGACGGGTGCATTTCCTGCCTTCCTTCAAAACTTTCACTCCCATGGCCCAAGGGTCTCGAGAGCACGAGGGTGCCATCTGTTCTGGATCAAGTTTCCAGTTTTCACTTTTGCGTCTTACAGTGCACACGCACCACTCGTGGTCTTGTTTTTGGATAGGCATGGGGAGATTGTTATGAATTTTTTTGTGTCTCTCCTCTTCCCTCAAGAGATCCCCGTTGATATATTATTGAAAGATCCGTGATTTGCTAATAATTACAATTATTGAGCCGCTAATAATCATTGTTGAGCCGATGCTCGAACACTGGTCCCCAGCTCCGGAGTTGGCAGCTCTAACCCCATAAACACAACCTCTCCCTCCGAGGGCAGCATAGAAATGGGACAACTGATTACGTGCTTTTTTTTCTTCCCCGTTTACTAACTTTTGGTACAATAGGGCACCCGCGCCGTCATTATAACAAAAGTAAACAAACAGAAGAAAAAACGTGCGGCCGCCATTTCCCCCCCATTTGTTTACTTTAGTTTCAATCGCGGTATTCGCGCTTTAGTTTTAAAAATCTGAAGCTTTATCGCAGGTGCCACAATTCCTTCAAAGGGTAGGAAATAGAAAAAAATGCAAATGTTCTATTTCCTTACTTTTGAAGCAATCGAGGCACCCGGGCTTTAGCTTCAGATGTTTAAAGCTAAAGCACGAGTGCCGCGATCGGCATTATGATGTGGGGTGCCTGGCACCTCCAGACCCCACGTATCTGTTATGGTGATTGGTTTGCGGGTGCTACAGCTGCACATGCGCACAGTGTTTGAGCTATGTGCTGCTCACCATTCAGTGTAATGCGTTTGACGATTATCTCGTGGGCATATTCCTTGTGATGGAGATGTGCATTTCTGCTACAAACAAGCTGATGGTGATGGACAGGTTTGTCTCCCACCCACACCTGACATGCTCATGGCAGGAGTGTTCACGTGTGGTCTGCTGATTGTCGTATGAAATGTACATGCTGTTCGATGATGTATAGTCACATGAGTCTGTGTAAATCCTATTACTTCCTGTAAAACTTGGGGAATCTGGTACCAAGGTGAGAGATGGCATCTGCCCTGGTGTGGCCCAAACTCTTCCGGCTGATTTATCTCGAAGGGAACATCTGCCCTATAGGTCTGTTGTGTTCGGGCTGGGGAATTCCCCATGGAGAATGGGTCGTGGTTTGCCTCAGTAGCAAATCAGAGGTGAAAAATTCCACCCACCTTGTCCTATGTTGATGTTTGCATGTTTTTTCAAAGGCGCCTTTTTGTAATGAAATGGCTTCATCGACATTCTACGTAACTACACAACAGTTTGTTCATGTGTTTAATAAAACATACTACGGTACTTCATTTGGTTTTATACGTATGCTACTGTATTTTATTTTGTTTCTTTGAAAAAAAGTGCAGTATGCCAATCTGTGGAGGAACAGCTGGATGCCGATGTTTTTGACAAGATACATTGATATATACAGTAGCATTTATTTTCCAATAGCCCACAATATATTCAAGTAAAAAGCAATACGTTTCCAATATATATTTTTTATGCTTCACACAAGTCATTAGTTGCTTGGTCTTTTGCCAAATGCCCACTAGTGTGCCTTGCAGGACCTTAACCAACAGAAGTTTATACTAAAACAATATGTTAAAACGGAAACAAAACACACACACACACGTGCTGGTAATGTAAAAGAGTGGTTTTTAAAAACTACACAAGGAAAAAAACAGTACTTTGCTACATCCAAACTTTGTGTACATTGCTCTTAGCACCATCTCAGTCCCTCAGCCTTCTAAAGTGGATATATTGAAAGCACCAAACATTTTATTAAAACATTAGGGTCTCTGTATCATTTTAATCCACACTAACAAGGTCTTCAATCATTGGGTACATCAAACGCTGCCTTTTCTACTTGGGTATATCTGTCCACTTGGGTGACAGCTTAAAAACATTGCCAAGGCCAATAGCTGTAGCTAAAAACTTATAAGGTCCCAAAGGCGAGACCTATTGGCTATGCCGATGCTGGTTTTACTATACTGATCCCCTAAAATCAAAATCCTTCACTCTAATCCCTCCACTATACTTTTCAATCAAAATAACAGACTAACATGTCCACTTATCAAATTTCATATGTCACTATACTAATTCACAAATAATCCTTTATGGGTTCCGAGTAGCGTGCTACTCACTGAAAAAAGCACTACAAGACCTCATTAGGGGTAGCAGGCACTATATAAATGCAACCCTTTTTCCCTCTTCTACCCCTGTGCTATCCTTCTCAATCCAAATAACGGACTAATATCCACCACTCAAATTACTTTCATATTTCAATATACTAATTCAACACTAATCCTTAGGTTCCGGAGTACCGTGCTACTCGCCAAAAAAGTGCTTCAGCACTCCATCAGGGGTAACAAGCACTATATAAATGTAACCCTTTTTCCCTCCTCTATGCCTCCGCTATCCTTCTCAATCCAAATAACTGAATAATATCCACCACTTCTCAAATTACTTTCAAATTTCACTGTACTAATTCAACACTAATCCTTCTTGGGTTCCGGAGTAGCGTGCTACTCGACAAAAAAGTGATTTGACGCCTCGTCTGGGGTAGTAAGCACTATATAAATGCAAATACAATACAATTAATCCGATGCAATACAATTTATTGGAAACCTCTACAGTTTGTACATTTGAAGACTAGACTGCACTATTCTAGCAAACACTTTCAAAGAAACCGTTAGAAGAGGTATGTCTCCTGCACCTGCAGAGGAAATCTATCATGGCATTTTAGTGAATAACAGTTTGCACAGCTACATGTTCGAAGAACTTCTTCAAAGCGGAACAAAACATTGACAGCAAAAGTACTATGTTGGCATGTGCATTGTTTGCTTTAAATGCATAATGATAACAATTGCTCAGTGGTGAATAACAGATGATTTCAAAGTTCTTTCATCTCAATGACAGTCTATAACAAGGCTTCACAATAATCAAATTGAAAAGTATTTTATGTATAGCTTCCTCAGAAGCTTCAAGCTGTTACACACAAACATACATATTACACACACACACACACACATATCTCTATTTTTTTCCCCACTGAAAAAAACCAAAGGTTACAGGGACATTATAGTTAGGCTCAGATTTCACGCATACAAAACCAGCGAAATTCAGCAGTTATAGTTACCCGAGCGAACAGTAACTTACACCCCCGCAATGCACTGCTTATGACCGGACATATAGCATTACTCATGACAGGGTCAGTGACTTCACTGGTGACAGAGTGTTTTTAAAAAGGCTACGAGTGTTCAATATATATACACCAGGGTGTATTTGTGAATCAGTGGGTGTAGGAGTGTGTGTATGGCCGATTCAGTGCTTGAGTGACTGACTGACTGATTAGGTGTCTCAGTGATTGTATGGGTGAGTGTCTGGTTGTGCGAATGTTTGTATCAGTCTGTCAGTTGGAGTCTAAGTTGATGTATGGGTGTGTGAGTGGGTACACCGAGTGGCTGATTGGTTGTCTGAGTACCAGCTTGAGTCTGTGTGGGTGGATGAGGGGGGGGGGTGTGTGACTGCCTGTATGGATGAGTGAGTGAGCCAGTGGCTGTATGGGCTAGTGAGTGTGTGAGGGGCTGTATGGGTGAGCGAGTGCGTGTATGGTTGTGTGGGTGAGTGAGTAGATGTCAGGGTCAGATGGGTGAGTAACTGGGTAGGTGAAAGGCAGTATAGGTGAGTGATGGGGTATGTGAGTGACTGCATAGGTCAGTGAATGTGAGAGCGACTGAATGGGTGAGTCTGTGCTTGTGTCAGTGACTATATTTGAGTGAGTACGTGTTAGTATATGTATGAGTAAGTGAGTGTTTGTGTATCTGTATGGGTGTGTGCGATTGTATGGGCGAGTAGGTGGATGTGTCAGTGGCATACGAGCGAATAACTGGGTATGTGTAAAGCAGTATAGGTGAGTGATGGGGGTACGCGAGTGACTACGGGTGAGTAAATGCGAGTGACTACGGGTGAGTAAATGAGAGTGACTGTATGGGTGAGTGTGTGCTTGTGTCAGTGACTGTATAGGTGAGTGAGTACATGTTAGTATATATGAGTAAGTAAGTGGGTGTTTGTGTATCTGTATGGGTAAATGTGTGAGTGGTTATATTTGTAGATATGCCAATGGCTGTATCAGTTAGTGAGTGGATGGTCGTATGAGTGGTTGTACAGGTGGATGTGTGTGTAGACCTATGAATCAGTGAGTGGGTGAGTGTGTGAGTAAGTACTAGTATGGGTCTGTGAATTGGTTTGTGAATGGCTGAGTGGGTGTATGAAAGGTTCTATGGGGTGTGAGTGAGTGCGTTAAGTGATATTGTGGATGATATCATCAGTCATTTCACTGACCAGGCCATGAGTGATGTAATATGTGAGGTCATAAGCAGTGCATTGAGGGGTGTGAGTTATAGTTAGCTCAGCTGCTGAGGCCATGCTCTTTTTTACACCACTCTGCAAAAGCGCCTCCTGGCGCACTACTGTTTGGGGGAAGAAGTCCACTTTAGTCCTGAGGCTCTCAGGAGGAAAGTGGACTTCATCTCCCAACCAGTAGTGTGCCAGGAAGTTGTTTGCAGAGTGGTGGAGAAAGGGGGCTTGGCCTCCAAAGACCTCTCAGCAATAGAGCTGTGTGGGACTTACTGGAGGTAACAGGAGGGCTTGATGGCCCCCAAATGACCCTCTGGAGCCAAGGGGACTTCATCCTCCAACCGGCAGTGCACCAGAAGCGGCATTTGCAGAGTGGTAGGGAAGAGGCATGGCTGCAAGCAACTTGCTGTATTGGCCAGGCCATTTTCCGATAGGAGGGTGCGGGGGTGGACACGACTCCCCTCCCCAGGCCGCTTTCAACACCCCGGTCCCCATCCCCCAGGGCCCGGCCTTTTCTTTGTAAAGGGAGGGAGGCTGAGTGCCCCCCTCCCCCCCTCCTGGACCATTTTCAGCCCCAGAGATCCCAACCCCTGGGATGCCACCCCCCCCTCTTTCTTTTTGTTTTAGGGTTCCCCTGCACAGCTCCCACCCCAGGCTGTCGGGCCAGAGGACCCCATCCCCTGGGGCTCGGCCTATAGTGTAGGTCCCCTGGTCCCACACAGGGCACCCACTTTTTAAAGTAAGAGCCGGCATTGCTTTTACACATAGGGAGCTGTCAACATGCAACGCCCTGTGTGTAAAAGCAATTCTGTCCCGCTTCTAGTGAGCAAGAGCATTTTCTGCTCTCGCTTACTAGAAGCGGAGCAGCGTTTGCAATGGCTTGGCGGGAGCACGGCCATAGCAATGTCCCTGCGTGGGCATATTGGGACATTGCACGAGCCGGCCCGGATGTGTGGCGGTCCCCAGGGCCATCTAAGGCTCCAGAAGGGGGGGCCGAGCAGCACCCCCTCTTATAATTTGCCCCTGGGAGGTGGTGGTCCCGGGGGAATATGGACCCTGCATTCAATTTAAACTTATGGCTTGGGGAGGTGGTGTCCGAGAGGGCCCTCCCTACTTAAAACAAAATAAGCCCCTGGGATATGGTGGTCCCCGAAGCATAATCAGACCCCCCCCACCCTTTTTTTTTTTAGGTCTCGTCTGACCCAGCGCATGCACTGGTCTGGCGAGACTTATTGAGAGGGCTCCAAAAAGTGCTACCAGCCCAACCTAGAGCTACAGTGCATGTGCGCGGGTGCCGTGATTACTTTTACTTTCGCGGCTGCTTTGATGTTTGATCGCGATAGCGATCACTTTCGCGGCTGCACGGCCGCTTGGCATAGCCAATAGATATTGCTTTTGGGACCTTATAAGTATTTAGTTATGCAACTGTTGTATGGCTAAACACTTATAAGGTCCCAATGCTTGTTCTATAATGTCCCCGGGACCTGGCCCACCCGGGGGCTGATAACAGAAGCACGGGAGTCCCGCTTTTCTTTTTTTAACTTTTTTGTCCGGATTCCACCATTTTTTCTTTTTGGCCCAGGGGGTCTGGCCCACCCCAAATCCCCCTCACCCTCCAACCACACATATACCAAATTTCCTTTTGACATGGACACAAAGTTTCTCTGGCATACATAAACCAATTCCGCCTGGTTCAGGAGGGGGAGACAGCTTTGTGAGAGGCAACCACAGACCATTGAGGCCAAGCAACAACTCCCACTACTCTAAATGCAGCCAGGTCTATTCTGCCTGGCTAGGAGTCACCCAGGAAAAGCAGGACATCAAGGCTATTGGCGTCTCTACTTGCCTTTTTTCTAATTTTAATCTTATTTTATCCTGGCAGTGTTGAGATTTTAGTGTCTGCGTTACTGTGTGTCACTTTGCACGTGTTGAGCTGCAGTTGTGTGCTCAGCTCCCCGCCGTAACGATATTTTTACTTTTAACATTTTAATTCAATATCAGTTTGCCCAGTCTCCTACCACAGCTTTCTCATCGCTTGCTCTCCAGTGCACCGTGGGCTCCTTCCCGATTGAGTGGAGAGAATGAGCATGCCATTTGCTACCCTCCCCCAACTTCTGGTTTGCGGAACTCCTGGGTTGGCGGGCTAGTTTTTTGCAGTCATACTATTTAAGGACAATGACCCCCTCTGACGCGTTGCTCGTGTCAAAGACAAGCCCGTCTGCGCCCGTCCCTGCCCATCCGTCACCAGATGCCAGACCCCTGCCCCTTGCAACATCAATCCCCTACCCAGAAACACTTATTCTTTTTTTTTTATTTTTTTTATTGTTTCCAAGACGGATTCACAAATGTAAACATACATGAATTGATGTAGCAGAGAGCAACAAAAAATAAAGAAAGAGAGCGAAGAAAAAAGAACAGATCACACATACTACAATGTACCCATATCGTCGGACAAAAAATTCATGAGGGTTCCCCAAATTAGAATACCTAAACGTTTCTTCCTGATTCCTTTTAGGGCATATAAATGCATTTCAATTTCATACATACGATACAACTTAGCTCTCCAAAATTCAAAAGTCGGAGCCTCAGGTGATAACCACTCTGTTGCAATACATAACCGGGCAACAGTCATTGCAAGAAAAAGAAAATAAGAATGTTCTTTTAAAACCTGATGGCTGTATATACTTTGACATCTTCCCAATATCATCAGTGATGGAGAAATCTTTAAAGGACAAACTAGTACCAATGAAATAAATCTTTCAACCTCAGCAATAAAATGCGCCAGTTTTGTACAATTATAAAAGATATGTACCATGTCTGCTTCTTGTTCTCCACACCGAAAGCATTTACCATCATATTTTTCGCCCCAAGTCGCCATGCGTTTAGGAGTATAGTATAACCTAAAAATAGTTTTATAGACTTGGGCTTTTAAATTAGCTGCCAAACAGATTTTCTTAGCGAGACATAACGATTCCCCTATGTCAATTTGAGGGTCTTCCAATTGTATAGTCCAGTACTGGTTGTATTTTTGCATGTCATCATTTTTGTATTCGTTTAAAATCGCATATAATGGACCAATCCTTTTCTGAAGCCGGATTCCCTCAATTAAGTCATTAGGAAGAGCCTCAATGTGATTTTTTAAACAAAAATCGCGGACTTGAAGATATTTAAAAAAAAAACGCCGGTGAAAGCCGGAATTTGTCTGATAATTATGCATATGTTGCAAATATAGCATTTTTATGATATAAATCCCCAATTCTTGAAATCCCTTTTTTAAGCCATATCTTAGCAATATCATCCCAGAACACCGAGGGGAGTAATTTGTAGGCTTCAAAAGGAGTGTAATATTTAATTTTACCGAGTTTAATTATTAGAGAAACACTTATTCTGCTGTCGAACTTGGATACATAAGCCAGTTGGCAAACACGGTAGACGGCTTAAATAGTTGTCACGCAATTGTTCTTTTTCCCAACCTGGTAGGGCCATTTTCATGTAACACTGCCATTTCCAAAGTCCTAAAAAAAGACTAGGGTGGGGAGTGCAACATACCCTTTAAGACCCCCAAGACGACTCTAAGCCGGAAGCAATCTCCCCAGTGATTCCTGGTAGTCAGGTCTCATATAGCCCCACTTAGTTGGAGAGCCTTTTTTAATAAAAGTCAGATCTTTGCCTAAACGTGCTACTGAAATCTGGGATTTAATGAATTCCGACTCCCCTGATTTATGCTTTCCAACAGAAACATGGCTTAAACCCTTCACCATTCTATCACTCTAGCTCTCCCAGAAATGTATTGAATTCTAAATCTAAATAGGGATAGCAAAGTAGGTGGAGGTATTGCTATTGTTTACAAAGCATCACTGAAAATCGCCATTAAGGATACTATAGAGATCTGTTTTTTTAAAGACTGAATTTACACCCCAGGATTGCTGGAAAGGTGCCTTGGTATAACGTACTCCGGGGCCTCTTAAGGACTTTTCTTTAAAACTGATGGAATGTATTGCTCCCCATGTCATCTCTTCCAAACAGTTTCTTGTATTAGGGGGACTTCAACATCCAGTGAAAGCAGTGGGAATATGGACTCTGCCCATTTCCTTGCAGACATGGCCTCCTCAGGTTTGGAAAAGTTTAATTCAGGCCCTACCCATTCTGCAGGTCATACCTTAGATCTTATTCTTACTAACACAGCCCTTATACACACCGACCCCGCCACCCCCCTTCCCGGCGATTTGGTCTGACCACTATTTGATTAACTTCTAAACTAACAGTAGCCCTACCCCTCCCACTTGCAATTTTCGGAGACAATGGCACAAGACCACAGAAGACTCCTTTGCAAAGGAGTTCATACCCCCTACTTTTGATAAACCTGGTGATATTAATACAAGGCTCAACAAACTCCATGAAGCCATAATAGCAGTTACGGATATTCTGGCTCACTTCAGAAACAGCAGTCCAACTCCCAAAGAAAGCATGCACCCTGGTTCACTTCGTAGGGAGAAATCAAACTGTAAAAAAATTGAAGACTTGGCAAAAAACTCAATTGCGGACAGAGAAAGAAACGTATAATATTGATGTAGCACTTTACCATAAAAACATTAAGATAGCTCGGAAAGGATACATCTCCTTTCAATTAAGCCAAACAGGCAATTCTACCAAGGAACTTTAATTTTTTTTTTTTTTCCTTGAATCGGTTATGCCCCCGATTTCCTGCACCAATTCGATCCCTCTCAAGTTTTATGTGATAACGCCATGACTTTTTTGGACAAAACATTTAAATATATGACACATTTCCTAGGGACTCAGACATGCCATACACTTCCTCCTCCCTCTCTCTAGCTCCCAGAGTAAATGACGCCATCTTAGCAAGCTTTCCATCTTTGCAGGTTTCTAAAGTGGAAGAGATGCTAAAAACAGCCAAGTCGGGTTCTCCTATCAATATAGTGCCAGCTAGCGGGTTTGCATTATTAGCCAAGAATCTTGCTCCTTCCATCTGCACTATACTAAACTTATCTTTGAGTGAGGAGAAATTGCCCTATGTATGGAAAGCAACTCAAGTGCTTCCGGTTTGTAAAAAGGGCAATGCACCCTCAGCAGAGTTAATCCCAAGGTTGTCTTGACTCCTGGCAGTCTGGTTTTAGACCAAAATACTCCACTGAATCCACTCTCATAGGTGTCACGGA
This sequence comes from Triturus cristatus, assembly GCF_964204655.1. Taxonomy (NCBI): domain Eukaryota; kingdom Metazoa; phylum Chordata; class Amphibia; order Caudata; family Salamandridae; genus Triturus; species Triturus cristatus. Next base: position 304,463,654 of record NC_140587.1, read on the forward strand.
CTTTATTAGACTCTCCCTGGATAATAACAAGGCGGTATTGTTAGTGCTGCTGGAACTGTCTGCAGCCTTCGATACAGTAGCCCACCATAAGCTACTTCAAAGACTATGAAATTGGAATGGAGGGGTCTGCCCTTCAATGGCTCTCAAGTTTTCTAGTGCAGCGTACAAAGACTGTTAATTCGGGTCCCTTTCGCTCCTGCAGTAGACCTTTTACGAGGGGGTGCAGCTGCAGGGCTCATGTCTCAGTCCCACACTATTTAATGTGTTTGTGGCCCCTCTGGCAAAAATTGTTAAGATTCACAATGACATCCTCTGGGATTATTTTATATCCACACCTCATCTCAGCTCCACAATCCAAACCAGATACATTCAAAACCCAGTCATCCAAGTCATCCCTGAGCCAGCGTTGATAGACCCAAATTAAGCACCAGGACGGACATTGGAAAGCGCCGCCGGTTTTTATCAGCAAATAGCTCTATTTTAGGAAAAAAATGAAAACATTCCCATCGAGGAACACGCCTGAAATAAGAACATATTCTTTTGACATGAGCCTATAGGAATAGAGGAAGCCGACTAACCGAACCGATTAATATTGTTTTTGTGTTTTTTAAAAAACATTTTTATTGGCATTTAAAGTTTACAATAGCAAAGTACATTTGGATACAGTAGGTTGGATTGCAATGCTTCCCATGTGGTACAGTGCTATTCATACTCTGATTAGTCCGTTGTTCTGGCAACAGTGAGGTGCCAAGTCAAGTGATTGCCATGTGAAACTGGTGGGGGTGTTCATGGAATTCTGGGTACTGTTGTCAGATGAAGGATCGGGCGTTGTATACACATTGGTCGGTACAGTTGTGCACTACTATGGAGACTAGGAGACATATAGTCGGACGCGTTCTGACATCTGTCCTGCAGGTGCGGCATGATGTATGGTGCCATGCGCTAGTGATTCTGCGTGGACGCCGCGGGAGGAGATCCGGGGTGAGTACTTGTAAGCTGGTCTGGCGGTTGTGAGGTCAGATACATGTGTGGTGCAATCTGAGTTATCACGGGGCGGGGACTGTTTGAATTGATGCCGTAAAAGGGCCCATTCCATGGAAATGGGAAGCTTGCGTATCCCTTTCACCTCCTCCTCCCGAAGTGTTTCTTCCTCTGCTGCTGCCCATTTGTGTACTGCTCCCACCCATGCCGCAATCAGGGGGCCTGTAGGGGATTGCCAGTGCACGTCTATGCCACGTTTAGCTAGTAAAATGGCCAGTGAGACAAACCTAGTGGGCACTATGTGTTGCTTCCGTTTTCGGAAGATACCCAGTGCACAGGATTCCCAGGTGGTCAGGTGTGTGAGCCCGGTGAGCTCTCCGAGTGATTTGTGAATATTGTGCCATTATGCTTGACTAGTAGGGCTGCTCCAGAACATATGGTAAAAATCTGCTTCCCGCGAGTGACATCCAGGGCAGAGGAATTGGGTGTCAGGATAAAATCTTTGGAGGCGGGTTGGTGTCAGATAAGTGCTATGTAGGATATAGAATTGTACATTTTTAAAAGCGTGCGTTTCTGGATACCTTCTTGGGGCATTCAAGAGCCCTCTCCCATTCTCTCTCATGTAAGGGGTGCCCTATTTCTTCCTCCCAAGTGGTCCGTAGGGTCTCTAGGGGTCTATTCGTAAGTTCACTTATGGCTTTATAGAGCTATGTAGTTTGGTGTCGCCCCATCCCCATATATAAGATTGTATGGATGACCGGGTGTGTGGCTGGTTCCCCCGTCGATAGGTCGTGATACAGTTGGTAACTCTAGAGTAGTTGGCGATGAAGTAAAAACTGGCCAGGGGGAGATCATAGTAGTCTACGAGTTGTTGGAACTGTCTTAGCTGTCCGTTCTCAAATAGCGACTCTGCTTCGGTAATACCAAAGGTCGTCCATGTGTGGAGCATGTTGGGTGTGTAATAGTGTTCGTGTTTAGGCCATCTGACGAGCGGCAACAGGGGCGAGTATGGGTGCTTCCCTGGTGACATACGATGTATACTTTGCATGCACTTGCGGGCCACCGCTACTTGTAAGGCGTATGTCCGTCACGGTGTGGTTCCTGGTACTAACAGGCAGCGTAGTTCTGGGGCTGGCACCCGGCCGGTTTTAGTGTATGTCTCACCTAAGTGTCTGCCTGCCGTCCAGTAGAATAACCACTGCAGTTGTGCCGCGAGGAGGTATGATTCGAAGGACGGGGCGCTTAGTCCTCCTTGCGTCGTGGGTAGTTTTAGTTTTGCCACTGCTATCCTAGGTCTGCTTTTTCCCCATATTAGCGAGCTGAGGAGAGAGTCTAGGTCTCTGAAATAGGTTCTGGGCGGGATTACTGGTAGATTCGTTAGGTGGTCCCCTAGCCAAATGTCCATGGGGGAGGAGGGGAGGGGGGCTGGACATTCGGGTGTAATGGGTATACTGTGGATTTATCGTAATTCACTCTCAGCCCTGAGGCGTCAGCAAACTCTGTCAGCATTGCCCAAATGGGTGTGAGATTTGCGGTGAGGTCTCGAACATATAGAAGGTGGTCATCAGCGTACATGGATACACTGTGTACAGTGTCCGCTATGGGAATGCCCCACTGTGGTCCCTCCTGGCGTAGCCGTATAGCCAGGGGTTCTACCGCAAGGGCAAAGAGCAGAGGCAAAAGTGGGCAGCCTTGCCTCGTGCCTTTATGCACAGCAAATTCCGGTGTGATGTACCACCCGATGAGACGACCGATGAATATTGGTTTTAATACACGTTTCAATCAGGGATGATGCGACTGGTGGGATCCTAGAGGTGGGACCGGTTCGCCGTATTGAATCAGATGGCCCATTTGTGCAAGGATTTAAAAATAAATAAATAACAAATCAAGTAGGACTAGTGGACTGAAGTGACCTTTGGATCACACTGTCCCCATAATAACGGGGCGGCATATTCTTCAAATCCCAATATTCTGAAAAGACAGGAGCATACAATACTACTGTCTTGATAAAGGTGGTGTAACGTGAATAAGCCTTTGAAAAGCGTGGACGCCCTTGTTGCCACAAATACATTTTCACGAACATTACCTTAGATGTGTAAAATCTGAAAGGCGTCAGAGTATATGTGTATAAGTTTTACTTTGGATTATGGCGGCTGATGACAAAAATTATTGTCTGTTTTAAGCTCTCATGGACTTTGCATTATTTTTATTGTGATTAACTATTTTTAAACATTGTAATATACTGCAATTTATTCATTGTGATTTTTGGATACATATGTTTTTAATTGTGCAGGTTTTGAAAAGAAACTTAATAAATTACAATTATCATTTCATCAACTGCAAGTTTTTGTGCCAATACGTTGTAACCACAAGGTTCAGGGGTGACTTGGATGACTGGGTTTTTAATGTATGTGGTTTGGATTGTGGAAATGATATAAGGTGTGGATATATAATAATCCCAGAGGACGTCCTATTGTTTGAACCCCAGTCCTTTGGATTTCCATGGGTTCCTCTCTTTTTGAATAAAAATTATTGGAGACCATGGATTCACTCCCTTTTCATATGCGGACGATACCAAACTCCTTTTTAGGTCTCGCCTGACCCAGCGCATGCGCTGGTCTGGCGAGACTTATTGAGAGGGCTCCAAAAAGTGCTACCAGGCCAGCCTAGAGCTACAGTGCATGTGCGTGGGCGCGCGCTTTACCGTGAATACTTTCACTTTATGGGCCGCATGGCCGCTTTGATGATTGATCGCGATCACATTAACTTTCGCGGCCGCTTGTTTTAATTCTACATGCAAGGAACGCGTTTAGCACTGAATCACTTTGTGCATGGACACGCAGACTGCCACTACACAGGACGGTATGCTTTCCTTGCCATAACAGCATGTTGAACTCATTGACGGGGCATCTTAACTAATACGCAGTATGTGGGTACACTGATTTGTGTTGGCACGCAGCATGGAGCGCTTTGTTTTCACTTTACCAACGCTGTGAGATGTGTAAATATCAGGTTAATATGTGCATGTGATTTCACAAAGGATCGGTACCGGCATAGCACGTTGGTTTATGGCTTGCACATATTTTCATAGGTGCGCAGCACGGAGCGCTTTGTTTTTACTTTAGTAGCACCACGATATCTGCGTGCAGCATGGAGCGTTTTACTTTATTAGTACAGAGATATATGCACTACCATGCACGTGGAGAGACATCCTGTGTTTTCGCGATTGGTCTGCACAGACATATTACGTTGGTGTTTGGTTTCATCTTGAATGGCTGTTCTTTCACTTGACGACTTTGGCATGAACAAGGGGTTGCATGTATGAACGAATACATGCAAGAACTTGTCCTGCTCATCCATTCCAGTGGAGGTAACTTTATTGAATCGTTTTTGGTTCGAATGATTTCACTTTGTGCGCATTGAACTACACTTCTATTTTTCAACCCACAAGAAGAAGATTTAGTTTCCTTCTCTTCACCACAGATATCGTACAGAGCTTGGTTCTAATACACATGACTATTGACTAACAAGCATTGGCATAGCCAATTGGTCTCGCTTTCTGGACCTTAAAAGTATTTAGTTATGCAGCACAATATCCTTTGTGCAACAACATTAATCGTTGTATGGCTAAACAGTTATAAGGTCCCCTTTGCGAGACGTATTGGCTATGCCAATGCTTGTTTCATTTGATAACAGATCGGCCGCAACTCAAAATCTCTTTACCGAAGGTATGCGAGCAATTTCCGATTGGCTGACGAAAATTTTTCTCCAGCTTAATTCCAATAAAACTGAAATCTTATTGTTGAGCAAAGCACAAACGCTGCGGTTCCCTGACTGGTGGCCATCAGAGTTAGGCCTCACACTTAACCCTACAACAACGGCAAAAATCTTGGGAGTCCATCTGTACCACTTTATCTATGAGAGATTAAGTAGCTACTAATTGGGACGTGGCCGAGCCGGCGGCGAAAATGGCCGCCGGCTAGTGAAGCTCCTGCAATCTGTCGGGCCCAGCGGCGATTTCCCTGATACATTGCTGTCATCCCCGAGCTGCATGCGGCGGAAATGGACGGCGGAAGCGGCGCTGCGTTCGGTTCGCCATTATCTAGCTTCCCCCCAGACTGGCGCAATACCGTGAGGAAGCGGGGCCCGGGGCCGGCCAGCGTGGTTGCTTTCGGCGCCCGGCGGGGCCCCACGGAGAAGAGCCCAGCGGACTGCCAGCGGAGCCGTCGGAAACATCTTTAAGCACACCGGGTGAGTCGGGTTAAGGGGGCTGCGCTCCCCGCCCCATGCCTACCGGGGCTGCGGTCAGCGCTCGGGCTGGTGGCTCTACCCCGTAGCGGCTTGATACGCGTGGGGACAGGGCCCACTGGTCGCTGCCTTCTGGGGTCGAGCGCTGGTCTCGTGCGGTGGCGTGCCCGGCCTGCGCTCGTCTCCTCAGTGGGGTGAAGTGGTGTGGCGCAGTGCCGTTTTTCAGCCAGAGATGGGCCTTCACATGCCAGGCCCATATGATATTAAGCCAACGGGGCAGTTGCGCAATCACCCTGCGGAGAGGACATCACTCTGTTGCCCAGGCCACATTGAACACACCCTCTGCAACTGACACAGTGCCAGTGTCTGCCTGCTGCCCCGTGGCAGTGCACTTGTTTGAGCCTGTAAGGACTACTGCTCAGCACACGTTAAGCCCACGTGAAGACTGGTCAAACGACCCGCGTTGCTTTGGCCCCCACGGAATGGGACGCAAGGACCCCAGGCAAAGATCCCTCCCCTTTGAGAAGGCGGTTGGCGGTACAACATCTCACACTGCCAACATGGTGGACACTGCTCCAGTTACGAACCCCCCTGACCCCTCCAGGTCCTCTGTTGCCGCTCTGCTCCTTGAAATGAAAGCCGGATTTAAAGCACTAGACTCTTGTTTTGACTCCCTGGACCAGACTATAGCGAACTTGGGCGCCAAAGTACAGGCACATAAGCGGCGAATGGACGTTGCGGAGGCCAGAGTCTCGGATCTGGAGGACGGGAGAGCTCAGTCTCAGGAGAGGCTGGAACTGGCAGAGCACCTGCTCAAGAAGGTAGCTAATGAAAACGAGGATTTGGAAGCACACGGACGCCGCAACAACGTTCGCATTATGGGGGTCCCGGAATCCACTGGCCACATGGACTTGTTTGTGGAAAAGCTGCTCACAGACCTGTCTGGCAGGGAGGCCTTCACTACTGGTTTTGTGGTGGAGAGAGCCCACAGATCACTTGGCCCCAGACCGAATCCAGGCCTTCCTCCTCGACCGATTGTAGCACCGCTCTTAAACTTCAGAGACCGAGACACCACGCTTCGCCTGGCTCGAGAACGCGGTACAGTTGAGTGGCAAGGATCCAGACTGTCGTTCTACCCAGACTTCACGCCTATGGTCCAGGAAGCGCGCCGCAAGTTCCAGGGAGTCATGGCTACGTTGCGTAATTTGGGGCTCAAGTATGGCATGGCATGGCAAGGTGGATGTGGGCGGTAGATCACGCATATTTGACTCGCCAACAGAGGCTCAAGAATTCTGCAGATCGCACAAGCCACGAAACAAACAAAACTCAGTGGGGAGTGTGGTGTCCTCCCCGCCCCACAGCGGCTCTGATGCAAGTGCGGACCGATTTTCAAACACTGGTGAGGGATGATGTTGCATTTTTGTGCCTGATCGTACACCATGATGGTTCCTAATGGGGAGATTGCAATGCTTCAAAAATCTTTTTTTTTGGTTTTGTTACATAGATGTGTCAAATGGCCAGCTAGATTCCAGGTTGTTACCCCCCCTTGGTGTATCCACTAAGTTTGTGCATTCTACTTTGAGGCCCAGGTAGTGGACCTTAAGTATACGTCTTGTGATCAATATGATGACTGGGCGGATTAGCTGTCAGGGGGAGGGCCACCTTGGGGTTTGCAGGTGGCTGGGTGGGGGTAGGCGGGCTTGGGAAATGTTCACATTTTGCGTATATTGTTATTCATATTTTGGGTTAGCATTGCTTTGGAAGTTACAGCTGCAACGCAGTCCTGACAGGACAATTCACACACACGGTTTTGATGTCACGGCAAGGTAATATACTGGGTCCTTCGGCCATCACCCTAATGTCCTGGAATGTGAGGGGCCTTAATAACACACGCAAGAGACGGCAGGTGATACACTATCTTCTCCGACACACTGTCGACATAGCATTTTTGCAGGAAACACACCTACCCACCACGGATTCGGCTCGTTTTGGCTCCAGGTGGGGCACACATAGATACTTTGCTAACTATCAACTACGTCAGAGGCACAGCAATACTGATCCATAGGAGGGTTTCCTTCACTCATTGATGTGACCCGGGATCCGATGGGGAGGTATTTGATAGTCACGGGAACTCTACATGGTCACAGGGTCACTTTGATTAATGTGTATGCCCCTAATGTCAACGCCCCGGAATTTTTCATGATCTAAATGCCCGGTACGCCTGGTTTGGGTTGGCAACAGACCACGCATCCGCTGGTCCACGCTGACTCTGCCATACAATAGAGGCGGGTTCAATGTTCCGGACTTCCAACTGTACTACTTGGTGGCGCAGTGTCGATACGCGTCGGCTTGGTTTCACCCGAATGCCCGTATCCCGTTTTTGCGCCCGGAGGCGGATTTGGTGCTCCCCGATCGGCTGTGCGAGGTCCTCCTGTGTGGTTTCCCGCGTGACAAACGCGACATACAACCTCTTGGGCGTGGAATAGATTAAGGAAACGCACGGGCGCTGCGCTCTTGTATTCTTCTGCGCTACCATTGCCCAATGCCAGGTGGCTCCCAATTACTGGGGAAAAGCTGGTACAACGAACATTGGCCACACTGGAGATTGCAACAGTAGGGGATTTTTTTCCGGGGGGTCACATATTTTCGTTAGACGAAGACGCTAGGTTCACTGATTGCGATTTCATGACACGGTTTCTTCTGAGCCGATTGAAGTCGGCACTACGAGCTGCACTCCCCACATATCCGGTTATCCATATATTGGTGCTGGAGTCCCCAAACGGTGCACGCCTCATTTCTAAAATGTATAAAGCTAGTGCTAAGATGCTTCAAGTAGACGATTCTAAAGTTAGACTGGCTTGGGAAATGGACACTGGTCACATTATAACGGATGTGCAATGGATAAAATGTTGTGAGGTTACTAAGGACATTTCACTCAACAGCCGCCATAAGCTGCTGCATTTTACATTTCTTCTGCGGGCTTATTTTACACCAGCATTGGCGCATAGGATAGACACCAGCAGGCCGCACAGCTGTTTGAAATGCGCGACTCCACATGCTGATTTTTTTCATCTGGCGTGGTCCTGTTCCCGCTTGCAGCCCTACTGGGCAGCGATACACTGGGGAAGATAATTGGTCTTCCACTGGTTCCACTCCCTGAAATAGCACTTTTGGGGTACACAGTCCAGATCCCCCCAAAGGTCAGGAAATTTGCTGCATTGGGACTCCTACTGGCTAAAAGAGAGGTTGACATTCACTGGGGCAGGAAAACCGTTCCTAAACTACAAGACTGGCTGAGGAGTTTAGTACACTGTAATACAAATTCGGAGGTCTATGCCAGTTTGATGCCACTGACATCACGGCCCAAAGACATATGGGGACCCTTGAGGGCCTTTCTGGAGAAGACTAAGCAGGCCCCAACACACAGGCAGACAATGGGATAGTACCTGAGGGAGTGGGCTGAGGGAACACTTTCGAGAACCCTTGTGGTTCATCCTTTATTATAGGCGCTTACAGATAGGGGTGACTCGCAGAGGATTAGTGCGGTTTGGGGGGCACTGCTGGCATGGTAGCCTATTTGTGGGGTGCGGGGTGGGTGGGAGAGGGCAGTCCTGGGGGTTGGCTGTTGCGCTATACAAGATCAATGTACAGGCTGTTTTTTGTACTACCACTATCAGGAATAATTTGACTGCTTATTTGCACTTCTTTGCAATGCTATGTAACTCATGCGTTATTGGAAAAATAAAGTGTTTAAAATGTATTTATTTTAAAGTAGCTACTACTTCAGGCACCTGCTTTTATACGCTGAGGCTTCTACGGAGAGTGTTCCATCTCTACCCTTTATCAGTACGTAAGACCCCGATTCAAGCCTTGGTAGTCAGTCGTCTCGACTACTCTAATGCCCTTTTGGCAGCAGCAAACGAAACTGCTAACAGGTTGCAGTGGTTCATAACACTGCAGCACGTCTGGCCCTCAATATGCCTCCTAGAACTGCATCCCTCCCACTGTTGAGCCGCCTTCACTGGTTCCCCATTCTTAAAAACATTTAATTTTAAAATCTGCTGCTTGTTCCATAAAACACTCAATGATAGTGGTCCATTTACCTTGCGGAAAAACTTGTTCATTACCTACCAAGCAGATCTCTGCACTCTGGAGACAAGGCACTTCTTGTTGTCCTTCAGTTTAACAAACTTCGCTCCAGTGGAAAAACCTTCTCCTACCTTGCCCCTTGGCACTGGAACTCGCTTCCTGTCCACTTTCGCAAGTGCTTGAATTTCCTTAAGTTCAGGAAATGCCTGAAAACGGAAATCTTTAACAACTGATTGCCTTTTCCAGCATTCATACCTCCATATATAGGGCGGAGATACCCTTTTGGGGGAAGAGTCCAGTGCTTTATAAGTTCTTCATTCATTCATTCATTCATTCAGGACACACCTCAATCTCATCCTTGTTTCGGTCTAGTGTGTATGCACATCCCCAGCTCCTGTTACTCTCAACCCAGACTGTGAATACACAAACCGGCAGAGGCACACAGGACAGTTAAGCAAGAAAATGCCCACTTTCTAAAAGATGCGTTTTCAAACACAATATAAAAATCATCTTTACTAAAATATGTATTTTTAAACTCAGAGTTCAGGAAGCCTAAACCCCATTTGTCGATCTTGTCCCAATGGAAAGTTGCGCTTGTAAAATATTACGGTGCAGCCCCTGTGCTAGCCTATGGGACATACAGCCTTGCAATAGTAAGCAATGGGTAGAATGCATTCCTAGATGAGCTTTCAGCAGGTCCCTATTATGTTTATGCAATGAGACTGCTGCACTGGCCAGGCTTCGATCTAAAAAAAGGTATCCAGTTCATATTGTTTTTTATTTTAATATCCGCAAGTACCAATTTATTACCATGTGCATCTGAACGTACAGTTGCTATTACCACTCAATCTGTTTATATATATTGTATTGGGCCATTTATAAAAGGCTTACTAGCCCTATGTGGGTTGCTGAAGCACTTACCCACACAGGCAAAATGCTACACAACACGGGCGTGAAGATGAAAGTGTTATATTTGATTTGTTTGGATACCAAGTTGGAAACATTTTCATGTTGTAAGCGAGTGACCACAGATGTGCTCTCATTTGGTGTTGTGATGTAGTATTTAGTGGTGTGATGAATGAGGGATGTCTGAGATAGAAGAGCTGAGTTGGTTAGGGCAAAGTAAAGTCTTCCAACCTGCCTCACCCTGAGCAGGTAAAGTACTGTGAAAAGTTAGGCTCTGCACTATGGGAACTTCCCACAGTCATTGGCACTAGTGGCTTACCACACTCATGGTCGTCAGATGGGAACATTGGGGGTGGGAAGGATGAATAGGGTTGGATAATGTAATATCCTGATTTAGGCGTAATGGATTATTTCAGTAGTTTCCCTGTTACCTGCTGCTCACCCAGTGTGTGTGATGTAATGGAATGTTGATGAGTACCTGGTCTTGGAAAAGTGTCGGATGGAGAGAGTGGGCTGACCGGTACGATGCTTCTCTTCAATGATTTTCTATGTTACGTTCCATGGTGTATTTTTACATCAAGCCTAAGCAGCGCATGCACGGTCTCTCGACATGCTGTATTCAGGCTATGGACTTACAGCCTGCCTCCAGCTTCTGACTGGCTTTTGTCAATGTCCTTTAAAAAGTTGCTTCAAATTGGATAACGGTTCCTACTTGTCCAACCTTTTCTCAAATGTGGGCTCCCATGGATCACCCCCAGAACTTGTCCTCTTCCACTTATGCTATTGTACGTCCTGTCCTGTCTTTGGAACTTGTCCTCTTCCACTTATGTGATTGTGTATCCTGTCTTTGGAACGTTATTTTACATTCACACCGAGCACTTCCAGTGCAGCATACAGCGCTTTATCTTTACTGTTGGGTCCTTTTCTTCCTGACTGGCTTTGTGTAGTAGTTGGTAATCTGTGTATGCATCTGGGCCCTCCTTCAGTCTGCTCCGCTCGCTTTCTGACTATCAAGCTTCGGGAAGCTCGAGTCACAGCAGGTTGAGCGTGGCGACTACCTGAAATCATACTGTATCTGTTGCATGGGTGTGAACACCAAGTGCAGGTGAACGGCAAGTTAACATTGCCGTCAAACGCAGCTAGTGTGTCACATGCAGAAACATACGAAATATGCAACTCATTGTAGTTAACCAATGTAGTAACTTGAATTGCACTGCAACTTTCACTACTACCCTCCGCAGAGGCTACTGATCTCCTGTATGCAGTGAGGCCGGTTTGCATCAAACCAGTAGGTTTTAAAACACCCAGTCAGTGACCAAAAAGCTTGGTTACTGTCCCACCCTCAACGTACGTGGGGCTTACTCTGCCATCAAGCTGAACTGCTCTCTAACGAGGTATCCAAATGTTGACACACACCTTGCATTTCAGCCATCACCACCCAGCTTCTCACAGCTTTCCTGCCGCTGGCAGAATGTCCGCGTTTAACATCGCTTCCCACACTAAGAACAATTGGCCTTCCAGCAGTTAGAATACCAGCTCCACCAGAAGAACGTTACAGCAAAAACACTCTGCCCTTTCCACTCGTGAGAAGCGTCAAAGCTTACTTTCCACAGGCAGACTGGAGTGACATAGAAGTGGCAGAAAACATTACGATAACTTCAGCTGCATCCTCCCCCTTATCGTGCCCCTTACGCGGTTTGTGCTGCGGTGATGTGAGTAGAGCTCCAAGGGCCTAGACAGAAATACAAATATGCCTTGATTACTCAAAGTGGGTCAACTATTTGGTGCCACTAATTGCACAGAGCCCTTCCTGCCTCAGAGTATGCAAAAATAGCTAAGTTGTGCGATTCTCCCTACTGAAGCATGTTTTTGAACAAGTTTTTACTTTACTAATGCGAGCGATTTTGCATCCTGAAACACGTAGCATGTTTTCATGCTTTCCATTAGTGCTGCCGTTACATCAGACTTTTTGCATTTACTAAAATTACATATCTCCAGCAATGAAATAGTTGGATTACAGAGGGGGAATTCTGTCTTGGTGCGATCCACAGTGGAACCATTTAGGACCGGCACTCCATTATTAAGTTAACAGTTGCACTTGCAAACGGATGGGTGTCCCCACTACTCCTTCATAATTTTCAGTGTCAGCCCAAGGTGTGGGAGGAGAAACTCTTCTGCTATACCTCCAACTTACGGGGGTGGGAAAAGAAATCAGAGAAGCCCCTTCCTTTTCATTATAATGGGGTCGCTGTCATATGCCTCAAACATTTCGATATAGACCTTCAACCACAAACAAGTTGTCTAAGAAACCAGAATGTATGCTTCCATTCACAGGCCAAAGGTAAAAATCTGCCAGTTGGCATCCGGCGGGAGAAAATTGCAGTATTTGAGTATTCTGGTGAGTGAATAGCTGTCCATTTAAATGAGGGAAACCTGAACATTTTTAAGACCGAAGAAGTGTTACCAGAACCATACAACAGGATTAACACTGCACCTAGAGTAACTCGCACACCATTTGGCCTTTCCAAATATTTTGTGAGAAAGTTCTAAAACACGATTCCCCAAGAGGTTTCTTAATTCCCAAATCTATTCAAACATGCATGAGTTTATTTCACACGTAAGACACTTGGGTGAGCTACGTCTAAGTGTTAAAAGATCTGCACCCTCTGACAAATGGGAAGACATACAACGGATACAACTGTCTAAAATGCTGCAACCCAGTCTTTTGCTTAAATGACAGTGTTGTCACCTAGATGTTCGCTTCATTGGCTTCCAATCTGTTTTTAAATGTATTTGTAGACTGGCTCCTCAGAATTTGACTGATATCTTCAGGCACTAAGCATCTTTCCAGACAATGAGATCTGCAGATCAAGCACAATCACCAAATGTCACTGCTGCATCAGAAAACAATGTTGTGTTCTTAAGTTTGAAAAGGGTTAACGTTGGTAAAATGTTGGAGCATATCTGAACACCAACATCCAGATATATCCGATTGTTCCATTAAAAGTGGATTAGCTGACTCATATTGCCTTGCCACAACATGGACAATATGTTGTAGCAGCCATTACAGGACTCAGACCAGAGTTATTGGTGTCTTTTAGGAGGGGGGAGGTTTAATTGGTAGTGTCAGGAAAATTAAAAACCACATAAGCAGGCAGTGTGGGCACACCCTAACCTTCAGAGTTGAAAGAGGAGAAAAAGGACCAAAGAGATCGATCCTCCTGTCACATAACTATATATACATACATATATTTCATCATAGGTACTACAGTACGCTTGGTACTGTGGTACCAAGTAAGGCCACTACCTGTGGTACTTCAATGCCCAACCTATTACCAAGGTACCGAAAAATACAGGTTTGCTTTTTAGGAAATGTCGGGCCTTAAACATGATAGAATATTCACAACAAAAACAAATTGGGGAGGAAGGAAAATGCTAGTGTTAAATGCCCACAGAACTGGTATCTCATTCAAGAACTAACCAAGCCATCCTTACCAAGCCATCCTTACTTAGTTTCCTAGATAAGGCGAATTAAGGGTGGTATTGCTGCAGTCATAAAAGCCTGCCATTTTAGGCCACTTATACAGACATAGGCCACAGCTCACAGCCAGCTGCTTCCACCTTACTTTGACAATCACCCTTTACCAAATGTCCTCCTTTCTCAGCTCTCACACATCTCTCATACGTTTGTTACAGACAGCCAAAGTCATGGACAGCCCGATCCTTGCATGTGCTTTACACTGGATGTCAATTGCGTATCCACAAGGGCTCAGACAGCGCTCTTTGAGGACCGAGCATTAGCAGCAGCAATGCGACGCAACGAGAGCTGTATGTCAGCCTTGTGCTTGTAACAAAGAGCCTAGTGACTTTCCTGGGTTATCAGTGCACTCTAGGTAGACTAACGATTTGCCGTAAGAGTTGCAGGCCCAGACCCGGTCCAATTCTGTAATTCTGACCTTAAAGAAAAACACAATAAGAAGAAATTCAACTGAAAAAACAAATGTTAAAGTAAAATGTTAAACTACATTATCCAATATATGTAGCTGTGTGCCATAGGTTTTATGGACTGGAAGTGATGCAACAAGCTAAACTTGGGGCCAAATTTCTATCACTTTTCAAGCAGAAATGCAACCTTTTACAACATGCGGGAGACGTAGCATATCAGTCAACTCACTCACATTTAGTAGATGTGATCCTTTTTAGGTCTCGCCTGACCCAGCGCATGCGCTGATCTGGCGAGACTTTTTGAGAGGGCTCCAAAAAGTGCTACCAGGCCAGCCTAGACCTACAGTGCATGTGCGCGGGCGCTTGACCGCGATTACTTTCACGGCCGCTTTGATGTTTGATTGCGATCACCTTCACTTTCGCGGCCGCTTGGCATAGCCAATAGATCTCACTTTTGGGACCTTATAAGTATTTAGTTATGCAACAGTTGTATGGCTAAACACTTATAAAAGGTCCCAAAGGCGAGACCTACTGGCTATGCCAATGCTTGTTTTACTAGTATTCAGCTGCTCTATAGACACCAATGGGATCAGCAACTTATTGAGCCTTGAATACCCTACCAAAAGAGTCTTCATGAATAACCTCCAAAAAGAGTACATTCTTTTTTGCAGCTTAATGGGATCAGCCTTTAAACGCCTCGTCTAACTCACAATGTTAAGTCAAAAGCTTCACATCCATGCATTAACCACTAGTAAGGCATGGAGAGAAATGGCCGATGGACAACCTCTGTAGTTTGCGAGAAGCAGGAAGGAGTACTACCGCAGAACTATACTTATAAACATTCTGTGAGTGAAACCGTCTCTAAGTGGGTCACACATAAATTATAAATTTTTCCAACAATGTGTTTTATCTCTAAATTTTTAGGGGAGTTCTGATAATAAATATCTACATCTTATAAACCTCCAGTTTACATTAGAATTGTCTATATCACTGTAGGACTATTTAATATAAGCATGGGTGCAGACAATCACAGGTGGGAAATGTATAGCTAACCGGATATTTAGCTTTCCTCAAACATTTTTTGTAACAGGCCTTGGCTTTAGCCCGCAATCAATTTGAAACATGCCTCTGCAACTCACAGCAGTTGCACTCATTCCCTACCTATTATAACGTGGAGTATTGTTTTCACTCAAAACTTTAATGATAACTGTGCACCATATAACTATAATAAAACTGTGCCAGACGTGGCTCCAGATCGACGCTATTTCAATTCTATGCATGTCTACACAGTAATTCTATGCTGCATATGAATGTAGGTCCTTTATTACGAACTTTGTGCTTTGAAAATGATCTAAGGGTTCATGGAGTAACGTGAATAGCAGTATCATGGA
The DNA here is from genome assembly GCF_964204655.1 of Triturus cristatus. Lineage (NCBI taxonomy): Eukaryota > Metazoa > Chordata > Amphibia > Caudata > Salamandridae > Triturus > Triturus cristatus. Next base: position 304,479,214 of record NC_140587.1, read on the forward strand.
TGATATCATCTGTGATGTCATTTAATATGTCATGTGTGGTGTAATAAGTGAGGTCATCAGCAATGCATGACGGGTGCACGTTCTAGTTAGCTGACCGAACTATAACTAGTGATTTTTCTTTTTATAAATGTGAGTTCTGGTGTCATTTCAACACCTACCTACAACGTCACCCTAACCCAGGGGTACACGCAAACAATTTCCCAGAGACCACAAAGTTTGGTCTGCGATGTGTCCGAGGGCCACTTTGATGCCAGCAGGGTGGCAGTCCAGAGGAGGAGGTATTGGGGTGGTGAACCATACAACCTCAGATTAATTTCAGCATCCCCACTTCAACAAATAGTGTGATCCTCTGCAATTATTTTATTTCACTTTTCCTCCTTTGTCTTCATTATCACATATAAGAGGAGCTCGAAATACATGACTTCAGGATGTGCTTTGTACAAAACCTTCCCGGTGTTTGATTTTAATAAACTAGATTGTTGTTTACGTAGAATAGGAATCGAGACAACCCAAAGAGTGCATACAGCAACTGACTTGCTTCTTAGTTCACTATTGGCATTGTTAGGGAGAGTGTGTGTGTCTAGGGGTGGGGGGGATAAATGCTTCTGAATTCATATTTGAAAAGTATCACTTAAAAAAATAATTCTCAATGCGCGGATATATTCAGATGTGCTAAGGTGAAATGGTTCTACATGTTAATGAAATACACAGATTTTTTTTTCCATGATACATTTTATTGGAATATTACATAATGGCCAACATGGCCAGAGAAAACATTACAGTGCAGTAACACCCTGTAACCCACCCTCCATAATACTGAGATCTAGTATGCAGGCAGACCGCCGCTACCATCGCTGACAATTTCATGAGCTCTATTTAGGGAATACAACTGTGTGCTAGTGTTTTCTAGGGGACCGGGGGATTCATGCTCTTTCGTTAAACTGTCGAACCTCTGTGTCAAGAAGGGATTCTACTGACGGTGTTGGTGCCAAAACAATACTTCTGTAGTGTGCCCATCTCTGCCAAATCTTTACGTGTTTCTGTGGACACCCCCTTGCTCCGAACACCACTACTTCCATCCTGCATTGTTTAATTTTTTAACTGACCGTATATTTTTACACTTTTGCTGCAAGAGGTCTTTGAAAATGAAGGTGTTCTTAAAGTTAAGTGGTGCAGGACTCCCTAGTCACTTCCTTTCGTTAACTTCAATTAAACTTTAGATATAAGTTTGCATGTTTATTCAACATCTGTTTAATGTTAGTGCTGAGTCAAAAGAACAGCAGCCCAGTGTAAGGTCAGGAGGGCCGCATGCAGCCCCCGGGCCATACTTTGAGCATCACTGCTCCAACCTTTGTTTTTTTTTTCCTTCCAGTGAATATATTGTCAAACACATCTAATTTGCACATGGCAAATCACTCGAGTGTCAAAGTGGGCAAAAACCACAGAACCGGAATGAAAATGATTCCAAACTATCCTGCAGGAAAGTTTCAGTTCTATTAAGGACACGGAGGCGAGCCCTATGCTTACTCTCTTCACTTTTTTTTAGCCTGGAGACAGCATCTAGGTCAACCCCTTCCTCTGGGCGAAGTTTCTCCAGTTGGAAGTCAGCATCCAGCGGTGCTGTGGGTGAAGAGGATGGTCCCGACGCACCTGGTATCGCTTGCAGCCTTTTGACGCAATAAGTTGCAACAGGCGCTCTACCATGGGGCCCATAGGTTCATCCACTGCCCTGTAAATGGAGGCGTCAACCGAGTTATAAAAATCATCATCCCAAGGCAGGTATGTGAAGGGATCTTCATTGGTATCCCCTGAATCCTCCATGTGGAAATCTTTTGCGCCACTTAAAATTGAGGGAAAACAATAAACCACTATAGGTGCCACTCCTGTGACACAGCCCTCACCAGGGATTATGGGCTGTTAATTCAGGACTGCAGGTATAGTAAGTGATTGTGCGGGTGCGGAGCCGCAAAGAAGGAGTCTATGCCCCGGGAAAACTCACCCTTGGTGCACTATTGGGGTAATGGTCTCGGAGCGTGTTCTCTAGTACTGAACGTATCTGATCACCAGACTGTGTACAGACCCCAGCGGGGTTTCATAAGCATGAACTAAAGACCCTGGGAAAGGGCATTAGCCTGCGACGTCAGTCAAGTATTTTTTATGAATAATGAACAGACACCACCTCGTGCGTCGCAGATGCAGACTGCTGTCACACTCACAGTGCCACCTGGTGGGCAGAGAGAGGACTGCACCGCGGCACAGACACACACTTGAATATCGGCGCGAAGGAGCACAGAGCGTTCTCGCAGCCGCGTTACCTGCAGAAATGTAAACACGCACTATTAAGCATAAAACAGAACAATTCCAGGCCAACAAGTACAGTTCAATGCTCGCTGACACATGTACCGAGAAGACGGAGTAAAACATAAAACTTGTCTTGTGGCTGCGAGCAGCAAAGAAAGAGGGGGCTCAATAGGATGAAAAGACTATTGGGGACGCGGGAGGAGCCTGATTGGATATTATATTGGACTACCATCGTTATATGACTGGTTGTTTTATATCACTTCCAGGGAAACATGGGACAGGTAGTTTTTTTTGCTTTTCCAGTTAAAGAAACGTGTTTTTAAAAAATGTCTGCTGTAGTAAAAAGCAAGGAGAATAAGCATAATCCTCGTCTCCAGTCCAGATATAGAATTCAGCTCAACCCCTTGCCTGTTGCTAGGATTAAATTTAAGCATTCCTTTGATCAGCTCATTAACAAGAACAATAATAAGGGATAATACTTTGGGCGATAAAGTCAGTGTTTGATTTGCAGAGAAGGGATCATCACTTGACTCTTCAGTGGCAAGTGCGGTTTTATGTAGATGTAGTTGTTCCTAAGAAAGGGTGTATTATTTCTAGATCGTGGGTTGATGTTAAATTAGTTCCTCTATTGTCATTCCTTTGTGAGGAGTTGTGTAAAAGGACTGGTGCAGGCACCATTTTGTATTGCTGTTAATCCCTACACAGATTGTGTGTAGGTTCACAAATAAATCAATAGGGAGGCGGGAGCCGAGTTCCTTCTTGGCAATGTTCATGCAGGTTTCAAATAAGGTCCCTTGCTTTTTCAACTCATAACCGAGAAAAGTGACTACTAATACCTACCAACCAGTCACATTTCAAAGCAATATCAGCCCTTAACATTAGGAGGGCCCCATCTCTAAAGAATTCAGAGGGCTGTCCTCAATAAGGAAGGACCTCTCTCACACCGATACCCGTGTAGAGCCTTACCAACGAATGAGGCAGGATTTCATAGAGATGATGCAGGCTGCCCACGCTGTGGCGAACGAAATGCTAACTACATCGAAATGATGTGGCGTTGCCCACACTTAGACATGTATTGGCAGGAAGTGACTCGGGAAACAGCACATATCACAGCTAGGGTAGTCCCATGCAAGCCAAGCCATGCTCAGCCTGTTCCCCCACTCAGCAAGAACTAAAGTGACTGCGAGGTTCCAAGACTTGGCCTTTATACTGGCGAAGCGAGAATTGACCAGCAAGTGGAAGGCCCCAGCGGGCCCTGGAGTGGCTAGGTGGAAGTGCGAGTTAGCAAAATGGGCAGGCTGTGAACACAGAGTATTGGTTAGAAATGCAGGACGAGAAATAGGGAGGCTGGAGAGGGCACAGGCATGGGGAACATTACTCGATGACTTAAGGAATGAGGAACAGGAATCTGTGCCTAGCACACCTCGGGGACCGTCCCGACCTGCAAGTGCGGCCCAGGTAGACCCCGGGGGGGCAGCTTGAGGGCCACGGAACGGAGAGGAGAACGCGGCCCAACACACCTGGCCACAGTAGAGGACGACCCAGACCATGCACACACATCAGAGACTCATAGGTTTCATACTTGACAGCAGCGCAGGGGGTGGGAGAGGGGAGTTAATTGGGAGTTAGGGGGGGGCAGTTTTTAAACAGAGGTCGAGTAGATAACAGTATCATGTATGGGTTCTTTAGAAATGACTAATGCTAAGAAGCGGCTGATAACGACAACCTGAACCACTGTAACAAAAGTAATGAACATGTTATGGAATCACTATGGTTTTTTCAATTGATGGTTAAACGTGTATATGGACCAATGTTGATAAATTAAAATGCTAAAAAAAAATCTGTAAAAAAAAAAAAAAAAAAATGATGCAGGAGAACACAGGATAACATCTCTAGCCTATCCTGCAAAATCTGAAAAACAATATGCAAGGAGATATGGTAACTGAATTCATTACGTACAGGCATCACTGAGCTATTTCATTCAGAGCCATGTGGTAGGGGCGAGTATAGAGTCTATCCAGTGTTAAACGTTTGAAACAAGTGCATTTTTCATCTAGAGTAAGGTCTACTCCTTTAATTTTCAACAGCCTAGGTTAGCGATTCTTACCCTTTTGACTTGTGTGAACCAACACAATCATTACTGGAATCTAGGTTCTCCGACTGAATTATTAGAATCCAGGAACCCACACCCTGTCTAAGCAATTGATATGGATGGCCAAATACACCAAAATACAGACACAAGCATTCAAATACACAAATGAGTATTTATTTTGTTATATTTGTGAATTAAATAAATTATGAAATGTTAATGAGAAGGTTGGAGCTTTCCCAAATTCAATTGATGCCACTAATCGCCCATATTATATTCTAGTTGGAGCACTTGCACAGGTCCCACAAATCAATCTGAGGGAACTAACTTAATTTTTAACCTCCAATTTAAAAGTCCTTCACATTTTCAGAATGTTTTAAAATTTTCAATTTTACTCTTTATTGTAAATTGTATTATTCAGTTTATTTTATTAACGCGCCCAAATAAGCCGAACAGATGCAAACATATCACAACAAATGGTTTTGAAACACAAAGAACGATTCATGCACATCCGAAATCTAGGGAAAGCAGTCATTTTAAAGCCTTTCCAAATTTCAGCAACAGTTTTTAGATAAAGTATTATGCGTCAATGCTTAGTCTGAACGTTTTGTTTGTATTGGACTTCAAAAATACTATTGTGCATTTGAAAACTGTATAAAAAGATCTTCCTTTCAATGTGTTGTGTTACTCAGAGAACCTAGGGTAAATGTATGTGACAGTTTCACAAAGACTAACAACAACTGGTCAAAAATACAATGACGACTCCCCGTCTCCCCCACCCCCCCAAAAAAAGTGCATTTCACATTTTTACGAGGTGGAACTAGCATGACCACACAAATGGGAAATGGATTATAATCATGTTTTGGCAGCAGCAGGATGGCGAATTGAAGCAAAAACTGAAGTCATGATTCACGAAGAATCTGTTGTGTCATTTCAAGTATTATTGGAGAATCCTAAGCAAAACTACCCTGCTCTACTTGGGTGCAGGCTTCGCTATTAACAAAGCTATTCATTTTTTCATGTTTTGTACAATGAAGCTCCCTTGGGTATTTAATGACAGCGCAACTGAATCTTACCACCTATGTTTAGACCTCATGGAAATGGAAAGTGATTGACTGTATCTTTATCTAACAGAATGGTAGCATTTCCTACTGAAAGTAATCATGTGGTTCTCTATTTGCAGAAGGAACAACCTCCGCTTGATTTATTTAAAACATGAAGGTCCGCTGGAACGATGCCATGATCCAGATATTTACTTCTAAAATGAATGTACAAAAATGAGTTGAACAGAACCCAACCGCTCTGACGACTTGTGCCGTTACGCACTTTCACACTACAGCATCCTTGACAAACCAAGGCTGAGAAACCTTACATATGAAACATCTGACATGCCATCTATGGTCCAAATATGTATTAACCTTCAAAATACATCCGCAAAGCTTTATGCTGCAATTTACTACCCAGTGTCAAAATGCAGACTTCTTACATTCTGGAACCAGTTTTGCCCCAGCCACACCTGCAGCAAGCAACATTTACTTTAGAAGAAGTGTGTTTGACAATAACATTATGATACAATATTTGATAATCCTCCATAGGGCCCACGAAGACCCCCCAGTTGAGAGGGAAATTTAGTCAGAAGGGATATTAAGATTGACATGCCAATTCTACTGTATTGTGACAATTTTAGGTTATGTTTTGAGACCTGGAGTTCTCTCGGCCATCTGATCCCTTCAAAACTATGCGAGCAGCTGTTATAAATGATAGAACAAATATCCAACAAAGAACTAATATATATTTCCAACATCAACCCATTAATGGTTGTCATCAATTAACCAAAATAAATATTTTTTTGGGGGTATATTACGTCCCCTTTATATAAAGCAACTTCTCACTCACTTTAGCAGCTAAACAGAAATGGTATACAAAGATAGACAAACATCCTACCTCCTGCAGACAGAGTGGTTGTTGAAGAATTCTAGGCTCCAATTTTTCAGGGGGTAGAAAGCAAGGCCCCCATAATAACGGTCATACCGGAGCTAAAATTCTACTTTACATGCTAAGGGGTGAGCCATTATAGTAGGGTATACTGATCCAAAGAATGAATTGCTTTGTGAAAAGATTAAGAATGACAGCAACCAGATGTTTTCAGAGTTTTGGCAGTAAAGAATCATTGGGTCGAGGATATATCATAATACTCCATGTTAAAAGTGTGAAGCTGCGCGTTAGCAGGGACGTTAAAATAATCAATTCAGCCTTTTGGTCATGTCTGCTCAGGTTAGGAGGTAGCCATATTATAAAGGATAATGTGGACTTGGGAACAGCATTGCAGGGCAATAATGCAAGATTCATTAAACACAAAAGTTTACTTTCCTGTACATTTACAAAAATTTGCAGCAAATGGTTTGTGTTTCATCTGTGCCGCATTTTGCTGAATTTTTGAGGCAATGGGGTGAACAAGTAAAGTTGGCAAGATGTTTGGAAACTGAGATGCTGTCTTGAGAAAGACTTTATAATAACAAAAATCTGACACTTACTAATAGGAGTCTGGCCCGGGGCTACAGAAGGGTGCCAACTCATGGCTAAGTTGAAGGGCTGACAGCCAGGGGTGGGGAACACTACTCCGTGCTGCCTCTATTTAAAATACTGCAACACAAAATTTGTATGAGACTTCCGGGGATGAGATGGTATGGCTGAGCCTAGTCACGTAAAGTCAATCTGAGGTTAACAGTTAAAAATGGCTAGATGTGTTGAAACTGACACAAAATGTAAACACGCACTATTAAGCATAAAACAGAACAATTCCAGGCCAACAAGTACAGTTCAATGCTCGCTGACACATGTACCGAGAAGACGGAGTAAAACATAAAACTTGTCTTGTGGCTGCGAGCAGCAAAGAAAGAGGGGGCTCAATAGGATGAAAAGACTATTGGGGACGCGGGAGGAGCCTGATTGGATATTATATTGGACTACCATCGTTATATGACTGGTTGTTTTATATCACTTCCAGGGAAACATGGGACAGGTAGTTTTTTTTGCTTTTCCAGTTAAAGAAACGTGTTTTTAAAAAATGTCTGCTGTAGTAAAAAGCAAGGAGAATAAGCATAATCCTCGTCTCCAGTCCAGATATAGAATTCAGCTCAACCCCTTGCCTGTTGCTAGGATTAAATTTAAGCATTCCTTTGATCAGTTCATTAACAAGAACAATAATAAGGGATAATACTTTGGGCGATAAAGTCAGTGTTTGATTTGCAGAGAAGGGATCATCACTTGACTCTTCAGTGGCAAGTGCGGTTTTATGTAGATGTAGTTGTTCCTAAGAAAGGGTGTATTATTTCTAGATCGTGGGTTGATGTTAAATTAGTTCCTCTATTGTCATTCCTTTGTGAGGAGTTGTGTAAAAGGACTGGTGCAGGCACCATTTTGTATTGCTGTTAATCCCTACACAGATTGTGTGTAGGTTCACAAATAAATCAATAGGGAGGCGGGAGCCGAGTTCCTTCTTGGCAATGTTCATGCAGGTTTCAAATAAGGTCCCTTGCTTTTTCAACTCATAACCGAGAAAAGTGACTACTAATACCTACCAACCAGTCACATTTCAAAGCAATATCAGCCCTTAACATTAGGAGGGCCCCATCTCTAAAGAATTCAGAGGGCTGTCCTCAATAAGGAAGGACCTCTCTCACACCGATACCCGTGTAGAGCCTTACCAACGAATGAGGCAGGATTTCATAGAGATGATGCAGGCTGCCCACGCTGTGGCGAACGAAATGCTAACTACATCGAAATGATGTGGCGTTGCCCACACTTAGACATGTATTGGCAGGAAGTGACTCGGGAAACAGCACATATCACAGCTAGGGTAGTCCCATGCAAGCCAAGCCATGCTCAGCCTGTTCCCCCACTCAGCAAGAACTAAAGTGACTGCGAGGTTCCAAGACTTGGCCTTTATACTGGCGAAGCGAGAATTGACCAGCAAGTGGAAGGCCCCAGCGGGCCCTGGAGTGGCTAGGTGGAAGTGCGAGTTAGCAAAATGGGCAGGCTGTGAACACAGAGTATTGGTTAGAAATGCAGGACGAGAAATAGGGAGGCTGGAGAGGGCACAGGCATGGGGAACATTACTCGATGACTTAAGGAATGAGGAACAGGAATCTGTGCCTAGCACACCTCGGGGACCGTCCCGACCTGCAAGTGCGGCCCAGGTAGACCCCGGGGGGGCAGCTTGAGGGCCACGGAACGGAGAGGAGAACGCGGCCCAACACACCTGGCCACAGTAGAGGACGACCCAGACCATGCACACACATCAGAGACTCATAGGTTTCATACTTGACAGCAGCGCAGGGGGTGGGAGAGGGGAGTTAATTGGGAGTTAGGGGGGGGCAGTTTTTAAACAGAGGTCGAGTAGATAACAGTATCATGTATGGGTTCTTTAGAAATGACTAATGCTAAGAAGCGGCTGATAACGACAACCTGAACCACTGTAACAAAAGTAATGAACATGTTATGGAATCACTATGGTTTTTTCAATTGATGGTTAAACGTGTATATGGACCAATGTTGATAAATTAAAATGCTAAAAAAAAATCTGTAAAAAAAAAAAAAAAAAAATGATGCAGGAGAACACAGGATAACATCTCTAGCCTATCCTGCAAAATCTGAAAAACAATATGCAAGGAGATATGGTAACTGAATTCATTACGTACAGGCATCACTGAGCTATTTCATTCAGAGCCATGTGGTAGGGGCGAGTATAGAGTCTATCCAGTGTTAAACGTTTGAAACAAGTGCATTTTTCATCTAGAGTAAGGTCTACTCCTTTAATTTTCAACAGCCTAGGTTAGCGATTCTTACCCTTTTGACTTGTGTGAACCAACACAATCATTACTGGAATCTAGGTTCTCCGACTGAATTATTAGAATCCAGGAACCCACACCCTGTCTAAGCAATTGATATGGATGGCCAAATACACCAAAATACAGACACAAGCATTCAAATACACAAATGAGTATTTATTTTGTTATATTTGTGAATTAAATAAATTATGAAATGTTAATGAGAAGGTTGGAGCTTTCCCAAATTCAATTGATGCCACTAATCGCCCATATTATATTCTAGTTGGAGCACTTGCACAGGTCCCACAAATCAATCTGAGGGAACTAACTTAATTTTTAACCTCCAATTTAAAAGTCCTTCACATTTTCAGAATGTTTTAAAATTTTCAATTTTACTCTTTATTGTAAATTGTATTATTCAGTTTATTTTATTAACGCGCCCAAATAAGCCGAACAGATGCAAACATATCACAACAAATGGTTTTGAAACACAAAGAACGATTCATGCACATCCGAAATCTAGGGAAAGCAGTCATTTTAAAGCCTTTCCAAATTTCAGCAACAGTTTTTAGATAAAGTATTATGCGTCAATGCTTAGTCTGAACGTTTTGTTTGTATTGGACTTCAAAAATACTATTGTGCATTTGAAAACTGTATAAAAAGATCTTCCTTTCAATGTGTTGTGTTACTCAGAGAACCTAGGGTAAATGTATGTGACAGTTTCACAAAGACTAACAACAACTGGTCAAAAATACAATGACGACTCCCCGTCTCCCCCACCCCCCCAAAAAAAGTGCATTTCACATTTTTACGAGGTGGAACTAGCATGACCACACAAATGGGAAATGGATTATAATCATGTTTTGGCAGCAGCAGGATGGCGAATTGAAGCAAAAACTGAAGTCATGATTCACGAAGAATCTGTTGTGTCATTTCAAGTATTATTGGAGAATCCTAAGCAAAACTACCCTGCTCTACTTGGGTGCAGGCTTCGCTATTAACAAAGCTATTCATTTTTTCATGTTTTGTACAATGAAGCTCCCTTGGGTATTTAATGACAGCGCAACTGAATCTTACCACCTATGTTTAGACCTCATGGAAATGGAAAGTGATTGACTGTATCTTTATCTAACAGAATGGTAGCATTTCCTACTGAAAGTAATCATGTGGTTCTCTATTTGCAGAAGGAACAACCTCCGCTTGATTTATTTAAAACATGAAGGTCCGCTGGAACGATGCCATGATCCAGATATTTACTTCTAAAATGAATGTACAAAAATGAGTTGAACAGAACCCAACCGCTCTGACGACTTGTGCCGTTACGCACTTTCACACTACAGCATCCTTGACAAACCAAGGCTGAGAAACCTTACATATGAAACATCTGACATGCCATCTATGGTCCAAATATGTATTAACCTTCAAAATACATCCGCAAAGCTTTATGCTGCAATTTACTACCCAGTGTCAAAATGCAGACTTCTTACATTCTGGAACCAGTTTTGCCCCAGCCACACCTGCAGCAAGCAACATTTACTTTAGAAGAAGTGTGTTTGACAATAACATTATGATACAATATTTGATAATCCTCCATAGGGCCCACGAAGACCCCCCAGTTGAGAGGGAAATTTAGTCAGAAGGGATATTAAGATTGACATGCCAATTCTACTGTATTGTGACAATTTTAGGTTATGTTTTGAGACCTGGAGTTCTCTCGGCCATCTGATCCCTTCAAAACTATGCGAGCAGCTGTTATAAATGATAGAACAAATATCCAACAAAGAACTAATATATATTTCCAACATCAACCCATTAATGGTTGTCATCAATTAACCAAAATAAATATTTTTTTGGGGGTATATTACGTCCCCTTTATATAAAGCAACTTCTCACTCACTTTAGCAGCTAAACAGAAATGGTATACAAAGATAGACAAACATCCTACCTCCTGCAGACAGAGTGGTTGTTGAAGAATTCTAGGCTCCAATTTTTCAGGGGGTAGAAAGCAAGGCCCCCATAATAACGGTCATACCGGAGCTAAAATTCTACTTTACATGCTAAGGGGTGAGCCATTATAGTAGGGTATACTGATCCAAAGAATGAATTGCTTTGTGAAAAGATTAAGAATGACAGCAACCAGATGTTTTCAGAGTTTTGGCAGTAAAGAATCATTGGGTCGAGGATATATCATAATACTCCATGTTAAAAGTGTGAAGCTGCGCGTTAGCAGGGACGTTAAAATAATCAATTCAGCCTTTTGGTCATGTCTGCTCAGGTTAGGAGGTAGCCATATTATAAAGGATAATGTGGACTTGGGAACAGCATTGCAGGGCAATAATGCAAGATTCATTAAACACAAAAGTTTACTTTCCTGTACATTTACAAAAATTTGCAGCAAATGGTTTGTGTTTCATCTGTGCCGCATTTTGCTGAATTTTTGAGGCAATGGGGTGAACAAGTAAAGTTGGCAAGATGTTTGGAAACTGAGATGCTGTCTTGAGAAAGACTTTATAATAACAAAAATCTGACACTTACTAATAGGAGTCTGGCCCGGGGCTACAGAAGGGTGCCAACTCATGGCTAAGTTGAAGGGCTGACAGCCAGGGGTGGGGAACACTACTCCGTGCTGCCTCTATTTAAAATACTGCAACACAAAATTTGTATGAGACTTCCGGGGATGAGATGGTATGGCTGAGCCTAGTCACGTAAAGTCAATCTGAGGTTAACAGTTAAAAATGGCTAGATGTGTTGAAACTGACACAAAAAAACACACACTATTCCGGTAGTATATTTGACTTGATTGTAGTAAGGGATTGGCTTGTGGCACTCACTGTTGTATAAACGACCTTGGAGTCTGGAATTGAAGGGTGCTGACTCATGACGGGATTAAACGGCAGACAGCTGGGAGTTAGAAATGCTTCTCCATAGTGCGTCTGTTTTAACAACTGTGAAATATAAAAGGAATGACTATGCCCACCAGTGGTTAATGATGAGGCTAGGGTATGATTTTGAGCTGAGGAACTTACCGACAGTGCGGCCCGGAGCTTTCAGGGTTCAGAGTTGCTGATGAGTGGAGTGCAGGGCGCGAGATGTGCTGCCCGGTGTTTCTCCCGTTAGAATAATTGTGGCAGACAATTAAAACCAGTGAAAAAAAAAAAAATAGACGGGTTGGTGCTGGAGGTCACCCTTGCCAAAACATAAATTACAAATAGTTTTCAAAAGCGCACAAATGCTAAGTTTTGCCTGGCTCAACCGCATGGTGCCCAGCTCAAGTAGGTTCATGTGAGGCTCAGCACAAGTAGGTTTGTGCAAGAAGTTAGCGCTCTAGCTTTACTAAACACTCGGTAGGCAGGTTAGATCACCGTTTCATAGCGGTTTATTTATATTATTACACGCAAGGAGTGGGCAAGCAGTGGGGGAAAAGGGTGACGCAGGAGAGGTTTGAGGGATGGAACAGCCCTTGGCAAATACATAAATTACAAATAGCTTTCAAAAGTGCACAAACGAGAACCTTTGAAAGCTTTGCCTACTTACGCTCCTTTTCCAATGAGACACGCTGCCTTTAAATACTAAACAAGATATGCGCAAAGTGTTGTGAATCTAGCAGCAGCAAGCCACCCAAAAATAAATAAAATAAAAAATAAAGAGCGCTCACAGAGTATCCTCAATAACATTAAGAGCACATGTAACCGGGGCAGTCCTCATGAGAGGTCACAAAAGCCCAAAAGCAGGGACTATTAAGCATATTGACCAAACAAAAGCTGGCATTTAGGAAGGGCAGTAACAGGAACCAATGAAAAAATGGGAGGTGCTCTAAGCCTATATTGTAGCTATAGCATGTCTCGGAGACAGCACATGTGCTGCCAAGGCAAGACCTAAAAAAGGGCTTCCTGCCAACCACCCTGCCTACTTCAAAAATAACCCTCCCCTCCCAAATACAAATGCCTGGCCTACTGCCACACACCCCACCTTCTTCTGTGTCATCCCAACTACTCCCTACCCAACAGAAACTGCTTCATGCCTTCAGCAGCAACCTATTCAGTGAGAACGGTCTTTCGCCAGTCAGTGTGGGTCTGCAGAGACCCAGGCAGACTGCACAGGAACAGAGCCGCCGTGTTCTCTCACCTCGCTGCAGTCTGTGGAGACCCAGGAAAGGTGGAAAAAGGCATGCTAAACAGACTACCATTTCACTACCGCACTCTGGTCCCTTGAGATCCAGGCGGAGTGGCGGAACAAAGGACAATTGAGCACTTCCCAATGTGATGTGGCAACATTGTGTAACCTTTTTGGTTACCCACTGTTGTGACAACAGCAGTGACTATTTCGTTCGGGTTATTCACAATACAGTAGAGTTTGTTACATATGACTTGCATATGTATATATCAATTTGGGTGCACAGGCTTTAAAGACAAAGGTTCAACACTAAACAAAGGTGTACAAATCCAAAGATGTGCGTTTTGTGTACGATATTTTTATTGAGGCAAATTCCAGATGTCAGCAGGTCATGAAGATTACACCGAAAACCTGACTTTGTACCATTTGGAGGACAGGTAAAAGAGGCTGGCCTGTTCATAAAAGAACTTCAAGGTACTCCATACTTCTGCAGATATATTGTCAGTGCATTCTCCGCCCCTTACGTCAATGGGTTCCAAACCATCCCCATTCGAATGTCCATCAAGATCCCCTTGTTATTGTGGGAGGAGTCTGTTGTAGGTCGAGGTGCAAGAGAGCCAAAAGCCATTGTGGCCTCATGAACTTCGGTGTAGGAAGAGACTGGTAAAGACAAGCCCTCGTTTGTAGAGCCATAGGGTGAGGAGATGGACTGTGCATCTGTGTGATCTCCATGCTTTGAGAGGTCTTGCATTATTTGTGTCATCTTGAGCTTTACAGAACTAAGTGGCATCTTCGAGATCTCACTACCATTCTGGGCAGAATACCTGTACAAAACTAAGCTCCACCCACATTCAACAGCTAAATAACGTGGTTACAACAGTAAAAGCTGCACTGGAATAGAGAGAAAACAAAGAACACCCATGTGAGGTAAGCAAAAGTAGCTTAGAGTACTGTACTGAAGACTTGCGTTATTCTAGGCATGCAGGTTCCCACATTCTATCTCAATCATTGTCGGGAAAAGATAACGGGGAATTTCTCAGCCGCCTGTTAATAATGGCGATCCATTCACACATAGGTGTACTTACATTAAAAAAAAAAAAATAAGTAATAAGATTTTTCGTTCACTGAAGACTGAAGAATGATCTGAACTACTCTGACAGGATCTATTCCCCAGCACTCTCGCTCTATCCACGTCCCATTTCTATCCGCCTCCCAAGCATTTTGCGGCGGCACTTCCAAAAAACAATTTTTTTTAAAAGCTAGTCATCGCCGGAGGCCCCACCCCCTGACTGCACCACGGTACTAACGCGCCTCCTGGCGTGCTCCGGATTGGGGGATTATGCCCCCTTCAAAACTAAGGGTCCTTAGAGGCCAACTAGTCCACCAGGTACCTGCAGTAAACTCCACACAGTGGGATTGCTGAGAGGTGGTCCGAGGCCACGCCCCTTTATACACCAGTCTGCAAATGTGCTTCTTGGCGCACTGATGGTAAGGCGATGAGGTCCTCTTGTGTCCTCAGGACTGAAGTTGACTTCATCCCCCAAGCAGCAGTGTGCCAGGAGGAGCGTTTGCAGAGTGGTGTAAAAAAGGGGGCGTGATGTCACTGACCATATAATGAGTGATGTAATATGTGATGTCTTCAGCAGTGCATTGCGGGAGGAGCGAGTTATAGTTGGCTCAACTAACTATACCAGCCCAATTTCTCTGGTTTTGTACGAGTGAAATGTCCAACTAACTATAATGTCTCTGAAACCTGTGTTTTTTTTCAGTGAATTTCTAAGGTTTTTTAAATGCTAATTTCTAACTATAACGTCCCAGAAACCTATGGTTTTTTCAATATATAATGAAAGCGCTAGAAGGTATCAGGATCACAGTGGTGTCAAGCTTACTCTGGGGGAAGAGCTAGACATTTTAAAACGGAGCCGAAAGGAATCTCTTAAGCCCCGCAACAAGGGATCGGCCCCCCTGGTCTTACTGTCTCTGATATAGGCCTATATGAGGACTTGTGCGAATTGGAAGGCGGAATAGTCAACCAGGACCTGCCTTGCTCACCCTCGGGAGTAAATACACGGCAACAAACTCCCTTTAAGTCTAAATCTAAATTTGCCCCTATCATGGCACGGGACGCCTTGGATGTGTTCAGCGAGCTGGTTGTGACTCAAATCAAGAGACTAAAGTACACTATGAATAGATCTAACAGTAAATATACTAGAAAATACAATCAACTAGTCAACAAGCTACAGTAGGAAAAAATGTGATTAGAAATGCAGATAAGGGCGATAATATCGTCCTATGGCCATTGGAGGAATACATGAAGGAGGCATACAATCAATTACATGACCAGCAGTGCTATAAGAAGAGTTCTCCACTAAAATTTAAAAGCACACAGGATTCCTTGTTTAAACACCTGTTAGCATGGAAAAGTCTGGGACTCCTCAGTTGGGAGGAATACAAGTATATCAACAAGCATTGAAAATGCAATAGGTCGTGCCTTTGATTAAGTTAAAGCCATTTGCTTTGCTAATGGTATTGTATAGCAAAGCAAATGGCTTTAACTTAATATAAATTAAGTAAATGGCACCACTCACTGCCCCTGCCAGCGCTGCAAGTGACAGAACCAATACAAGTACTAACCATTGCACCAGGGCTTTAAGTGGGATGAAAACACTAGGGAGGGAGGTCTCTCAAAGGGGCGTGGCCAATGTAATTAAGGGCGTGGCTTAAAAACATTTAAAAGCTAAAAATCTGTGCTTAGCATAGTGTGCCGCCGATTTGTATTTTGCTGTTTCTGTCATTGCATCAAGATATACGATACAACAATTATCATACCTACAACAAGTCAGGACTATTGGCGTGGTCAGTGATTGTTAGTTGCATAAGATAAATAAGCAGCAACTATGGCTAGTATATAATATTGAAAAAGATTTGACTTAAAGTCCTGGTTACACCACAACAATGTTGCTGCTCCTGAGTTTCAAAAGGAGAAGGGAAAACCAGAGAGAAAATGACTCTCTAAAGGATTTCCCTTCCCCTACAACACTCACCTGGAATAACGGCATGCCGTAACTTCTCCACTAGTGAGAAGGGAGTAGATGAATCAAGGTTGTGGACCTAAATGCATTGGGTAAACATTAAGATATATCGTTTTGGATGAATCAAGTTTCTGTACTAGCCTGTGAATAGGCCTGGATGGGCAATTCCTGAGCTACAAGGTGCATAAAACTAAGAAACTTTGTATATCGATGGTGAAAAATGGTTAAAACTTTGAAAATAAATGGATAAACCATGTTAAGAATATGGATTACGTTTTGAACTTTTTTCACACATGTGTATACAGCTGTGCAACTCGGAAGTGGCGCGTATAAGGCGTGCCACAATCTGACTCATTGAAAGACACAGGCGCTACTGGGACGGAGCGTAACGAGAGTGTTGCACGCTTAACCTGAGGAACTATTTGAATGATTAGAACTTGAACAGTCTAAAGCAAAGGGTGTGCGTCAGGTTTTCTAAACTGAAGTGACCAGTGTGAGCACGCCACATCGATGTGCCTGTGCCAGGGCACAAAACAGAGTCCGATGGATACCCGTTTCGCGGCCCCCTTTAAAAACTGCCGGTGCTCAGGTGAGACCCGGCCCACTTAAAGCCCTGCATTGCACTGCTAGAAGTGTCGCAACTCAAACTATCCCAGTCCACCCACAACTTTAATAAAAGGTATGAGCAACAGATGGTATTCATTTTTAATGTATATTGACTTATTAAATACTGCTGTACTTAACTCAAAATCGGATAGACAGTGTCGCCATACGGTGGACTGTCATTACAGCCTGTGCTGACAATTAAGTGCTGGCGCTGAGCTACAGAAACCACAGACTCAAATTAAGCACTGGATCAAAGCTGACCAAGCTCTGCAGGTTCTCCATGTGCATACTATAGAACAATCCGAATCTTCAGCAGACTCTTTCCCAGAGCGCCCGTTCTCATTGGTCTGGCAGCCTGAGCCCGAATTTCCAGTTTTACCCGTGTTTGATGCTTTACCAGGCACTTGATACAAGCAGTGCCCAGTTTACGCTCTGTGAGCCTGGCAGTCCGGCTCATTACAAAAACCTGCATAGAAAAAAGGCAGACCTCTTGGTTTGGTCGTTTCCGTTTCTGCTGTGTTTTTGGAGAGAGGCGCTTTAGCTTCCTGGGTAATCCTAAGGTTGGCGGTCTTTGTATTTGAAAGGAGTAGGTTGTCAAACTGAAGAGGGTGGGTTGTGTCCTGAAATTGGTTTCAAGAACTTGCAGGCAGCTGGGCCTGCGCTTTAAACCCTGGGCAATGGAATGCGCACAGCAGTCCTCGTCTGCCCTGCCATTAACTCTGATGTACCATTTTGCTTTCTTGCTGCCTCGCAAGAAACGTGACATTACGAGCTCCCGAGCAGTGCATTCGCCGGTCAGAATAATTTACACCCAGTTAAATGAAAGGAATTCACATTGTATCATGTATTTCACTTTCAAGTGTTCCAGAATGTTTGCAAGAACAGCGCTGCAAATGAACCTCAGATGTTTGCGGTTTTCTTTTTAGACTCGAGTTACATGGAGGGCAGGAACATGTGTGGAACGGTAAGACCCAAGTTAGCTTGCATTTGGAAAGGACCAACGCGACCAGAAGTTGCGTTCTGCCCTGCACAAGAATGCCACGCACCAAGTCCACGGCGAACCTCTGGGAGACCGACTGAGCGTGTGCACACCCAGGGCTTACAGAACGGTGAGCGAGTGAAAGCGCGTCGTGTGCGCGTTACGCATGCACATCGCCTGTCCTCTGTACGCGTGTGCACAAATCCTGCCCTCCTTCGGCAAAGAAACAAACAACAATAGATCTCGCCAAAGCAAGCAACACGTGCGCTGCATTGCGCGGCGAGACCTAAAAAAGAACATCCCTCGGTCCCGGTGATTTACTGAATTCCCAAAAATTCACAAAAACATCAATAAACCACGGGAAGGCCCATCATTGCTGCATGCGATGGACCACTGGAGAACCTGTCGAGATATATAGACTTTTTCTACAAGGGTTTGTTAAAAATTTGAAGTCTTATGTACAGGATACGTGTGACTTTTTAAGAAAGATTAAGGACATCAATTGGAGGCCTAAATTTTTACTTATAGCCTTAGAGGTATCCTCCCTATATACGTGTATCAAGAACAAGGACGGATTACGAGCTGTGGAGTATTTCTTAAATACAAGGTTCATTATATATGCTCAACATAAAAAAATGTTATTGGACAGGCTTCTCTTTTGTTTAGAAAATAATCTATTCCATTTCAATGTACAAATGTTCCAGCAAATCCAGGGAGTAGCCATGGGGGCCAGCTTCTCCCCCAGTTATGCCTGTTTATTTATGGGCTGGTGGGAGGAGCTGGTTCTCATGCGGCAATACGAAGACATCTGTGATACTAATATAATTTCCTGGTTACGTTATATTGATCTATTTATTTTGTGGAATGGAAGTGAGGAAAGCACTATTAAATTCATTGACCAGATTAACGATAATGATGTTAATTTACATTTAACTTCGACCATTAGCAGACATACAGTGACATTTTTAGATGTGCAGGTCCTAGTTGCTAACAATCTTTTAACTACCACCCTTTTTAGAAAACCTACAACCGGCAACACGGTGTTGCATGCGTCGAGTGCCCACCCTCACCATCTTATCAAAAGTATTCCCTATGGGGAGATGTTACGCATTCGACGCATCTGCAGCAACAATGAAGATGCTTTTAATAAACAAGCAGAAAGCTGTGCTGGATTTTTGGCCAGAGGTTATAGGACAGAGATTGTAGATGCAGCCATAAGAAGGTCCAGGGCGCAGGCCCGGGAAGACCTTTTAACTTAGAGTCAAAAGGACAGGTGTGGAAACAGAGAACTTACAGCCCACTAGACTCATTCTTTCGTATTCTAAACAAGAAAGACAAATAAGAGCCATAGCGAGACGTAACTGGCATTTTATTCAAGATGACCCGGTAATTGGAAGGCTAGAACCCTCGAATCCCTCCATAACATTCAGGAAAAATAGGAGTATGGACAATATGCTGGTGAGTAACAGCCAGGAAGAATATTACAAAAATAAGTGGTTTACGGCGAGAAAAGGCTTTTTTAAATGTTCATCATGGAAAGCCTGCCAGTTTGGCACTAATATGAAATCTTACACTACGGCCTTTTCGACAAAGGCTTGAGAGATCAAACAACATCTCACCTGTAAAACTGAATTCTCGGTTTATGTTTTAGAATGTAGTTGCAAGCTAAAATACATTGGAAGTACCAAACTAGCCGTTCATAAAAGAATATTGCAACATATCCGGGTGATTACTAACAATGATTCAAACTACCCGGTTGCCAGACATTTTCATACCACTCACAATAGCAATCCCAGACATCCAACATATTATGCCACTGAAGCTATCCCTATAACAAACATTGGCATAGCCAATAGGTCTCGCTTTTGGGACCTTATAAGTATTTAATTATGCAGCACAATTTCCTTGGTGCAACAATATCAACCGTTGCATGTCTAAACACTTATAAGGTCCCAAAGGCGAGACCTATTGGCTATGCCAATGCTGGTTTCTTTTTATTAGAGTTGATATTGGAGTTGACAGAAATAACAGTTTATTAAGATTTTCAGATGAAATAGGCGTCTCTCACAGGAAGTAAGTGAAGTCAACGCCCCTCTGAATTTAAAGGGGCACGAGCAGCCGAAACAAATAAGCAACACCACGGGAGGAGGAAGGACGGGGGCAACAAGCAATGGGGTGGTGGGATGGAGAAAATACAAGTACCTCAAACAAATTGCGACCAGCCGAAGGACACAAATAAATGTATGAATCCAGTACTTGGTCTAGGTTCTCTATCAAAGGGACAACACAAAGAAGAAAGGACCTTTTTGAGTGTTTTTTTAAGACAGGTCACCGGGAAGCAACAGCGCACATACGCTGCCTGCAGGCTCGATCTAAAAATGAGCACTAGGGGAAGGGAGTGCAAGCAGTAAGGCACACATGGGAAAGCAATGATGAGAAGGTACTGACAAGGAGGGAAACAATAAAAAACAAGACTCCTCCCACGCCCCACAGAGCGAGAACTGCATGTTATGCTTCAGCGCCGCTCAAAAGAGGGTGATGCGTCGTCTGTGACATAACCCACTAAATACTTGAACCCGTCGGGAAAGCCATAATCGGAGTGATTCCAAATCTTGTGCACAAGCGCAATATTTATTGTGGTGCTTAGGATACTTGAACGCAGATCAAACGCAGTAAATGACATGAATATGTCAACATCCCATAAAGCACCAACAGGAGAGCGTAAACAACCACAAAACAAGTGGGAGGGGTGGGGGGAGTGCACGCGCGCGCTAAGCAGCAGCTGTTTGCTCTTTTTCAAAGCACACACTCGTGCTTGTGGCGCGCCGCTGCGCACTCCCGCAAGCTGTATGTCGCCACAAGCAAGAGTATGTGCTTGGAAAAAGAGCTGTACGACGGCTAAAGGTCTCCAATGAAGCGTATGCGCGCTGCGTAGGTGAGACCTAACAAAAAGAGGGGGTGATAGGGAAGCTACATTAAGACGCCGGGAAACTAGTTTCATACTTTAATTCGACTCTAAGAATCCAGGAGGACTTAATACCACTGAGGACCTGCACATTTTTATGAATATCTTTTAGAAGATCTTTTTAAGAATATATATATATATATATATATATATATAATCTTCTTAGAATTGGTTCAAGACTGTTGCGACATGTCTGCTTACAGCATTGTATGAGTAAATAAAGGTCACCCTTGTACGAGTTCCTCACTGCTTTTCAGTGCTTTTATATGGGGTTTATTAGTATTTATATTCATATATAATTATAACATTTCTACATCTAAATGTTTATTTATGGATATATTTAATTATGAAATGAAACATCCAATTTTTGTTCCCTTGTAAAGCATCTAACTCGCACTTTAGCTCTGCATATTTGCACTCTGTTATCTTGATTCAAGATAACAGAATAAGTCAGCCTTAGGTCTATACCCCTACGCTCCCAGGGATTTAGTACTGTAATATACACGGGCACTTTGTAATAAAAAGGTACTGTAGCATATCGTCACTTTTTATTGAAATACGTAAGGGGTTCTATCTCTGTAGGATCAGAAATATGTGACCAACAGACTAAGATAGGATGTTAGTAATAGGATTAGTATTCACTTCCTTAAACCTCCTATATTATAGGATCTGTTTGCAATTCCCGTTTTTGTATTTCAGAGTGACGACTTAAATCAGTACCTAGGCTTAATTTTATTTTTTCATTTCCACACCTTTAGGAGAAGGCACTTTTATTAGGTCACTTTACGCTAATTTTTTAACCTTGGACTCAAGCATTCATGCAGTGATTGTTGTAATGAACTGTGTTTGACATTATTAACAATAGGCATATATGTCAATAATATTTTGCCAAATACCATTGTATTTTACAGTCAGTATATTTCTATGCACATGGTCAACAATGTTATTTCCTCTTTAAAGCATTCATGCTTTGAAATCTAACAATATGGAAATATGTCGTCTATGTCCATTGTTAATTAGATGCACTGGCACTTTAAAAAGCGGTGTTACTGTCCAAGCATTGTCATGTGATCAAGGCCGCTTGTTCAGCTGAAACGTGTTATGGCAGACTTTGGCAAATAAATCATATTTGCACTTACTTGGGTCCGCGCTCCTTTTTTCCTGAGTTGGAGTGACAGCGAGGTGTTGGGATATATATATTCAAACAAATGCCGTTTCCTTTTCCAACAGCAGCACACCGAAGACCAAAGTGTTGCAGCAGCGGTAATTTATTTCACGCTTTGTACAAGACCCAACGCGTTTCAGGGAAGACAGACAGACAGACAGACAGATATTTGCCAGGCTATGTTAAAACCGGGATAGACCAAGCATAAAACAAAAGGCTTTAGCCATACTTATGTCTGACCTGTTTATTATTCACAAACTCTGGTTACCCTAGCGACGGTCTGTAGTTGAAAAGTGTGGCTAGGTCAGCAGATGGTTTTTTGAGCAGGGGCGGAATGGTGGCATGTTTCCAAGTGTCTGGGAATATGGCTGAGTCGATAGAGATGTTGAAGAGGGGTGTTAATGCTTCGATTATCAGGAGAAGGCCTTTGGTGAAGTCAGGGGTATGGGACAAATGGGGCTCCCCCAAGTGGATTATTTTCAGGATAGTGATTTTGACAGTGGTGACAGGGGGCCAGGAGGTCAGGATTCGTTCTTTTGGCCATAATAGGAAGTAGAGTTGCGACGGGGCCTAGTTGAGGGTCAAAGTTGCCTTATATGGAGCGATTGTGTTACAAAATAATTCAGAACTTGTTGTAAAGGTCTTGTGAGGGGGGAGATGTTGCTGGAGGTGGAAGGAGGCATAGTGAAATCTTTCATGATGGTGAAGATTTCCTTACTGTTGCAAGCGCAGGGGTGGTTATTATCTGCAAGTGCAGTGCACTTGGTGTTCCGTATCTGCTGGTGTTAGAGTCCTAGGATTCATTGGAAGATGTCTTTCTGTGGCGTTTTGAATTGTCCTCCATTTGAACTTCTGTTGCTTGCAGTGGCGTTTCGGCAGCCTGAGCTCCTATGTGTAACAACTGGCCTATGTTTGGGGTCTTGCCGTTTGGTTGAGCTTGTGGGAGTCAGGGTGTCAGCTCATGCAGGGATACAGCTGTTGAGGTTCTTGATGGCTATAAGAAAGGTAGGCCAGTGAACGGAGAGAGCGCAGTCCACTCCTCTTCTGTGATGCTTTACCAGCTTTAGCAGGCAGTGCTGGAAACGGTGGGCCTGTGGTGGTGCTGGACGAGTATGATGAAACTGATGAGGGCCATTGCTGTCCATGTCATAGTGGCTAGCTTGTCGTTTATGATGTTGCTGATTGAGGAGAAAAATCTGGTTCAATAAGTGTTCTGCAGTGTGAGTGGGTTTGTTACCATGCTAGGGGAGGCCAAGATTTGAAAAGGTTTTCTAGAAGGGCCGTAGAGTTTGGGTTGTGTGGTCTTCTAGGTGAATGTTATGGTCTCTGAGGAGGATAAATGTGCTGACATTAATGATGAGGGTTGTGACAAAGTTGGTGTGGGGTCCTGGTGGTCTGTATACAAGATTTCCGCCCAGGGAGAAGTTGGCTGTGAAGCGTATCTTGAACGTTAGGTGTTCCATGTAGCTGATGGGGGGGTGGGTCTGTGTGGATGGTGCAGCTCATGGAATCTTTTAATATGATGGCGATCTCACCTCCAGGCTTGTGCAGACGGTCTTGTCTGGCAATCTCATAACCGGAGGGAAGGTGTTGTAGTGGTGTCTGGTGCACAGGTAGAGTTATGCCATGTTTCAGAGAGGAAAAGTAGGTCAGGAGCGTGGTCTGCAGTAGGTACCATATCTCCGTTGCAGGTTTGGTGAGTGAACAGGTGTTGGAGCATGGATGCAGGTGTGGCGAGTTGAGTGGATGTGTTTGGTCTGTGTGAGTGTATGGCTGGTTTGTGTAACCGAGCAAGGGGGTGCTGGAGTGGTGGGTGTACAGTGCGGAAGATTGCATGTGAACTTGCAGGAGGGGCATCCAAACAATCCTTCCGTATTGTGTGGTAGCAGAGTGGCAAGCGACAGCTAGGATTGACAGCAAGGAGAAGCCTGGCAGCATAGAGGTGGGTAAAGGGAAGACTAGGGTTCCTGCTGCTTTCCACGTGCAGATGGACCTCCCTTTGGAGCGCTGGGAGGGGTGGGGAGCATTGGGTGGCATGAGTTGGAAACCAGTGATGTAACTTCCTGTGCAGATGGGCGATAGGAAATGCTCTAGGAAAACGCAGTGGGCCATAGTCTCAGCATGCATCACTGACAGCAGTCCCACTATAAAAGCGGGTGATGTTTGCAAAATCTAACAATTTGAGGCTACTTATATTGCTCACAGAATTCTCTCAAATTATATGAATATACATACAGAGGCCTGAAAAGAACAAGCATTGGCATAGCCAATAGGTCTCGCCGTTGGGCCCTTATAAGTGTTTAGCCATGCAACAGTTAAAGTTGTTGAAGTTAGGATATTGTGCAGCATAACTAAATACATAAGGTCCCAAAGGCGAGACCTACTGGGCGTAAAACTTAAAATCAAATGTCCTACTTTTGAAATACATTGCACCCTGCCCGGTGGGACGCTTATAGCCTACCTTAGAGGTGACTTATATGTATTTAAAAAGGAAGATTTATAGCTTATTTTGCAAGGCTGAAATAGCATTATAAAACTACACACACAGGTTGCAATGGCAGGCCTGGGGCATGTTTAAGGGTCTACTTATGTGGGTGGCATAATAAGTGCTGCATGCCCACTGGTAGCACTTAATTTACAGGCCCCAGGTGCATGTAGTACTGCTTCACTACCCCTGTGTTCCTGGCACTGATTTTGTTTGTCATCTGTGAGGCAAGGGTTTGCAAAGGCGTTGCCAGGAGTTGCAATGGCCAGGCGTCACAGCTGTGACCCTGAAAATGCCTAAATGACATCCATGCTGTTGCAGCACTGATAGCAGTACCCCTGTGCTTTGTGTGGGAAGCAGACTGACATTGGTTCTTCACTGCGCTTGGACCAAGGTTCAACTGCACCTTCCAGCCTTCCGGGGAAACGTCGGATGCTTGGTACGACCAGTCAGGTCCTGGCTACTGATGGATGAGCCTCTCTGCCGCATGCTGGGTACTAGGCATCTAACATCAGAGTCCTTGGTCCAATGCACCCGTTGCACTAAAGTATTTTTTTCTTTACCACCAACTAAAAGCAGGAAGTTTATAATTAAACCAAGTCTCTAGCCTACATGGGAGACATTCCAGCTACATTGAATAGGAGGTAAGGGTAAATATGTGGAGAAACTGCAGGGCAACGAACCACATTTTCTCCACTTTCCCCCATTTTTTGGCCACGTTGTGCCACCCTTTGGCCACCACTGTCGACCTGGTGAGACTGAGGAAATATATGAAGCCCAAACACTTATTTTTCCTCAAATTTCACCATTTATACCCGCAATTCAAGAAGGTATAAATGAGGCTGTAAGTCACATCAAGTGCTGTGCAGATCTATTATAGTATTTCCAATGCATGCTTTTTTAGACCTACAACCAAGCTCTGAGTCCTTTGAAACCAAGCTTAACAGTGATGCCCTGGCAGTTTATTTTAGTAATCTTTTTAATGCATATCACAGTGGGAGCTGCTGTGAATTGGAAAGTTGTTGTAGTGACTCTTACCTATCCAAATTCCCAACTGTTTTAACTGAAGCAAATAAGTAGCAGGCAGCAAGCGAAAGCCACCCAAGGACCTACTTCCAGTACCCAAGTCCATAACAGACTAAACATAATAATAGGGAGAGACCCCTTACATCCTACACGTCTCTTCTCTTGAAATCCTGTACCTGACGATAAAGTGATTGCAGCAGCAGAGGAAAGAAACTGAAAGTAACTCTTCCTGTCATAGCTAGCTTCTGCAAGGGAGGACTTAAATGCTTTGTTGAGACAGAGTGGCTGGCTGATGACCTGGTCAGAATAAAACAGTTTGTAATGTTTTAGTGCTCAAGTGAGATCAGTCTGAAGTAGTTGTGCTATAAAGAGCTTCATTTTTTTGTTGCAAATAAATATATATACAGAATGCTCCTTATTCTGGTTCTGCCTTTGAAACTCCAGTGGCTAGGGGGAGGCAATTGCAGTGCCAGGGGAAGCAATGAGCAGGACATGGATCGCAATAGCGACCCGTAAATAACGTCCATGTGCATTTTACTGAGATTCAAAAGTGACGTGTAAGTGACATTTAAGGACCCAGTTCACCAAAATGGTTTTCAGTTTTTCATTTGATTCAGTTTGGTACATGAAGCGAAGTCATCCTTAAGTCCTGATTATTGTTTAGCAATTTTCTCATTAATTTTTGCAGGTGTGAGTTGAAACCATCACTCGGACGACTGCCCAAAATACTGCTCAGGTTTTTTCTGCTACTTTTGTACTAAGGGGTCTATTTCTAGAATAGTTTTGATGCAGCTGACAGTCCATTGATGTGAGCAGGTGTCTTATGTGATATTGTACGGGCATACCTCGCATATAGTTTTCGTGTAGACAACCACCCAAGCACAATTTGCGAGATATGCACATTTTTCACAGAAAGTTTACTTATTTTGTGCATCTTTAACTAAAATGCAGCTCTGCCTTCCTCGGCAGGAGAGACAGATGAGGGAAAACTGGGTGCAGTTCAATGCAGCAAAACCGAAACCTTCTCCGTCGCCTCCTCTCCAACAAGCCTGGAACGGGGAGGAGTAGGTGAAAGGCAAAATACGGGAGGGGAGGCAGGCAAGAATAAGCCAGCGAGTGGTGAGAGCGAGCACCAGGTAATCTGTTTTCAATTATCGCGCCTGCGTCTGGGCATGATAATTTAAAACAGATGGTGCCCGTGCGCGTAACCGCAAGCCTTAGGCTGTGGACGGTTACATTGGCTGGGAAAGGCGGGACATGCGCCTGCCTTTACCCAAGTGCATGGTCTTTTCTTTTTTTAAAGATGCACGCAAACGGCAATTAAAATAATGCTGAAAAATCCACACGAGCTTGTAAAAAGTGGAGTTCAGCTGCAAGAGGCGGTATCCTTAGAGCAGTACTTGCGTGCTGCGCTAAGGCTCAACCTAAAAACTGATGAATGTTTGCTTTAAAATTAAAGTCTGCCACTTGTGGGATAAACAGTTTTGCTAAACTACTGTGCAATATTCGATAGTTTCTTTGATATAACAGATTCCTGAAAGAAAAGAATTGCACAACAAATAAAACGATGTGTACAGCAGCTCAGAATCTATGTAGGCTCGTTAACCATAAGAACTTACGAGAAACGTCAGAAGGAACTCCTAGCTTCATGGACAGTACTACAATGGTTCACATATCAATTTTAAAAAAGGATGTACAATCGGTGGAAAACTGAACACTTGTGTAAATATGTAGTTTGCGTCACGAGATACTAACACTATATTTTTCAGCTCCCCAGATACTGAGGATACATTTCTTTGAAGCATCTTCAGTAAAACGTTTGAGGCAAGCCAATACTAAAAAAATTAAGTTCGCAAATGTACACCCACGGGTATACGGACTTGCACTGGTGTAGATTTAAGATTCTTGCATAGAGAGTATGCCTGGAAATCGTATTCCTAGCAAGCTTTTGTGAATTCCATGTGAATGGACTGGCTGCTACAAGGAAAGCCATTGAATAAGAAGCAAGCAATGAGTGACAATGCCAACCAATGGTAAACATCTGTGACCACAAAATAACCTAATGGAAGACAGAAGCTTTGGTTGCCAATCAGTCTGCATTAAGGGAAATATACCTAAAGAAAACCCTGTCCATGGAACTGAAAGAGTTGACATGTACAGAACTGGAGAACCCTTCTCAATTCCCGTTTGGGACGGATTAACTTTGCATTAAGCACACACAAACTGCGAAATGAGTATCTCGTTTAAAAAAAACAGCCAAAAGAACGTGAATGTAGATCATTAACAATCCTGGCCTACATAGCCATATTGTAATATGCGATACTCTGTTTCACCACTTGTGTAACAACATACATAACATCGTTTGAATCCCAAACTGAAGAGGGTATCTGAAAGGGACACAAAGCTGAAGACATTCATATTTATTATTGATTCTGCTAGGTAACTACTCCTGTTAAATAGGATTCACAAGATCAAGCCTAGTAGGAGACAGAGCCATGGAAAACCCAACCATATACAAGAGTATCCTTAAATTAGGTCTATGTACGCAATGATGAAACCAGCACCGCGTATACTGCTGCGTGACAGAACACATGTCTGCAAGAAGAACCTCACTATTACTGTGGAACTGACCCAATTATTAGGTTGGCTCCTCTGAGAACTACGTAGCAAAGCACTGTATATTAAGGCAAAGACCTTAAACTAGGCCCTTTTACTAAGAGTATGCCCTCCATAGACTCCTCTGTTCTTATAAAAGGAACAAGGGATTCTGGTAATGATACAACGGAAAAACACCCGAATCATTAAGTACATTCCATCACCTTCTCAGTTTGTGATGAAGAGTACTAGGGTTAAAAGCACAAGGACAATGTCCCTTCAAATCCACTAGCGCTATATCTGAAGAACTGCTGTGTCTGACAATGAGCCCTTTTCTATAGTTTGAACAGTGTAAGTGCTGGCCAATGCAGAAAGAATGCTTGAAGTGTATTGGAAAGCGTTTACAGTGCTGCAAAGGTGTCTAACTTCATGTAGAGGATGTCTCTAAAACTTGGCAAAATATGCAATTTTCGGAAAGGCATGGTAGGGCCAAAAGGTCCTTTTTAGGTCGAGGGACCATCCGGTCTGCCGAAGGCAGAACCGGAAGTCCGGAGATCTGATGTTTCTAAGAGTGGCTATTTAGCCCGCCTCTCTTTTTGGCTCTCCTCCATTGGCTGGCTTCCTAAACGGAGGCCAGCCATTGGAGGAGAGAGCCGTCCCTCCAAATAAGCTCCGTCTTTTTCAGATTCGGGGGCGTGTTCCGTGCTGTTCTTTCCACTTTTTAGCCACGCCGTTTTTCCAACAGCAGGAACACGCCCTCGAATCCGAAAAAGTTTTGAAGCTTCCATCCGCCATTCCCAGCACAGAAGCGGAAGAAGGTAGTATCGTACAGAGCTACCCACCAACGGAGCATGGATCTCCTCACGGATGCTCCCTTCCCCCACCGCCATGGTCTGCATTTAGTCACGGCGCTTCCTCTAACTCTTCGCTGCCCGTGGCCACGAACACGGCGCACAGCCTCTCTAGTACCCAAACGAGAAGGGCTGCGTGGAGGAGGGGCGTGCGCTGTGCGGCAGACCCAACTTCTCTTGTGTTTTTGTGCAAACCAGGCAAAGTATTGATTTTGGATTTACATTTTCAGCGCACATGAAACGTAAAGTGGTGCTATACATTACTATGCATTTCATGGGGGTCGCAGACAAATGTTTTAATGTAAATTCCTATCGGGTACCAAGGGACCTCCCTCCGGGGTTTTTCACTCGACGCCTCTGCAGCGCCAGGGGAGCCCGGGAGAGAAGGAAGCTGCGTCTGAGCAGAGGAGTCCGTGCAGGAAGGGTGTCCTTGTGAAAACCCATGCTCGACACCACACGCACATCCTTCCACTATGGTGTGTGTGCGTGTGCCAGCGCATGAGGGGTGATAAACCTTGTAATATCTCAGTAGACATGGGGCAGCTTTGCCGTCTCCTCTCATGCAGCCAGGGTCGGCCCTGCATCCGCTCCAAGCATGCTCTCCGTGTCCTTCAAAGCTCACATCAGGGGCGGGACTGCCCCCTCATACACATGTGCGCGTGAGCTCCTCTGGGTCTCCTTTGAAGGTGCTCACACTTACCTCCGGGCCTGCTAAGGGGGTGCCTCGCGCCAGCCCCGGCCTGCGCCCGAGAATTTAAATATAATGGACATATGTACCATTAAAATAATAAATACAGGCACTGACCACAGCCTGTGACACATGAGCACTGAGGCGTAAATAACGGGCTTCCATGAGTCCGAGCCCCCCTCCCCCCCCCCCCCCAACCACAGAGGTAACCACGCACTGCTGGGACTCGTGCACCAAGGTGAGAATCACGGGCTTCCCTGAGTCCGAGCCCCCCCTCTCCCCACAGCCACAGAGGTGTGGAAATTTAGCGTGCAAACTGAACATTATCTGCGCCATCTTGCTTCTCCCCAGCGCCACGCACAGCGAATGCACGGCCGCCATTTTAGGCACCCCACTCTCTCCCCGCTCATTCTCGATCACCAGCGCTTCCCCCTGGCGCTGCGAACATCCCCCCGCGCGCCGGCCACCCCCGCTCTCTCATACACGGGCCATAAACCCTCTCCTTCTGCGCGACCCTGCTACGGAACCACATCCGACCAACATCCCATACATGGTCATGCCTCTCCTTTGATAACCCCCTTCCTCTGCGCCCCATTGTCCGAACTGGTCCCAGGCCATCACCTAGCCCTGCGGATGCAGTTTATTGCCCCTACTGTAAGGGAAACACCCCGCATCAAAGGGATTACAGTAGATCAAAGCCCCTACCCCCTGAGACCCGGCCGGTTGCACACACCCCCGGGAATTAGCGGAATTCCCTGCTGCGCGATAGCCATCTCCCACTGCGGGTAGGGTGGGAACCTCTACTGTAACTATGTGTGGGATCGGATCTGAGCCGGGGCTTCAGGGGATGTTCTTTCATGCATCAAGAGAATCTCAAGAATGTACTATGTGTAATAAAGCAATAAACCGGTGTATAAGAGACCAGGTCTCAGAGATGCGGTTAGAGCACCTCGTGACGATACCTTGCTGTCTGATCTGATGTGTTCTGCTCCGACGGAATAAAACTTTGTTTCCTGCCTTCCAGTCTCCGGCGCCTGCCTCTTTCATTGGTAAATTATCGAGTGGTATGAGAGGCGATTACCGCCGGGCAAATACTTGAAAGATTATCGACTGAAACTGCCGCTACCATTTAACAGAGGTACCCCCGCAGTACAGTCATTCGTGCACCAAGGTGTGACTCTCTGGGCTTCCCCGAGTCTGAGCTCCCCCCCCCGGTACCCACACACTGCTGGGACTTAAGCACCAAAGTGCGAATCACAGGCTTCCCAGGGTCCGAGCCCCTCCTCCCCACCACAGAGGTACCCCCGCACTGCTGAGACTCGTGCACCATGGTGTGAATCACGGCGCTTCTCTGGGTCAGACCCCCCCCCCCACCCCACAGAGGTGCTCCCGCACTGCTGGGACTTGTGCACCAAGGTGTATATCACGGGCTTCTCTGGGTTTGAACCCCCCCCCTACACACACAACCACCGAGGTACCCCCGCACTGCTGAGACTCGTGCACCAAGGTGTGAATCACTGCGCTTCTCTAGGTCTGAACTCCCCCCCCCCCCCACCCCCCACAGAGGTACCCCCGCACTGCTGGGACTCGTGCACCAAGGTGTGAATCACGGGCTTCCCTGAGTCTGAGCCCCCCTCCCCCCAGGTACCCTCGCACTGCTGGGACTCGTGAACGAAGGTGTGAATCACGGGTTTCTCTGGGTCTGACCCTTACACACTCTCCATCCCAGGTAAAGAGCCCCCCCCCTCCCTCCCTCCCCCCCCAGTACCTTAAGCTGTGTGCATTCAGGAAGGGACCGCATGTCGGCCCACTGTGCACACACATTACACACAATGCAACAATAGGCTACAGATCTGCATCCCGGTACACACTTAATGCACATTGCAGAAAACTGCAGACATTACAAATACACACAGTGCGCACACACGCTGCAGACAGTACACGACACACAGTGCACACCCACGCTTCAGACACACACAGTGCACACTCACACAAACACATAGTGCACGCTGGAGACGTCATACACGGTACAACCACACTGCATACATTACATTGTGTGCGTAAAACTGCAGATATCGCACAAAGTGCACACTGGGGACATCACACCACATTACAGACACACTAGATGCATTACATTGCGCAGATAAACACCGCAGTTATCACACACAGTGGACACCGGGGACATCTCTCGCTGTACAGACAGACTGGATTCATTACACTGTGCACAGCTGCATGGGCCCAATTGTGCCCATGAATCGGACGTTGCGTTACCCAGAAGCCTTCAGTGGGCACCCTTGTCCCTCTTTCATTTCCACGGTGTGGATCCTGGAGATCTGATGTTTCTAAGAGTGGCTATTTAGCCCGCCTCTCTTTTTGGCTCTCCTCCATTGGCTGGCTTCCTAAACGGAGGCCAGCCATTGGAGGAGAGACCGTCCCTCCAAATAAGCTCCGTCTTTTTCAGATTCGGGGGCGTGTTCCGTGCTGTTCTTTCCACTTTTTAGCCACGCCCTTTTTCGAACAGCAGGAACACTCCCTCGAATCCCAAAACGTTTTGAAGCTTCCATCCGCCATTCCCAGCACAGATTATATTATCTGAACAATGGGGTAACCCTGTGTCCCTCAGAACCTGGGCATACGCACTATAAGAAACAATGGTTCTGTCGGGCAAAGACCAACAATTACTTTGTTCTACGAATGGATCAAGACACAATTGAATACATCAATTATGGAAGAGAGTATTCTCTTTGTAACAGTGACCACAGAAAATATGAAGTACAAATCACATATACCATGTCAACATACAAATCACGATAAAGTCAAAGTCAAATTTAGTGGGTGAAATGCTGCTCTTTATATATAAATTGCATCATTCATATAGGCACCCACATCATTTATAACAAAGCACGGTTACCAAAGTAGTACACCATAGAACAAGTTTGTGAATCAGTGAAAAAGTGACATGAGTGACAAAATTGTGCATAGTATATACAAAAATGAATACAAATGATCTTTATGTACACGATAAAAAGAAGAGGGCCAGTACAGAAGCAGAAGAAGGTAGTATCGTACAGAGCTACCCACCAACGGAGCATGGATCTCCTCACGGATGCTCCCTTCCCCCACCGCCATGGTCTGCATTTAGTCACGGCGCTTCCTCTAACACTTCGCTGCCCGTGGCCACGAACACGGCGTACAGCCTCTCTAGTACCCAAACGAGAAGGGCTGCGTGGAGGAGGGGCGTGCGCTGTGCGGCAGACCCAACTTCTCTCGTGTTTTTGTGCTTCAATCCTTGTTGAACGTGTGTGAGCTATTCGTTTGCAAGGTTTGAGTTAACTTGGAGTGCATGGAAGTGACTTTTCTGGCTTTCTTTCTGCTCGCCGCAGGGACGTTCTCTTCACTCATTAACTGCTTATCTGTTCCTTGAAACCGGCCTCGGGGCTTCCAGGCACCCTTTGGGTTGAAGCTCTGCTGCCACATCACTGGGAAGCCATGTGAGCTGTTTACCGCTCTGTCTACCCGCCTGTATGGAGATACTCGGTAACGTGTCATTTAGTGGGGGTTGCAACTTGTCAGCCCAGATGTTTGACAGCGCCAGCAAGGGAGATGGAAATAACTTGTATTTTCCCCCAGTACTCGATACCTAACGACAGCGTTTCGACTCGCTGTAACTAAGCATGTTTCTCCCTCAACTTTGTTGTTACCTAAGCTTCTCAGCTACCCAGCCCCATCATTTTACTAAAGATTTCAGGAAGGATGTGGTAGGTTCTAGGGCTGTGCGAGTCAAGTCCTCTAAAAATACGGGCTTGACTAAAAAGCATAGACAAAGCATAATGTTATTTAAAGCAGTGTGTCCGGAACTCACTACATCACTCACTCTATCTCTCTACCTCACTCTTTCTATCTCACTAACTCACTTTCACTGTCTCTTTCACTACCTCTATCTCACTACCTCACAACATCCCTCTCCCTCACTACCTCACTCTATCTCACTACCTCACTCTATCTCACTACCTCACTCTCTATCTACCTCACTCTCTATCTCACTACCTCACTCTATCTACCTCACTCTCTCTCACTACCTCACTCTCTATTTCAATACCTCACTCTCTCTCTATCTCACTACCTCAACCTCTCTCTGCTAATGCAATAGGTATCACATATGCAAAAAAAGCTAATGCCAATAGAAACGACAATGCCATTTATTTAGGGATACAAAAATGATTAAAAAAATAATGAGCAATACCAATAGCTCTACCTATAATATTGCCGAGACCAATGCATTGTAAATGCTTGTTTTACCTTCCGTTTTACTGACAATTTCGCATTACTAAGCAAAAACAACTGAAGCAGTACCTTTCAAGAAAAAGAATACACAATATGACACACATATATCGCTTTGCTAAATATTTTCAGCAACACACACCTATCATGCTATATGAACTCATGCCTGCATTGTACTGTGGTTGGCAGGCATGCTAGAGGAAGTGGTGCCACCAGAATTCCAGATCCTCCTCAGTCATGTGCGCACATAAATGGCAGCTCTTTACTGGGAGACACATTCTTCTTGTGCTTCCCAGTGACCTATCAAATCGGCCTGAAGCTCTCAAGGACCCAAATTACCCTTGTATTGCGATCAGTCCTGATAGACTATTCATATAGGCAGGTTCATGCAGCCTATACCCTTTCCTGTAGCCGCTTCAGTGGCTTATTCTCCCTCTGACAGTCACTGGGCCCATAACAGCATCATGGGCACTCATCACCTGATGTCCAACTCCATACATCTCTTCTACAACTTTCAAGTCTTACTGTTCCATGAGTGTGACTTTGCTTCATAGAGACTGCTTCTCGTGTATATAGCGTACAGGTCAACCTATGTTGCTCTACTCAAGACCACCTCTCCTGCACTTCCCACCTCAACTCCACAATCCAACTGGGCACACAACGGTGACTTAGGTACCAGGAGAGACTTCCCATTTATGCGGTCTTTGCTAGAACAGTTTGGTATATGTAAGGGAAGCTTCCACTACTACTGCACATGCTGAAACTGAGGGGAAGTGTGCATGAGATGGATATTATAAATGCTGATTTGTTTATCATTAACGTGTAACATTTACTTTCAGATGTACAGTTATAGCAATAACATAACTTAATGAAGTTATTTCTCAAGCCAATTACTTTTTACTTACATAAAATCATACCACACTAATTGATTGAATCAAGGCCTTTCTATAAACCTGAAATACTTAAAATCTAAATAATGTTTTATTTGCATAACTCACAGGGGCAAAGAGACCTGCAGAGAAAATAAAATAGGGACAATAGATTTATTTCAAGTTAATATTGATTCCACTATTGCATCTGAAGCTTAGAAATGTTGACATACAAAATGTTCTTTGTTGTCCCGTACTCCACTCCTGGTCAAAGATGCCCTTTCCTAAAGTATACACCCAGGGACCAAGCAGTCTACAGAAAAATAGGTATAGACCCTAATTCTGACCAGATGAAAAAATAAGCATTGAAAATGCAATAGGTCTCGCCTTTGATCAAGTTAAAGCCATTTGCTTTGGTAATAGTATTGTATAGCAAAGCAAATGGCTTTAACTTAATAAAAGGCGAGACCTATTGCATTTTCAATGCTTGTTGGATCCTTGAAATCATATTACGCTTGCACGTGCATCCCTGAAACATCTGTCTTGCAAAACTGGCACAATCGAAAACGCCCTCTACAATAAACAGAGCCCCAAACACAGAAAAAGCATTGGCATAGCCAATAGGTCTCGCTTTTGGGATCTTATAAGTGTTTAGCCATGCAACAGTTGCATAACTAAATACTTATAAGGTCCCAAAAGTGAGACCTATTGGCTATGGAAAGCGGCCGTGCGAAAGTGATCGCGATGACACAAAGCGAAAGTGAAAGTAATCGCGGTAAAGCGCGGCGCGCGCACCCACATGCACTGTAGCTCTAGGCTGGCCTGGTAGCACTTTTTGGAGCCCTCTCAATAAGTCTCACCAGTCAGGCGAGACCTAACAAGCCCAAAAAAACACAATAGCAGGAACTAACATAGTTAAAAATTGAACAATACGATAATCTCCCAGATGTAAGCATCTGATACACAGATCATACTCTGCCTAGCAAGCCACCCAGGAAACCCAACCGACCTTGTAAAGTAGAGGATTGGTTGGGACAGGGTAGCATGTGTCCCAACGTATCAAAGCGTTAGTTACCGTTAGGTCAAGAGCCAAATAAACTTAAGGTGGAAGCGTGTTCTCTTCCGAGCACGAGAAGGTATTACCTCCGGTCTACCTCATGATAGCTGCCAACATCCACTGTGTTCCTGGGGTCCTTTGGTAGAGGTTCGGACACTTAACAGTCAAGTTTTGGCCTCTAGACCAAGCTCTGCACTTTGCCCCTGGTTACATACATCTGCAGGCTCAAAGGCACCAACTTGCCTTTGGTACTTCATCCACTGGCCAAGAACCTATTGCCCACCAGGCACTCGCAGGACTCATCTGCAGCATGCCCCTCTTACTTGCCCATCAATCGCCTGCTACAGGGCAAAAAACAACTTTCCCCTAGTGCAACCTGCCACCTATTGGGCTCATGCAGGCCTGACTGCAACCTGCCCTTAGTAGTCAAGCTTCCCCTGCGTGCTGCCCATTCCTTCCCCTGGCAATCCTCCTTCACGTGCTGTTGCCTTCTTTAGACCACGAGTAAAGTCAGTTAAGAAAAGTGAGGCAGACTGGTCTGATTAAAGTTTGAATTAAAAGATTTTGAAATACATAAACCAAGCATATAAAAGTAAAAAAATTAGCACATGGAAACACAAACCAGAGGACAGCATCAGTCGGCCATTGGTGAAGGCAGTTTTCAACATAAGAAGGGTTTTAACTGGGGAAGTACACCAGTAGGTGAATGACTATTTTCAAGATGTGGGCATGTGTGCGATTCAATGCACTGCTGAATGGGGCTCATTATTCTGATCTTTGCAGACCATGTGAAGTATTCTAAAGAAGTGATTTGGGTCATGACTCGGGTTCAAGTGCTCTGTGTCGTTCCAGGATGGTCTTGCACATATCACATGTTCATTTGAATGAATGAAGAGAAGAAGAAACGAATGCCTGCGCAAGCAAAAAACAAAAAAAAAAAAAAAAAAAAAAAAAGCAATGGAAATGCATAGATCTTGCTTTAAACGTCAGCCTTTCGGTTCATCATGATTGTTCAGTCATTGTTTTGGAAAAACTGTATTGTTGGGGAAGCTGCAAGGCCTCAGTAGATCAAAATTAATTAATTGACTAAAAGCAGACATCTTTTTTGTTTAAAAACAAAAAAAACATTGCCCTAGTAGCCCCGACACATTTTTTCTATAAACTACTCTGTGTAAATGTGCTCCTTGTGAAGGCAGAATTGGGTCACTCGCAGTGAAGATAGCCAATTATAGAAGTGGGCTGTCCCTCCGATCCATGCTGAATGGTGTCGTGGGCACAACAAAAATGTGAACAACAACAAAAACACAATGGGTGAAGTTGGCTGGCTGAAAGTTTATATCAGTGACTATATTATAGATGTAATTATCGAAAAGTCAGGAAGTCTGGCATTGGCAGCAAGCCTTTTATTTATTTGTTAGTGCTTGTTTTGTCGTGATATTTGAACACCTGTCAGGCCTTCGCCGATATAAAAAAAAAAAAAAAACGGACTAGAAACAAAAATATTTTTTTGCCTCACAAAATAACTATGTGGACATGCTTTTGTGAAATAGTAGATTGCTAATACTCACAGTAAAATTACTCAATGGCTAAAGTGGGTTAAGTCAATGTCCCATGCTGTGGCAGGCAGAAAAGAAAATGTGAAACAGAAAAATGAATGAAGAGGGCTTGCTTGAAGTATATGATGTATATATTTTTAATAAATTCAAAAATCTTGGCTAACACGTACGGGCAAAGCTGATAGGTTTCGCTTTTTGAGGCATCTACGGGCTTTGTCAATTTTTTAGGCACGTTGCACAGCAGCACGAGCTGATGAGAAAAAGCGATAACACAGGCAGTATTGACAACATCATAGCACTTTTTCCTTAACTTTAAGCCATGTTGAATAGTAGCACAAGCTGCTATGCAGAATGGCTTAAAGCAAAGAGGTGAGAAAAAGAGTCCTCATCTGGTGCGAAAATGATACAAAAAAAAAAATAGAGTTATGTCCTTAAAATGTACTTGTGTAGTGAGAAAGGGTGGATCCCAAGTTTCTGGCGAACTTTATACAATGATATCAAAGGGGAGGGAATAAGAAGCAGTGATCCATCCGGCTTCCAAATGTATTACAAAAAATCAAGTAGGGGGAGAATGGATCACTTGTCCTGTAGTATCAGGGTCTTCGACGTTTGGAAACTGTATAAGAAAACCCTCATATGAGTACACTTTATACAATGGCATGCATGGAACATTTAGTACAACGGCATTTTAGGCATGTATTCTATGCTACAGCTGTAAATATCAAATTGTGAGGAGTATGTTGGCTTCTGGTCTCTGCTGATTGAAGTAATAGGCTATTTCGGTGACTTAAGGAAGAACTAATTGCCTGGTACAGATGAACTTAGCTGGGGTTACACATAGTTCAGGAGTGCTCTTTTTATTTATTTTCACCCCTTCATCTCTTGCTTCTCCCTTGTCCACGTTGCCATTTCTAATTTTAAAAAGGCGGCTGTCACGGTACATAGCAAACAACTGGCCCCAAGAAATGAAGAAAAGCAAGTACTGGCAAAGCCAATAGGTTTTGCTTATGCAAGACCTATTAGCAGTGCAGGGTGCTGTGCAGCATAGCTTGAAAGAAATAAAAACAATGGAATGGGGCGGGGCCAGCGTTAACCACACCATGGCACTTTTTTTTCTTAACTGCAAGCCATGCTGCACAGAAGCCTGCGCTGTTGTGCAACATCTTTAAAAAAAGACTAAACCAAAAAAACCTGCAGGAGCCAAGTGGAAGGACACCGGTCGAAGACAGGAAGCTGTACTAGGTGCATGCTCCAGAGCAGGGACCAAGACTGGGAGAGTTTGGGGGGAGGGTGAGCAGGAAGGAACAGGAGGCACTGACAAATCTGAGGGAAGGAAACAAAAGTGATGGGAAAGCCAACCAAAGGTAATTAATGGGCGGGCACTAATCCCGGTTTATAAGCTTTGTTAACAATAGATTTTATGAGTGACGGAGGCAAAACTTAACAAGCATTGAAAATGCAATAGATCGCGCCTTTGATTAGGTTAAAGCCATTTGCTTTGCTAATGGTATTGTATAGCAAAGCAAATGGCTTTAACTTAATGAAAGGAGAGACCTATTGCATTTTGAATGCTTGTTTCTTTTGTTCACAGTTACAGTGTCCAGGTCCTGAATGCAGATTCTACACGATATACGGGACACAACTTAGTTTTCAAATCTAAGTCAGGAACGTGAGACGTGAACAACGAGGTCGCAAAGAGAAGCAATGAATAAAAATAAGTTTGAACGCATCAACTTGCGGAGGCTAAATTGCGCGCGGATGACCTAAAGCTGTGGCATGAAGGTCCCAAATTGAGGCAAGTCCCATGCTGTTCACGTCTGAGAATTAGAGGGGATTCCACGCTCACGAAGAAGATCTGGAGATGAAGTCTCCTAAGGAATTAGGGGCAGCGTCATACATAAAAAAATAGATTTTTTTTTTCTTTTAAAACACCGTGCCAGCCTACCTCAAGCGTTCCTCCCAAGCAGCCCTGCCTGCCGATCACAATCTCCCCGTGCCTGAATGTGCCCTTGTGAAACGTAACCGGAGCTCATGTAAAGCGCTCCAATACCTTCAGGTAGAGTTCGCGCTATAGCAATCTGCATTAAAAATAACTAACAGGAGCACGCCTAGGCGCATTTTAAACAAGTTGTCGGCGTTGTGCGAAAAACATAGTGCGTCCCAGCTAATGGAAGACAGTGTGTAACGCCACAAGTGAGAGATCCAATCCCACTGGGCGGGACCAAAAGGGGACAGGGTGGCAACCAAGAGCGATTGAAATGCCTCCGGTGCAATCATTTTTTTTATATAATGCAAATGCCTCCGACACCATAAATCACGATTTTTACTTTTCTCAGCAAGACTATTTATTGACTGCGAGTTATGATTAAATTATAACAATGATTGATTCTTTGAAACAGAAGGAACACTTCTTCATTGCGACAAGTACATGTCCTTTACATAAAACATTAAGAACATTACATTTTTTACAGCAACTTTGATGACAAATCAACAAACATAAACAGCATACTTTGAACAAACAAATAGATTTGTTACACTACAGTAATCAGATATCCTATTTTGTAGAATGTGGGGACTCAAACTTATTGTTGCCTCAACGTTAACTACTTGTTATGGTCCTGTGCTGGGTCAGAGAGGAGTGTTTCGTAGTAGTTGTAGAGAGCATTGATTAGGTATGTTCTTTAAGCTCTTCTGGGGACGTTATTGTCTAATTTTTATCCCAAACGTGTCTCTTTCTCTGTTAGCCGACGCGTTTCGACCTGTGTTGAGATGGACCTGTATTTTGTTCATAAGGTCTTCGTCAGGGCTCATATGTGTTTCCAAATGGACATCTTTATCCTGTGGGGGTAATGATATGTCTGCTTTTAATATTAAAAAATTGGATACTCTTTTTTTTTTTTTTTACTTTTTTGGGATTGAAGAGACTTACGTACTAGCGATTGTGGGTTACTGTCGCCTTCTTTACCTATGGTACAAAAGAGAATGGATTTATAAGGTGCGGGGTTCCCTGGTATTCTTGTCATTTGTAAGTATGTTACAACCCAGCTATATACAGTTAATCTTCACATACCGATTTGGTTAATCCATGGTGCAAGGGGACTGGCGTGTGATTGTGATCCAATCCTACTTGTGCGGGCTGGGGTCTCTGTAAATGCAAATGAAGAACAACGCTATATTGACAGGCAGATAGAAACTTCTGATTATCTACTTGTTCAAATCATGCTTCCATGCGAGTTTCATTTAATGGGCTTGTGCCGGTTTTTATTTCTCGTGAACTGACAGTATGCAAAGCATGCAGGTAAAGGGCTTTGTACGTTTTTTTGAGTGCTCGTTATCGTAACGTATGGCTTTAGTTGTGAAACATCCCTTAGTATCATCTCAGTGTCATGTGGTAGATACTCTTGTTAAGTTATTTCTCGTATTCCCGTGCTCTTAGTGTCTAGGGAAATGACCTTAAGGTGCCTCATACAGTGCGTACGTTGATATTCTGAGAAAAATTCAGGGCATGTTTAATGCATTT
The DNA here is from genome assembly GCF_964204655.1 of Triturus cristatus. Taxonomy (NCBI): domain Eukaryota; kingdom Metazoa; phylum Chordata; class Amphibia; order Caudata; family Salamandridae; genus Triturus; species Triturus cristatus. The sequence goes on from NC_140587.1 coordinate 304,520,221, forward strand.
CGGATCGAGGAATCATCACATTACTAGAGTGCTCGTTATCCGTGACGGCTTTTTTTAATGTGGAGTGCCCGAACAAATCCTCTCTTAGTGACCCGGTGATAACAAGCGTAATCACAGGTGATTTTCATACCTTATTGTTCGTAGGGTTTTAGACGCCGATATATTCCTTATCCGGTGTTTCCTTCGTCTACTCCCTCAGCTCTTGGAAAACGCTCCGTTTCAAATGAGTATTTTGATTGGTTTATTTATATTTCCGGCGTGGTTACGTCCGGCGTTTTTCCCGTTGCGTTGCTGTGGCAACGTTAGGTGTGTTTACGGCTGGAGTCTCCTTCGTCTCTTGGGGCTCGACTGTCATTTCGTTTTGTAGGTTTCTTTCACTGTGTTATTGTCAAGGTTTTGTGGTATAGCGATATCGTATGGCATTCGCAAGTTTGTTTTGTACTGGAGTTGCCGAGAAATAGGCATTTCTTATGGCAGGGACCCCTTCACTCTATCTCATTTCTTTGGTGTGTGTTATTGAGCAGGCGTTTGCGGAACTTATCCTTGTTAATAAAGTTTCTTAAAGTTCTACTTTTTTGTGCTGTGACAGACAATAAAGACCTCAAACTCTGTGCCTCGGGAGGAGGAGGCAAATGGAACTCTTCTTTTAAAAGATGTGTGTTAGTTCTGTCATTTCGTTCAGACCATTTTCTATGGTTCCTAAGAACATTATGGTTTTTGCTTCACTTTTTGATAAGGAAGCATCGATGTTTTTGCCTTGAATGTGTCGTAGAACTGTCCATTTAATGTCGTTTGGGCCATGGTTTTTTTCAATACAATGAGAGACCATGGGGGCATTGAGTGTTCTGCATTTGATCCTGGAGCGGTGTTGGGAAATGCGATTTTTTATAGGTTGGATAGTTTTCCCAATGTAGGCCAGTGGACATGAACAAACAACGCAGTACATGACGTTGTGGGTGTTGCAGTTTGTGAAGTCTTCATGATTTACATATTTGTGACCATACACAAATCTGGTGCCTTCTATAGTGCTGTCACATGATACACATGTTCCGCATTTTCTGCAATCATTGCACTGCCTTTTGCATAATTTGTGTCGCCAAACGACGCACACGAATGAAAACTGCAGGCAGAGTGGAGACACGGCTTCGGAATCCGTATTGATTCCAAGAAGCCCTCGCATGGTGAGAGCAGTGCATGCGCTGCATTCGCCAGGCCGAGACCTAAAAAGGGGTGTTTCATCCAGACTGCAAACTCCTCATGTACCATTTTGATCAAAATATAAATGTAGACAAAACAAAAAACTGTCAGCTGATTTGGCTTAAAAAAATATATGCCACAGATTCTGAGAATTCTGTTTTCAACTGTGTACACAATATGTGGCTATCATCCCAAATTATTGGTGCCATTTTTTTTTTTATTCTGTTGAAGTAAACCAGCACTTATTGTTAGTCATAAATACAAGTCATCTTTAACCCCTTCCATGCTCATGACGGAACGGTTCCGTCATGAGCCACGGTTGAGCTGTGCTCATGACGGAACCGTTCCGTCATGAGCCCGCCCGCGCTCGAACCCTTCAGCACCGCGGCGGAATTCGCCCAGCGCTGAAGGGGTTAACTAAGACCTCAGCTTAATAGCCAAATTAAGACAATATTCAACTTCGGACCCAGTTTTCTGGCATATATACGCCTGTTGTATACGAACTTGACGGCATTGGTTCGGATTGCGGGACACTGTTCTCGCCATTTACCAATCCAGAGGGGTACCTGCCAGGGCTGCCCACTATCTCCTTTGTTGTTCGCTCTGGCAGTCAAGTCCCTGGCGGCCTGGGTCGAAAGTGACCCGGTGCTCAGGGGGTTCGATTGGTCCCGCTCAGATCGTATAGCTTTATACGCTGATGACGTTCTCTTTTTTATGACGGACCCGTGGTACTCTGGGCCCCGCATATTAGAAATTCTTAGGGTATTTGGTGGCACCACCGGCCTCCACGCCAATCCTGCTAAATCCATACGCTTTCCAGTATGTGGGCATCAAGGCCGTGAATCGTGGGCTGCGCAGCTGTCCCGGGCCACGGATGGGTTCAAATATTTGGGGATTTATATCTCCCCGTGCCCCAAGATTTCATGGGCACATAATATCACCCCATTATTGGTCAGACTCAAGAACGAAACGACGATATGGTCCGCTCTCCCTTATCCCTCTATGGGCGTTCGGCCATTTTTAAGATGGTGTCCCTGACTTGGATTTTATATCGCCTCCAAAATTTTCCGTACCCTATCCCTCGCGCATAGTTTGCACAAGTAAATGCAATACAAAACAACTTTCTCTGGGGCGGTGGAGCTGTCCGTGTGGCGCTCCGCACATGTGCACAGTCCACGTACTGTGGAGGGATTGCGGCGGCAGATATATATTTGGCATTAAGATCATCACCTATGCAGATGACACTCAGCTAGTAGTGGCATTAAATAATTCTGAGGGGTCATCCAGCACCTTAGGTACTTGCCTAGAGGCGGTAGCCAAGTGGATGGAACTCTTGTGCCTTAAGCTCAACGGGGACAAAACCGAGATTATGTTCCTGGGCAACCCTCATTCTTCCATTCCCTCTATCCCTACTCCTTCATGGCCAGTCTGTCTTGGCCCGGCCCCAGCTCCAAAGGCACAGATTAAGAGCCTTGGCATGTGGCTGGACAGTTCCCTCAACTTTAACTATCAGGCCACTAAGCTCTCAGCCACTTGTTACAGCCTGATGAGAATGCTACGAAAAATCATTCCCCTTCTTCCCTTCCAGGCAAGAAGGATAATGGTACAGGCCCTCATACTCTCCCACCTTGATTACGGGAATGCTCTATACCTGGGAGCTCCCCAAATCACCATCCATAAACTGCAAATAATACAGAACTGCGCTGCCCGTCAACTTCTCCAATTGACCTGATGGCAATCTGCCAAACCAGCACTTAGGAGCCTCCATTGGCTCCCAATTTCAGCCAGGATACAGTTCAAAGCCATGTGCCTGGCTCATAGAGCCATGTGGAAAACTGGCCCGGCCATTACTCACTCCCTTGTCACTCCATATCAACCCCCCAGAAATCTTCGTTCCAGTTCCTCTTTTCTGGACACTCCAAAGATAATACGAAGATCAAGATGGGGTGGACGCTCTTTTTCGTTTAATGCACCTAAACTCTGGAATACGCATCCCGTTACTCTATGGAAGGAAAAAAAATCTGCTGGCCTTCCGTAAACTCTCAAAAACTCACCTCTTGGAGGAGCCAAGATGGCGACCGGGACGGCAGCGTAGGCTCCCGGCTCCGTGAACCTCCGCATCCCGCACAGATATCCTGCATGAGATCCTTAGCCGGCGCTATATGCCCGTGTTGGTGACTGAGAGCGGCAACCGATCGTGTGATCCTGCAGTTTCTGGCGGCGGTACCGCCGGAGAAATGTCCATTTGAAGTTTGCGGCCTGTGCAACCCTGGAACCGGGACCTCGGGTGGACAACATGGCCGTGCGGCAGTTCAACAACAGCGGCCTTTGGTGACTGGGTGGAGTCGGACCACCGGAGCGGTGCGAATATTGGCCTGCATTTCGCCGTGGTCGTTCCTACCACTAAGCGTAGCAGAACGATTGCATGCCCGAGGTGGCAATTCCACGATTCTCCGGTAATTGCCTCGGCCTTCGCCGGTGGGCTGCCCGGACGCCGCCCGTAACTCGCCCCGATTCTCGCGGGCTGCTCCTGGATTTTCGCGGGCGCGGGTCCGAGGTGGGGATGACTGTTGCCCGTGACCACACACCGGATATATATTTTTGCCTGCCCCCGGAGCCCTGTTTCCAGTGACATGGAACTTGAGGTGCTTGTGCCCGAGTCCCGGTCCCAATCTGGGGTGGACCTACCCGGCGGACATCTTGATAGGACGAAGTCTACCATCCTGTACACTGGGTCTCAGCAAGATTGGGAGTGTGCGACTATGAGGAGCGGAGCGGAGCGAGCGCTGGGAGCTGTGCTGGGGTACAGTGACCTTCTCGAAGCTCTCGGTGCCCTTCATTCCACCTTGGTTCACGGCGCCTGGGTATTGGAGAGAAAGTTTGATGGTGTGGCAGCAGCGTCGGAACAGTTGCGGCCTGCCTGTCCCCAGGTACACAGGGACTTCCTACCCTTCACACAGGAGGACAGTGTCGTGGCCGCCCCCGTGAATAGGGAAAAGCTGGAAACTCCAGACAGTGTACCAACGTGTGATCGGCTGGCTGTGGGTCGGGTCTGTTCCGGAGGTTTTGGATTTGAGTGGGGGGTGGCGGCTTTGTCCCACGCGCAGCATCCGGCGACCCAGGCAATACTCAAGCAACAGTCGCCTGCTCTGGCTGATTCCGCCTTCCTGGACCTTGTGTGCAGTGCAGATCCTGGGGCAGCACTGGGAAAGACGACCCTCCATAATGCTGACTGTGTCGGGATTCAGAGACATCCACCCTACATGTGTGTCCCTTCCTGGTCTTTTTTGGACGCTCCTCTTCCTTGTAACATTGGACATGGCACTGGGTCGATGGGTATGCATGGGTAGATTCGCAAAGAGTGGCAAAGGATAAGGCTGATCCTTCAGAGGTGGGCATCTAATAGGCGGGCGGGCTCAGGGGTTGCATGCTCTCACGGCATAACTGTTAGTGTAATAGGTGCATAATGTTCCCCATTTTTCTTTGACATGGTCGATTTTGCGTTGTTTACTGTTTGCTTTGGGGGAAATCATATTGTGCGGGAGGGAGAAGCCGGGGGCATGTTTTGAAGGCCCTCCTCCAGTTTATTAATACTCTCTTTACCCCCCGTCTGGTGGGGTTTCTTTTCTTACTTCTTTTTCTCTGTTTCTTCTATATTTCGGGTCTGGTTCTGGGGCGACAGGCACACTGCTGGGGGGGGGGGGGGCCGTACTCATCTGCAGAGGTGCAGGGTGGGGGGTTGGGGGAGGGGATTCTTTAGTCTTTAACCCTTTTTTCCATGGCCTCCTTTTTCTTCTCTCATTCTTCTTTGTCTTTCTTCTCTGGGATCAGCATGGTAGGACTCCTTCGCTGTTAATCACTGCTTTTTCATGTGTGCCTCAATTTCCGTGGTGTTTTCTGGGTCTTAGGGCAGGGGACTGCAGGCGCAAATGGCCGTGATATTCCTCCACATCCTGAACTTCCTGTTTCAGCGCCATTGACTTGATGGATTGCTGTTTATTGTTGACGTTTATTACTCTGCCTGCCATTTTTCGCTGCTGGGAAATTGTTCGGCACCTTATCCTTCCATCCCTTATTATAAAATGAAAACCTTTTGTATCCTGGTCTCTTACTTGGGCTGTTCGGTGGCCGAGAGTATACTAACATGGAGACTCTGCTCCCCGAGGTGCCGCCTGTGATAAAATGTGCTTTCTGTTACTCTGACTGCTTAGCGGCCGGCCCCGGGGGTTGTAGGCCCATACTTGTAATTGGTTGAAATGTCAATAAAGGTTTTTACAAAAAAAAAAAAAAAAAACTCACCTCTTCAAGACATCGCTCCAATCGACTTTGCTGACCTGCCTGTCTGTCTACAGCGCTGGGAGGCCTCAGGGTAGCCATGCGCTATATAAATACAATTTCATTCATTCATTATGTTGCATCTCACATCCTAGTAAATCAATGAATTATGGTACAATTCTCCCACTGACCCGGTGTATGCTATTGAGCACGCCACTATGGAACAGGTCCCCCTACTCCATTTATTACATAGCTACACACGGCTGGACCATTTGCCGGCAGACAAGCCATACAGTTGTGGCGGGCTAAGACCAGACAAATGGGATGGAAAGGGAGGCTCACTCAACAAACCCCCCTGTGGCATGTTACATACCTCGGAACTGCTACCGCACTGAGGTTTCCGGGATGGGACCTGGTGGGGATTTCGACCCTTGGAGAGGTTATGAGGGGCGCTACGCTAAAATCATTTCAACAATTACAGACCGATTTCGGCCTCCACAAGTCACAATTTTACACATTTTTACAGCTCCGACATGCACTCTCCCCCCAGATTCGTACTATAGAGACTCTACCCGAGTTCCAGCCCATGGAGGGTCGCCTGCTCATGGGGGGCCTTGGACTTCACAAAATCAGGCAAATATATCAAACGCTGACGACACATAACCCCACCACTCTGGACAAGAACCGATTCGCTTGGCAGGCAGACATTCCTGAATTGATAGATGACGATTGGGCCGAAGCGATAGCCAGCCCTAGGGGCGCAGCTGTTTCCACACACTACAGGCTCATCCAGTTCAAATAATTGCATTGAGTTTAATACAGTAGGGTACGACTGTGGAGGATGGGGGTCATTCAGTCCCCAGTGTCTGCGGTGCGTTAGTGAGGATGGTTCCTTTTTCCATACGGTATGGACTTGCGCGGACCTGCAGCCCTTTTGGAACAGGGTTCGGTCATGTCTTAATGGGGTGCTGGGGTGGGTACTCGCACTGGTCCCCCGGCTGTTTTTATTGCAGTCCACGGATGACATCAGGGGGAACCGTTACAAACAGCAACACCCACTGTTCCTTGCCCTCACTATCGCCAAGAGAGACATAGCGCAGGGTTGGAAAGCATCATCTCCTCCGACCATAGGCAAATGGAAGACCGAATTAGATAAGTGTATGGGAGCGGAGATCACAGTCTTTGAGGCTAGGGGCTGCCCCAGGAAGCATTGCAAGATATAGACATGGTGGGCGACATACCGTGGAATCGACTTGCCCCCCCTGTCTGAGGAGGACCCATGAGTGGAATTCTCCGATCCCTGCCATGCATCACCCCAAATTGTATCATTTGATTGTATTAATATTTTGCTGGGCTGAATATGGGGTAATCTGTTGAATCATGTGCTATACCTCGGAATTTGACCACGTCTGCATTTTGTTCTTATTTTTGGTTTACCTGCATATTTGGCAGGATTTGTGGATCTTCATGGAATGGTTATTGACGTACATATGGTCCAAATGATCATACGTGTCACTGTGGGGCTTTCGCCTAATATACTGCAAAACGACCAAATAAAATTTGTTAAAAAAACATGGACAATATTTTGGTCTATATTTTGGCACAAAAAAAATTATAGCAACTACCTTACAATCAATTCATAAGTCTCACACACCCATGCAAGCTCCTGTTCTAGAATACTGCAACTTGTTCTAAATGGAAATCTGAAACACTCGCTGGGAAAGCCCTCCTATCAGTACAGAATTGAAAACCAAGACTCAAATAGTATCAGACGGCAAGATCAAACAACCCTATAATTACATCAATTTAGCTGTTCGCTACCAAATTCAATATTTTACGTGAAAATTTGTGTTTTATCTAAAAAGCATTACAAGCACTTGCTAACGAGGATTTCTCCAAAGGATTTATCTGCTGGGAGAACCTCAACCACATGGCCAATTGTGGCTCAAGAAGGGTCTCTGGGATTTCATCTGAAGGCGATCTGAACTAGGTCAACACTAAGACCCTGTCTCTCCACTTAAATTGTAGGCTTTATTTTTGACAAGTAACCAACGCTGTCTGCTAAAATCATCTCAATGGTCCTCTGCCCACTGTTTTCAGTATCACTGGCTCAAAAATCTTCAGTTTTCTTTATCTAAACTTTATCAGAATATCCGTCTTTAACAAATCAATGGCTTTATTTCCATTAAACCAGATTTTGGAAACCTTTACCTTGACTAAAATGCCTATCTGCTGGGAAAGCTACAATGGATTCCAAATATTTCCGTTAAGCTGGTTTGTGGATTTGGGAAACAAGGCCACAGTGCTAGGGCACAAAACATATCTCCACTGGTTGCCGATACCACAATGCATTATTTTCAAATCTCTGCATTGACCATCACAGCTGCTAATCCGGTCCTCCAACTCCCATTTCAACAGACACTTGACAGTCTGAAAATCTGAGAGTCATAACCAATGTGACAGGTATGCCTTTTTCATAGCCATTTAAAAAACCTGTGGAACGGACTTTACCCACCTATTTCCAAGATAATAATCTTTCACGCCATCAAAAGTTACATTTTCATCCATTAGCAAGAAGTAAGTCCTAGCTCCAGGATGTTCTTTAGAGAACACACACCTATTAAGATCTTCCACAACATAAGCCACACCCATATACCGGCAACCATTAATAATTTGTGGTTAGATATTCATAAAGAAGTCTGGAGTAAGTGTGCTTGCAGGATCTAAATTTAGGTGGCAACATCCCCAAGAGGGCTTCTACACTGTGAAAACACTTAACTACCAAGAAGCAAAAAAAGTTCAAATGCACATTTTCATTGCTTTCCAAAGAGTAATATTGTAGACCCCATTACAATTTTATATCAGGAAATTTGCGACAGTCACAGACTTTCAAGACGACTTCTGGAATGTTCGGTCAATTCCAATAAAGACACAAACTACTTACCCAAAAGGATATGCTCGAAGGAACTCTTCAAAACACCTTCTAGGGCTGTTATAATCAGCGGTCTCCACAATCAAACTGAAGTTCACCAAATCTCATTTCAAAAACAGAACTAGTGTTTATTTCCCAGTTCACATAATACAGTTTTGTAGTCAACTAAATCAAATCTAATCTAGAACAATCAGTATTACTCCGTAAATCCAAATATCGGATGTCAACTGTAACCTTCACAACCTTTCCAGTCACATTTAGAGAAATCAATTTATACCAAGTCACCCTTTAGGTCATTTCATTGCAGAGGTGAATGAAGCAATAACAACTCCAAGATAATTGAAAACAATCACGACTAAACACTAATCTTGCTAATTATCATCATGTTTGTGTATTAACCAAGAACATTCTAAGAAAAGAGAGTTAGCGATCTACACTCACTACTTCCTGAATCAAACTTGTATCATGCTAATGCTTCAAGCTATTTACTAAACAGGATTTGGACACTACTGAAAACACATGCTGTGCCGAGGCAATGCATTATCCCACAAATTCAAGACTACATTAATAAATAGGTCCCAAAGAAAACCTAAATTCAACATCTTACCCATTTTATAAGACAACATCTTACCCATTTTATAAGACACTATTTAGATCAATCGCTTTTCCTGACCAGAGCTTTACAGCCAGGAAGATCAGTTACTGTTAAACCCTCTGGTGATGGGGCAGGAGTGAGATGCTGATTATCCTCACCAACTCAAAAGGTGACGCCTGTATTTCAACATGGTATACTTTATAAATTATATGACAGTCCGCCATTATTTAAAAATTGAGACAGGTTACCAGGTGTCAATATTTTTTCCTGCAGGGCGACAGTTATTAACAGCTCAATATGCTTTTAACCTTCTGCTCACCACATTAGAAAGCACTCGTTTTTAATGGCAAAATACCATCTAAAAGAGATGAGAGCCAGTAGACCCATTATCATACAATGGCTGGGGAGATCAACAGTGAACTCGAAAGAATTTGTAACAAGGACTCTCCTTGCTTCAACTGCTGACTGCCTTACGAGTGATTTACACATGCTGAGCAAATGTAACCAGGGCACTGTCCTATTTAGCTAACAACTATATTCTAGTGCGTGACTAGCGTTTTGGAAGTAAAATAAATAGGATTAAAAGGATTAGGGGACGAATTATCAGTTTATCAGAACTAAGCAATTACCACCTTTATGTACTGATTTGACCACCCAACAGCTTGAGTTTTGAGGTCTTTCAATACCCGATTAACCAAGGAATGCATATCAACCTTTGCAACATACTCAGTGCCTTGTTAATCACTACATGGGCAAGTTCTAACACGGTACGCAACTGAGTTTTGTGATTTAAAATTTGTATTTTAAAAATCCCACCCACAGAATAAAGCTAGATAAGGAGAAAAATTATTTAATATACGAGACATGATTTCATGTCACTGTTAACCGGCAGCTCTTGCTTACATAATTAGACATTTTCCTTTAAAATTACTACATTTTATACTAGCAGATGCTTTCAAACTTACGTCTTTTTCATTTATATCAAACTGCTTTCAACCCAGGTCCACTAAAGATCTAGTCTGTGAACAGTCAGAAAAATCTTACAATAAATATTTGCCAAGGACTTTAGCATGCTCCCCACACACCACCTTGGAATCTTTGTCCATAATAGCACTGTTCAATCTGCTTGGAGAGCGAGCTCTAGTACGAGACATTGAATCACCATTACATACGTGTACAGGGTGCTAAACTGGAATAGTAAAATTGCCAATGTCTTTTTTTTCATCTGGAAGTAGATAAAGCGGTGTATATTGTGGAAAAAAGTAATTCAGCATATGCTAATGAGGGTCTCCTGTGATTGGGTGAGCTGGATTATTTGTTGAAAGGTATTTTTCAAAGACGATTTAGTAGGAAATGTAACATTACCTTTCGAGGCCACTGAACAGGACTAAACCTCACTAATATATTTATCAACATCATTCTTTGTCAGGCCTTATGTATATGTGACATTGTTTTGTGCCAGCAATTCCAGATTAATACCAAGCCTTACCTTATTATACTCAGATGTATAAAACGGAAATAAACCTAAAGGTCGAAAGATTTGTAATTTAAACTACAGGTGCAAATCCTTATTTTTTTTTTAAATCAAAATAAAAGTGTTGATTTCCAAAACCTCCTACCACAATATAAACCACCTAAATTAAGAACACTGTCTTTAAGATTGGGAAGTAAGATTTAAAAATGTTAAAACCCGTGCCAGGCAAGTTTGATTCGAAAAATTGAGAAACTGACGAAAAAAAGTTGAAAGTTATTGGGCGGTGGGCTGGTTGGCTTATGGGGGCAACAGATCAAAGTATTCAGCACAGTGCCTTGTCAGTGGACGATTCTGGGAGAAAACGAATGAAAGTCACCACCTTTTTAAACCATGACGGAAGGCGTAAGCCACTTTCTGGCTTTGGAGAGTGCATACAGCTGTCAGTAGCGCAGTGTATGCCTGTGCTATGTTTTCACCATACATGATATTGGGCGTTGCAAGTCTCTCTTCTGACATGGCTCCGCAGATTCTCTCTCCTCAAATACGCATGGTCCATTGCGCTACAAGTACCTGCCCAAAGTAGGGGGTGGGGCAGGAAAATGAAAAATGTTGCTGACAGCCTGAGGAGTGTCATTAGGTGTGGCCTTGCTGCTTCTCATTCCCTTCCCAGTGTCTCTTCCTTATCTTTAGGTGTCTCTCTATTAACCTTTCAGTATCCCTCCGTCAAGAATTTGGTCACAGCCTCTATCTGTATTTTTAGATATGCTTTCTCTGTGTCTCCACTCAGTTTCAAATGTTGTGGATCGCTACAATACCTTTCTCATTAGATCTCCAAATGAGTCCCAGGGTTTCTTTCAAATATCTGCTACGATCCTTGCTATGTCCTAGAATTTCTGTTCATTAGTCCGTTACTTTTGCTCTTTCACAATGTCTTTGCATTTCTTTTTCACCTGGTTTGTCAGAATCTCTATCATGCTCACCAACATCACCTGGGTCTTGGCTGCTCTCCTTTCTGATTACGGTCTTCAAATGTCACTTAGTACCGCACTGTCCTTCACACTAGACGCTATGGAAATGTGAGAACATACAGTTGGCTAAGAGAAGGAGTCTCTCTCTCTCTTACTGGAGTGAGGGTAGTGTGCATCAGTGAGTTCCCAAAGGAAGACCCTTCTATACCCAGGTACAGCGAGCACTGTGCATCAGCCCCTGGTAAAGCCATGCAAATTTGTACTCCTAATGCATCTCTACCTTGTCCCTGTGGGACCCCACCATCAGGCCTAAAGGGGGGGGGGGGGGGGTCAGGGAAGTCCTACCCTACCCCTTTCTTTATTTCTCTGTTTTTGACAACTGCAAGCACACCACTCAAGCTCAACTTCTTGCCTGTTGTCTACTGGTCTATTCCTCCCTGGCCCCTTGCATGATTTTGCAAAACTATTCTCTTATACAGAAACCCTGCCACACAGCAACCAAATCTATATCTGCCAGACTATGGACACTACTGGAAAAACTGTAGTAGTTCCAACTTTCTATTCCAAATCCCAATACTTTTAATTAAACACAAAGGATCATTTTCTCCATGGCTCATTAACGCAAATCATACAACAGGCTCGCTGAAACATTCACCATTCTATTGGCTCTCCTGAATGAGTCGCAGTGCAGCTCTTAAAATGACAGCATTCCACAAAACCCTCTTTTCTATGGGCGGACAAATACACTACAGAGCGCAACACATAGCATGCAATATGGTCAGTGTAGAAAAGACCACTAGAATAGTCAGCTGCTGGTACCTCCAGTCTGCTTACCGAAAGTAAATCCTTCCCGTAGAGAAGTCTGTTGTGGAGCCTGCAGAGCCCCAAGGATGCCACTGCTATGGTTCTGTCTGACGTAGACACCTACTTTGACTTGCAACTTCCACGCTTCCAGCCTAGATTCTTTTGAGACTATCAGATTCATTTCACGTCCCCCTAAAATCCAAATGTGGCTAACACATTGGCGTGACACAACGCCGCAGTACACTACACACTAGGGCATGGCCAAAGTGCCCAACCATACAGCCTGGCTTCCCAGATTATGGCATATTCTGGACATGGAGAAGATCATGCTGACAAGCGGAGATATATCAAGAGTTTTGGGACCCATACACAACATTGCTTTCGTGAAATTCTGCAAACCGACATGCCCCAAATATCTTCGGCTGTAGCGGCTGACTGAAGTGACCCATGACACACATGGAGCAGTCAATGGTGTAGGGGCGGTGAAGAATACTGACCTCATACGGGACACTTAGACTCACTAATAAGAGTGAGCAAGAGAAGGGGGTATCTGGGCGAGGGGATAATTGATTTCATGTTCATATGGTTTGAGACACAGCATTACTCAACACTCCCAACTGAGACCTCGGGCGCAGTCTCTCTACGCAGCATAATGTTTGGTTTTGAAAAAACAAAACAGATTTGAACCATAAACCATCAAAGAATAATTCACCACTTTGAGCACCTCACTGGCCTCAACCTGCCCACTACAACCTCATGTCCACCACAGATGAGGAGGACATGGAAATTGTAGCTGCAACTCATCAAGCTTTAATGTTAGCGGGATACATTCTGAGGCAGGCCTATTAATAGTCATAGTTTTGTGAACCGGTCTCATGCTACATTGGACTATTACTAAGGCTCAAAAAGGCCAATCGCTGTGCCAGCAGCTGGAACAGAATCATGCAGTCAGACAAATGGCTTTTCTCATGCAATTTTACCGCATCTTATTAGCCATAGAGGTCTACGAGTTCTATAGGCAGCCAACCACTCAAACAACCAGGCACCTCTCTTCTAAACGTACTGCAATAGCATCTACCTGGTCAGCACCAAGCGACCAGCAATGGTAAATTTATCTGATACAATTACAGCTTCATATAATAAAGCCCTTCACAAAAAGGGTTTCTTTGAAGATGCGTATTAGATAAAAGGAAACACCAATGACAATATACATTTCATTGTACACACCTGAAATACCTGGTGATATACATGAATATACATCAATAATAGAACGAAATCCAATATTTTGTGCTAATTTATTAATTGAATTGCGTTAGTTCTAGGAAGAAAATTTAGCCGAGGAAACAAAAAAGATTAAAACTACAGTACAACACAGATAATGCATTACAACACACAATAATCGAGATTTGTTTGTTTAAAAGAAAATATCTCACTAGGATAACGCGGGCAAACAAAAGTACACACTTTTCTGGAGCATGTGAACATGGTTTTCAAAATTTTTTTGCTTGACAAACTTAACTGTCAAACAAAACTATGGAAAACAAAAAAACACATTAGCTCTGGCATCTTAGTATTTGGCAACATACCTGTATTAAGGGTGCTATTAAAAACTGAGCATGGACCAATAATGCCCCAAATGAAATAATGTACTGCATATCGCAAACGCTGACTGGCTGCTAGACTCACAGAACATGTAGGTATGTATAGAAGTTTACGTTCCCTGTGAAAAGCAAAGCTTGAATGTGTAAATATAGGTTACACTGCTTGAAAGGATGGAGGAACTAGCCTCGTACGAAGCAAGTCTTATTGACGTTTTGGCCAACAATATACAACACATGCCGTGCGACACATAATTTTACATTGATCGACTTAATTCTCAAACCATGATACTACTCTGCAGTCTACAAGCTACTGGTTTCCTCTCTGAAGACGTGCACACTATCCTGGACTCACTGCGAGGAGGCACATTCCTTATCTTTTGAAACATGAATTTCCATCTAAATCCCTAATCCTTTGCCAGTCTCCTTCCAAGCTGTGCACGCTCCGCTCCACAAATACACAAGAAATTGTCTTGCTCCCATAGTCACAGCACAACCATCCATTATTACCCCCGAGTGAATCACTCTCCGGTATAGGATACCCTGAAACCACAACTAAACACCAAAGTATTCACAAGACTAGCCCAGTGTTCCTTGGCCAAATTCACAATCGCCTTATCCCACTGTTGGGCTCCTCCTCCGTCACCCTGTTCAACAACAACCTACAGCTGGCATTGAACACCCTCAATACATAATCTACATCTCACCCAGCTGCCCCAAGTCTACAACCCTTAAACCACCCCACCAAACCCCTAAAGGGGTTTACGTATCCACCAGCGGCAAGACATCTGTACCCTTCTCCAGCATCTCAACACCTGCAAACCAGCCCTTAGCACCCTATCCTAGGGTAACCTTTAGATGGCACATTATAACCACAGTACATCAACGCTCTTCGCTCCCAAGCCCAACAGGCTTGCCGCAACCCACTTACCTCCATATCCTCTACTCACCCAGAAACTACATACTCTGGCCAGTCACTGACTTTATCTCCTTATTCAACAGAAACACTACCTCTAGCATGATGCACAAGTCGTTTACAATACAGTTGGCAACACATTTTTGATACAGCGTGTGAAAAATGGGCTCTCCTTTCGAATTCTACCCAGTTTTCGTAGTGAGTGAGGTACTTCCTGCAAAAAGGCCCCTATCGTTCTACCAATTAACAAACACTTCTTTGCCCGGAAAAGACTAAAGGCAGTCACCCTGACACTTTACAACTCTGCCATGTAAACAACCACTGTTAGAATAGAATGCCACCAAAAAACAGGGGTCTTTGAAACTACTTAGGCTAGTCTTCAAGACTGTCCATCACACCCCTCCCCCCCCCCACACACACACATCCCAAATGTGCTACATCCATGTAATCAATATATTTAGGTCAATTAATCCTTTTGAATTACCGCCACCAATCAACCCTGGATCTTGCCTACATTCAAACCTCTTCTGCGAGCGGATTCAAGTGCTACCTCAGACATCTTGAGCTCGAACTCCTTGCCTGCTCCCTGATTTCACTGGCGGTCTCTTTCGCCCTACGAATTCCCACGGAGACTGCTAAAAGCATAATGAGTAATGCATGCGTCATCTCTGTCTAAATTCATCATCAGCCACAGCTCGGTGATCCACCCAAACTACTCATGGCGTTATGTACTGTTGCTTTAGGTTGTACAGCATTTCTTGTACAAATGCTAGTGCTCATTAATAGACAAATATTGCTTTCGTCGATGCTCGTTCTATCCTAGGATATTTCGAGGTTAGTAAAACAACTATAAACTAAAATAAACAGTTCAGAATGGCTTTAAAGCATTTCTTTAAAAAAAACCTTCAATTTGGACTGCTACGGAAAGAAAGGGGGAGGATCAACAAAGTCGAGGTGAAAGTGGAAGTGATCGAGCTCCTCCATGGGAGTCTTCAAGTCCTTAGACCTTTCTGCAAAAGTGCCTCTGAGGAGCGTACTCTTTCCAGTCAATCGACTGATATTTTTGTTGTTATGAACTTTTGGCATGACTGTTTCCCTGATCCCGTGAGTTCACAGTTTCCGTGGTAAGAAACATTTTCCATTCTTCAAATTCATGGAAAATAATTGTATCCCACCTAATGTGAAAATGGGGAATGGTGCTGCATTTTCCCACACTACTTGCACCACTTGTACCTGGAAGTTTAGAACTACAAATTGGTGTGGGAAAAGCAGTGGCAAGTGTTTGTGAAGGATACACACACTGAAGGGTCGAGCCCCATGCACCACTGAGGTGTGCGTTACGCACCCGCCCCTATATCAAGATGGCATCCCCTCGAAGACCAATGACCGAATACACCATTCCTAATAACCACTATCGTTTTTCTACGTCGAGGCCAACTTCCAATTCACCCAACACCGCTCCCTCTCAAACAGCGTTGACGATGCTGTGTACATCAATTTATAACGTTTGCTGCAGGCATATTTATTGCTTATTTTCGGTAGATATTTTGGAGGAGCTTAGATGGCTTTCAAAGTGCACGAATAAGAACCCGAAAATGGGCGACTCTGTGGTAGTTATATCACCTCTAATTATGTTCTACAGTACAACAAATACACCCGATTTCGCAACTGGTTAGTCTCGGGGTGGGATTTGCTGACGGGCTAAAAGAGCCCACTCAGAAGAGGAACTATTTGCACTTGGGATTAGAGTAAAGGCACTCGGGGTTGCTTTACAAGTGTAGTGGAAGCTCGGATTCCCACACTGAGCAGCAAACAAAAGGCAATACGGAAGCATTTGAGGGCAGCCCCCCGCGTGGCTTTGTAGTCAATCAATCAGGTGTAACTTCTCGGCAAATCACGGCCGCACTTCCGGAGCACAACTTTTGGCAGCGAGCGAGGTCGCCAAGCACCGCTCTCAGACGCAGCCAGAGCCCCCACCAGGGAAGGGGCGCCGGGCAGGCTGGGGTAGACAGTCACTCACTAGGAGGGGGAGGTGTTTGGGGAAAATAACAAAGGAGATGCATAAAGTGTGTACCAGGCCGGGCTGCTCCGATTTAAGAGTCGGGCTACAGAGCTTAAACTGGGTCACACCGATTGTTGAATGAGACATGGAAGTTGGGACAAAAAACCACAGGGCTTCTGAACGGATACAACACGAACAGGATGCCATTCTGCAGAAGTAACTATTCGTTATACGGTCACACGCATGGCATAAAGTCTGGCTAACAACTGAGCCACAAAATTATATGAGATTGTAAACAGTTCGTTTTTGATTAAATGAAGTTTGATATTTACTGCACAACTCCGCATGAGCGAATGACTCGTGGAGGAAATCGGTGGAATGTGGGGCACAATATTGTGTACATTGTTTCAAATTATGCTTTAAAACATCGAGCGAGGCAGTTTTTAGAGTAAGCATGTTTTTCTTTTGTAGTATTTGATTTTTTAAGTGGCATAGCCAGACAGCAAAAAGTCTCACCCAGGAGGTTAAGACATCGTTCACACAGCTCAGCCAAACAAGCGCCTGCCTAGGTTGCCGGTAGTGCAAGCGCTACAGAAAGAAGTACCTGATTTTTCAATGAAACTAACAGCTCTGGCTGCATACACATGACATAAAGGAAGCAGTAACCCTAAAATTACATGTGCAAAACTTTGCTTGCCTGCAGCTGCGAGGGCTGTGTGCGCTAGGGCTGCGAGGGGTGGACCCAGGCGGGTACAGAGCGTGTCCTGACTTTGCTGCAGCTCTGGAGAGAGGGAGGAGCGGCGGCTACAGCCCCAGCCAGCGTCATGGCTTCTAGCAGCACAGCGTCACCGGGGGGAGCGGGCTGCCAGCCCCCGACGCTAGAGAGAACGGGGGGAGACAACTGGGCGCCGAGACACGGGTACCACCACCCCCCTGCCGCCGGTTTAAGGGGGTCACCCGCGTGGGCATCGCGCACTGCCAGCCTCCGGCCCCCTCGCACACCGCTCTACGTAACGCCCTATCGGCTGCGGACGCCATATTTTCTGTGGGCTGATGTCGACATCGGCAAACGTAGACATGTTTTTTTTTCTCATCTGAACCCCCCCAACGCCCTCCTCCCGGCTCAGCAGTCTCACTCGGGCCCCAAACTTTGGGGGCCCCGAGAAAGGGCTGAGCAGAGAGGAAGGGGCGCCCGCCCGGGGGCGGCGCTCCCCCGCAGAGCGCAGAAAGTTACAGCAGTGAGGCACTAGCCCGCCCCCTCGGCGCTGTGATTGCCCCCACCCACCTCCAGAGGTTAAGTTTCTTACCTGCGCTTCTCCTACCCGCCCCGGACCGTGCTCCTGGCGCCGGGGGTCTGCGGGGCTCGGACCCGCCGAAGAGCGGGTGGCAGACGAAGAAATTCGCCGCGATCAGTGGGGAATCTACGCCGAGAGCCACATGATCGCGACGTCAGAGGCCGCATTTGCATACGGTAGCAGCCTTGGCAGCGCAGCCGCCGCCGCAGCGCTGGCAGCGCACCCGCACGCAGCGCCAGCGTCACCCGCAATCCCGCAGGGGGCACTTTGCGCGCGCTGGCGGCTCGCGTGCAGTGGCGGCGTGCGCGCGGGCCGCCGGCGCTGCAATCTCGGGCATTGTGCTCTGCGGGTGCTGCTGCGCCTCTGTTCTGCAGAGCCCGCCTCGTGCCCGACGGAAAGTTCAAGGTGCCAGTGAAGAGCTCGGCGCACTGTTGATCCCGAGCACGTGCAGCGCGAGCTGCGGAGGCACTGTGTGCAGACCCGCCTGGGACATCCCGGGGCTCCTGCACCACTTTCTGCCAGAAAATGCATTTACGGGGACTGTAGCGGTGCGTTCTAGCATTTGAAAACGCTCCAAGAAGGTTTTGCAACAGCTATGGAGGAATGTATTTCGCTGTTAACTTGCATTGCAGGGAAGCATGTTCTGGGCGGATGATAATTAAAGAAAGGCGGTAGAATACACATTTTCAGTGTATCAAGAGGTTTTATTGATCTACTTGGTTCGTTCTTAGTTTTGTTCTCTGCTCATTTCTTAATATAAACGCTACATTTGGCCGTAATATTATTCTGAATTCCATATAGTAAGCAGTTTTTGGAAAGAACTCTTCTTGGGTCGTTCATTTGCAAACGATTCTTTGTAATGCCGTACCTATTCTGGATAAAATCATATTGAGTTTGTTTTTCATGTTCATTCACGTCATTTCTATCAACATGTTTAGTTAACTTCTAAATGTTGTCCACCTCAATGCATACACGTAGCAGTTGCCCATAATGGTCATTTTCTTTCCCTATGCACATATAAATATATATTTTTGCAAAACGTTTTTCAAAGGTTGCTTAATAATTAATTACTGATTGTAGATGAAATGCAGAGCATCCCAGGAGGAGGAGGGTCAAGACTTATTTGCGTATGGCTGGGTCCAAACGGAGGTGGCATGGTCCATGATTGTTAGTGGCTGAGATTAATTCAAGCATTCCATCCATCATTTTGTTGTTTTTTCATTTGATGCCCTAAGCATACCCAAAATTGGGTCATGGGCTCACTGTGCCACTGGAACCAAGCTACTTCTGGCTGAAGAGCCCTAAGTAGGGCAAAGTCAGTTCTAGGTTACCTGTGTTCCAGTTCCGGGAGGGCCCGTCTTTGGCATTTTGTGCTGGCCTGTTCCCATGAGTAACAAGGTTGAGTAATTTGCATATACCTTGGTTCATACTGAGAGGGCATGGAGGGAGAAAAACAATGGATTGAAATCCTGCCATCCTAAAATCTCATCCCCCATAGTTTAAATCAGGCCCTAAGGTGAGAAATGCTCAGTGGCGTAGCTAGCCGTTTGGCCGCCCTGTGTGGTCCCTGGGTTTGTTGCCCACGGCTGCATGAAGAGTGAGGGTGGGTAATGGCGGGTTTATCTGAAATTACTGCCCTGCGATGGCTGCAATGTAAAGTGGGGGCTGCCGATTTCCGAAACCTACACGGCAGGTAAGAGCGGGAGGGGGCCGCCGCCGCCCCCAAAACTCGTGCCACCCAGGGTGGACTCACCCCGCACCCAATTTGCTAGGCCACTGGAAATGCTTCTCTCTAGGGAGCCATTGCTACTCTGTGTGTGTGTGTGTGATTTGGTAAAGAAAAAAACAAGTTACTTACCTGTAACTTCAGTTATCCAGTATTGGTGTCTTTCATAGATTCACATGCTTGAATCATCCCCGCCGTCAAGGTGAGAGTCTCACGGTACAAATATATACATAACAGTAATAAAACATAATACAATAGGCTATAATGGACTGCACAGTCACTGCAGTAGCCCATCCTTGTCCTTTTGTAAAAATAACCAAAGTTGAAACACAGCCAATCAAGCTCTAGCACCCTTTAGAACACTCTACTGAGAGGCAAGTCCCTCAGATTTTCGAGCACAAGTGACAGTAAGCATGAATAGCAATAAGGGAAGCCTTTCCGGCGAGGAGGGTGGGTCGCATGTGAATCTATGAAAGACACCAATACTGGATAACTGAAGTTACAGGTAAGAAACTTGTTTTCTTATCCAGTATTGGGGTATCTTTCATAGATTCACATGCTTGAATCAGAATAGCTAGTAGTAAAAACCCTTAGTTATTTAGTGGATGGTGGGTATCATACGAACCATATTGGATACCTGGTAAAAATTATTTATCAATATATCCACAACATATGCAACATAATATAGAGAAGCATTATGCATAAAGAGAAAAGAGATAGCATTAATAAGTAAAACAAATAGCTTGCATTAGCATGTAATAAAAAATCACCTCTAAGCAGAGGCTTACCTTATCGGAAAAGCTTGCGTAACACTGCTTGTCAAACAGCTGATTCAGCTTCTTTAGCCAGGTCTAAGCAGTAATGCCGTGTAAATGAATGCACATTTTTCCAAGTGGCAGCACGGCAATTTTTTTCCAGTGGCACTCCAGCAAAGAGCGCCGCTGATGATGACACTGCTCTTGTGGAATGAGCTTTAGGTTTGACAGCGGATTTCCTGCTATAGAGTGACAAAATTGAATCACTGATGCAATCCACCTTGCAATTGTTGCTTTAGTCACTGTTGTACCTGGTTTTCCCACCGTATGACACAAACAATTGATCTGACTTTCGGATGGATTTAGTATGTGATAGAATTTCAAGCATCTCTCTAAATCCAAGGTGTGACGAGCCTTCTCACCCGGGGTAGAAGGACTGGGAAAGAATGTACATAGAATAACAGGCTCATTAAGATGTAAAGACGATGGGCTCTTAGGGATAAAGGTAGGATTCGTTCTAAGGATAACGTAGTCATTGGTAAAACGTAGATACGGCTGTTTAATAGTAAATGCTTGAATTTCGCTGACTCTCCTAGCGGAAGTAAGCGCTAACAAAAGAGCGATTTTTCCAGGGGAGATACTTAAGTTCTGCTGTGGAAATTGGCTTGAAGGGATGTTTCTTGAACTGCGCTAGAACCAGGTTAAGCCTCCATTCAGGAGGAGGAGCCCTAATAGGAGGAAAAGCTCTGAAGAGACCTTTCATAAATTGCTTGACCAGACGGTTAGAACAAAGAGATATGCCATCTGAAGAACGCCTGTAAGTAGAGATGGTGGCGAGATGTAACTTAACCGATGTGAACATAAGGCCAGACTTGGCTAGTGAAAGTAGATAAGGAAGAACCTTGTCTGGAGAACACTCCAGGAGATGTACATCATTATCAAGTCACCATGAACAAAAACATTTCCATTTCAGTGAATAGGTCTTAATCATAGATGGTGCTCTTGCTTTAGCAAGTATGTCTCTACAGTCCTAAGGAAAATCTAACTCCCTGAATTCAGAGAATTCAGCAGCCAGGCATGTAGCTGCAGCAGGGCTGGATGCGAATGGATAATTTTGCCCTTGCTCAATGTCAATAGTATTGGAGACACTGGGAGGCGATATGGTCTGCACTCTGAGAGTAGGAGAAGCTCTGTGAACCAGTGCTGATGCGGCCACCATGGGGCAATGAAAATCAATCGGCATGGTTCAATTTTCAGCTTTCTCAGAAGCCTTGGTAGTAATGGGAAGGGGGGAACGCGTAAGCGAATATCCCCGTCCATCTCATTATAAAGGCGCTTCCACAAGATCCTTTCTCTGGTGCCAAGCTGGCATAGAATGGACTCTTCCGATTTGTTTTGGAAGCAAAGAGATCCAAGTTGGGTCTACCTCACATCTGGAAAATGTGATCCAGGACTGACTGGTTTAACTCCCATTTGTGGCAAGAGTTTAACGTTCTGCTTAAGGTGTCCGCTAGACTGTTTATTCCCGGCAGGCGTTCCACCTTTAATAGAAATGTGGTGAGAAAGCAGCCATTTCCATATATCTTGAGATAGGATGTGAGAGCGAGTTCCTCCTTGCTTGTTTAGGTAATGCATGCAAGTGGTGTTGTCTGTCCTTATAAGGACCGAGGATCCTTAAAGTCTTGGGAGGAAAGCCTGTAAGGCTAGAAATATGGCCTGAAGCTCCAGGAAGTTGATGTGCATCTTTGCCAGCGCCTTGGGCCATTTCCGCCTTATGCGGAGATCTTGAAGGTGCGCCCCCCATCCTTCGAGAGAAGCATCTGTAGTAAAGACGAACTCTGGTGTTGGAGGAAGGAAGGTTAGCCCAGTTAAGATATTGCTGGAGTGCTGCCACCAAAGGAGAGCTGCTCGCATGACTGGAGTTATCCTCACCAGGCTGTCAAACTGTGGAAATATGGATTTTTCTGGTCAGTTATGTCCCCTATCTTGGACCCCAACGGTTCTATGTGCATGTTACAAGTACATGTATGTTTCCTCCAGTTCCAGTTATGAAGACGCAAATACATGTGCGTCCACCGTCAACATGTCCTCTGTCAGATCCGCCATGAATAGGCCGGATATTCCATTCCTAAATATGAAAGGCCACCGGCTTTATATGGTTCAGTTACTCCATTTTACAGTCCAGGCAAGTAGGCCCTGATTCTGTCATCAAACTCTTCTTGCCTTCTGCCTCTGAAAGCTCCAGTCTGAGCCTGCATCTGTGACCATGAACTTTGTCTCATTCTCTGCGCGGCTCACGAAGCCTGACATCAGCCTATTCTCTGCCAAGAACTGTATTTCACCTTCGAATTATCTGCTTCCCCCTCAGCCGATGCATTCCTGCCTAGTAGTTTAAGTAAACATTCTTCCAGTTACCAAGCAAAAGGCCCGGCTTCTCTGTCCTCATGCAAGTAATTCATAGCCCTGTTACCATGGAATATTTCTACCCCCTCGCATTTAGTGTAGACACTTAGACGCTTGTACACGCACACACAGTCAGTATAGAATAGATTCTGTCCGAGAGTCCTTCTTTCGTGGATAACATAGTTCTTTAAACATAGGATGTTAGATATGATTTGGGATTAGGTTGACTTGACCCCCCAGACTTCTTGTCTCCACATGTAGAGCTAAATGTCAAGTCCCCTTCACCCCCTAGTTACACGTCAATTACACGTCATGCTGCTGCGCGCGCATCTATGCCAAGTATTATCTTATAGATCCACCTATATGTGACATCATAACCAATTACGTTCCTTTTTACTCCTTGTTCCACCCATTTTTTGGTTACGCAGATAAATCGTCATTTTCCTTATCAATTGTTACGCCTATTGCATTCGCTTCATTGTAATGTATGATCTATAAAAGTCATTTCATGTCAATAATGTATGTACTTCACTTCCTGAACCTCCGTGGTGATGGAACTTGGAGCAACCGATTATAATCGTTCATTGGAATAAAGCCCATTCCGAACCTCTAATACCACGGATTCTGCCTCTCATTTTACTGAGCTATTTTATTATGTTTCTGTATCAAATTAAGTCCAGGTAAAGGAATTTTATTTACCACATGAATGGCGCCCGAACAGGGACACTTTCTCATCTCACGCGCCGGCGGTGAGTTGCAGGCCCGGTCTCCTGCCACAGCTGGACGGACAATAACGCGTACCAGCAGGATTTCCTGTATCTCCCTCCGGTCAAGCGGGGGCGACTGAGGCTGCGATCAACACCCAGACGAGGCGGTGAGAAGTGTGAAGTATCCCGACCAGAGCCTAGCTGAGAGAGCAAGATCCGAGGTATACAGAAGCCCACCAGTTTCCGAAGTCCCAAGTCGAGTCCAGTTTCCGACGAGTCGAGTCGAGTCCAGTCCGGTTAAAGTTCAAGTTACCGAGGCCTTCCGTTTCCGAAGCTACCCGGTGAGTACCATTACTGGGGAGGCATTTATGACGTGCACGTAGGTTGTGCCGGTCAAGACGGGTTTGGGTACACAAATCCGGTCTGCACTGTTTCAGCAGTGTATCTGTACTGTTTAGCAGTATATCAAGTATTCCGAAGTATCTAGTTATTGTCAAGAATTAAGCTTGGTGATTAGTTATGCAGACGATCATCATTGTTGTTTCAGTTAAAGGTTTAATGTTTAATGTGTTTAAAAACGTCCTGCATATTGTGGTATGAATGACTGTTCATTATCGTGTTTATTGTATTAAGTCTGTTCAAAATCAAGTATCAGGTCAGTTGTTCAAAATCAAGTATAAGGTCAGTTCTCAATATGCCGTTCTTTTCGAAACTAAGACAGATCACTACAAGAAAAGGGGTACTCGAAGAAGCCGTTCCTATTCCTCCTAGGGACACTCCAGGGCACTTCATGTATCACAAACATGGCTTAGACGCTATATTATTTCTTGATTTATGGGTAGACTACACCAAGGGATTACCAGAAAGTCAGAGGTGGCCCGCAGCGGGAACCTGGGATGCGGAGTGCATCATGAAAGTCGAGGAAGAGTTATGGAAAAGGAAGGTCAGACAGTCACAGAAAGACGCCGTTGAGTTATGGCGTAAAGAATCTCATAGACGCACAGAAAAAGCACGTAGGCAGGAAGAAAAGAATAAAGAGAGTTCAAATAAAGTTCGAGAAAATCCATTAATTGAGGAAGGTATCCGAGTGAAATCGGAACAAGTAGATAGGCAAAGAAATGCCCTTATGAATGGTATGTATCCCCTCCTGGCCGAAGGATTACCTAAAGCTACTCCAGAAATACCGAAAGACTTGCCACCCCCATTGTTCCCAATAAAGGTACATCCTAAGGGGCATCCTAGAACCGCAGAAGATGTTTTTCTTTCCTCATATTTAGATGACGCAGCTCCCGAGTATGCTAATTCCGCCCCACATAGACCGCCTATCAGGGAGGTTCAACGCCAAGATCCAGTACCCGTATCCCTACAGCAACAAATCGAGTCACAAGTTCCGGCAAGCACATCTGTTTCTGCATCTGTTCCTACAGCTACTTCTATAGCTGTGTCCACACCTATAGTTGCTGTGTCACGTTCAACGAATCCTTTCACACCCGACACCCCAGATGGGGCTACGGGAGGTGCTAGTAACATTTTTTCTACGCCACCCAGAATAAATAAACTTACTTTTCAAGAGTCAGCACATTCACGTACACCCAAACTCATAAGTGCCCGTACGCTTAAGGAACTTCTTGTAGATTGTAGATATGACCCTGTGCCCGGCAAAGAGGACGAAATGACCCTGGCATCATTGCGTATCAGACGAGCCGCAGTGTATTTAGGGAAGTTACCAGGAATGACTGCGCATCTAGATAAAATATATCATTTTGTCCAAACAGGGCGAGATCCAGAATGTATTAACAGAGCTATGGAATACCAGAAAGTAGAGATACAGGGGGAACTGTTACGTTTCCTCATAAATTGTGTGATCAGAAATCAAGACCGACCGGGGGTAGACCCGGAAGCAATGCAAATTCTTACCAGATGGAGCCAGAATATATCAGAAGGGAGACATGCTAAGCAAAATTGTATAATAGCCATGTGCCGAAAGATCCGTAAAGAAATAGAACGCCTACACGAAGAAAGATTAGCGGTAGACGAGTTCGAACAAAGCGAGGAAGAAGGGTCAGGACTACCCACAGGACAGTCAGACACCATAGCCTATGTAGGAAGAGGAAGATCTTGTAATAGTAATAGATGTCTTATTGACCCGATACGTCCGATATGTCCAGATAATAACAGGAATTTCCAAATACCTATAATTAATATAAGGTCTAACGAGCATTCGTTCCAAACCGCCGACAAACTACTCCGAGAACGAAGGGGTTATCATTTTCTCGATTCTATGGATGAACAAGATTTAGCCAGGGCAGCTGTCCATTGGGTGGACAGTCCCGGAAAATATAGTGATGATACAGTAGTACGCACATTTTTGAATCTCACCCCAGATGAACAGAGGTTAGTTGGGATTTATATGATTCAACAACTCATTATACTATATCGGAGTCAGCGTTCGGACCCTGGTCCCTTACCTGACATATTGACTGAATTGCTTATGAATAAATGGAGAGGTGCAGGTACTAAATTAATTAAAGAAATTCTAGAATCAAGAAAGCAGTATATTCTTTTTGTATGCGCAGAGCATGTCTCATTGCCCGTCAAGGAAAGAACCACGTATCACATGGATAGACAGAATCCCTTACGAGAAGTGCACCCAATAAAAGGCGAGGACAACGAGTTTAAGCGCGTATTTGTATATACGCCCATATCAAAAATAGAATTGTTACAAATGAAGAAAGTGGTACCCAGTCATGACAAAGATCCAGCGGGTTTTCACCGAGAAATAAAAGACATGTTACTCATGGGAGAGTATACCTATCCCGACATTATGACAATATTAAAGGTATTGATGCCTGCTGGTATTTATGAGAAACTCAAGGAAAAAGAGTGGGAGGTAGGAGACCAAAAGATAGAATGGTCAGTGTTAGAAGCGGAAGAAAAGGCCCGAACTGCAGGAGCAGGACTTGGGGATAAAACTAAAGCACTACCAGGTTTATTAGTACAGGTACTGCCACGTTTATTAACTATGAAAAAGGAAGATTGGGGTACAATTTCAGCCTGTAAACAGAAGCAAGATGAAGACACTAGTGATTACTATGCCCGATTTGAAAAATGTTTTGGTATAAATAGTGGCATAAAAGCAAGTAGCGAATCATACCCACATCTGTTTGTAACAAAATTAGTAGAAAATGCCCTGCCCCCAGTAAAGAATAGAGTATTAAAATTCGAGAGTACCTGGCAAGGTAACACTCCATCACAAATGTTACAAATGTTACAGTACCATCACAATAGAATTAGAGAGGAACAAGAACATGAACACAGACGCATGAAAGACACGAAAATGAAAATGCTAGTTTCCCAGACAGTTCCAGCTGAAGGACATAAAAAGGGTATGACACATTCCGATTCAGCAGGACCTGTAAAAGGGACATGTAATTATTGTAAAAAGCCAGGTCATTACGTACACGATTGTCCAGTTTTAAAACATAATATCAGCATAGGTAAAACACAAGAAAGATCACGGCCATTTAGACCAGAGCAGAATGAACAAGGAGCTCCGCAGCATGCACAGGCCATGCCAGCCGCACAACAGCCAATACAGTTTGTGCCAGCTGCACCAGCGTTGCCTGCTGCTGCCACACAGACAACAACACGACAAATGTATCAGACCGCCCAGTATGAATATCCTGAGTATCAGCGTTACGCATGAACTAGCCTAGAGAGGGAAGTTGACTTACCCCTTATTGAAATACCTGTAGATCAAGAAGGACCTTATGTACATAGTGAATTATTAGGCCAAGATAGAAAATTTTTACTCGATACAGGGGCAAGTCGAACAACTATAAAACGTAGTGAAGTTCCAGGGGCACCCCTCTCAGGCTCTCAGAATATTTCCCTTGGTTTTTCAGGAAAACCTATTGTTAATGAAGTATCACAGCCTCTTCCACTTACGATAGGACCTCTGACCCGAACTACAGATTTATTGCTTACTAAATCATGTCCAGAAAATTTGCTAGGAATAAAAACATTGAAAGCTCTAGGAGCCATAATATGTTGTTCTCCGGAAGGAGTAAGGTTGTTTTTACGTGATTTTAAAGGTCACTATGTGTCTAGAGACATGGATCCCCGACTGCAGACTTTACCTACACATCTATGGGCACAAGGCCCTACTGATGTTGGTTGCATGAATATTACACCATATCGAGTCACATTAAAGGCAGGAGTGGTGCTACCACGAATGCGACAATACAAGTTACCACCAGATGCTGTAGTGGCTTTACTACAAATCATTGACGAGCTCATTGCCCAAGGAGTAGTTGTGGAAACAGACTCCAATGTATGTAATTCACCGATAATTCCGATTCTTAAACGAACAGATCCAAAGGCCCCGCCAGTCTATCGATTGGTTATTGATCTGCGCGAGTTAAACAAATGCATTGTGCCACAATTCCCTGTGGTCCCAGATATCTCGTCATTACTGACAGCCATTGATTCCGAAGCAACATTCTTTACTGTAATTGATCTCAAGAATGCTTTTTTCAGCGTCCCAATAGATCCGGAGAGCCAATATTTGTTCGGATTTAGTTTAAATGGACGTAGCTTTAAATTCTCACGCGCACCTCAAGGATTTACAGAAAGCCCCAGCATCTATAGCCAAGCACTGAAACGAGAACTAGACAGTATCCACATGCCAGTTAACACTGCCCTGCTCCAATACGTCGATGATCTGCTGATCACCGCAAGAAGTGAACAGGAATGTGAAAAAGCATCACTGACAGTTTTACAATTTCTAGCCGAAAAGGGGCACAAGGTGTCCCCTTCTAAGCTGCAATTCTGTGTCCAGCGAGTTATTTATCTTGGACACTCGCTGTCCAAGGAGGGAAGGCAGCTTACACCCGACCGCATTCAGTTAATTGCTAACATGCCAATACCCAAGACACAAAAGGAGGTGCGGGCTTTCATAGGTCTCACTTCATATTGCAGGCAGTGGATCCCTCAGTATGCATTTCTAGCAAAACCACTCATTCAGTTGACAACACAGGAGGCAGCCACATCGACTGTTCCCCCTTGGACTCAGGAACATACACAAGCTTTTGAAAGCCTAAAGAAAGTTTTATGTCAAGCACCTGTCTTAGCAACACCATGTTACAGAAAACAGTTTACACTCTTTGTTACAGAACGCGAAGGTACTGCTTTGTCAGTACTCACACAGGAACAAGCAGGAGCACACAAACCATGTGCTTATTTTTCTAGTACATTAGATCCCGTAGCTCAGGCTTTGCCTGCATGCCTAAAATCAGTAGCAGCGACAGCTTTAGCAATCAGACAAAGCGATGCCATAGTGTTAGGACATCCATTGACAGTACAAGTACCACACGCAGTAGAGGTTCTTGTAAATAGAACGCAAACACAACACTTGACTATAGCGCGACTTACAGGGTACGAACTTACATTGTTTCAGCCACATATAGAAATCAGACGCTGTAACACATTGAATCCTGCCACACTTTTGCCAGTAACCGGAACAGACCCACTGGCTCATGACTGTATTGAAGTTATTACTATAACGACAAAACCCAGACAAGACTTAACCGATGTCCCATTGTCAGACCCAGACCTGACATTGTATGTAGATGGTTCATGTATGAGAACAAGTACAGGAGAGTTAGTGGCCGCTTACGCAGTCACAACAGATACTGAAGTCATTGAAACTAATCGTATAAATATTTTGTCAGCTCAAGCCGCAGAGCTCATCGCTCTGACACAAGCTTGTATTCAAGCCACAAATAAAAAAGTCAACATATACACTGATTCACGTTATGCATTCGGAGTTGTACATGACTTCGGCGTGCTGTGGCGAGAGAGAGGTTATTTAACTTCCCACGGTGCCCACATTCAGCACGGACCCCTCATTCATGCCTTATTAGATGCAATACATCGACCCACTGCAATATCAATTATGAAATGTAAGGCTCATACGAAGGTTACTGATATCATTTCCCAAGGCAATGATCTAGCCGACAGAACAGCTAAACAGACTGCTCAAACTCAAACCCCCGACATGACAAAGACAATAGTCCCGATGCCGACACAGTGTATGACAGTTAAAGATCCTACTCTTGACGTAATAGACATACAGACACATGCTACACCAGACGAAATAAAGAAATGGACTGAATTAGGAGGGATCCAAACGGACCAAGGATGGATGATGAAGGAAAAGTCTGTGTGGTTCCTTCCTGATTCAATGGTCCAAGTTATAATTAACACTACACATAGTCCAGCACATCTCGGAGAAAAAGCTATGCTAGACAGCATTCAACACATTTGGTTCAATAAACATTTACGAGCAGCAGCCAAACAAAAGGTCCGTACCTGTATGATCTGTTGTCAGTTTAACCCAGGAAAAAGCGTTCCCGTAGAACAGGGTGGATTTCATCCTCCTGATCACCCTTTTGAAGTGCTCCAGATGGATTATATCCAGATGGAACGATGTCGAGGATTCAAATATGTTCTCGTAGTTGTCTGCGCTCTGTCCCGTTGGACAGAGGCATACCCGGTTTCAGATTACACTGCCCCGACTACTGCCAAACAGTTGGTTCGAGAATTCTTCCCACGATACGGTTTACCACGTGTTGTCTACTCAGATAACGGCCAGCCGTTCTCATCCGAATTAATGAAACACGTTTCACTTCTGTTAGGATATCAGTGGAAATTCCACTGTGTCCGACACCCCGAGGCAGCAGGTCTCGTAGAAAGACATAACCAGATACTGAAAATCAGATTGTCCAAAATATGCAGAGAGAAAGGTGTCGACTGGATAGTAGCATTACCAGTTGCACTCTTTTACATGAGAATGGTAGCACACTCTCGAACAGGGCTATCCCCGTATGAGGTGATCTTTGGTAGACCACCAAATATGTGGGGGACGCCTATACCACGCAAAATAACTGATGTTGACTGTAATATGCTGACAGATTACTTGGCTTCCTTGATGTCTGCACTACAATCTTGTCGTTCACAGGTAGCTGCAGCCTTTCCCGACAACACTGAGGTGAAACCCCATGACGTAGTTCCGGGTGATCTCGTATTTGTGAGAAATTTCGACCGAAAGACTCAGCTGGAGCCCAGGTGGAAGACACCCAAGTTGGTTCTGCTGACCACAAGGACAGCCGTGAAGATCGAGGGCCGCAAGGGCTGGATTCATTCAAGTCATATCAAGAAATTTCATGGACTATCCTCGGATATAGACATTGTGCCCTGCACTCCCTCACAGACTGATTCAAAACTCCCTTTGGTTGAAAAGACTGAAACCGAACTCTATAAAGTAAAATTGAGGCCTAGAACGTCAGACAATTTGATTGTTTAAGTCCTCTCCAAGGTGAAGCGGTTGAATTTGTCTCTGACATGTATCCTCTAGACCTGAATCATGGACAGTCGCGGAAAATGTTGAAACGACAGGCGTATTGTAAATCACTGCGTAGCCACTGTTTAGTGACATTATTAATTTTGTTTTCCTTAAGTCTTTTAATAATTACTGCAAGTATATTGTTGCACATATATTACCCTATTGCCAGAAACGTTTACAATGTTACCGCAGAACATTCTTTTAGTGACTTACCTCCGCATGAATTGTCTTATAGACTTGCGCTGCGCAATAACACTTTCATTAGTATGTTACATCATTCCCATCAGACTAGTAATGCCACCAATTGTTGGGTGTGTGGTCGGCTCCCTCCCTATCAGAATTATGAAGGAGTCCTGCCATTCTTTCCACACCCATTTACACATAATGGCTCCTGTGGAGCATGGTTTAGTTTAATCAATTCCATAGACTCAGACACAGCAGTTTACCAAGATCATTGGGTATGGGGAAACCTGAACCTAGTTTTACTCAAGGTCTGCTACCCTGACAAGGAGGGTCGCCCCAAAAGAACAGGAACTGATCTAGAAAATGAAGTATATGGATTAGGTAATTTTACACCTAATCTCATGATTCTAAATGTCGTATCCGAAGTTGAACTAGTCTTACCCACCATGTCAGTATTCCCAGCGAAGGGTGAATTGTGTGTAAGAAAGGTTGGTTCCATACATATGGGCCATAGTAAATGCACTACTATAGTAGAATTCAGTGATCAAGGCAAATCTTCATTTAGAGCTTATCGCCACTCCTACTTTATATGTGGTCAGACTGCATATATGCGTCTGCCTCTAGATTGGGATGGTACCTGCTACATTGCATTCCTTTTGCCACCTGTTTTCCTAGCTCCTCCTGATTATTACAGAAATATTCGTTTAGTACACAACAGAGAGCGGAGAGATCTCCCAATTGTCGATTACACTGAAACAGCATGGGAAAAATACACAGATTTCAATAAAGGCATTTTTCCTTATATAGGTACTGTTACTAATAGTAAACTGATACGTAGATTAACTAGAACCCTTGAAGCGGTAGTGAATGAAACTATTTCCGCCCTAGGCAATTTAACAGAAGAGCAATCTGCTATGCGGATTGTTGTGCTTCAAAATCGTCTTGTCCTTGACGTCATCCTGGCTGATAGGGGCGGAGCTTGTAGGGTCATCGGATCAAGCTGCTGCGTATTCATACCAGAAAATTCGCCATCAGTATATAAAGCCATAACTCGCCTTCATAAGATTGTAAACCAGATACACCAGAACCCAGGCACTTGGACTTGGTCCAGTTGGTTTTGGAGTGTGATATCAGCCTGGGGATGGAGAGTTCTATCCTTCCTAGGTATTGGCCTTCTCATACTATTCAGTTGCTGTCTATGTCTACAATGTGGACCAGCGATCTGTGGTCTGTGTGCCACATCGTGTATTCCACCACCAAGATTTCATTCGTCACGGAAGAAGAAAGAAGAACAAATGATGCTATATGAACAGATCAATGGATTAATGAAGATTGATATCTCTTAACGGGCAAGTAGGGGACAAGGAGGGAATGTGGAAATATGGATTTTTCTGGTCAGTTATGTCCCCTATCTTGGACCCCAACGGTTCTATGTGCATGTTACAAGTACATGTATGTTTCCTCCAGTTCCAGTTATGAAGACGCAAATACATGTGCGTCCACCGTCAACATGTCCTCTGTCAGATCCGCCATGAATAGGCCGGATATTCCATTCCTAAATATGAAAGGCCACCGGCTTTATATGGTTCAGTTACTCCATTTTACAGTCCAGGCAAGTAGGCCCTGATTCTGTCATCAAACTCTTCTTGCCTTCTGCCTCTGAAAGCTCCAGTCTGAGCCTGCATCTGTGACCATGAACTTTGTCTCATTCTCTGCGCGGCTCACGAAGCCTGACATCAGCCTATTCTCTGCCAAGAACTGTATTTCACCTTCGAATTATCTGCTTCCCCCTCAGCCGATGCATTCCTGCCTAGTAGTTTAAGTAAACATTCTTCCAGTTACCAAGCAAAAGGCCCGGCTTCTCTGTCCTCATGCAAGTAATTCATAGCCCTGTTACCATGGAATATTTCTACCCCCTCGCATTTAGTGTAGACACTTAGACGCTTGTACACGCACACACAGTCAGTATAGAATAGATTCTGTCCGAGAGTCCTTCTTTCGTGGATAACATAGTTCTTTAAACATAGGATGTTAGATATGATTTGGGATTAGGTTGACTTGACCCCCCAGACTTCTTGTCTCCACATGTAGAGCTAAATGTCAAGTCCCCTTCACCCCCTAGTTACACGTCAATTACACGTCATGCTGCTGCGCGCGCATCTATGCCAAGTATTATCTTATAGATCCACCTATATGTGACATCATAACCAATTACGTTCCTTTTTACTCCTTGTTCCACCCATTTTTTGGTTACGCAGATAAATCGTCATTTTCCTGATCAATTGTTACGCCTATTGCATTCGCTTCATTGTAATGTATGATCTATAAAAGTCATTTCATGTCAATAATGTATGTACTTCACTTCCTGAACCTCCGTGGTGATGGAACTTGGAGCAACCGATTATAATCGTTCATTGGAATAAAGCCCATTCCGAACCTCTAATACCACGGATTCTGCCTCTCATTTTACTGAGCTATTTTATTATGTTTCTGTATCAAATTAAGTCCAGGTAAAGGAATTTTATTTACCACAAAACGATCCTGTCACTTGAAGCCACTGATTGTCCAGCTCTTCTTGTATATGCCTCATCCTGAGACGAGAGTGAGGTACCAAAAGGATTGAAGAGGACAACATCCAGAGGAGAGATTTTACTCTCCTCACCGAAGCGAACCGTCTGCCTCTTAGTTCTGTTGCTAGGGAAATCAGGTGTGCTTACCTTTCTGCGGACAAGAATGCTTTGTCCTGGATTGTGTCCAAAACTGCTCCTAGAAATTGCGTCCTTTGAGAAGAATGTAGAACGGACTTTTGGGAGTTGAGGGACAGTCCCAGGGATTGAAACCTGTGAAGGCAAGTTAACGTTGCTTTTGAGGCTTGTCGAAAAGATGGAGCTTTTATTAGCCAGTCGTCCAGGTAGGGAAAAAGCTGCAGACCCTGCAGCCTGAGATGAGCTGCAACTGGCGCATGACATTTTGCAAAAACCCTTGGAGCTGAACGCAGACCAAAGGGGAGAACCCTGAATTGAAAATGAGCGACTGCCACAGTGAAACGTAGGAACTTTTGATGTTTGGGATGGATAGGGATGTGGAAGTATGCATCCTGTAGATCTAGTTGCGTCATGAAAGTCGCATGATCGAGGAGTTGTAGAATCTCTTGAAGAGTAACCATGTGGTAGGATTTTTTTCAGCAGATATTTGTTTAACTTCCTTAGATATAGGTTTGGCCCTCCATTCTCCTGACTTTTTCTTGACCAGAAAGAAGAAGTAGTAGAAACCTCTTCCCACTGGGGAGTGGGGAACTCTCTCTATGGCCCCTTTCTGAAGCATACTCTTGGCCTCTTTGAGGAGAGTTAGATGTGGTATAGGTTTCTTTCTAGGGAGGTGGGATCTTTACAAATTCTACGGTGTGTCCAAATTTGACTATGTCCAGTACCCATTTGCCTGAAGTTAGCTTCTTCCATTGATTGAAATGTAGAGAAATATTTGGAAGTTTGAGGTTGAAGCGTGGCAAAATTGTTGCAGGTGCTAGGGAGATTCACTGCTTTCTAGTATTACCTCTGGCCTATTGGGGCTCTTTCCTCCTGTTTTGCTGTCTGGAGTAAATGGCAGCAGGGGGGGCGGGGGCTCTGTAAGATTGTTGCTGCTGATAGCCATATCTTTTCTGGTAATTTTGTCGTTGGTGTTTTTGGTAGCTGCCACAAAAGGAATAAGTTCCTCTGCCACGGGCACCTCGAAAGGGTGTTTTCCTGTACTGAAGCGTGCCCAGGGCTTTGACCATGTCAGTATCCTTTTTAATTTCTTGCAAGGCATCGTCAATGTTTACCAAACAACGCATCCCCATCGAATGGCATATCAAGAATTTTGCTCTGTACCTCAGGACAAAAGGTGTTGGATTTAAGCCATCCTTGATTTCAGAGGACTGCCGCTCCAGCCAGTTGCCGGAAACGTAGAGAGGCCAAATCCATAGAGATGTCAATTATCTCGGATGCTGCCCTTTCGCCTTCAAGGAGAATTTTCCTCGCCTCCTGCTTTTTGTCGTCAGGCAAAAACTTGAGGTACGGAGCAACATCAGACCACATTTGGTGGTCGTACCTTCCTAGAAATGCCACAGAGTTAGCAGCACGCACTGAAGCACCTGCCATGGTGGTGAATCTCTTTCCGATGTTATCAAGTCTTCTTCCGTCCTAATCAGGTGGCGCAGTAATTGGCACTGATGGATTTCTAGACCTGCGATGTGCAGCCTGGGAAATCACGGAATCTGGTCTAGGATGTACGGAGAGGCATGCAGGGGCATCATCTGGGGCCTTATACATTTTTATGAATTCTGGGAGGCATTACAGGCACGGAGAAAGGATTTTTCATAATCTTGACGCCCTCTTCCCAAATATGATCAATAATGGGAATGGCACAGATCGATATCCTGTTCTGGTCTTTGAAATCATATAGAAACCAGTTGGACTGCTTAGCAGGCATAGGAATGTGAAAATGGTTTGCCGCTCTTTCCATTATGGCATGGAAACCTCCAATGTCTTTCGGAGGAGAATCTGTTGCTTGAGACATCGTTGAGGACGGTGTTGGGATTAAGTAATCCTCCCACTCATCAATTGTAGTAGGTGTTTTAGGGAGCTCACCTTCTTCAGCAACTGTATCGTCGTCATTGTTGTGCGCTTCTTGATCTTGTGGCGCAGGCGAAATATCATGGGCCTCAGTAGTAGGTATAGAGGTACCTGTAGTATGTAGAGCAGGTGGAGGAGGGGCTTGTCTGTGGACGGAACCTGCTGCAGATGGAAAACGAGTATGGTAGTCCTGTAGCATAGCTGTGAGGTCCTGCAATAATGCCACAGGCATTTGAATCATAGGCTCCTGACGAGGTAACAAAACTTGAGGCCTCTGAGTTTGATAATGTTCGTAATATTTCTTCTCATCATCCTCCTCTTGGTATTTAACATGAAGTTGAGAGGGGCTGCGAGCTTGACTAAACAACCCATCATCCTCAGATTCCTCCCAAAAAAATAGGCTAGGAGGTAAAGTAGATATGTAAGAAGGGTCCTGGTAAAAGCTTATCGTCGACGGGAACTTGGACGATAGCCTGGAAGACAATATAGGTGTTACTTGCAAGGAAGTAGGCCTTTTCCGTATAAGCGGCGACAGGGTCCTGGTAAAAGCTTATCGTCGACGGGAACTTGGACGATAGCCTGGAAGACAATGTAGGTGTTACTTGCAAGGAAGTAGGCCTTTTCCATATAAGCGTTGACAAGATATCCATTGACTGTGGCATAGAAACAGCAGACGTTGACATGACCGTCGTCAGCGTTGATGTTGTCGTTGAAGCCGTCGACGGAAGAACAATCGACAACGATGATGTAGTCGAAGTAGTAGCTGTCATCAACGGTGGAGGCGTTGACGAGGAAAGGGCCTTCGGCGCCGATGGTGTTGTCGACGGGCAAGGCGCTGACGGGAGACAAACCGGCGGCTGTGGTACCGTCGACAGTGGCGAGGTGATTTTCGGCAACGAAGGTGAAGCTTTCACCAATGATTCTGTCAACGGAGTAAGCGTCAACGAAGTCTGAGACAGTTTCGTCATCGACGATGTCTTTTTCGACAATGATGATGATCTGACAGACTCAGACTTAGGCTGTTTGAAGGCAGTTTTTTGTGGCATTTTCATTTTATCACCAGATTTTTCCTCCGAAGAGAATGTCAGCTTCCCTTTTTTAGAGGTAGAGAGCATAGTCTCATGATGGGGCTTTTTGAAGTCTTACCAAGTCTCTCAGGGGATTCTCCGGATCTATCCCTCTTATTAGTCAGTTGGGCTGATGCCTGAGAGCTGCCACTGCCTTTATCTTCAGATACCACGTTGGATCTTGATTTTTGCCTCTCCAACCAAATCAGTGATCTGCCTTATCTGTCCTTTAAGGTTTTAGAAGAAAAGGTCATGCAAATTCTACAGTCCTTGACCTTATGAGCAGGATAGAGGCAATAAATGCACTCCTTGTGGGGATCTTCAAAATGTAGCATCTTTTAACCATAGGAGCCACAAGGCAAAAATAAACCTTTTTTTAGAAGTATCAGACATTCTGTACTCACTAAATACAGTAAATGTAGAAAAAACTGAGCAGAGCTTAGAGAGACTCCCTGTCACACGACGTGCGGTAGAAAATCTGAGGGACTTGCCTCTCTGTGGAGTGTTCTAAAGGGTGCCAGAGTCTTATTGGCTGTGTCTCAACTTTGGTTCTTTTTACAAAAGGACAAGGATGGGCTACTGCAGTGACTGTGCAGTCCATTATAGCCTATTGTATTATGTTTTATTACTGTTATGTATATATTTTATTTGTACTGTGAGACTCCCACCTCAACGGCCTGGATGATTCAAGCATGTGAATCTAGGAAAGATACCCCAATACTGGATAATCTTAGTTTAAGCGTTGCTCAGTGATACTCTAAGTTTGAGTCAGTTGCTGGCTGGGACTGGAGCGATCTTTGAGCCAAGTTGTGTGCTGTCTCATTTCTCAGTTTGAAATAAACCATTTTCTTCAAGCTCTTGTCTTCGCCTCTTTACAGACACAACATTCTTACATGTCAGTGAGCAGGAAGCAGCCCCCCTGTGCTAGGAAATGTTGCTAGGTGAGTGCTGGGATTTCCATTGCTCCTGTCATGCACATTTTTATATTTCCTTCCTTATAAGACAGGGCTACCAGACTGGCCATGCTCACATGGTTGCGTGAATTGCAGGTTTCTGAAACAAGTTGATAAACCTCCTCTTTCCATGCACTAACTTGTAACTGTAAGGGATTATGTAGAGTGGCGTGGAATAGACACTGAACCACAAACACAAGTTTTTACAATTCACATGCACAATAGAGCACAGGAAAATACCTGTGATTTAGTTCTGCAAAGCCGTACTAAACATATTAATGTTAATGTTAAGGGGGATTTATTAAGCGCACTATCACCATAAGTTTCCTGGCGCTGATAGACCACGGGGATGTGCAGAGAGGCTTAACGGGAATGTGAGAAGAACAGAGTTTTCAACGATTTCCTAAAAGGCAGGAGAGAGGGCTCAGCCTTGAGGAGGGGTGGGAGAGAGTTCCACAGCTTGGGAGCCAAGTGAGTAAAGCTGTGGCCGCCTAATCTAGAAAGTTTGAAACGAGGGATGACCAGGAGCTGGAGATTGATGGACCTCAGAGTGCGGGAGGGACAGTAAGGGGTGACCAGAGATTTCAGGAAGGCTGGACAGAGGCCTGACCGAGCTTTAAAAGCCAGGCAACAGACCTTAAAGGCTATTCTTTCGCTGATAGGCAGCCAGTGTAGTTGATGGAGCAAGGGTCTGGCCGACTGCCATCTAGGGATTCTAAAGGCGAGTCTTGCGGCCTGGTTTTGAATGAGCTGAAGCCTAAATAGCAAGGATTTTGGGAGGCCGAGGTACAGGGAGTTGGAGAAGTCCAGACGGGACATCACCAGAGCTATTATCACCTATAGCAAGGCTTCCGGGGTCAAAAGGTAGGAGACTTTCCGTATCCGGTAAAGCTGGAACATACAGGCGGAAGTTACAGCGCTCACCTGGGCCTTGAGAGTGAGCTGAGAGTCGATGATGACTCCAAGACTCTTTACACAGTCAGCTGGTGAAGGCGGAGGGCCGAGCTCGGAGGGCCAGAACTGAGGGCCCCAGTGGGCGACGCTCCTCCCGGGAAGGAGGAGCTCAGTTTTTCCTGGATTGAGCTTCAGTTGGTTTTGGTTCATCCAGTGCTGGATGTGTAGCATGACCATTTGGAAATTAGTGATGGCGTCAGGGGAGGTGAGTGGGAAAATAATTTGTAAGTCATCCGCATAATTGAACACGGTGACGTCCCACCTACCCAGGGAGTGAATAAGGGGTTGAAGGTACAAATTAAAAAGGAGGGGGGACAAAGATGATCCTTGGGGGACGCCACAGAGCAACGGGGTGCTGGAAGCTGTAAAAGGGCCCAGTTTGACAGCTTGAGATCTTCCCTCAAGGAAAGACCTGACCCAGGTCAGAGCGAGCCCATGGATTCCTGCTGACTCGACACGGTGGAGTAAGATGGCATGGTCCACCGTGTCGAATGCAGCCGACAAGTCCAATAGGACCAGGGCCTGGGAGAGACCTCTGTCGGCATTAA
The DNA here is from genome assembly GCF_964204655.1 of Triturus cristatus. NCBI lineage: Eukaryota > Metazoa > Chordata > Amphibia > Caudata > Salamandridae > Triturus > Triturus cristatus. Next base: position 304,559,591 of record NC_140587.1, read on the forward strand.
TTCTGAGGTTATCCATCACGGCGAGAATAACAGCCTCGGTGGAGTGGGCTGGTCTAAAGCCGGCTTGATTTAATTCTAAAAAGTTGGATTCCTCAATGAATTGCGAGAGGCAGGCAGTGACATGTGCCTCTAGGATTTTAGACAAGTAGGGCAGGAGGGAGATGGGCCGATAATTGACAAACAAAACTAACCTAAATGACCAGAAAACAAAATTTAAAAATGAAGGGACCTTGATGACAGAGAATGTAGACAAACTAGGATATGCACTAGCTTATCAAGAAATACGTGCTCTAAATATACACAATTTAATTTCCTACTTCGCACTCACTTAACTTTGATAAAACAACATAACAAGCTATCTTAGACAATCACATTGACAGGCTCTGGATGCTTACAGACACCCCCCCCAAAAAACAGACATTCGTTAAAATGTTCTTGGACGCAAGTCGGAGCTGCAAGTGACTGAGGAGCAGGAGGTAAGTGTGACGGAGGGGCTGGATTTGTGTACACAGCTGAGTTCCTGGCCTTGGGTGGAATAGAAATCAAAGCGTCCACTTTGAGTGGCCTCCATCTTAGGACACATCCTAACTGCTTTAAAAGTAAGGGACTTAGAAGTCATTTTTGATGCAGTTATCTTTTGTCCTCCACGTTAACATGGTGGTTATGGGAATCAACTTGCAGCTCTCGCCAATTTCAAATAAACCTCCCACTGGACCATCAGGATGGTATAACTAGTCTATAGTAACATGGTTTACAAATGAACTTCCAAAAATGTAACACAACCGGGTGACCAGACTCAGATTATTCATGAACCTGAAGATGTGTGAACAGTTACAATCAGACTTGAAAGTTATACATTAGTGGCCATTACATGCAAGTATCAAGGACGCCCCCTTGATGCAAAGTAGCATTTAGCGCTATTTTACTTTATGGCTACTTTTCAGTGCAAATCAGGATTTACGCTGGAAAGTAAAACCCAAGACAATTTTTTCGGCTGGCTTTGTGTCACTTTTGTGAAGTACACATGGTGCAGCGTGTTAGAAAATCTGCCCCCACAAACTCAGGGTTTAAAACATAACAGTGTTTGGGGTTGTCTATACTAATAAGAATTTATTATTACCCAAATAAGCCCTTGTTAGTACCTGTAGCATAATAAAAGGGTGACTGGAAAAACACTATAAGGTTCTAAACCTGTGCCTTGCAGTTTGCATGCATCTGTGTTTGTGAAGGAGGCATTGCAGTCCTTTTTAGGTCTCGCTGAGTCAGCGCGCATGCGCTGCTCGGAGAGAGTTTAGTAGGTGAGTTTTCAAAGTGCTGCTGCCTGGCGACAAGCTTGCGTTCACGCGCGACCCGCCAGCCTTCAGCGCCATCCGTCTTTCCTCTTGCTTGCTCCCTTCCTCCGCCCCTCCTTCGCGCTTACAAGCGTTCAGGATTCTGTGACCATAGAGTAAAGCAGGAATTGAGCTCCAGCAGCCATGTTTTAAGATGGATGGCTTTTGCAGAAGTAAACAGGCGCGCCTTCTAAGAATTACATAAATGTGGGTTTACTTTCTCTTGGTGAAATACTGTAAGTGTTTTGCACAAACTATTTTACTTTTAATAGTCGAGGACAGTACTTACAACTCTTCTGCGCTAACGAGCGAGAAAAAGTGATTATCTGTTTGGCAATAACATTTTGATTAGTATCCGCTTGAATGTGTGAACTTTTCATTGTCAAACCTCTATTTTGTAAAGCACTGGGATCCATCTTTTGTGTTAAAACGTCATACACGCAATGCTACATAATTTACTTTATCCTTGCTGCATAATTCACTCAGTCCGGCCACATAATTTCATCCTGTATTGCTGCATCGTTCTAGTGGTCCTACTCATGTTGATTTTAGAGTCTAAATGTTGCCTGTGAGTTTAAATGCGTTTGATTGTGAGAGAGAAGGATATACGATTCGTGGTGAATAGACTTGTTCGTCTCTCAGAGCTTATGATTGCTGGGTTGACTAATGGAAGTGGATGTGTATGTATGTTACTTAAGGTTGTCTCATCCCTTTTACTTTAGATTTTCATATCTCGCCCTCGCCAAAGTTTTCATTAGAAGCTGTATCCTGCTTGAAACAAGTGACTAAAATAAATGTCAAATTCTCTGACAAACTTTTTGGTGTATGCCAATTTTAAATAAATCCCAGTTAGTTAGGCATTCGTAAATGACACATTCTCGTAAGTAATTACCCCCATCCGCAGCCCCTTGTAGGGGAGTGCACAAGCCAGCATAAGTTCATGTCAAGCACCCCCTCAGTTCTCTTTGTACGTTGAAAACCTCGAGTTCAGTGACCGCGGCTAATTGCAATGCTAACACTAAGCCTCTGCAAGCGTCAGATTCCTTCTGCAGATCTTTCAAAAGTCAGGCTTGAGAGGGAAGGGAACGCTTCCCGATGAACGGAAAGTCAAAGCGGAGCACAAACCCCCTACAAAGGAATGTGGATGCTTTCAATGATGCGGCAACAGTGATTAAAAGCATTTTCCCCCCTTGATTCTTGACACAGACTTGTATGTTTGAAACATACTTGTTGAAGACTTATGTGTTTGCAACATACTTTCTAACTCACATTTGCTTTTCTCTTCTATGCCTAGTCCATCAGTGGCTGTAGACCACCAAGACCCCCTCTAGTTTCTTGCTCAGCCTCCCATTAATGTGTACATCTCACATACTCTTCCGTTTTCCCATCAGGATTAGGACAGAAGAAGTAGAAAGAATTAGCCAATCAATAAAGCATTAGAGTTACTTTTAAAATGTTGCCTTAGGATATTCAGTATTATCCTTAGCTTACTCGTGTCATCATCCCAACTATCCAATCTGCTCCAGGCCTACTGCAAAAGAAGCATTTGCAACGCAATAGGTCTCGCATTTATGGAACTCTCATAAATGTGATACCTAATGCATTGGAAATGCTTGTTTGTAAAAGCGCCCATGTGGTGCTTTAACTTTAATGTCAGCCATACCCTTTTCCTTAGACGAGCCATGCGTAAAAAAAGGGGCAAAGCTGCCATTATAATGAAAGCGCTGTATGGGGCGTTTTACAAAAAAAAATGTGTGCATCAAGTTGACAAACAAATGCTCCTTTTTTTAAAAACACCTCAATGCCCGGTTTCACTTTAATGGCGACCGCACACCTTTCCTTAGGTGCGGCTTGTCTAAGGAGCGGAGCGCGACTGCCATTGAAGTAAAAGTGCGACATAGGACAGTTTAAAAAAATAAAAAGTGAATAAATACTAAACAAACAAGCATTGGCATAGCCAATAGGTCTCGCCTTTGGGACATTATAAGTGTTTAGCCATGCAACAGTTGATGTTGTTGCACCAAGGATATTGTGCTGCATAACTAAATACTCATAAGGTCCCAAAAGCGAGACCTATTGGCTATGCCAATGCTTGTTTATGTCTATGACAGCTGTCAAATAGTCCTACTTTTATGTCAAGGGTTGCTGCAAACTCTAGTCCTACTTCTATGTCCTTGCCCTGTCCCTTTTTTTTGTTATGAGAATCTGGTCACCCTAACTATGGTGCAAGAGTGTGTGAATTAGAGCAAGGCAGCCTACAGTGCGCCCACACAGGGAGAGACAAAAATAGTGCAATATCTAATTGCGCTCTTCTGCTCTGTCCCTTTCATGCAATGCAGCACAGCTATTTTTTTCTGCTGCACTGTGTTGTGGGAATTCTTTATAAATTTGGCAAAACGTTTAGAAATTAATTACACAGTATAAAACAATATGCTAAACAGTTTTCAACGTAGGACATAAATTGCTTGAAATGTGTTAGTCGCTGTAATAAAAACAATTTGTCAATAAAATTAAGTATGAAAATATCTACTTTTTGTGCAGCATTTCATTTTTTGTATATATTGGATAAAGCATATATATTAAAAGTGTTTACATATAGGAAGATACAATTCATTGAAAAAAATACAAACCATTGCAGTAGTCCAAATATTCATTTACCTAACAAGTGAAGTTTCATGATTTCATTTGAAGTATTTTTTTTTATATAAAGAGTCATACATTTCAACTACATAGAAAATGTGCTTACAGTTTTATTGTACATTTTCTTGACCTTTGCCACTGTTTCAAAAAGTTCAAGGTTTCTTTGCTTTTATTGCATTTATGTTAGTAAACTCGCAGTGTTCCGGCTTCTTTTTTTTTTTATTTATTTATTTATTTATTTTTTAATTGAGATTTACTGGTGTCGTACACAAATTTTACAAATTCATTAAATAGATATTCCTGTTAAACCATACAAGAGCACATTTAGACAATACTAACCATTGTAAATCCAAGTAAAACAAGGACAAAACAATAATAATAATAGGGCAATAGTTCTAAACCATTCGTTATCATTAAATACATAATTAAATACATAAAGCAGTATTTAGGCGCTCAAGCTCCTCCAGATAGCAAGTGGTGCCCAAATATTTCTTCCTAATTCCCTTAATGTTTTACCTTTTGACTCATATAGACAAGCCTCAATATTATGCACTCCCAGCAACCTTGCAATCCACATTTGAAATGTCGGAGGGGAGGAATCTTTCCAAGCTGCTGAAATAAGGATGCGTAGCACTGCAGTTGATATAAAGACCAGAGCTTCAGCCGCCCTACCCAACTCCAATTTCCTATCTACACCTAACAACATCAACGTGGGGGATAGCCTAATCCTACGGTCTAGCAGCCCCTCCAAAAACTTAGAGATTTCCATTAATACCATAGAAAGCTTATCGCACTGGTGGAACATGTGGATTAGATCCGCTGGACCATTATTGCATCTAGGACACTTATCATTCTCCACCAGACCCCAGGCATACAGCTTCGCCGGAGTAAAATACAGATTAAACAGCGTTTTGTAATGCTGAGCCCGTAGGTTAGAAGATCGAAATAATCTCTTATTTAATACAAGTGCTAGATCTAAATCCACGTCGGGGTCGCCTAATTTCCCTGCAATTGCCGATTCTGTCTGCTCCAAATCGTCCTGAATACCCGTCATTAAATGATTATAGACAAATGTTATTTTATTACCCCCGTTCCATAAATAATCGATCAAGGGGAAACGTCTTGTTTCAAGTATCCTCGGTCTAAAAGCCTTCAACGTTTGGGCTAACTGTCCATACGTAAACCAATGATTAGATGAAATCCCAAACTTGTGTTGGATCACTTCGAACCTGAGGACCTCCCCCCCCTCCATAATATCCCCAATAGAACTAATTCCATGTTCTTTCCAAGCCGCGCAATTCCTGTCCATACCCATATAAGGAAATAGGTTAGAGTTCCAGAGAAGGAGGTGCGCATTAATCTTAGGAATTACAAGCAGCTTTTGGACGGCTTTCCATGACCCCCAAACCCCACCCATGATCTTAAGCCGGGCCCTCTTATAAAATCTCCGATCCACCTCGCTCAAGAGTAGCCCCACAGCCTTCTTCCCCACTAGCAGCTCAAAAATAGATGGGGGATCCTGACTCTCTGCCTGTGTCACTACCGAGTTGGGAACTGATTGAAAAAGTATTGACATTTGAGCCAGAAGGCAAGATAAATGATATAGACGAAGGTTTGGTAAAGCCATGCCCCCCCTTACGAACGGGAGCGACATAAGGTTCATGGAGCGCCTAGTCTTCCCATATTGCCAGATAAACCGGTTAAATATTGACTCCAGATTTTTTAATAGTTTTTCCTCCAGCAATAATGGGATGGCTCGAAACAAGTAAAGGACCTTCGGAAATATTGACATTTTAAGGACGTTTACCCGTCCTACCAGGGAAAGGTGTAATACGTCCAACCTCTTTAATTCTGCTTCAATCGATCCCATTAGGGGGCAATTATTTTCTGTAATGATCTTATCTACTGAGGCATTAATTCTGACCCCTAAATAGACCGCTGAGTCTACGTATCTACTGTCCGACCTATTGATGTTCTTAGTGCAAATAATCTGGGTCTTCCCCTCATTTAACAGATACCCAGACCTGCTACCAAAGTCTTCCGCCAGCTCTGCAAGTGCAGACATCGCCTGCTGGGGGTCGGTGGTAAGAACCGCCAGATCGTCAGCGTATGCTAGCAGTTTGGTTGTAAACCCGTTCAACATCACTGGACTAATCTGAGGGCAGCCCAAAATTCTTTGAATCAGGGGGTCTATATATAGAGAAAAGAGGATCGGAGAACAAGGGCAACCCTGACGCGTTCCTCTCTTAATCACAATTTTCTCCGAACTCTCCCCCATTACTGACACCCTGGCCACCGGATCTTTGTACATAGCTCTAAGAGCCCTGATGACCTTGGGACCAAATCCCCTGCCTACAAGAATACCCCATAAATACTCCCAGACCACGCGGTCAAACGCTTTCTCCGCATCTAGGAGGATCATGGCCATCTCACCCCCCCAGCAGCATGAGCATCGAACAGTGCGATAGCACGGCGTGTGTGGTCCGTCGTTCCGCGCCCAGGCACAAACCCATGCTGCCAAGGAGAGACAAGACCGCCAATGACCCTCCCTAGCCTTTTGGCCCATATTTTCGAGTACAGTTTAGTATCCGCGTTGATGAGCGAGATAGGTCGGTAAGAACCTGGGTTCTCCTTGGGTTTATCCTTCTTGTGAAAGACAATTATATTGGTCTCTTTCCATGAATCTGGAATGTCCCCTGTACACAGTATACCATTAAAGAGATCCAGCAAGATGGGCACTATCTCAGATTCAATGCTTTTGTACACTTCCAGGGGGATTCCGTCGGGTCCTGCTGCCTTACCAGCAGCAAGTTCCCGTAGGGAGGCCAGAATCTCACTTCCAGTCAGGTCCCTATCTAGCTCTTCTCTGGATAGATCATCCAGCATTGGACCCCGGCTACCATTCTCATCCATTTGTGGTCCTTGGCGGCTCTCTTCAACGTACAATTTTTGATAAAAATTTTTAAACACCCCTAAAATTTCCTTTGTCTCCGAATAAGTCTTACCGTCCTCATGTATGCTAGAAATGATGTTCCTCGATTTCCCCTGTCTGATACGAAGTGCCAGAACCCTACCTGCCTGCTCCCCTGTCTCATACCGCTTAGCCCTTGATGCCTGATAATCCCCTACTGCCTTCTGTGTGACCAATTTTTGAAGTTCGGCTTTAATGATCCCCAACCTTCTTTGGCTCTCTGTCCCATCTACACCGTTGCCAATGTCCCTAATGTGCCGTTCCTCCGCCTTCGCTAAATGGCCCATAAGCCTATCTAGCTCTCCCCTGTCCGCCTTCCTTATTCTCGCTGAACAGCTAATGGTTTCCCCTCTGAGGGCCGCCTTAAAAGCTTCCCAAACGCTATTCCTAGAGGTACTATAGCGGTTTGCGTCAAAGAATTCCACTGTCCATTTTTTAATATGATCTAAAAATCTTTGATCCGATAATAACCTTCTTTCAAAAGTCCAGCTAGTATGACTTTTCTCTGCTAAATCTATTCTACAAGATAGAATCAGCGGGTTGTGGTCAGAAATTATTCTAGGGAGTTTCTTTATGCTAACTCTATTCAGTTCCGACATTGATATAAAGAAGTAATCTAATTTGGAGTATTTTTGGAACGGATGCGAAAAATACGTGTACCCTGGGTTCTGTGTCTCCTTCTCACCCCAAACATCCTTAAGCCCATGTGAGCTCAAGAGGGAGGACATAGCCCGAAACACCCTAGGTTTCCGTCCTGAATACTTAAGTACATTATGCCAGTCAGTGGATATATTTAGATCACCGCAGACTATCAAGGGGGTTGGCCAGCCCGCTAGCTCCTCTTCCAGGAAGTTAAAAACCTCTGGGTCATCGCAATTTGACCCATAGATCGAACAGATTGTATATCCTAAGTTCAGCTCTGCGATGACCCACCTACCCAAGCTATCACTTTTAGCCCGCTTCACCCCCCCTAAAAAAGATCTGCCAAGGATTGCAACCCCCCTAGTTACAGATGTCTGTGATGTACAGACTATCAAATCAAACCCCCTAATACAGAGTAAATTCCGTTTGGCCCACGGTAAGTGGGTCTCTTGCAAACAAAGTACATCTATCCCATTGTGTTTAACAAAATACTCCAACTTTTGACGTTTTTCCCAGTCATTCAGTCCGCTAACATTGACGGTACATATTTTAATATCCATCATTATATAAATTTCTGATCATCAATGCATCTGTGTGCCCTACTTGTCTCAGAGTTCTCTGTAACATTATCCCAGCTAACGCTCTTGCAACACTAAACCAACCAGCTACATAGCTACCAAGCTCCTTACAACACCAGATTATCTCATTTTTCACTTTTTCCCCCCACACCCAGTTCCCCCACCCCTCTCCCATCCCACCCCCTCTCCACCCCAACCCCCCCCGCACCCTCCCCTGTACCCCCTCAGACGAGGCGCTCAGACCTAGTCTGTGCATGGGATGAAAAGCAGTGGACGCAATGAGAACAAAAAACAATAGCTGTAACCTAAGATCGCCCCCCCGGGGACGGACATACATTATGAATGAGATGGCAGCACCATATAACCCCCTGAGCAACTTAGGAGCCTGACAACCGCTGAAAAAAAGAAGAGAAAACAGCCCTGTGACCCTCAGGAAATACCCTAGACAGACAAGATAACCGGCTGATAGTTTTTCCTGCAAAAAAAAACCTAATTGCCCAAAGAGTCTAGGTACTCCTTCGCCTTTATCTCAGATGAAAAATAGAGGGTCTTCCCTTCATTGATAACCTTTAACTGGGCAGGGTTTATCAGGTAGACCTGTAGTTTTTTTTCCTGAAAGGGTTTGATGAGCTGCCGAAGCCTCCACCTCCTTTCTACCGTGGCATGGCAGAAATCTGGCCGAACGAAGAATGACATTCCCTCACTAGTCCTCCTTGCGTCCGGTCTTGCCTTCTCTGCGATTAATTGCCTCAGTACGAAATTGCCCAGAAAAATTAGAATAGCCCTCGGCTTGTCCCCTTCCCTCGCGTTTTTCCGTACTTTAAAGGGAGTGCGATGTACCCTCTGAATTTCGCAGGGCCAGTTCCAGCCAGATAGCTCTGGGAATGCCCGGTCGAATAACTTGATGGTGTACGCTCTGATGTCAGAGCCTTCGACCCCCTCCGGAATCCCAAGGACCCTGAGATTGTTACGTCTCAGTCTATTTTCCATGTCCTCGAGTTTCCATTGGATATCTACCACTTGTGAGCAGTGGGCATCCACTTTAGATACTGCGGCTGCTGCCTCGGCCTCGGTTGATACGACCCTCTCCTCCAAGTTCGACACTCTGTCGCCCAGAGTCGTACAAGCCTTAGACAACTTCCTCACAGCCCCCTGCATTTTCCTCATAGCGGCTTGTGACTTCCTACTGTCTTGGCGTGTCTCCTCTCGATGAGAGATAATTTCCTGATGTATCAATTCCAGGAGCGACAACTGAGATGCCTCCGTGCTAGGGCTCCCTTGGAATGGCATGGCAGATGAATGGTCCCAGCTTAGCTCATAGCGATCTTTCGGACCTGCCGCAGGTCTGACTGCTGTTGTAGGGGGTACTTGCTCCTGATCACAATCTGTGTCCTGCGTACTACCTTCCAGAAAAGAGCTATGTTCGTCCTCGTCTGACCACTCTGCGTTCTCAGACACCGAGAAGAAACATTCGCTAGGGACTTTTTCCGCCAAGCCCCCCACCGCTCCTGGAATAGCCTCACTAACAGTTGGCTCATGCTCATGCCTTGCAGTCCCTTGGGGTACACCCAGCTCACACTTCTCATTTTGAAGGCCACTGCTGATATAATGGCCTACCTTAGAAGACGTGCCAGACTTGTTACCCAGGGTTACCTGGCTTTCCGGTGTTCTTCCTGCTACAGGGTCCCCCCCAATAGCGGGTGCCGGGGTAGTAGTAGTCCCTTGCCCACTACCGGACTGAGGAACTTCATCCAAGACTTCATCGGAGACATCCACGGCAGCTACCGCTTCTGCACTCTCTTCGATGCCAAGAAGACCGGCGGGTAGTACCGAATGGTCCCCACCTTCCTGTGCTGCCCCTGCTGCTGCTTGCGGTGTAGCCTCCTTTGCCCCACCCTCCTTGCTGCTTTTTGAAAATATATCAGCAATTGAGGCAGTTACTTGACGTGTCTTTACAGCCAGCTGCTGATGTTTCCTTGCAGCGGGCGTTTGATGCTTCAGCCGTGCGTCTACCTGCTCCGATTTCGCTGCTGCCCCCTCAGCACCTGCTTTCTTCTTAGACGCTGCCGATTTAGAATTAATTGTTTTAGGGGCCATTGCAGCCGACCTCTTCAGGCTGCCTCTTCTCCTTGTCCTAAAGCAGAGATTGCCAAGAACAAAATCCAAATCCAAATCACGGTCTCTCACACCGCTCCACGTTACACGAAGTCCCACACTGCTCCGCTGACTCAACCGCAAGCCCCGCCCACCGACATTCGCCGATCGCCGGCAGCAGGGAGCGAGAGCCGTAACAACCTCAGCGGTCAGCGCCAGAGCCCGGAGAAAAGGTCTACCTGAACCGTAGCAGGTAAGCTGAACGAGCATTGTTTTACTGTTTAATCATCGGGAGGCCAGCGGGGACCAGCGGGCTGCCTTGATCCCTGCGTATGCCGCGCTGGGGCTTAGAACCGAATCCGCAGTGTTCCGGCTTCATAGCTAATTTTGTGTTTATTTTGCAAAGCACACAATTGTGAAAAGTTGGAGGGTCTGCCCTAGCATTTGTACACACTCTGTAGAGGCTTTCCTTCTGCACCCCCTTCTTGTGTGCCTCCTTTTCCTGTACCACGTCCTTTTTTATTATTTAAAAAAAATAATAAACTTGCGTAGACAACGATCTGGCAGCTGGATACTGCTGCCAGGCCACTCGTTTTTTTCAGGGTCTGATCTAGATCTGCCTTTCGGAGGGGGACTAACACATTCAGCAAGTTGTACGAGTCAAGTGCTTCAAGCAATGGGGTCAGAGTCATCTTTTAGCCAGTAGGAAGGAAAGATGTGCCAAACCATGGAATTGAAACATATTGGACAAACCCAGTTGTTTTTTTAAATTTATTTTTTTATTCAAACTTTAGTGCCTTTTACATGGTATACAGCAGGTCCGCTTCCCGCGGCACCAGTAAATAAAAAGCATGATCAGTTTAATGCATCACATTGCACTCCCTGCTTGGTCTAATAACCCCAAGTCCTGATTTTATCAGTAACCCAGTTGGTTTATGATTGAAAGATTGGGGTCCATTGTTGCTATTAGATTCTTCATTTGGGCTCAGTTGTTTGATAGCATGGCTGATTGCTGAGGTCATATTGTTGATAAGTCCCATTGTCTCAAATGAATATTTCAGTTTTGGACATGTTTTTTTTTGCTGTGGCAAGAGGTAATTTATTTTTTTTACCACTTGAGACAATGTCCCTTTAAGTAAGAGCAAAAATCAGATGGTCTTTTATGCGTAAATTTGATTTGTGTATTATCTGGATAACAGTAACAGCTCAGATTGCAGAAGGAGATTAGGTCCGATAGAAAGACAAGACAAATGTTAAAGAGGTGGTAGAACGGATTGGTGCATTAGTTGTGAATTGAAAGGAGTGCCCTGAAAGGATAAAGTGAGCTGATGATCTATCTAATAGAACACATGCAATTTGCTCCACTTCGCTCCATTTCGCTCCCTGCACTTTGTGTAATAGATAAGTGGAATCCAGTGTAGGGTGAGGAGTGTGACCTGGATCAATGTAGGACAATGTATTCCTAGACACTCTAAGTAACTCACCATGTCATTGAAGGTTGGTAAGTGGGGTTTTGGGTATAATTTAAACTAGGATTATTGTGACATCAATCAGGGACTTGGGGAGGAGAAAATATATTATGAGCTGATCCTGCATCAAAATGTCAGTCTTTTAGAAGTGCCTGAAGTTACTTTTCTACAGGTGGGAGAGCATCTTAAGGCCAAAGCCAGATGCTGAGCTCTCACTCAGAAAGATGTATTCTCAGAATCTCGAGCCAAGTCTTCCATGTGGCTTCTGCCGCCACAGCCTATTGTCATTCACCGAGCCCTTTGCCCCTTCATCTAGAGCCTAAATTGGGCAACGTGAAACCAGGATACCTGGCATCGGTTTACCTGCTTGACAAAATGGTGTTCCCTTATTTCACTGTGCCTCTTTAGGGCTCGCGCCTGCGTTGTAGTGCGCAGCACTGCTCGCGCAGCGAGAGCCCTTTTGTATGGGATTTTGAAAGCTGACCACACGCTCGTGCGTGTGATCAACTTTCGCCGCCAGGCATTGGCTTTTGCGTTTTTTTTTACAAAAAAAGGCACGCGATTGAGCAAAGGCGGGCGCATGTCCTGCCTTTGCTATGCCCATTCCCGACAGTGGCTAGCACGCGACAGCAGCGCGCGTTCGCCTTGCTGTCGCTGCCGCGCTTCCTCCCCCCCTCCTCTGTGGTGCGCGCGCACCACTAGTTGTTGACAGATCGCTTTCAGTGCGGCTTGTTTTCTTTACTTTTGGTATAATCGCAGCACCCGCGCTTTACTTTTGATGTTATAAGTAAAGCGCGGGTGCCGCGATTATACCAAAAGTAAAGAAATAGAAAAAAACATCTATTTCTTTACTTTTGCTATAATCGCTGCACCCGCGCTTTACTTTTAACATTAAAAGTAAAGCGCGGGTGCCGCGATTATACCAAAAGTAAAGAAATAGATTTTTTTTTCTATTTCTTTACCTTTGGTATAATCGCAGAACCCCGCTTTACTTTTAATGTTATAAGTAAAGCGCGGGTGCCGCTATTATACCAAAAGTAAAGAAATAGAAAAAAACATCTATTTCTTTACTTTTGGTTTAATCGCGGCACCCGCGCTTTACTTTTAACATTAAAAGTAAAGCGTTGGTGCCACGATGCTTGTTGTGTTTGTTTTGTAGTTTCAATATACCGCGAACGTAGCACAAGGGCATGTCTTCCAATAAACAAGTGTGGTTATTGTTTTACCTTTTTTCTTGGAAAGCATGTGAGTGCATTCTTTCGACTTCTGCTGCGTTACATTTTTTTGCTTTTAGTCTTATACTTTTATTGAACGTGCTTTCAACCGTTCCATTCTTGTCAAGGTCAGGCCTGTTGGCATTTCCTGTACTCGTTACGGGTGCGTTTGCCTGTCCTAGGTCAGGAGGAAAACACACAAGACCTTTTACATAGAGCCCTCAACTTAGCACAGCAAGATCCTGCTATAGAGAATTGGGCACCTCCTGCATATAATGACACACTTAACAATACAATATTATAGGAAACCTGAAAACGAATTACTTCTCAACATTAGTTTTGCTTGTCATACATTTCAGCGGATTAACGAAAAGTGGAAAAACATCGCCACCTCATGGCTTGGTTAGGTTTGACTTTCACGGCTCTCATCTCGCCTTGGCTAATTGCTACTGGGATGGCGAATGAGTGAATGGTTGATTATGATAGTTTAAAAGATTGGTTGTGCATAAGTGAGTTGTGTTGATAGTCGACGCGTGATTAGTTGTACAGATGAGTAAATGGGTTGATGAGCATTCATCAGGAAAGATTTTGCTAAACAGGGCCAAATTGCAAAGTAGAGAGATAGTCCGCGGGTACCTCTTCCAGCCGACACCATTGTTTCCAAAACTGTGGGTTGGGTCACAAGTCGATTTTTGGTGGGTCAAGAAAGTCCAAGCAATAAATAGAGATGCCTTTATAATCTGAATTTATCTCATCACATTTTCTGCACTTCAAAGACCAAGGTCAAATGTCAGGTTATGTCTTCTGACAAATTCGTGCTTATTTTTGTAACATGGGGATTGGTGCTTAAAAACTCCTCTCACTTTGCAGTTAGAGAAAGAAAAGTAAAGTGAATTAGATGGCAATTTTACTGGGATGCAATAAGTGTGAAAGGAAAGGCTGCAGGATGCTATTTTTTGCAACGCACAACAAAATGTAAATAACTGTAAATTAACTGTAGACATTCAGTAGTTAGGAAAGCAAAAATTAAGCACATTTTTTATAATTCTAAAGTGTGATGGAAAGAAAGATTGTAGGTTCAAAACAAATCAAGGCACTGTACTTGGTCATGTGCATATAAAATAAATATTTACTGAAACCCAATTTCCACTCATTATCCCTTGTGTGCAATATAGTTTTGTCAGTAAATTATATGTCTGATGAACTTTAGTGGCCTTTTCAAATGAAAAATGATGTCTGTAAATGACAGTGCATTACCACACGATGCATTAATTACATTGAAAAACAAGCATTTGCAATGCAATAGGTCTCGCATTTATGCAAGTTTAAGCTTTTGGCATTGTAAATGACAATGCCTTCTATTTATGTTTTTAAAAAGAAAACAAAAATAAAAGGCATTGTTATTTGCAATGTCAATAGCTCAAACGTGTGTGAAAGGGAGACCTATTGCATTGCAAATGCTTGTTTTCTTTTATCATCACATTTGTGCAACCTTAAGAAACCTCACTTTAGGGTATGTGCTCTACAAAAACCTTAAAGGGTGCTTCATGTGTTGTTAAAACCCTAGCAGCGTTCACATGATAACTTACTTGTATCTTAGTTTATTGATGGCATCATCATCGAACTCTTGATTTTTTATAGTCTTATGTTTAGAAACTTTCAGGTAGATTTACTAAAAACTCATGCAACGCAGGACAACAACCAAAGTTGCTGTGCTGCGTTGCGTGAAAGGGAAAGAGCAGGACAGGCCATATCTATTATGAGTATGGAGCTTTCCTGTTCTTTTTGTAGCACTGGTGCACAGTCAGGCTGTTTAGCACCACACACACACTTTTACACAAAAGTGCAACTGTGTCTGTGTCATGGCTACCATAAGTTGTGTACTGAAAGGGTACCATGCCAGTACAAAATACTATCCCTAGATAAACTTCAAAACGTTTCCTACTTTGGACGTTAGCTATGCAGTGCAACACATGTGCAAAGTGGGAAATATTTTGAGAAATACAAATATTTAACCCTTTTGAGCACCTGCCCTCAGATGTGTTATTTTTTGGTGCACAACTAACTACTAATGTTTGAAGATAATGCTTTGCATAAACACTATGAAACCCTGGGACACCCTTTCACTACCCTTGGAACGCCCCTTTTGATGCAAAGGAAAGAAAAGCAGCCCTGCTTTGTGGTACTATGAGGCAACTTTAGAATGCTGTACAGTAAATTCCAAATAAACATTTTACTCAGTTTGCCTCACTTTTGTGAGCCAAACCTGGTACAGAATGTTTATAAATCTACCCCTGAAAATTCTGATAATTGTCATTGAAAGCAGCGATGAAAAGTGTTCTGAAGTGAAAGACTTTCACATTGAATAAATATACTTTTTGAATTTTTAAGTCTGAAGCACATTTTTACATGACGATTTACAAAACATGCAGAGGGCTCGGTTCGTGTTATAGCTCTTAGAAACAAGCCATATCATTTGCTTAGCTCCTTGTTGGTACCCCCTAATCATTTTCTGCTAGCCGCCTGTGCATTTTCCCAAAAATTAATTCTCTCTGGTTATGGCATCAACACCTCTTTACAAGAGTCGGACACAAGGGGCAAGTGAAAACACAAAGGCTCGTTAATTGATCCATGGTCTTTTGAAGACCTGTTAAATACCTTTAATGTGAGTGAGTTGTCTTCCTTGTGGGTGAGGTCGGCCATCTAGGAGCACTGAATTAGAGCCATGCCTTACCCATGGTGCTTTTCTTTTTAGGTCGAGCCTAGAGTCCGCGCGCATGCGCTGCTCTGCGAGACGTGTTGTGGTGGAGTAGCAAATAGAAGCCCCACCCACTCTCCACCCATATTTACCCTTGGATTGTTTCATTGTCTGTCCTAAATGCGGCTTCTGATTCAAAAATAGGCTTGTTAGTCCCTCCTTAGTACCGCCTCCTTTTCATTTATCACCTCCCACGGCGACTCCCCCCTTTACTTCGGTTGTTACACGGTACTGGTTATTTAGACTGTGAGCACTATTTTCTTTATTCCGTTTTTCTTACTGGAGGCACGACATGCATTAGTGCCTTCTTTACCCCTCCGCCCTCATCCCGTTGTCGTGCCTTGTTTACCCCCACCCATTGTCCGTGCATTCTCCCTCCCCGTCCCCCCCGCCTGCCCCGTTGTCCGTGATGCCTTGCATTTGCAATGCAATAGGTCTCGCATTTACGCAAGTTTGAACTAGTGGCATTGTAAATGACAATGCCTTTTACTTATGTTTTGTGTTTTAAAACATAAAAAAAACGCATTGTCATTTACAATGCCAATAGCTTAAACTTGCTTAAATGCGAGACCTATTGCATTGTAAAAGCTTGCTTTCCATTTCTGTTCTTCTGGAGTAGGTCCAGTGCAGCTTGTGGTGGACCATTCAAATGAGCCTTCAGAGGGTGAGAGGCCACACGTGGTTTATGGTGTTGGTGCAGTTCATTGGATGGCTATATATGTCTAAAAAGACCACGTATGCAGAAAGGGTATGTATGGCTAAGTATGTGCAGGGAGATCACAGCAGGAGGGAGAAGCACTCTTATACTAGTGTGTTACCGAAAATACTTCTGAAAAACAAAAAAAGGGCCTAATATCCCACAGACAGTCCAAAACAGAGTTATATAGAGCTTCAATCGATGAGTACAAACATCACGAAACACATGTTGTAAGGATGTCCTTGTCCATATTTTAAAGTTGAAGCTAAAAATAAAGAATGAACATCCTTACAACATGTGTTTTGTGACTTTTGTGGCTTTGTAAGAGGCAGAAACGTCTTTATCTTTGGGTCAGATTTTAAGTAAAACTATAGAACATTATTACCCAAAGAATGGAACGATCTACTGGATTGCTGCAGCTACCACCCCATATCTCTGATTAACACAGAGCTAAAATGCTTAGCAGTGTCACATCCCCCTCATTAGTGCATGACTGGCACACCAGCTTTGTCCATTCCAGGAACCATCTAAGGAAGTTGACCTATCTGAGCCCACCTTGCTTGGGAGCCAGCCATGTGGAAATGATTGCCCTGTCTCTCAGTGCTGAAAATATGCTTGAATCGCATGGCCTAAGTATTTTTTTACAGTCCTCGATAGAGTGGGGCTAGGACAGGAGTTTATTAGGGAGATCAAACAGTTGTACAAAAATGCTGATGGCCCAGACAAACTGTGGGGGCTTCCTGTTCTGATCATTTGGAATGCAGATAAGGCTGCCCGCCTTTGCCCCCTTTGTTATTGGTTGTTTAGAGCCCATATCGGTGGTTCTGAGACCCTCCACAGATGTACATGGAGTAGAGATATTTCTGGGAACTACAAAGTCATTAATGTACACTGATCATATATTACACACACTCACATCACCTGGCACCTCTGTACTGAAGTAGATTTCTATCACACAATAATTTTACCAATTCTGAGGATACAAGATTAGTGCTGACAAATGTGACGCCCTGCTCATGAACCTCTGCACAACAAAGAGCAGTCTTTAAGGGCACCATATGAGATTGGCTCTGCAGGGGCCTCAAGTACATAGGAGTCTTATTAATAGGCTAATGCAAAAGATTGTGGAGGGCAGCCAGATATCACTGATCAAGAAAACTCAACATTACATCTCATGCTTGTCGCCATTTAATGTTTCCTGATGGGGCCAAGTCCAGGTCGTTGGTCCCTGTTACAATCGCCTTTTTTGTATGCTGCCCTTATTGTTCACTTCTTTTCACCAGCTCAGATGAACTGTGACCCTCAACAGTTTGTATAAAGAGGGACACATTAAATATTGAAACTTAGCAAACTACATGCACATAACACTTCTGGTGGACTGCATCTCCCTCAAATGCACTCGTATCACACAGCACATCATTTATACCAACTCATATTTTTTACCCAGATTGGCACCATGTACATTGTGGGTGGACATTGAGAGTAAAAAAAATGAATGCAGCAGATTAACATTCACTACTCTGTGTGTTTAAGACTTTACCTCCTTCGCTGGACAACCCCATAATGTGCATCATGTCAGTAAATTGGCA
This sequence comes from Triturus cristatus, assembly GCF_964204655.1. NCBI lineage: Eukaryota > Metazoa > Chordata > Amphibia > Caudata > Salamandridae > Triturus > Triturus cristatus. The sequence goes on from NC_140587.1 coordinate 304,577,574, forward strand.
TTATGTACATAAGAAATTGAAGATCGCCCCACTAATATAGACTGCCATGCCCATATGGTGGAATGCCAGAATTCTGAGATGTGGCTTGCACATATTCTGGGATAAGTGTAAGGGCAAGGGTATTTCCACCATAAATCTCTTACTTGATAATGATAACATTCAATCTTTTGACTCACTGCACATGGAATTTGCACTAGATTCTGCATGCCCTTGGCAATACTAGATAAGCCATTAAAGCACTGTCTAGGCAGAGCCCGCTCTCTGTTGTCTACATCCCTGATTAAACAATGCCTTGCTACGTGAGGCTTCTTCCAAATTGTTGCAAAGAAAGTTTCAATTCTATTAAGGACACTAAGGCGAGGATTATGCTTTTCTTCTTCACTTTTTTTCCAGAACAGTTTAACAGACAGTAAAAAACAGACAACAACTATGTTTCCCATGAACACTTGGGGAAACATTGTTGTCTAACAATAACCAATCAGGTCCAGGCACTCCCCTAAACCCCATTTGTCATATCCTTAGAACCCTCTTCGTCGTGCGACCACTCAGCTCCATCGTTTATCCATGCTGTTCATTCCTGTTTTTCTCATTTCCTCTTGAAAAACAAAAACAGACGTGAGAAAGAAACTCATAAAACCTGACTGTCAACATTGTAATCATTGACAAGTACACCTGACAAACCTTACTGTTGAATACAATCTCCAATGTAATACATAGTACACCAGAACTTGTAGGAAAAAAAGGATTTTACTTACTTCCAAAATTGTCGGGTGGGTACCCTGATCCAAAGAACTATGCCAGTGGTTTATTTGTCCCTGTTGAGTGGGATAATCCTCCCCTCTGTGGCCTTAATAGAATTGAAACTGTCCTTCATTATAGTTAGGAAGAATTCTACATCCGGGACGGAGGTGATGATTATGCTTGTTCAAAGCTTACTGATTACCAAGGAGGCAATATTCCTTACCAGTTCAAAGTAAAACGTTTTAAAGATGGACTCTGATGACCAGTCTTCTGCATTCATGAGGTCTTCTAACCTCCCCCCAGGCAGAAAGCCTTTGAGGCCATAGTCCCTCTGGAAGAATGTGCTCCAAACACAGCGGAATATATACCTGCCTCCTCCATCTCCCCCAATAGGCTATGGTACAAGAAGACACTTGTGCCAAAGTTTTTATGATGGAAATCAGCAATTAGTTTGTTCCAGGGGGTTGGAAATCCTCTGATATAGTCTCATATGCCTTCAGGCATTTTCCGCACACAATTTAGGACAGTACACAAAGGCCAGGTACGAAACCAATCTTTTTCATTTTGGTTCCCCTAGTGATGGTACAAGTCAGCCTGTCCAACAGGGAACATGCAGTCTGACAAACTCAGGGTCCTGGCATCTGACATTGTCCTGCAGGAGATGGGACACAATAAGGTAGCACGCTTTCTGGAGACAAAAACCTATTGTCCATCCATGAGGGGAAGAGAGTTAAAACTCTATTCACATCCCACAAATCTGAGTACCTAGGTCCTGGAGGGTTAAGACAAACGGATACCACATAACAACTTGCACACAATAGGTAGAGAGCGGAATTCATTTACAAACTTGTTAGCTCTTCCCTTGGATGACAGTTCCGATCGGAAGCTCAAGACATGAATAAGGCTGCACCCCAAAGGATCTAGTTTCTGCTGTATACCCCAGCGTGCCCACCTTGACCATGCTGACTTGTAGAATTTAACTGTGCTGTCAGTCAAGCCCTCTGGATGAGGAGACCGCTTGCTCCGAAAGTTCCAGGAGGAGTCGCCAGAAGACTCGGAAACTGGGGAAGAGGGATCGAAAATTCCCAGGAAAGTTTTGTCAGACCTAGCAACCAAACTTGGGACTCCAAACTAGATTTATCAGAACCACTAACGTCTGCCTTCAGACCACCATCATCAACCTGGTGATCAGGTAGAAAGGAAGGCATATGTTTTCTATGTCCAATTCTGTAGAAACACATCTGTCGCCAATGCCCCCGGGTCTGGTCTTTAGCTGTAATACCTGGACAGCTGATGATCCAGCCTCAAGACAAACATGCCTATGGAACAAGGGCACCATCTGTTCATCAGTGCTCTGAAAACTGCCTGATCTAACTTCTATGTGCTGGAGTCCTGCACGTCCCAGGTGTGCCTGTCCACCACCTGAGCATTCTTCCTTGGGAGATACTCTGCCGTCACCACTATCTGGTTGACCATACATTGTTTCCAAAATACTTTGGCTATTTCTGTCAGATGCTTGAATCACACAACTTGGGTGGTTGATTGTCTTGCTTCGCCTTTCAAATAATATAGAATCTCCCACACGGTGGCTTAAATACGGCGAAGCAGGAGACATAAAACACAAAAACACCTTTAGAAAAGGGTTTTATTTTACAAAATGCAAAGACTCTCTTTTTTGGAATAAGGGTTTTTTATTAATGTAATGCTCTCTAACAGAAAGGCTTTCCCAGATGCCAAAATGAATCACTTTTCTAATACACATAGAGGTATATATATATTTATATGCATGCAATAATAACACACTTGATCGATGCAACACTTAAATGCATGAATAATACTAATGAATAAACAAGCAGCAAATAACATGAGATAAGACCCAGGCAATATACTGAATCTCCTGCAAGAGATCAGAAAGATATATACACTGAATCACAATGAAAACACCTCAAATGACCACAACCTCTGGACGCACGCATCACAATGCTAATAATCCAAACTCAACACTTCACCTAGTGCAAACACTGCATCTTAGACCACTCCTGACCTGGGGATTAAACAGCCGGGAATAAGAGCCTCAGCAACCAGGGTTCCGCTGTAACGAAGTAGACGTGTCTTTCCCCATTCAGATTCCAAAATCCCAGTTTCTAAGTCAACAACCCCCAGCTTTATAATCTCAAAACGCACACTAGAAGGTTCGAGAGTCTTCCTCCCTGCACAAGGAAACTTACTGGGACTGGCCAGCTTCCAAGCAAGCATTCCACGGCAGGAAGGAGTTCCCACGTCCCCTCTACATTCTCGCATGTTCCAGCCTTTATCTTAACGTAGCTCACTAAAGACTTCCAGGGTACATTAAACAATCTCTCACAATAACAATCCTTGAACGTGATTAACCCAAACAACTTGCAAGCTTGTCTGTGCACGCAGAAAAAGCTCAAGCCAGGCAGAGTCAGAATTCAGGATTACATGAGGTCATGTCAAAGCCAATAGTAAGAAATGAATAATTCCCAGAGTACAACACTGTGCACATTTGTGCACCACTGCTGATAGCAACACATACTTCAACTCTCAATGTGGAGAAGTGTGGCTCAATGATTAGAGCGGCAGACCCTGAGGCAGAGGTCTAGCCCGGGACCAGGGTTCAATTCCCTGCCTCGGCGGGTCTTGGGCTCAAAAATTCCACGGACATGATAATTCTCGCTTCGGTGCCTATTCCAATCATGGAGTCCCACTCTGCAACTCTGGGCAATAGCTTGCTTAATCTCCACAACGGCCCCCACAACGCTAAAGGATGCCTGGCCTCCACCTTGGGGGTGCCCAGGAGTGGACGCCTCACAGGGAAAGCCAGGATGGGTTCCACAGCGGTATTCGTACAAGCGCCTTGAGACCCTTGCGGGTGAGTAGTGCGCTATACAAGTATCAATTTACATTTACAATGTACAACACAGTGCACATTTGTGCACCACTGCTCATAACATTGCACTTCGAGGCCAAAAAGTACATTCCACACCTCTCTCATGCTTTCAAAAGCACATCCCACACGTTCTGTTCTTGGCAAGGCTGTCCTACTCCGTGACAGCTCCCACTGCAAGATTACAAGAAAGAAACATTTAAGAGAAACCAGGCATATGCAGGACGTCGTACATTTAGGCTAGGATAAAATACCACACCAAAGTCTATTAAAATAATGGTAGTCAAAGGTCATCACATGGTGTCAGACCACAAGAGTGCCTCTAGCACTACATTGATGTAATGCACGGCTGATCGGTTGTCCATATTCAGGAGGGTGCAGCAGTTTACTTCAGTCCAGCATCTAACTGTGAAAGTTCCTGCCAGAATTTCAAGACAGTTGATGCGTGTCCTCCTTCTTCAGACCACTGACCTCCTGTAGACACGTCACCACACCTGGAGCCCCAACCAGACCTGCTTACATCCGACTCTATGACTGTGTCTAAAGATGAGCCGAATAACGTCCTTCTGTAAGGAATTAAGGTCCGACGCTCCTACCAAGCGATTAGGAACTACATGTCCCAGCAGCATTGGAACCAGGAAGTGGGCGTCTATATTAGGACGTGGCGCGCAGCACTAGGCGTGCGTTATTTTGAAAACCAGCGGAGCAGAAGATTACAACGTCTATCCTGGCTTCGGCGTCTCGGAGGAGACGGACTTGAGAAACGAACAGTTTGGGAAGCACTCAGGTGAGCGGTTCCGATGGTGCTCGGTTGAGCACGAACCATTGTTACAACCCCAACGTCGCCGCTACCCACACCGGTAGGCTCACTTATCACCAGAGGCGCGGTAGACTACTCGGCCGAGCAGTCCCCCTCTATCTGCTTAAATCTCAGTGCTCGGAGGAGCACGGTATTATCTCGGTGCTCGGAGGAGTAAGGCGTCCAGACAGGCTCGGAGGAGCCAACCTCAACCCGGCCCAGGCGCGGGTGAATCAAGGAACCTCAGGGTTTGTTAAATGCGCTGGAGCGCTGTGCTCGGAGGAGTGCGATCTGGCAAGGCTCGTAGGAGCTATCGACATCCCTGCTCAAGCTCAAGTGAAGCGGAGAATTACTGAACATTGTGCTTGGAGGAGTGCGATATCTGGCAAGGCTCGGAGGAGTCCATTCTAAGGTAGTCTGACCTCATTAACATAGAGGGAACCTAGCGTGTTGATCCTCACCCAGGTGACGGAGCGCTACAACTTCTTTTCTTTCTGGCGGCGGTGTACGAACCGTGGAAGCCTTCCTTAATTACTTTTGGATTTCAGTTACATGGAGGGGGTGTGTCAACCAATGGGAATATAGGTCTGAAGAAAGACCTATGCTTCTCCTTCAAGGTTGACAAGCACAAACGGTGTATAGGGAAGATCTCCTTTGCAGACCGCCTGTGTACAGGGGTCGTGATTGTTTGTTGCTGAGAGCGGAATCTCAGAGGGTGATGTTTGCTTCGCTTACATAAACAAAGGGTATGTTGATTCCTAGTGAGACTTAATGAGAGTAGCCTGTATATATAACCCTTGTGTGAATATATCTTCTTTGTCTTTTCAGATTCTTGTCCCTGCTGACCTTTCCCCTTTCCTTTCCCTCGCCTGATCACCTCTGGGCTCCGTAACCCTTGGTTGGAGTCCGGGGATATCAGGAGGTGGACCTATATAGCATCGCCCGGATCCTGAGGAGCTCTGTAATCATAACAGAATAACGCACCCACGATAGGTGCTCCTCCCGATCCGGGGGTGTAGGTTATGGCTACTTTGGAGGATGTAGTGCACGCTGGCCTTAGTCCAGCAGTAACTATTTTCATCGCGGGGAGAGACGGCAGCCTTGAGAGACAGGGTGGATCGGCTGACACGTAACCCTTTTGATGCTTCTTCATCCAGTGGCCAGCAGATACACGTAACGGTGCCTCCGCCGATACCTTTGGCGAGTCCAGAGAGATATGCGGGGGACCCGCAAAAAAGTCAAATATTTCGAACCCAGGTTATGTTGCATTTCTCATGCAAGCCCTCTTCCTTTCCTACCAACCACTCTAGAGTGGCGTTCGCTATATCATATCTGGTGGGAGACGCTGCGTCCAGGGCCGTACCGTTAGTTAGGAACAACGACATTATCCTATCGGACTGGGACGCCTTCAGAACCGCTTTTGAAGGGGTGTTTGATCGGCGAACAACCACTTTCTGTACAGACAGAGTGCTGCTCTCCTTAAAGCAAGGGAAGAATGATCTGGTGACCTCTCTTACCTCCTTCAATCGGTTAGTAGCTGAGGCATCGTGGCCAGAAGAAAAACGCGTGACCTTGTTCTATCAGGGATTATGTGAAGAGTTAAAGGATGTGGTGGCTCAGATAGACCCCCAACCTACTACATGTGCGGCGCTGATGAATCTGGTCTTGAGACTGGACGGCCGCATGGCAGAAAGAGGGGGAGACAGGTACAAAGGGAGCGGGGGTGCTTCCCGGTATTCCCGAAAAGAGCAGACTCCAGCACCTCTCGCTAGTGAACCCATGGAGATAGGGGCCCATCCGAGCTCCGCTATCTCGTGCAGAAAGGGAAAGCCGCCGCACCCTGGGACTCTGCATGTACTGTGGGAAAAGAGGGCATTACGTTAGCGACTGCCCCTCCAAGCCCAGATCCTCATCAGTACCATTTAGAGGAAGAAGGGCAGCTGTTTCAACCATGGGAAAAGAAGCAAGTAACACAGAGCCTGTCGCGCCATTGAGGCCGGCGGATACGGTGTGGAAAATACCTTCCCTTGCCACTACCAGGTCTACGGACACAGAAGCTCATATAGTGCTTCAAGCCGGATTGGAAGTGGGTACGCAAATACACCAGGTGTTAGCTATGCTGGATTCGGGAGCCACCGGCAACTTTATTGACAGCGGGCTGGTAAGCATGCTCCCAATAGGGGTGGTGCCTAGGGAATCCCCAGAGGAGGTTCTTGCGGTGGATGGTGAGCCTTTGAAATCCGGGAGGATCACTCTCCACACAGAGAAACTAAAGATGTCCATAAGAGATGGAAACAGGCAACACTTGGAAGAGATTGAGTTGAACGTTATAGAGGCACCGCAATACGAAGTCATCCTGGGGATGCCTTGGTTTGTTTGTCACAATCCCACCGTGGATTGGCAAGGAAGAACCGTAAGGTTCCTTTCGGTAGGTTGTGCAGAACAATGTCTGCAAGACCCACAATCACAGGCCCTTGCTCTGACAGGTCCCTTTTGCATAGCAACGGGCCGCCGAGAAAGAGGTGGAATTACCGGAGGAGTACATCAGCTATGCCGATGTTTTCAGCAAAACGCAGGCGGAACGCCTCCCCCCGCATAGGCCCTTTGATTGTCGGATAGACTTGGTGGACGGGGCAGTCATCCCCACATGCAGGGTATATGCGTTGTCGGAACCTGAAACACTCCACTTAAGAGAATATCTAGATCGTTACCTAGCTTTGGGGTTCATTAGACCTTCCCACTCCCCGGCTGCATCGCCACTCTTTTTCATAGCGAAAGCTAATGGGGAATTGAGGGCATGCTGCGAATATCGGATGCTAAATAAAAATACGGTAAGAAACAGGTATCCGCTGCCACTAATCAGTGTCCTGTTGGATCAAGTGCGAGACGCCGTCATCTACACCCGGCTAGACCTCCGTGGGGCATACCATTTAGTGCGTATCAGACAGGGGGACGAGTGGAAAACGGCGTTTAAAACCCGTTTTGGGCTGTATGAATACCTGGTGATGCTGTTCGGGCTCTGTAATGCCCCAGTGGCTTTCCAGTTTTTTTTAAATGAGGTGCTGCGCGAGTATATGGACATCTTTGTAGTAGTCTACATTGATGATATTTTGATATACTCCGCAGCAGTGGAGGATCACTCACGTCATGTCATCTTAGTATTGGAGAAATTAAGGACCAACCGCTTGTTTTGTAAGCTCAGAAAATGCGAGTTTGGGGTAACCACTGTAGAGTTTTTGGGAGTGATTCTGAATCCGAAAGGTTTAAGTATGTCTGACCGTAAGGTACAAGCCATCCATGATTGGCTCACTCCACGTTCTGTGCGGGAGGTTCAGTGCTTTTTTGGGTTTGCTAATTACTACCGCCGCTTCATTCAGGATTTCTCACACATAGCGGTACCCATAACCAGGCTGCTTCGTAAAGGAGTGCATTTCGTGTGGACAACAGAGGCCACAGCGGCGTTTGAACTTCTGAAAACAAGGTTTACCTCTGCTCCTGTACTAAGACACCCACAGACAGACGTTCCATTTATAGTGGAGGCGGACGCGTCCGAAGAAGCTATAGGGGCAGTTCTATCGCAAAGAGACAAGGTCACGGGGCGGCTGCACCCAGTAGCATATCTTTCCAAGAAACTGGACAAAGCAGAGGTGAATTATACCATAGCAGAGAAAGAACTCCTGTCGATAAAGAAGGCATTCCAGGAATGGCGCCACTATCTGTGGGGGGCGCAACATCCAGTAACGGTGTATTCAGATCATCGGAATCTGCTATATATGAAAACAGCTTGTCACTTAACGCCGCGACAAATGAGATGGACACTTTTTTTTGCAGAGTTCGATTTTGTTATCACGTTCAGGCCAGGCACAGACAACCGGAAGGCAGATTCCTTATCCAGACAGTCCATGGGTGAAGGGACCAGGACCCCGTCGCCAGTCGCGATCATCCCTCCAACCAAAGTAATCTGTATCTTGCGAGCCGACAGGTTCTTGGAAGAGATACGAGTCAGCCGTTCCACAGAGGCATGGAAAAGATGGGCCGCTAAGGATATGGTACGCTCCATCAAGAGTGGTCTTCCTTTTCACAGAAAACGGCTGTTTCTCCCTACAAAACTTCTACGAACAAAGGCGTTTCAATGGTGCCATGTCTCTCCATTGGCTGGTCATCCAGGAATCCGAAAAACAACGGAGGCAGTGACCAGGCATTTTTGGTGGGACTCTCTGACCAAAGACATCCGCCTCTGAGTTACCTCCTGTGAGGTGTGCGCCCGAAATAAGGGAGAAAGGTGTAAGAAAAAGGGGAAATTGCTTCCGTTACCCACTCCGCAACGTCCACGGCAGAACATCAGCCTGGATTACATCACCGGATTGCCTGTTGATAGAGGTTGCTCAGCAATCTTGGTCGTGGTGGATAGTCTGACCAAGATGGGTCATTTTATCCCCTGCCACAACCTACCTACGGCTGGACAGACAGCTCAGCTATTGTTAACACATGTGGTACGACTACACGGCTTGCCTGCAGTGATAGTTTCTGATCGGGGTCCACAGTTTATAGCTAGCTTCTGGAGAACATGGTGTAAGGCGTTACAGATCGAGTCCGCAACTTCCACCAGCTTTCACCCACAAACAGACGGACAGACCGAACGCCTAAATCAAACTTTAAATCAAAACCTGAGGTGTTACGTGTCACAGTCCCAGGAGTCGTGGGTCTCCATGTTATGGATGGCGGAACTGTCATACAACGCAGTCCTGCATAGCTAGATAGGAGTGTCGCTGTTTATGGCCAATTTTGGGTACAACGCAAAGACCCTCCCGGTGGCGCTCCCGGTGGAGGTGAACAATCAACCTGTCGTTCAGACCCGGTTGTGGGAGCTAAGAGCGCTTCACAGGAAAACACAACAAGCCCTACGGGCGGCAAAATGGACGTACAAGAGGTGGGAAGATAAGAAGAGAATCGCTGGTCCTACATACGCCGTGTGGTTATCCACCAGACACATACGGTTCAAGCTACGTAGCATCTTCCACCCCAGGTACATCGGTCCATACGAGGTGGTGCGGCAGATTAATCCTGTGGCTTATAAACTTAAACTGTCTAGCTCTCTTCGTATCTACCCTTTTTTTCATTGCAGCCTGCTGAAGCCCGCGGGGGCGTCCAGACGGAGAGCCCCGCCACCAGTGTGGAGGGACGGGGTTTGGAATATGAGGTGCGGAACATCCTCGACGCTCGATATCGTAGGGGCAAGTTGTGGTTCTTGGTCTCCTGGAAAGGCTACACCGCGGAGGACGATTCATGGGAACCCTCGGCAGCGGTGCACGCACCAGCGGCGGTGAGTCGGTTCTACACCAGGAATCCGGGGAAACCTGGGGCTAGGAGGCGCTTGGGAAGGGGACCTACTGTAAGGAATCAAGGTCCGACGCGCCTACCAAGCGATTAGGAACTACACGTCCCAGCAGCATTAGAACCAGGAAGTGGACGTCTATAGTAGGACGCGGCGCGCGGCACTAGGCATGCGTTATTTTGAAAACCAGCGGAGCAGAAGATTACAACGTCTATCCTGGCTTCGGCGTCTCGGAGGAGACGGACTTGAGAAACGAACAGTTTGGGAAGCACTCAGGTGAGCGGTTCCGATGGTGCTCGGCTGAGCACGAACCATTGTTACAACCCCGACGTCGCCACTACCCACACCGGTAGGCTCACTTATCACCAGAGGCGCGGTAGACTACTCAGCTGAGCAGTCCCCCTCTATCTGCTTAAATCTCAGTGCTCGGAGGAGCACGGTATTATCTCGGTGCTCGGAGGAGCAAGGCGTCCAGACAGGCTCGGAGGAGCCAACCTCAACCCGGCACAGGCGCGGGTGAATCAAGGAACGTCAGGGTGTGTTAAACGAGCTGGAGCGCTGTGCTCGGAGGAGTGCGATCTGGCAAGGCTCGTAGGAGCTATCGACATCCCTGCTCAAGCTCAAGTGAAGCGGAGAATTACTGAACATTGTGCTCGGAGGAGTGCGATATCTGGCAAGGCTCGGAGGAGTCCATTCTAAGGTAGTCTGACCTCATTAACATAGAGGGAACCTAGCGTGTTGATCCTCACCCAGGTGAAGGAGCGCTACAACTTCTTTTCTTTCTGGCGGCGGTGTACGAACCGTGGAAGCCTTCCTTAATTACTTTTGGATTTCAGTTACATGGACGGGGTGTGTCAACCAATGGGAATATAGGTCTGAAGAAAGACCTGTGCTTCTCCTTCAAGGTTGACAAGCACAAACGGTGTATAGGGAAGATCTCCTTTGCAGACCGCCTGTATACAGGGGTCGTGATTGTTTGTTGCTGAGAGCGGAATCTCAGAGGGTGATGTTTGCTTCGCTCACATGAACAAAGGGTATGTTGATTCCTAGTGAGACTTAATGAGAGTAGACTGTATATATAAGCCTTGTGTGAATATATCTTCTTTGTCTTTTCAGATTCTTGTCCCTGCTGACCTTTCCCCTTTCCTTTCCCTCGCCTGATCACCTCTGGGCTCCGTAACCCTTGGTTGGAGTCCGGGGATATCAGGAGGTGGACCTATATAGCATCGCCCGGATCCTGAGGAGCTCTGTAATCATAACACCTTCAATCTCATGCGCCCATATGATTGAACCCCTATCCCACCTCTTGTCTGGTGTCTTGCGGCTTGGAAATTCTTTCTGAGTAAGCAAGTTCCCTTCTGAGGTACATTGAATCAACTGCTGGAGGGCTCTGTAGTGCAGAGGTCCCATGACGATGGGCTGAATGGAGAAAGCCAGAAGGCCCACAGTCCTCGCCAACTGCCTGATGGATATTGTGGTTTTCCCCAACGTCATTTTTAGTTTTTGTCTGATGAGGACGATCTACTCCGGTAGTCACGAAGGCCATCATCCTGCTGGGTTGCAGCTGTGATTTTGTCTTGTTCAGTACAAACCCTGAGTCCTGCAGAAGCGTCACTGTGAGACGCAGTTGCTGTAGCAGATTGCACCGAAACTGTTGCATAAAAAGGATGTCTTCCAAGTGAACGATCATGTAGACTCCTCTGGCTCTGAGAAACTGGCGGAGCAGGTAAAGCAAAATTTTGTATACCTTCTCTATTTTGCATGAAAATACTAATTACGTAATCATTCTAAATATTAACCTGTATTAATTGTTTGGAGTGTTGTGATTAACCAACAATTGCACCTTAATAAACACAAGATACACGTGGGACTAAAATGCTAATTGCATGGCTAATAATTCTAATGATTAACTGTGGTACGCAAATTAACTGTAGGATGTGTTAAAATAGGGAATTGCATGTTTTATGTTGCTTTTGTGATGGTTGTGCTTCTAGTGTTGCGGAATGGTGAGTATTATTGCTTTAAATGTTGCTATAAGCTAGGTCAATACTAATATACATTGGGATTAGTGTGGGTTTAAACATTAGAATCTTCATTTCCGTATATTAATTATTTTTATGTTTATTTTTGCTTACGTTCGGCAGTGGCCACCGTCATTTGAGCGCGATGCTTACTGCGCAGACTCGGATGGCTCTGAAGATCTCCAGGCGACCTCTAACCACAAGACTACGTATTCCTTGTCAAGGATAGGAACATGGAGGATTGCCAGGACCCAGCTAGTGTGAATGACTGAAAGACAATAGAGACCTATACCCTGAGGTTTACATGTTGTTACTTCGGAACTTTGGCTTGAGAACCCGTTAAAAGAATACAATTTGAGAGATGTCATACTCTGTCCCATGGGAAGCAAACGAACTTGGGAAAATCACCACTTTGAAACTCAGAGGGATTTAGCCAATCAGAACACTTCTGTCTTTAAAATTGTTGCACATTTGTTCTAGAAGTAAGGGAAAAAAGAATATAAAAGGGGGGTATTTAGTCGATGAAAAAAAAAGAGTCCATACCATTTTTCTGTTGGTGACTGTCGGTGTGAAGATTCGCGTCGTTAGCGTGATCACCCGGTCCCTTGGCTACATTTATGGGACTGTTGTTGTGCTGAGAGGGACTTTCCTGGATTTAATTGAGTTCCTATTTAAGGCTAACAGGCGGATATCATCTGAAGGGATTTTGAGCTATGCTGTGGGTTGACGGGTTCCTCTGGAAAATGGTCATCAATATTCAAATTTAGGTAAATATATTTGTCATGTCAATTTGTGTTCAAGATACTCATTACATTTCTGATTTGATTGAGATTTGACTATGCTAATGAAAGTGAATTAACTAGATAAACTAAACATTGATTAATAAGAAATGAGTCTGTAATTCTTTAATAAGGTATTGATTTATTGAAGGTTTCCGAAGCTTTTAATGTGTTTTAGCTGGTTTTAAATCACCATCAACCAGTCCAACTAATTGGTCCATCGACCAAGTGGTGGAGTGCCTTGATGTTAAAGTTAGGATTCTATAGGTGCAGATGTATATAATGTGTATAATGTAAAGGAATTACTCCCGATAGGTAACAAGGTACCCCCCCACATGTCCAGCACTTCTTTCCTCCTGTGTGCAGATTCGAGAGAGACGTATGAATGTTGGTGTTATGGGCCCTACCAATGGATGCGTGCGTGAATGAGTAAGTGTGATGATGGGTCTGTGACGCAGGGAGGATATGTAAATTTGCCCTTTTCCGCTGGAGCAAAACTTCACCATCAGTTTCATTGCCTTGGTGAATCACCAAGGGGTGGAGAAGAGACCAAAAGAAGTGTGTTAAACTCCTAGACTGCCTCATTCCAAATGAATTGAAGGAATCTTCGATGAGGACCTAAGACGGGAAAAGTGAGGTAGACGTTCTTTAGGTCCAGCCTTACCATCCAGTCTCCCTGCCAGAGGATGTCCCTGAGAAGGTGGATACCTTCCATCTTGAAATGACAGCACACTAACAACCCATTGAACTCCTGTAGAATTATCACCTGTCTCTGCATGGTGTCCGATTTCTCCACCAGGAACAGATTCCCGATAAATCTCCTTGGATGAATGTTGCATTGAGATATGGCAACAGCAACAAGGTGATGGATGGAATGCTTGAAATGATCTCCGCAACTGACAATCATTCGGGCCGCATACCAATCCATAATTTTTCGCCTACCATGCCACCTAAGTTTTACCAAGGCATATGCAAATCAGTCTTGACCATGGTCCAGTAGGGAACACTCCAACCCAAACTGCCAAGCCGGGTCCTCCCTGAACTGGAATACAAGCAACTTAGAACCTACTTCATCTGGATAATGGCTCATCAGCCAGGTATAGCTTAATTCCAGTGGCACAGTGAGCACAGGACCCACATCAGGGCAAAGCCATCGCCCAAAGGGCATCACCTGCAACAACAACGTGGTGATGGATGAAATGCTTGAATTAATCTCAGCCACTGGCAGTCACTCAGCCGCATCCCAATCCAGCGTTTTGTGCCCACCATTTCACCTCAGTTTGGACCCAGCCATATGCAAATCAGTCTTGACACTGCTACAATAAGAACAGTCCACCCTGAACTGCCAAGCCAGGTCCTGCCTGAACCAAAATACAATCAACCTAGGACCGGTTTTGCCCTGATACGGTGCTCATCAGCCAGGTATAACTTGCTTTCAATGGCACAGTAAGCATGGGACCAACATCTCAGCATACCTGTCGCACTTAGGGTGTCAATTGCAACAACAAGGTGATGGATGGAATGCTTGAATTCATATTAGCCACTGGCAATTGCACAGTGTGGTCTGGGAGGATGACTTCCTGGGCAGTAATCTGAAGGAGCCAGAACTTGGTGGCAGCAAGAGACAAGAATTCCCTGTTGCTGGTCCCTGGGATATCCTTAAACCCTGTCGGAGACCGAGACTAAGAACATCTTAGACACCTTATTCTATTGGCCAGGTATGGGCCACAATGTAAATAGGTTCTACAAAACTTGCCTGGCTTTTCAGGTGTGAGAGGTCTGGTAGCCAAACCAAGACAATATTGGTGCGCCTATCTGTGGCTGTGCCATTCAAGATGGTGGGTATAGACATCATTGTTTCCTTTGACTGCCATGAGGAACAAATACATATTGGTTGCATTGGATCATGCCACCAGGTAGGCCAATGTGGGGCATCTGTGGATTTGTTTTGCCAAAGTAGTGCCAAGACTGTCCTTTTCTTTTCCAGGGTAGGATGTCTCAGAAATTTCTTATCATGAAGACTAATTTAACTTCTTAATGTGGGAGCAGCAGGATGGACTTACCACTTTTCTTCCACGTATCAGCCTCAGACAAGTGGTTTGTTGGAATGCCTCAATAAAATCTTCAAGACCATCATCAAAAATGACTTTGATCAGAGAGTCCCCTAACCATGATGTGGAGGACTTTGGTTTGTGCGTCTCAGGATGCTGATGGCTCAGATCATGAATAAAGTAAAGAAAAACCTTTAGGCTAATCAAGATCTGATGAAGGATTGGTATGATCAGAAGGTCACAAATACCAGGGTATCAGGAGGTTCAGGTGTTGTTGCTGAAGCAAATGTAGTCTTGGGCTTCAGAGGCCAAACAGAACGGCACCTACAAGTTGGTTAGGAAGATATCTGATTTTAATTACCTGTTTTACACAGGTACCACTCAGAAACCTCAGCAGGTGTTCCATGTAAACCATAAGCCATATCTCCACATAGACTATACATCCTGGCAATGTCAGAAGAGGTTGAGGAGGAGAGTGAGCCTCATTCCAGGCCTGATGCACATTGATAAGAAAGATGGTTCAGTTAATATGGTGAAGCTCACCCTTTACCTGATTCCTGTTCAGTGTAGAGAGTTATTGGGAAGGTGTACCCATCTCTTCTCACTCACTCCACAGTTTACTCTAGTCTGTGTACAGAACATGGACACTGGGGTCATGCTGCTAGTAAAAGGCAAATTATACAGGGTGTTAAACCAGGTCCAGGAGTGAATCAAGTCCGAGGTAGGAAGATGTCAAATCTGGGGTAACAAAATGCTCCCATAGTCTATTGACCAATCCTGTGGGTCTGGTACCTAAGCAGAGCTAGACAGACCTTTGTTTTTCTTAGATTATCAGGCTCTCCATATCATCACAAAAAAAAAGATGCCCATGCTGTCCTCGGTGCAGGACAGGTTTACTAGGCTTCCATCCAGAGTTAACCCGACCTGGCAATTCAGGCTAGACTGTTCTTATTAGAGCATGACCAAGGCCGATTTGCTTATGTCTGGCTCATCTGAGGTGGCATGGTGCGCAAAAAAATAAATATGGCCTGGGATATGACCCGAGAAATAACCAATGGTTGAGATTAATTCAGACATTCCACCCATCATGTTTTTGCTTTTCTCAGTACAGGATACCTAGCCACAATCACATTGGGGGGTTGATGGGGTGGGAGTCACATATTCTTACCTGCCACCTTTCTCCAAGAAGCACTGTGTCCTAACTTACACTGACTGTATCTACACAATGGGAACAGCCTAAGCCATTACCGGGTGGTCTCCCTACTGCACAGTAATCACTTCCTTGATTACTGTGTACGATAATGTTGTCTCCGATATTTAAATATATTGTAGTACTCAGTTGTGTTTTGAAAGTATTTTTTCTTTCAAGTGGAAGCACTGGCTGGGCAATGATTTATGGACTGTTATTACATTGCAGTCTCAGCTTTTATCCCATACCACCTGCCCCAGGAAGTCTTGGACTGCTCGACTTGGCTACCCCAAGGGTCAAGGGATTGATGCTCAGTTTTGTTACATAGTGAGGTGACGCCACAGGACACCAGCAGTAAAAGGCTCTCCTTGATCCAATCAGAGTCCAGAAGTGCCTGGGGACCTCTGAAAACGTTCTGCCACAATGCTGAGACAATTCTGGTTCCCTACAGCCACTGATCAAGAGGATGTTGAAAGAGTGGTCAGGCGGCACACTGAGCAAGAAAGCAAGTGAATAAGAGCTCCAGGATGGGAGCTTACTTCAAATGGGGCATAGTTCAGATTATAGCGTCTGCTGAGACAATCTCAGTTTGACCTTTGAACCACAATCCTAGAAGGTGAATGAAAAGAAAGGCAGAATAACAACTGGCAACAAACGGTACTCAGAAGACAACATGGAATACCTTTTCCTTTGCTGATGCAGCTGCAGGCGGCCATCAGAGATGGTAATCTTCCACTTTAAACTGCACGCTCCACACCCTCTCGTTCGCAGAAAAAACGCCCCAGGCCCATTTGCCCATGGCTCCCCTAGGCTGGCTACAAAGATGCACCCATTGATTACCCCCACATCCACCTTTTACACTGCGCATCGCAATTCTGCAGACACCCTGACCACTAGCACTAATACCCCCATGCGCCTAGCCAACTATCATCCCTTACCACATTCTCCCACTTATATTGCTCAAATGGCAACCCTATTGTTCATGTTTACATTGTTTCTTAGCTTCCATTGCCAAACTCATGAGAACTGCAGAGGTTGGACAATGCCACTATTCTCATGCCTGTTTAATTGCAGTCCTATTGCCTTCATTCTCAGCTTCTACATGAATGTTATTCACTTACTCTATCGCATAATGCTTAATATTTTTTATTTAAATGAATGCCTCTTCTTTCAATAAGATGAGCAAGAACCAGACGAAATGACATGCAAGCCAGCCACTAACAGGACACTGCAGTCAAAACGCTTCGCATCGCAGGACCTACAAAACCAAAAATGCCTGGCACCTCTATTAAGGAGGCATTGAAGAGAATAGTCACTTGGGGGACAAGACAGTCAGTAAATCTGAAGCAGGCAGGTCCCACAGGGGTAATGGATTCCGGAATAACATGCAGGAATGACTGATGGCATCTTTTTTGTTTGTAAGACCATGAGTGACCAAAACAGATTGAGGATCCAGACAGTTACCGAGTCTGTTAAACTGGTTATTGGCTAGTTTAGTTTTTCATAGGGAGGGATGTGATGTTACGGTACAGCTGCAGGTGTACCCAAAGACCCTGTCAAGAATGTTGAAAAGTCTCTGCCTGTTAATCTCTGAAGATCGAGAACAGGTACACATACAAGAAGCCAGGTCTCCAACAAATCATCACAGGCCTATACCAGAAAATGTCATAGGCTGGAGAGGAATCACACCTTAAGTTCAGTACTGAGGGATATGGGAATTGGCAATTTTCTATTATTTAGAGAGGGTTTGGTGAAACACAAGCACAGGAGAACCAGGGTTTGGGGTATCTTGGTTACTCTGGAGATGCCCGGAGAGGAGGTAAGGCATGTGTGCCTTTGTGTATACATGTGTTTGTGTCCTTGCACTTTACACTAGCAAGTAGGTGCTACTCGCATCTGTTTTTCTAAAATCCAGGGAGTGAAACAGCATCCTCTATCATAACCACTGTCTTGCCTTGCCAGCTGCTGACTCACTGAAGTGGCTATACTAGCAGCCATGGGGCGGAGCTGCTGCTTCAGCTTACTGTCCAGGAGCTCATCCTCCCAGACCACACTGTGTGGGGTCATGTGGTAAGCAGCTCCTGGGCCACCCTTGATAAGACTGATAGGGTAGGGCAGTGGCCAATAATATAAAACTTTTGTGGCATTACTCTCTTTGTCTGAAGCAGGAACAATGGAACAGAACTATCGTGTTCTGACCTACACTGTTCTCCTCAGTTCTCTCAATCCTAGGAGTGATCACAGCATCTTCCTGAGGCTGACATGCACTTTATAAGTACAGCTGACGATATCCTGGACATGTACACCTCTGAGCCATTGACTAACCTCTTTGCCATCAGGTCATTGACATGTAGGCATCCAGCACCCTACTACGCAAACCCCTGCCTCAGCCATGGCCCTTTTGCCATCCAACCCAACCTCTACACTGGCAAGCAAGTACTCCATGTAATATCACCCCGGGTTTGAGATACTTCTTCTCAGTTATAGACTAGTGAGTGTGTGTGTCCTTAGCGGCAGGAACCTTCCTTGCATTGATACCCCCTGACTAGCAAAACCCATAGAGTTTTGGTGAATGGGCTTGAGAGCCTCGGGGTCTCTCTTCCAGATGTCCAAGACGACTATGTTGAGTGCCACTTTCCCCTCAATGGTACACATTCCCACTGATAGCAGCTGGCATTGGGTCTTTAACTGAGCAATCCTTCTTCTAATGT
Organism: Triturus cristatus; assembly: GCF_964204655.1. NCBI lineage: Eukaryota > Metazoa > Chordata > Amphibia > Caudata > Salamandridae > Triturus > Triturus cristatus. Next base: position 304,596,108 of record NC_140587.1, read on the forward strand.
CCTTTCCAATTGCACCTGACACAGGTTACCACCTTGGGCAAAGAACAAACCTCGTTTCCACCCTTGTCTTTGTGGTTCTGATTTGGAATTAAGTTCTCTTTAGCCTGCTTCCTTGGTGGGAGCCTTAGGAACCATTCTGTCTCATCCAGGCACTTTGGGTCCATTCTGTGGGTAAGTCCTCCATCCTTCAGACTTGGAACCAGGGTGCTGCAGCCATTTTCACCCAGTTGGCTAACCATTTATCAGCTACTAGAGCACGTTTCTTTGGGTCCTTCTCTGTGACAATTACTCTCTGAGTGTGATGTAGCACTCCTCTCTGAGTCACTTCAGCACCATCAACTGGTTAAGGGAAATGGTAATCTTCATTTCCATCCCTCTCACCCATTCATTGCAGTCAAGTTCTATATCTAAGTAGTTGTGTTCCAGGTCAAGCAGCAGTACTCGTCTGTTCTTCTTGGACTCCAGACCCCAGCATCAGTGTTCCAGAGCTGCAAAAGACATATTCTGGACAAAGGTAACCTGCAAAGGAAAGAAGACAAAAGGTTTGTTACTTTTGTGATTAATCACAGGACTGCAATGTGTTTTTTAAATTAAGTGAAAGGTTTATTGACATTGTACTTGTGGTGTGGGAGGAGGAGACACACGCGACCACATCCTATATCAACGGGCTCAATGTGTGTGACCATAACCTCAAATTCACTTTCACCATGAGCAGCACGGAAATTGTATTTCTTGAAGTGAAAATCAAAACAGAAGGGAAGAAGTTGAAAACTTTGACCCATACAAAACCGACTAACAGGAACAACCTACTAAGGTTTGATAGCTTCCACTCGAGAGCCCTACAGGAGAATCTACCTTATGGTCAGTTCTTGCACCTATGGTGAAATTGCAGTGAATTCAATGATTACAGTTTCCTTGCTGAAACCCTAGACCAGAAACTAAGTGCTAGGCAGTATCCGATGAAAATCAATGAGAAGTGTAAAAAAAAGAGCAAAGAACCAAAATAGGGTTGCCTTGTTGGAAATTATACAATGGGAAACCGTGGGATTGTATGTGTGACCACTTATATAACACCTTGTCTAATCATGTAAGAAAAAGTGATGTAAAGAAATGACCATATACTGAATACGGGCTATAATGATTGGGATAGAGCTCTATTCTCTAGTCTCCACAGTCCCAATCTCAGGGATGTATTAATGCATACAAGAGAGAGCCAGTATCCACCTATGGGCCCTACCTGGATGAATACCTTGTGGGTACTTCCACCAGTCCATGGACATTATCCCTGTGGTAAACACAGTGTATGTGATGTCACAAAAATGCACTAGGGATCTTGATATAGGTTTACCAAAGAGATGAGAACAGAGGAAACTTACCAATTGGGACTGTGGAAAGCGCACCTCTGCGCTCTGCAAAATTCCACTCTTGTTCACTTAAATCCAAAGGAATACAGGTAGTCGGAGGTAAAACAAAGCAGTTTGTTCATGCTTAAGCGGGTGCAAAATCAACAAGGAAAAACCTGTTCTCTTAAGGGAATGAACAACTGAAAACAATTCTCCTTTCATATTTATACTATATTTCAAACAAGTCTGTGTGCAGACTCCACTCCCCTCCCCTCCCCTAATACACTGGAATTTTCCTTCCAGTTATACATACCAGGTCCATCTTTAGGCCAATGAAGTGTGACCCATTGTCGCTCCAGAGCACTCTGGGCAAACCAAATCTTGAAGTACTCCTTCTGGAGTATTTTTGCAGTACTTAAGGCTGTGTTATCTCGTAGAGGGTAAGCCTCCATCCACCTACTAAAGGTGCAAACCACCTCTAAGACATACTTAAGCTTGCCCACTCGTTCCATTTTTATGAAATCCATTTGCAGGACTTCAAAGGGCAAATCTGGGGATGCAAAATGGCCTGTTGGGACTGGAGTACCTTTCCCTGGGTTATAAGTAGCGCATATTATGCATCTTTTGACATGGGACTCTGCCACCCCGGGAATAAGTTTGTTAAACCATACATGAGCTAGTGTAGCCACTATTCCTTTGGCACTAATGTGAGGCCTTAGTAACAATAGTGTTAACATAACAATTAGGAAGCATCCATCTTTGTTTCTCTGACAGATCTACCCAACATCTGTATCATCTAATCTACCATACATCTGCCATGCCTCTTTCTCTTCCATAGTAGCTTCCTGTTGTATCACTCTAACACATTCTAAGGTATTGTTAAACATTTGTACTTCAGGGACCCATGTAGCTCGTCCTGTAACATACATTAAACTATATTCAGATCTGGCTGTTTGCTGGGTTGTTTCATCTGCAAAAGCATTCCCCTGACCTATCTCATCAATAACCTTTTTATGGGCACTGCATTTAACAATGGCCACTTTTGTGGTAGCATCAGGGCATCCAGTAACTTTACTATTAATTCCCCATTCTGTATTTTAGTACATGTGAGGTCAAAAAGCCTCTTTCTTTCCATAATCGCCCAAATGAGTGGTCAACGCCAAAGGCGTACTGGCTATCAGTTTAAATATTTACAATCAGATGTTTACTCAATTCATATGCCTGTGTAAGCATTATTTCTGCTGCTTGCACTGACATTTGCGGTATTTTACATAATTCTACCACTGTTTTCAAAGTGGTGATGGCATGTGCAGCAGTGTTTGTTCCATCTGGTAATTTGAAACATGGATCATCCACAAACAACTCTCCCTGTGGGTCGTATATGGGAGTATCTGTTGGGTCTACCCGTCCCTTGGTCTCTTCTTCAGTGGTGAACACACAATCATGGTGTTCTTCCCCCGAATCACTGGGGAGGGAAAGCACTGTGGCTGGGTTCAAAACATTGCAACTTTTCAGACTGATATTTGGAGCAAAAAGTGTTAACTCATACCCTGTTATGTACTGGTCAGGTGCTGGGTTTGAGTTTTGTTTAGTATCACATCCACAGCATGCAGTACCATAACTGTCAAATTATGACCCAGAACATATATTTCTGATTGTCTGACTGTAGTAGCAGCAGCTGCTACTGAACGCAAACAATTTGGCAAAGCCTTAGCTACTGGATCCAATGTGGAGGAAAAATAAGCACAAGGTCTATTCCTCCCCCATAGGATTGTGTTAAAACAGATAGAGCACAGCCATCTTTCTCATGGACAAACAAACAGAATTCCTTAGCATAATCAGGGTTACCCAAAGCGGGTGCATGGCATAAAGCAATCTTTAGTTGTTGAAAAGCATACACACACTCATCTGTCAAATGGAGTGGGTTACTAATATTCTTAGATGTTAGAGCAAGCAAAGGTTTTACAATTAAAGAGAAGTTAGGTATCCACTGCCTGCAAAAGGAAGTCATACTTATAAAGGCGTGGACATCAGATTGGGTCTGGGCACTTTTCATCTTCTGTACCAAATCAATTATTTTTGGGTGCAGTCTTCTAGCCCTGTTTGACAGGAGGTGACCTAAATAGGTAACCTCCTGTTGACAATATTGCATTTTAGATAAGGACACTTTATGTCATAGGAGTGCTAAATGATGTAACAAATTAACTGTTGTCTCCTTACAACCTTCCTCTGTATCTAAGACAATTAATACATCATTAATGTATTGGAGTAATACAGAATCTTTTGAGGGGGTAAAAAGGTCTCATTGTTTCTTCAAAGCTTGACTATATATACTAGGGCTTTCTGTATACCCTTGAGGAAGTCGCGTAAATTGAAGGGAACACCCTTGGAATGAAAATGAGAAAAGATATTGACTTCCTTTAGCAATGGGCACACCAAAAAATGAATTTTTTAACCAAGGACTGTAAAATATTTGGCTGAAGATGGAATCATGGTAAAAATAGAATTCATGTCAGGAACAACAGGATATTGGGGTACTACAACTTTATTAATGGCTCGAATATCAATCACTAATCTATATTTATCAGGGATTCTCTCTGTGGTTTTTTAAGAACAGGAAGTATAGTACTATTACATGGGCTGTCTTCTGTTTCTTTTATTATCCCCTTATATATTATATCAGAGATAACCTCTTTGAGACCTTCCTCTCCCTCCCGGGATATTTTGTATTGAGGAATGCGGGATAAGGGAACACCTTGTTTAACAGTAATTACTATGGGATCTATGTCCATTTTACCAACATCATTATCTCCTGATGCCCAGACCGTTTTATCAATTGCCTGTAATTCAGGTGGTAGGTGAGTAACATCTGTCATTGTAAAACATTCTAAAAGTATCAGAAGCCATTGATATAAAGACACCATCAGGAGAACAATAAATGTTAGCATTCAGTCTTTTCAATAGGTCCAGACCTAATAAGTTCTCAGCACAATGCTTAGTGTGCACAAATGGGGCAGAGGTGGTGAAGGGACCTATAGTAACATCTAGGGGTTTCGAGATGGGGCTCTGGATGGGGATACCTGAGAATCCCACTGATGTATTCATTCTGCTGGAGAGGGAAGCCCCTGGAAATTGGTCATGACCCACAGAGGTGCGAATGGCACCAGTATCAACAAGGAAGTTGCATACTTCCCCTTCTATATCCATGGTGACATATGGACTTGCTTGATTAACTGGATCCATGACCCTTTTTCCACCCTTTCCATTGCTGTCCCATTGTGAATACTCAAAGGTATTGTAATCCATGTCAGTAAAATCTTCAGTATAGAAACATCTGTCAACTTGTTGGCCATCAAAGTAATTCTGACGTCCATTGTCATTCTGACGCTGGGTGAAATCTTGCCTATTTGTGCCACCACTCCCTGTACCCCTTGGCACCGAACTATCTCTTCCTCTCACCACAATTGCTTGGCCCTGTAGGCTAGGGCATTCATCCTTCAAATGACCCTCCCGGAAGCATTAGGTACACTGATTTTGTCCTAATCCTGCTCTGTGTTGCTGCACAGGAGCTGATGAGGCTCTGACAGCCCCTCTTCCACGTCCACCTCCCATCACATTTCCCATACCCCTTCGTCTTCCCCTGTCAGGGAATGCTTGCTGTAGCAAAACCTTTGTTTTTAATTCTTTGATTTTTTTTATCATTCTTTTCTTTCTTTATTTTCTGGTAATTCTCATAATATGTAGCAATTACCAAAGGATCTGTAGGTTCTTTAGTTGGCCAGGTACTCCCTGATACTTTCATCAACTCTCCTAATTCTTTCATCAAATTATTCGCAAATTTGTCAACAAACATTCTTTTCCCTGTGACAGTTGCCAAATCCTGACTACTGTGAGCCCTGAAGATTTCCTCCATCCTAGTGAAATAGTCTGAGACTTTTTCTGTAGGGTTTTATTTACAAGCTGTTATTTTATCCCAATTTACGTCTTCCCTTGGTATTATTAGTAGCAATTTAGTAATAATAAGATCAGGTAAATCAAGTATAAGTTGATCTGGTCTGTCTCCTGGTTTTCTCTGCGTGTCAAGATTTTCAAAATGTTCCCAAGCATGCCCAAAGTGCGCTACATAATCATGTCTACGTATTTCATTCCATATTTCTCTGGGGAGTAAGGCATCAAAAAATAGATCCAAGTCCTTGAATGTCATTACACATAATTTAGTGGCTGACTCTAGGGCCACATAAAACCCCTTTGGGTTTTTCCGAAAGTTTGGCAAATCTTTCTTTATTGCCATTAATTCATATCTACTCCACGGAGTATGAACAAATTGGGGAATTGGGATCTGAACAGGAATGCCAGCAGCAGCAAGGGGTGTAGGAAGGAGGTGTTTTTCCCTCATGGAATATTCCCCATTCATTTTTTTATATTTTCTTCTAACCTTAAAACCCCAATGCAAACAATTTTCAACGGCCCATGGGACATCTGGGAAAGAGATCATGAGACCTTGCGCATCATGCCACAATTGTAACACCTCTTGTGAGGTATTTTTATTGCACCATGTCCACCAGTCCTCTATCCTTTCAGTCATATATTGAATGTGTAAGTTTTACTGAAAACCATCAAACCTATTTACAGTTGGCATAACAGTATTCATGGTTGCATTATTTATGTCATCCATCCAGCTATGGGCTATCCGTTTGAGCTCTTCTGGATCATCTTTCTGTGATCAATATCTAGATTTAGGTCTGTCGCTCCAATTACCAATATGCTTATGATTCAAAGGTGGGGTACCGGGAGGCGTGTTTCCAGCAGATTGGGATGTAGAGGGGGTTTGTCCAGTCAGTAGCCTTGGTAAAAAATGTACCTGAGGGGTAGTCTGTACATTTGGTGCAGATGTCGCTTGTCCTGCTTGTGACTGCTGCTGAACAACAGACGGATTAAGTATTGGTCTGGGTGGGACAGGTATTTGCGGATAATGGGGCAGGAATTGGTACATTTAGAATGGGTACTAGAGGTGCATTTCCTTGCTGGCCCATCTGTAATGGTACGTCTTGTGCCAGTGCGGCAGGTATGGGAACCTGTGAGACATATGGTGGGGGATTCTCCAATAGTCTCTCTAATACCTCACAGCTCTAACATCGTTGTTTCTCATGTGTCACATATGTCTTGTTAGTGGTCATTCTAAACTCTCTGTCCATACATTCAATACTTTCAGTTTATTTTAATAGATCATATGCTTTGGCTTTCTGCAAAACTCCCCTTTTCTGTTCTTATTCCTTCTCTTTTTGTTCTTTAATTACTAACATTATAGCATGTTTTCCCATTTATTAAAGCTGTCCCACATCGCTTGTCTGACCTTTTTCTCAAACAAACATTGCTGCAAATATTGAATTTAATCTAGATCAAATGAACCATCCAGCGGCCATCTCAAATCCTCATTTCCCTTAGTATATCGATGCCACAGTCTGTTCCACAAGTTCACACCTGTCCCATATTTTGTCATCATCTTCCTTGCAGGACTACCCTCAACTGGGACTTGTTGGGACTCATCCAGGTGTGGACTCATGAAATAGCAACGACACAGTGAAATATATTGAATTAGTTTGTTTACTGTGCCTTAAAGTCAAAGATAATCTAAATGAGAAAACTTTCGAGTACAAGCAATACAGGCCTATTTATCAGGTCCAACCTGAAACCCAACCAACATAATGCAATAAAATTCTCAATACCAAAAACGAATCAATAATTCAAAACGCCTGTTACAAAATAACTCAGAACAATCTCACCAGGTATTTGCTGAAGAAGTCTGACTCTCTGTACTCTGTAATTCAGCCATTTTTCGCTTGACCAGTTTGGAACCTCTGCCGGGGAGATCCTGTTGCCAAGGGACAGCAGTTCGGGACTTCAGATGGCAGCTGCGAGAAACTAGTCTCTTCTGCAAGGGCCCCTGCTATCTTTGTCTTGGGCGTGTTACCTCAGCCACAGATTCACATGCTGTTGGATTTCCCACGTAGAGGTCCCACGTTTGGGCACCATTTGTGTAAAGGGCACCTCTGCGCTCTGGAAAATTCCACTCTTGTCCACTTAAATCCAAAGGAGTACAGGTAGTCAGAGGTAAAATAAAGTAGTTTATTCACGCTTAAGCGGGTGCAAAACCAACAAGGAAAAACCTGTTCCCTGAAGGGAATGAACAACTGAAAACAATTCTCCTTTCATATTTATACTACATTTCAAACATGTCTGCGTGCAGACTCCACTCACCTCCCCTAATCCATAGTAAATTTCCTTCCAGTTATACATACAAAAAGGATAGCTAACCACGTTACATTTTCAAGGTAAGTAATGTATGAGAAAATCACAGACCTTGACTAATTGCAAATTGAATGGAAAAAAATGTGGCTTTACATTTCAGAGAAGCACAAATGATTAACAAGGTGTAATTATTCTAGCAACCATTCAGTACTTTTCCAAGGGAATGGAGAGTTAAAGAATGCACAATGTCAGCACGTACATGGAAATATTTCTCAGGCAATGTTGTAAAAACTTAGGTGGATTTAAAAAATGTCTGCACTCGTGTTCATATTATATAACCTTTTCTTCAGGACTAGCCGAGTCATCTACATGATCACTTCCCCTGTGGTATGAAGCACATAGGGATCACAATGCGTAAGGTCTGGATACAGATCGTGGAGCACCGGAGTAATGTATTGCTTGCCAGAATTGCAACTAAAATGAGCCACCACTACATCACGTCAGGACATACATCCATGGATTTTAGGTGGACAGTCATGGAACATTGGAACCAGGGACACACAATGTAGAGAAAAAGCTGGATTTTCCACCTTTCAACCAGTAACACAGGACTAAATGACGAAATACCATGGGGCAGCCTGAGTGGGTAGTACTGAAGTGCACACCTACGATTGGTGAATAAACAGGAAAGAATATGTAATGTCTCGTATCTACCAACAAAAGTTAGATGCAAACTAAGATATCTCTTTAATCAGGTCCACATGAGCAGGGGTTTCATGTAGTTTTGATGTCATAGGTGTCACCAACCTGGACGAACAGTCTCATGCAACCAGGAAGTTCTTTGGGTGAATATGCAAAACATTTAGCCCAAATGACATGACAACAATGTTGATAGATTTGACAGAAGAGCCAATCACATGCAACAAGGAAGTGGGAGGAGACATTTTCCAGAGGCAAGCCCGTCTGCGCCCCTCCGCGCCCGTCCGCGCCAGTCCGCCAGGATTTCTGGTAGGTTGTTATCATCTACAGCACCTACCTTTAATTCACTTCGCAGATATTCGCGTGAGTGTTTAGTGAATCTTAAGCCTGCCCCCTGTAAATCACCTTCTCATCTTCATCGCATACTGGAGGGCCCCTTTTCATGCCGAGCTTGTAGATTTCAGTGCACTGAGTGCCTTTGCCCCTCTTTGATCACAATTCCACAGCTTGATTCTAAAGATACATCTCAATCTTTGAAGAACATTTCTCCTAATCTTTCATCTCCCTTAGGGAAAAATATCGAGTGGAACTGCTTCTTGGCTAATGTTAGGTCTCTTCCCAAGCATGCTGCAGACATATGGGATATCCTGACTGATTTAAAACCTGATATGGGTTTCATTACTGAGACCTGGATTAAACCATCCTCCACTCCTGCTATTGCCTTAGCTATTCCGGAGGGTTATCAGATATCGAGATTGGATAGAATAGGCAGAGCGGGTGGGGGTATAGCTTTAATCTATAAAGAAGATTTAGCAATTACCATATTGGATCAAATGGGTACAGAGGCATTTGAATGCCTTGTATTTAGATTAGATCTTTCCGCACGTTGCAGCTGGAAAGGTGCTTTGGTCTATAGACAGCCTGGACCAATTTTGGATTTTACCAGCCAATTGCAAGACTTCATTTCTCCTTACATAATTGCTACTCGTAAATCTCTTCTGCTTGGAGATTTTAATATCCATAGCTAAGATGTTTTCAATCAGGATGCAAGACTATGTTTGCAAGATCTGGCTGCCTCTGGATTGGTTCAAATTAATTCTGCTCCTACCCATGTAGCAGGTCACACTTTGGATCTCATTTTAGCCAATTCATGGGATATCAAATGTGGTGAGACTTATCCGCTCACCTGGACCGATCATTCACTGATAAATGTTCAATTTCTTAGTCCTATTAACCATATTTCTGCTGCAACCACTATCCCAGCCACTCGTCAGTATAGACCATGGCACAAATTGACCCCTAATCATCTTTCCTCGCTATTTTCGACTTGGGATAGGGAAACTATGTTCTATAATGTCAATCAACAACTTGACCTTTTTAATTCTCTTATCTCTGATTTGCTTGATAAGGTAATCCCTATGAAACCACTTACTCATTCTCCTAAAAATACTCCTACTGATTGGTATTCATCTGCTTTACGAGAGGAAAAAAGCTCCTGTAAGAAGCTAGAACATGTATGGCGACGTTCGCATAATGAGCAAGCTAAATCCAATTATAAGGCTGCAATATCTAACTATCACAATAATATTAAAAAGGCTCGCAAAATGCAAATTGTGTCTGTATTGGAGCAAACAGGAAATATTCTAGAATGCTTTTTCAAATTGTGAGAGATTTTACTAATCCTAAATCCTGTGAGACTAGGGACATTTCCTCTCAAACATTATGTGATAATATTTCCTCCTTCTTTATTCAAAAGGTGGAAAATATCTACCAAAAAATTATTTCATCCAACACCTCTTTTCCGGTCTCTATTGCAGCTTCATCAAATTACACTAGTGAAAACCCTCAACTACTTGCCTTTCCTAACGTTACCATCACAGAAGTATCATCTTTATTGGAACGTACTAAATCTGGGTCCCCTCTTGACATTATTCCAGCTAAAATTGCATCTAAACTTTCGGTTCAATTTGCTTCTCCTATATGTTCTATCATTAATAGTTCTCTGAAATCTGGTAGTCTCCCGCAAAATTGGAAACATGCCCAAATTATTCCCATTCGCAAAACCTAAAAATCCAATTATCGTCCGATTTCTCTGCTTCCTCTACAGAGCAAGCTTATAGAAAAACACATTCATAAGCATCTATCGGCATTTATTGAGTCCACTCATGCACTTGATATTTCTCAATCAGGTTTTCGTGCTAAGCATAGCACAGAGACTGCTTTAGTGGAAGTAACAGACAATATTAGGATGGCTCTGGATAATGGTCAAGCAGCACTTTTGGTGCTGCTTGACCTTTCAGCAGCATTCGATACCATCTCCCATCAAATTCTGCTGTCCAGATTACAGGGGCTCGGGATTAAAGGACTTGCACTGAAGTAGCTGTCAGATTTCCTGACTAATAGAACTCAGGCAGTCACATTGTTTTTTTTTAAATCTGCTCCCTCCAAAGTCACCAGGGGTGTCCCCCAGGGCTCATGTTTAAGCCCTACTTTGTTTAACATCTACGTGACCCCCCTGGCGAAACTTATCAGAAATTTGGGGTTCAAACCTTATGCAGATGATACCCAACTCCTCCTCACCTTTGATAAAAAAAGATCAGACACACAACATATTTTCTCCCAGGGTATGATGGCTATTGCCTCTTGGATGAAAATTAATTTTTTCCAATTAAACTCCGAAAAATCTGAGATTATGTTGTTTGGTGGTGCTGCTATCAGCTGGTCGCCAAATTGGTGGCCTGAGGAGTTGGGTAAAGCTCCTATTCCTAAGGAGGAGGGAAAAAATCTAGGCCTTAAACTCGATCAAAAACTTACCCTTGATATCCACATCAATACTACCGTTGGCACCTGTTATCATATTCTGAGTCTCCTTAGGAGAATTTTTCCTCTGCTCCCTATTTCCACCAGGAAGACTCTGATTCAGGCCCTGATTATGAGCAGAATTGATTATTGTAATGCCCTGCTCCTTTCTGCGCATGTAGCTTCATTGGGAAAATTGCAGGTTATACAAAATACGGCAGCCCGTCTGGTGACTGGCTTACCGTCTAGGACCCCTTCTCTGCCTTTGCTATCAAAGCTTCACTGGCTCCCAGTAAAAAAAAGAGTGGCATTTAAGATAGGATGTATGATTTTCAAGGCCTTAAATAAGCTTAGTCCCTCTTATCTTGCCAGGAAACTTAATATCTACACTCCCGGATGCTCACTTAGATCTGGTTCTAAAAGACTCCTTTCGATTCCTAGAATTAAGAAGGCACGAACTGGAGGCAAAGCTTTTTCTTATCTCGCTCTGAGTTTTTGGAATAGCCTTCCACAATACCTTCGCGCTGAAATGACCCTTCTCCAGTTTAGAAAGTTGATGAAAACCTATCTTTTTTAACTTATTTGCTGGGGTAGTTATCTGTTGCAAGCGCAGAGATACCCCTTGGGGTGATTCAGTGCTATATAAAATTATAAAGAAATAAATAAATAAAATAAATAAATTTTCACGGGGCCATAAGACCGGTGGCTGCACTCAGATAGTTGCAAACTTCCTAGCAAGAAGTGAGGGCGCTTAGGTGATGGAACCCAATGTTTCTTTGAAGAAGCAGGTGTGGAGAGTGGAAAATGGCTTTCTCTTGGTAGCGAATACTAGCAACAACAATGTGCATTTGCGAGTAGTAGAGAGCTTGGGCAGAGTTTAGAAATATATGTGAGGGAGGCAACAACTCTTTTTTTAAGAAGGCATAGTTGTGCATCACAGAGGATATTAGAGATAAACCAATACAAATCCTGTTTTTCTACCTTTTTTCCATTTCCTCTGATCGAAATTAGAGTTTGACTATATGAACGTTGACGTCCCTTGTTGATAGAAAAGGAGTGGAGAGCTAAATATACCAGTAAGGAGTGTGCATGGAGTGCAGGACCAACGTATTGAGGTGATTTCCCCTATCTCTACACAGATACCCACTGAGGATTTAACCGGTCGGGCCGTAAGCATGAAGGTTATGCATGGTATGAATGGGAGTATGATGTACGAGTAGGAGTAATTCCCCACTTCTTTATCAATTAAGGATTAGGCAATACATAGGGGTCCTTAAAATACTGGTCCTGACGAAAAACTTCTAGGAAGGATGAAATATGTAGACTGCGAGGAAGGATACTTGTGTAATTAGACCCCACATAGTGTCCACATTTGTTTTTAACACTGTCAAGGAAATATTCTGCTACTAAAGTTTATTGCAGGTATGCCTCAGGCAGTCCTTTAACCATTTTATAATAGGATACCACAAAATATCTGTAAGTGTGCCCTGACGGAGATCAGATTGAAGCTTGAGATGGAAGTACTACACTCCATTGTTAAAACTCTATGATGAAGCATGCTTTCAGGATTTCCTGAAGGGTGAGAGTTTTTTTTTTTTAACAAGAAATTTTATTTGGTCATTTTGCAGTATATTGGGCAGAAGACCCACAGTGGCACGTATGATCATTTGGACAGTATATGCAGCAATAACCATTTCCATGAGAATAAACAGGCCCTGCCACACATGCAGGTAAACCAAAAATAAATACAATATGCAGACAGTGGTCAAATCCCAAGATACAGCACATGATTCAACAGATTCCCAATATTCATCCCAATAAAATGGTAATACAAGCAAACAACATAGTTTGGGGTGATGTCTGGTGGGAAGCGAAGGGCACCCCTTATGGGTCCCATTGTGTGTAATGAAAAACATTTCTAAATGTATTAGCTTTATGCAGGTAATGGTGTCCAAAATGCTGATAACAATATAAATTGGCATAATTAGCACTATTTAAATACAAATCCTCAGTATCAAAGGCAGCATAATACTTCAAATCTGAAATAAAAATTGTATTGCTTTCTCATCCCAATCATCTGAACGTATGTTCTGTTTCACCACATCTCCCACTGAAACACGAAGTACATTTGGAACATTAATAATCTCTGTAGGCCAATGAATCTGGAAATCCACAGCATCCCAGACAATACCATCAGCGACTGGAAAGGCAGAGATGTTAACAAAAGTCTAGTCTCCTTTCATGATGTGAGAAGACGAGTGGGGAGCTAAAGTTCCAGTCACCAACTGAACAGCAGAGCATTCTGGCAAGTAATGTCCATTGATGAGTAAGAAACAAACTGTCACAAAGCCAACGGACATAAACAGAAAAATTAGGATCAGCACCAACCAGATTTATGTCCAAGGAGCGACAAAATAAGTCTGTTTAAACCAGGAGACAAAAATACTGAATTTTGTAGGGTCAAATGATGACTTAGAAGTCGAGTCAAAAGAAAAACGTGACTGGCCAAGGGCAGTTGGGTGCAAACCAGGCAACGACTCGCTTGTGGGATAAGCATATTCAGTCTCCTCAGTTCAAGTGGAGGCTGGTTGGGTAAGCAAGGGGTCAGTGACAGAGTTCATCTCGATGGCAGTGTCAGGCTGTGTGTCATCAGATGCGCCAAACACAGGATACCTGGATATTGCTGGACTTGATGCAGCTGGTGTTATACTATTCAGGATTGGCCAGATGTTGTAGCTTGACATTGTCCACTGAGAGGTATCTGTTGTCTTTGCGACCAGGAAGTGGTGGTTAGATGAGTGGACGAGTACCCTTCACGCCAAGCACTCGAACCTGTGCACGATAAGAAGGGACAAATTCTTTTTTATTCTCCACCTTCTTTCGGACCAGATTTCCAACTTTGGGTAGCCAGCCATCTACCGTAATCTGTAGTGCAGCATCAGCGGCAGAGGGTAAATGGTCTCTTGCTAGACTGTCACGGGTTTCTTGTAAGTCCTGTAACATAGTAGAATGATTATCTACGTCAAAGTTTGCAGCTGCCGCTGCCATGTCGAGACCATCATGGTCCGGAACAAACATTTGTATGCCTAAGAGCAATTCAAATGGGGTCCGCCCACCCAGAGATCTTCTAGGGAGATTATTAAGTACACGTTGCACGTTGTATAAGTGGGCCAGCCAGTTCCTGCCAGTACCTAAGATTCTAGCTGTCAAGGATTGCTTTAAGTCACGGTTCATTCGCTCCACAACTGAATTGCCCTCAGGCCTGTAGGGAGACGAAAATTTCTCCTGCACCCCCAAAGACCGCATAGCACCCTTGTATGCCTTAGAGGCGAACGCTGGAACCTGGTCAGAACGGAAGGTGCCACATGCTAAAATTCTCACAAAGACACGCAAATCCCTGATGACATTTCGAACGTCAGCACTACGTTGTAGCCAAACCCACATGAGACGTGTGCACCAATCGCAACTAAGATGTACTTATAAGCAGTATCTGAAGAAAATGGACCGCATTGATCAAGATACACACAGCCAAAAGGTCTATTAGAAATGCAGAGCTGTGTAAGTGGTGGACGTGTGACTGTAGAGGGTTTAATCTGTTGACAAATGTCACAAGAATGCACATCATTACGGGTCTGTTTATATAAACCACACCACCAGTAACGTTGCTGCAAAATAGAAACCGTCGCAGACACTCCAGCATGTGCCAAAGCCATGCCTCTGTGTTATCAATGAAAGTCTGCGGTCAGCGTTGGGAATTAACCTGTCACCAACGTCATTAATTCTGACATATGAAATCTTGTCGGGACTTAAATGATAAGAGTACTTTGAAGGGAACCCTTGAGGGTAATTACCACCCTTCTCAGTAGCAGCGATTGCTGCCAAGATGTCATTATCAATCTGAGTCATGGATCTTGTAATGGCTGCAACTAGACACGTGGCTACTGCAGACTTGGCTGCTTAATCAGCCAAGCTATTGCCGACAGCGTGCGCACCCACATGTTGATGGCCAACAGTATGTATAACATGTGTGAGTGGCAGATGTTGTTTAAGATCTGCCACTCAAACCCAAATTATCTTATGCTTAATTGTGCTGCCTTTGGAATCACTATTGTCATTCTGAGACCAAAAGAACAAGTTGTCACTGAAAGCTTGAACACAGTAATAAGAATCACTTACAATTAGAGTAGTCACATTAGGATCCGCAAACTCCAGTGCAAACACCAAAGTGCGCAACTCGGCCAATTGGGCGGTGCAGTCTCCTAATGCCTGTGTATGCACAACACTGGATTTGAACTCACCGTTCACCATGGTACCTGCCACAATTGCACAGGCCGCTGAATATGCATGCTTAGAATGTGTTGCCGGTTGTGCTGAACTATCGGTGTAAATGATACAATCGTACTCCTCAAGCGGACGCATAGACAGAGGAGGAGGATGAACAAATTCATACTGCAAAAAGTCTTGCGTCTTTAGCGAGGAGTCAAAGATAAAGGTGACATCGGGAATTGTCAAAGAAGTAGCCCACTTTATCCAACACGGATGCAAGGCCTTTGCGTTTGGTACACTTGCCTTTGTTACTGCTTCTAGTGCAGGGTTAGGTGTCAACATCAAATGCGTTTCCCCTGTGCCTGTGCACGTTCTTTCAAGATCGGCATCTGCGCAGCTGTCAAGACCTTTTCAGCACTGGAAAATCACATCTCGACTGAAGTGTATAAATGTGATTTGTAAGCAATAGGTACTGTGTCACCTTAGTTAAACGTCAAGTAAGTGAAACCCACTGCGCCTGGGACGATTCTTATCACCAGGTTTGTGTGGTTATCATGTGTTAACAAGTATTTAGATTCAAGACGATCAGACTGCAAGGATTGCAGGATAGTTGAATGTTCCGGAAGCCAGTAGGCTTTAGAAATGTTGGTTGTATCAAGGCATAAAGAGGCTTGATACGCTGGGCATATTCGGGAATGTTAGTACGTCCAAAGTTCAAAAATCCCAGCAAAGATTGTAGTTTTTTCAGGGTTACTGAAGGTCGCAAACGTGCGCACTTCTCCAGGAAGTGAGGCGCTAAACCTATGCCCTCATTATTGAGCTCATAACCCAAAAACAACACTGTGTACTCCGCAATGTGTGATTTGGCAAAGTTAAATTTGTAATCGTAGTCCGCAAACAAAACAATGATGCGGTCAACTCTGCATAGATGCGGCCACAATTAGTCGTCCATGAGATAAATATTATCAACGTACGAGTACGCATCTGTGTCAATGCTGTCCAGTAACGAGACAATACGGGCGGCGAAAACACCGGGGCTGTTTTTATAGCCCATAGCTAAACGCCTAAATTATTTTTGTTTACCACCAGCTGTAAAAGCGGTCCATTGACTGCATGCCAGGGACAGATTGTGATTGAAAAATCCATTGGAAATGTCAAGCGTAGTTTTATATTTCTTACGAACACGACTGTCTACAAGAGCAAAACTATGGGTATTCTGTAGGGCAAAAGTGCGACAATGAGAGTTCAAATGTCGGTAATCCAAAACTATGCGGTACGACTCATCGGGTTTGGTAACGGTAAAAAGAGGGTTATTCATCGGTGACACACATATCTCAATCACTCCTTGATACTCTAACTGTGTTAGAATTTCAGAAACGGGAACCTTTGCTTCCCACCGGAGGGGATATTGGGGTTGAGGCTGTGGCATAGACTGCAATGGTATCTCATGGGGCGGAGAATCTTTATCCCAGCCCATATGAGTATGGTACAGAGCCGGTGCAAGCACCAAAGCCCACTCCTCTGCAAAAGCTTCTGCATGCTCCTTGGAGACGTTTTTCGAAAAACTTGGAAGCATCACCTCCTCCCCTGTTGGACCTGCAAGAACAAAGGGTGGGGGCCAATCTGTCTCTGCTAATAAAATGTCATAAGAAGAGGTTAGATTTTCCCCAAAAATCCCTTTACCTCACCTTCAATAAAAAAACTATGTCATATAGTCTGTCAGGGGGAGCCACTCGAGTGTCAGCGGTTTAATCTGTAATGAAAGTGTCAGTTGCTGTTGCCTCTAGAAACAGACGCAGTGCTTGCCGCACTATTGTAACCTCCGCTGCGCTGTCTAGCAGCGTTACTGCTCATGTTAAATTCAGGAGGCGGGTTCTCACCGTCTGTGGCACATGTCGCTGTTAAAGCTGCAACTTTCTTTTTCTGAAACTGTGGGCGCTGGTGTGGAAAATCGTCTTGTTTTCCTTTTCCCTCAGTCTGACAAGGCTGCTCACGTCCTTGTGGGGCACCTCGACCTCTGCCGCGCTCCTGGCGTTCTCCGCCACCGGCTTGTGAAGCCTGATGTTTCCTGTAAAGAATGAGGAGAACGCTGATCAGGAACCTGAAACCGGTCAGGAGACCTAATTCTCGTGCGGTAGCGCAAATCATAAGTGCGCTCAGAAGACTCGGGTGTCGGTGACTTGGCAAACGACGCCTGTTTCTGTTGTTTCTTTCCCTGTTTTTTAGTACTCCAATTCGTTTTATTAAAAATTAAACGCTCGTCTTTCTCAGCCTGAGACTTCTGTTGTGTTTGCGGTTGAGCTGATATCTTAGCAAAAGGCTTAACACCCAAACTATTGCATCCAATGGTCTTATAAGCCTGGGCAATAGTTTTTGGCAATTTGCGGGGCCTGTCAGTCACTGGGACTAGAGCCAAAGCATTAGCCACTTGAAAGTTTACTGCATCTCCCTTAACATTAGCAAGGATTAGATCAGTAACTGCGTCGAACACCCCAACCAATCTCATCCCCAATTCAACAGCCGCCTCTGGGCCATGCTCATCCTGAACAGGCTTAATCACGGAGGGGAGTACGGTCATTGAGGGAGTGCCAAAGCATTTTTCGCATACACTGCTGCGAACACCTTTCCCCAATTGTTACAATCGGTTACTTCGGGTATTAAGTCCTTTTGCAAACTAATTGTCAAAATCCTGTGTTTCTTCACAGGAGAGGTATTTGGAAATACCGCTTCCAGCTGGTCAAATTTTTCAGCAAGCCAATAAGGTAAGTCATCCTTATTTTGAGGACGCTTGCCCATTACCAAATTAACCATAACGGGACTGATAGTCACACCGCCAGGTCCAGCTGGGTGCGCAGCAACCCCAGGTGGTCCTACCTGGACGTTGCGCATAACATATCGTACAACAGCCCTATGCACCTGTATCAAAGAGGTGTGCATCACGCGGAGTTCATCCACTCGAACTGTCAGATAACGTGGGTGTGGGGTGTACCCAGCCAAACTCGGCCATGTGGCCCCATCGATAAATAAAGGGCCCAAACAGATTGGAGTCACTGGGTGTGGGAGGGCGCCATCAAACCAAATATGGTGTTGCCATGCCGATAGCGGAACTTCAAGATGCATATAGGGCCGATAATTGTGAGGAAGATCCGACGGAGTATAAGTATGGAACAAATCATCGTCCCCATTTACTGCCTGAAAGTGACCCACGAATAAAACACTTCAAAGTGTTGTGTTGGATCTGCTTCCACAACAAAGATAAGATCGACACCCGCGTCCGGCACCCCATATGCTGTCAAATGCTGACTGGGTGCCGCGCGACTATGCGCCGGTATATCTACTTCAGCCATGAAGACAAAGAACGTCTAGCAACCTAATGCGCGGCAGCACAATAGAGGGTATCTATGAAAAGCAAACACCTTTTAATAACATCAAGCTTGAGGAAACCTATAAAAAAATCAATATAGGAGGTATCACCATCACACCCGTTTGCGGAAACAGAAGCAAGGGTGTTGCGGACAAGCACATGTACTACTCAAGCGTCTCGCAGATAAGAGCCAGACCAAACGTTGGTTGCGCCATGTTGCATGGATTCTGCACATATTCAGAACTACGCGCTGGAAACCAGGACCTCGGTGTACAGTGGTGCACCAACCGCCCACCTTAGTGCCCGGAACCCCAATCCGACTAGCTATATTGTCTCATTCGTTCTCCGTACTACAGCGAAGCTACCAATTATTAGACATCCTAGAACATGTAACTCAGACTCTCTCAGTAATCGCGGGAGCAAGAACACTCTTTGGCTAACTCACTCATACTTGTCCACACATAAGTAATCAGAGACACAGTATAGATTAAAATGTTTATTTTAACTAACGTGCTCTATAATGCAGTACACGAGCCAATACTAGCAGCAAAATGCATAAACTCAATATAGTGAGCATTGTTACAATTTCATAAAAGAAGAACGGGGAGATCATTTTATAAAGCTAGTGGAAAAAAGGCCTAATTAGCCTTGCCACCCTCCCTGTGCTAGAAACTAGTTTATTATAACTATAGAAGACCTCAGGGCTTTGTCAGGGGGCCCCTATACCTCCAGGTTTAGATGCAAGGGTTTACATCTCCGGACAAATACATCTCTTCTCTTTAGAAGGTTTTTCTTCAAGTGTCTTAACATGCCTACACGCAATATTAAAAGCACCCGATTTTCAGTAGTGCACCTGTGGCACTATTATGTTAACATGCGTGGGACTGACCAACAGCAGATTAACAGAGCACATTGTTTTTCGACCTTGAACACGCTGTGCAGACAGAGCCTCAGAGTACAGCAAGAAAAGTGAAAGGTAGACGGTTCTCATGTGACCGAGCACAAGCAGAGGATTTGTGAAAACAAATTCATGTAGAAACGTGTGCAAAAAGCGGCAACATGGCAGAAGAGATTATACTAAGTTATGCTAACTTAGCAAAGTACTCAGTGAATCCATAACCTCACTACAAGCTCTGGCACTGTTGTTATGTGGGCCCTAAATATTTGAAGCTCAGGTGGTGGACCGGTATATCGGACTACCATTCAAGTGATGCAAAGTCCACTTTTAAAGACATGAGTGAATTCCCTCTGCTTAGCCGGAGTCCAGAGGCTTCCATGAAGAGTCGAGCGATCTCAAGAACTCGTGGGCTAGACACCGCGGGATTGGCGAGAAACAGGAGGATGTCATCTGTGTATAATGCAATCCTAGCGTTTTACTCCATCTGAGGATCACAGCAGATTATATTAGCCAAGGGTCTGATGGTGAGGGCAAAGAGGAAAGGAGAATGGGGGCATCCGTTCCGGGTCTCGTTTCGGATTGGTAATTCGCGAGAGAGCACACTGTTGGCAAGGACCTGGGCTGCAGGTCACAAGTACAGGAGTGCCACCAAGGTACAGAAAGTGGGACCAAACCCCATATGGAGCAGCACCAAATCAAGATAAGTCCAATCAATACTATCAAAGGCCATTTTGAAATCAACAAGCGATAAAGCTGCCACCTCTTTAACATCACTGATGTGTGCTAGGACCTAGAGCTGTGGTTAGGCATAAAGCCACTTTGATCAGGGTGTATTAAAGAGTGGAGGACAAACTGCAGCCTAGTCACCAGGATTTTGGCGCAGATTTTGATGTCCGTATTAATAATAGAAATAGGGCGATAAGAGGCACAGCTCATCGCTGGGTGATCTGATTTAGTGGTGACTACGATGGTTGCGAGATCAAGCTCTGGAGGGAAGGACCCTTGTTTCGCAGCCTCCCTATATAATCGGAGGAGGTGTGAGGTGACAATGTCGTGGAATTCAAAATAATATTCGAGGGGGAAGTTGTCTGAGCCTGGGGTCTTACCAGTTTTCGGCCCCAATTTCAATATGGGGTTGAGGAGCTCTGTCTAAGCGGCAAAACAAATTAGGATCTAGAGGGAGGTAGATGCTTAAAAAATCTTCTGTCCTTACCACCCTTCTCTGTGATCCAAGCTATAAGGATGGAAACAGGCTTAATGGCATGGAGTTACTTACCTTTTTCTGAGGTGTTTAGTTTCTGGAAACTAATAGAGCAGGATAGCTACTTAAACATTTCTACACTATGTCTAAAGGAGATTCTGAATAGTAAATTAAAATGGGCTAAATCTGTTATGAAAATGTTTATTGATTTATGTAATAGGCTATCAATAAAATGTAATGTGAAGCAAATACAGAGAATTACAATTAATAAAGGTGACCTTTGAATGTTAACAATAAATATGGCAAGGGAAAACTATAAGAATAATGTGCAAGATAAGAGTTCTGAATTCTATCTGAGACCGTCCTGGATGAAGGATAAAACGTTTCCTTATCTAGAAACCCTACCTAATGAAGCTTTATGACTGGTACTTTTAAAATGTAGATATGGTGTAAACCCAGTTTTAGCTCTGACCACTAAAAGATCTATCTTCGATGGGAATAACATCTGTAAGTGTGGTATGAATATAAAATGGGATCTTAGCCATATTTTATTAGATTGTTGGTGGTTTTAGAACAACGGAAATTCTTCCTGAGACCTATTTTAATAATATATGGTGTTGGGATAGGAGACAAGCAGACACTTTTTTTTTTATTGGATATGAGATCTTGATGTAACGTGTGCATTGAGGAGATATTATCTGTGAAGGAAAAGGCACTGCGGAATTGAGTCAAGGATCTGCCTATGATGTAAGAAATTAGATTTTAGACAACAGGGGTTTAATTGTTTTTACCTGTTTTTATTGAGTGGCAGTTTTAGACTTTTTTTTGCATATTTATAGAATGTTGTTCTTATGGTGGAATTGTTTAAAGACTACGTTCTAATTAAACAAATGTTGACTGACTGAGACACAATGGTTTAAAAAAAGGATTTTCTCACATTTTTGTGAGAAGGTTCTAGATTATGTAGGGAATAGCAAAACCACCTAGTCTTCCTACATGCCTCTCATGGGTTGGCCTATCATAACTAACAGCAACAGGCAAAATATGTGACTGTGTGAAGTCAATATAGTGTCATTGTGATTTTCAAATGGTCGCAATTTTTGCCAGTTCCTATCCAGTGCAATGATTCAACCAACACATGTGTGGTATCAGTTGTATTGATAGAAGTGTGGGAAGTTTGAATAGTAGATGTTTTGCCATTGTACATAAATACTGCAGCCATTCCCAATGGTATTTCAACCATCAAAACATTCCCATGTGTCTAGAGTCTGGATCCCTGCTGAAACCCATGGAAATCCCATCCATGTCTAGTAGCCCTGCACTCAGAAGACCTAGGGGGACACAGATTTGGATCACGCCATGAGAGCGTTTATTGGGACACCCCTGACAAGGATGCTGTTCCTTCCGGATCTGTCTTCCTTATCTTCTTGATTTTCCTGCTGGGCTAGGTTATGTTCTTACAAGCCTCAATATGGATCCTTAATGGCTCCTCTTTCTCAGATCTCTCATCTATTGTGCTCTCCACTGAGCCCAATCTTTCTTCTAACTCAGAAACATTCTTCCAGATGTTCTTGAGATTCTCCATTAGGTCGGAACACCCTGCCTCAACATTGTATTTCAAGTACTTCAAGGTAACCCACAGTAAGCTCTTTGTCACAGTTTCATTGCTTCTCAGCCTTATCTTCCTTGACATCCTGTTTTGAGGGTTCTCTTTATTTTGTCTGGGCTGCTGGAGCAGTTCTTTAATATTTTATTTGCTTAAATATATTCCCTATGGTATCTGGGAGAGGCTTAGAAACAAGTTGAAGCTCTTTGATGGCCAACAGTAGTATTCCTGTTCTGATGGCATATGTGATGCTCAGGGTACCTCTGCAGCTTCTTTTGAAGATGTAGAGAGTAGTCACATTGTCTTTTAGCTTGATGCATCATTGGCAGCCCCTGCCCATGTGCCTTATCAGCTTAAGGGGCTCATGGTAGCAGATCCCTCAGCTGGATATAGTAGTCTGTATCAACTATTGACACAGATGTTTGTTCAAAACGGGATCTGCCTTAGGGCCTCCCTTACAACAGTATCCAGTACAGAATTGTGAGGTCCTCTTTGGATCTACTGTTGGGCACATGCAACGTTTGACATCTGGACCATCATGGACCTGGGTGACACTGCGGCCCTCATCCTCCTCAACCTCTCTGCAGCTTGCAATACCATCTCCCACCGATCCTTATCCTATGCCTCAACAAGCCAGGAATTGAAAGAACACCTCTTCAGGGGATCAGCTCCTTCTTCACAGGATGCATGCAGAAAGTCAGCCTAGCTCCCTATACCTCAGATCCCATAGAGCTGATCTGTAGGGTCCACTAGCGATCGTCACCAAGTCTCTTGCTCTTCTATATCTACATGGCCTCACTTGCCAACATCATGGGAACCTATGGGATCAACATAATCTACTACACCTATGACACACAACTCATCCGCTCCCTCTTGAAGGACACCACCAGCACCCAATAAAAGCTCATGAGTGCATGTCAGAAGTTACCCTCTGGAATAAATCCAACTGGCTTAAACACAACTCTGCTAAGATAACAGTAGTACTCTTGTAGAAGTAATTGTTACTCTGGTCCATGGCCTAGGGGCCATCCGAACTTTGACGCCAACCATCGCCATCAAGCCAACCCAGGAATCTGGGAATTATGGTTGACAATATACTACTGATATCAAGCCAAGTCAGCTCGATTATCTCTTCCTGCTTCCACATCCTCAAGACCTTCAGAAAAATCTTCAGGTGGCATCCTATCAAAACTCGCTGAACAATCACTCAGCAACAGCAAACTGAACTATGCAAACCCGCTCTTCGTCTGAATCTCTGCCCTCACCCTTCCTCCTTCCACCCACATATCCACTTACCTCAAAAAACCTACAGATGTTCCCCATCCACAAGCGTGCAATGTTCAAATTACTTACATACACATTCAAAGCAAGACAGGATCTAGGGCCCAAATATCTGAACAGCCACGTGGCCGCATCTTCTCGTACCTAGCTCCTAAATCATATAACAAACTCCCCCTTCAATTTAAAGTCTGCCAGCCTAGTCCTTGAATTCAGGAAGATACTGAAAACATTGCTCTTCATATAGGCCCCAGCTAGGGCAGCATCCCCCTATTGATCACCAGCCCCACAATACTCTCCCGCTGAGGTGGGTGCTTTAAAAGTACACTTAATATAATATAACTGGAGTTGCCATGAAATTTGATCTTCCATTCGGTATTCAGAGGTTGAAGATTCTTCATAGGCCTACTCTAGGAGAGAAGTCAATCCCTTGTCTTCAGAGTCCTTCACATGGGTACTTAGAGACAATCCTTGGCATTCTCTTAGTCTGCTAACTAGGGTGTGACTTCTTTGGTAGTCTGCATATACTAAACATTGGCTATCATGAGGCTAGTGCTTTTTTACCAATAGACCACTTTTCGGCCTTCTGTTCTAGCAACATACCATTAGATGGCCAGCACCAGATCCTTGAATCTAGTTAGAATCCTCTCCCTCCCATGCCCATCCACCACAAAACGCTGTGCTGTCCACATCAGATGCTGTACCTTTAATTCCTGTTTACCATCTCTGGATACATGCAGATGCCACTGGAGGTCTGGACCATTGGGAGCTGGGGATGTGGGAGGTCTATTTTGAGTCATGGCACAGGCTTCTGGGGCAGGGTTTCGGTGCTTATTTCTTCAGCTTCTATTATGGTGGTTATGACAACATGACCTGTGGGGCATGCAGCACTATTGCATTTGGTTGTGGGAACATTGGAAGGACTCTGTATGGGGATGTTGAGGGATTAGTGGAGAATGTTGCTCAATTGGGTGGAGGTGGAGCGGGCACTAACGATGCAGATTGGTGGGGAACATGGTAGAAGGTTAGTTTGGGACTGAACAACTGTTTGCTAATATGCCTGGAGCATCAGCCATTTGTTAAATTAATTAATTAACTTTCAATTTGTAAAGCGCAATCAGCTACTTTAGGAAAAATGATCTTGGTTCGGAAAAGAGGAAGGGAGAAAACTGTGTTAGCTCAAAGATGCACCAAAAATTATATATAGTTGGTAAAGAGGAAGGTCTTTACTTGTCATCTAAACAATATGAAGTTACCTTGAGCTCGTAAGGTTAGTGGTAGTGTATACTTGGTTCTGGTTAAAGACATAGTTAGAGAACAGACCACAATTCTAGCTATTTCTAACTTTGGGCACAGTTACCAGGCAGGCAGACTGCGATTATGAATGGATTATGAATGGATGGGAATGGGTGAAATGCCACAGTTTACAGCACTGCAAACAAAGGTAGTTTCACTCCTCTCTCCTGTCTCTCTTCCCTTGGCTTCCTTTGTCTTTCCCCCTCAACCCAATTACTGCACTGTGAAACATGGCATACAAAAGTCTAGTGTTAGCCTGCAGTGATCAAAGAGAATTCACTGCTCATCCTCTACCTCTCAGAATCACTCTGCTCATACTCTCCCTCCCTAACAAGAAGCTAAACACCTGGACCAACTTCTCTACCTGCATGACCAAAGTCACCAGATGAATGAAAAACAACTGCTTCACGCTAAACACAGACAAGACAGAAGTAGTAATCTTTGATAAGATCACTATGGGACTCCATGTGGTGGCCTGCCAAACTTGGACCCACAGCCCTCCAGGCAACCCACGCAACGAACCTCGGAATAGTAATCAACTCACAATGACCAGCCAAGTTAATGCAGTATCCATCTCCTGCTTCCACACACTTAAGATGCTCAAGAAGATCTTCAAATGGCTCTCCACCAACACAAGCAGAACTGTCACCGAAGCCCTCATCACCAGCAAGCTGGACTACAGCAACGCAATGTATGCTGGAATCAGCATTCGAATGACCAGATGACACCAGACCATACAATACTCAGCGGCCAGGCTTACCCTCAACTTTCCATCCCAGTCTCACATCATTCTGCACCTCAAAGAGGTCCACTCGCTCCCAATCCACAAACGAGCACTCTTCAAACTCTCCATGTAAACTTACTAAGACTTACACAACATTGTCTCCACGTACCTCAACAACAGCATAAACTTCCACAGAACTACCAAGACACCTCCGCTCAATCGGATTCCCACTCGCACACACTACCCACATATGCAGAACCAGATCCGGCTGTCATGCCTTCTCCTACCTAGCTCCTAAAGCCTGCAACAACCTACCCCTGCAAGTCAGAGCCTTCTCCTCAATACTTGAATTCCACAAGAAACTGAAGACCTCGTTCTTCACCTACCCCAACCCTGACTTAGCTCATACAGCCTTGCACCAGAGCCACTAAAGCCTTGTGGGTGAGTTGTGTGCTATACAAATACACATAACATGACATAATATATCACTGCTCTTGCTGTGTTGTCATCAGTTTGCTTGTTTTTTTTTTTAGAGGGCTGTATATCAATGGATGTGAGATATTGTGGAGCTATCAGAGGTTGTAGGAGTGATGCAGTAGTGGTGCAGGAAGGCATGGCCTCCTCATTCAGGACATTTTGTAACGGACGGTCTTCCTGGTCTTCCAGGAGGGAAAGATGCAGTGTCACAATCTATGGAGCCTATGAGACCCAACAGAGCAAAACAAAGATGGGTGGCAGAAAGTGAGGGTTGGCATAGGAACCAGATGATGTGTCTAGAAATCTAGTGAGATTATTGGCGTAGCATAGCGAGGATTGTTAAAATGCAGGGGATTTCAAGAAAAGGTAGAAAGAGCCACTTTTTGAGGGTGATACAGAAGATAGATTTGCTAGTCAGAGATGAAGAAGAACTGGTTCAGCCTAAGGGAAGCCAAGACAAGTGTTTCTGCTGGCTAGAGTGGATGATCGGCTGAAATGAAGGGAATGTGTCTTATTGGCTTTTTGAAGTAGGAGACCTGGAAATCAGAGTGGAGGACAAGGTTAAAACTCCTATAATCTAAAAAGATTAGTGCTTCCCAAACGTTTTAGAATCACAACCTAATTTTTAGAACAACAAACTTTTGCGACTTACCTAGCTTCAACAGACATGAGGCTTGGGTGATTTAAAAAAATATAATAATAGAAATGCTGTGAATTTCCAAAATAACATACTCTTTACATTTTTTTGCTTTTCTTTCAAAGCGCAATTTCTTGTAAATGTCGCAGCCTTGACCACGTCCTTTGATATGTCTTTATCGGATTGTGGCCAATATATGGCACTGGAACACTTTTCAGAATGGGGTGCTGGCCTCTGGCATCTGTTCACTAAAATCACAAGGCTTCTGAAAAATCTTGGTGTTGGTACCAGTGATTTTAGCAAATTTGAAAAACACCATCTGCAGGAGAGTATAAGGCAAGGCTTTTTTTGTGTTAAAATGTGGCCCAATGGTGTATTTTGGAATATAAAAATATATATATTCTCTGAAAAAACACAAAGGTTAAATTGATGTTATAGTTAGGGGAAACTTTCAGTGCCAACTTAACGCTTTAAAGGTACAATACCACTGAAATTCGCCAGTTATAGTTAGCTCTGGTAGGTATAACTCATGTCATAAGGTAACTGTAATTCGCGCCCCCACCATGCACAGTTTTCTCATCAATAATTACATGGCAAATATTGCAGTGATATTATCAATGGTGTTATTTAAGTTGTCATGAGTGATGTAATATGTGGGTAATTAGCAGTGCTTGGCGAGGGTGCTAGTTACCCGAGCTATCTATAACTGTTGAATCTCAGTGGTTTTGTACAAGTGTTAAGTTAGGTCACCTAACAACACTTTAACCTTTGTTTTTTTTAGAGAAATGTTTTTTTTTAATTGTAAAGTAATATTTTGCTACCAAATGTAAAGCCAACTCACCGAGGTTGGCCACAGCACTGGGCCTGTTGCGAGAGCCTAAGGCTAACACACCGTGTGGCAGCCACCTCCATGCCGTGCACAACGTTCAGTAATGTACGGTATATGGTTGGTCGCATGGCCTGGCTTGCAGCCAGGCCCTGCATCAAACTGCCTTGCGGGCAACAAGCCCAACACTTCACATGGCCTTTGGCTGTGTACACTAGGGAGTTGGCAAATGGGCCTGGCTTGCAGCCACAGCTTGTGACCAACGCACCTGGAGGCAGCCCACCCCACTCTGCACACAGCCTTTGGTCATGCACGGTGTGGGGTTGGCCACAGGGCTTGGCTTTCAGCCAGGCCCTGCATCTAGCCCCCACTAGCAGCCAACCCCCATGCTACACAAGGCCCTTCGCTGTGAGTGGCAGGAGGTTGGCCGCAGAGCCTAGCCTGCAGCCCGGCCCTGTGGCATACACCCTGTAGACTGCCAACACCATGCCATGCATGGTCTTTTATGTGTGCAGCGTAGGGTTGGCCTTCAGGCTCTGAGGACCCCATCTCCAAGGCCTTTAAGGGGAAAAGGGCGATAGGGCCCCCTCCCTGAGCCAATAGTGGTCCCAGGAATGCAATACCATGGGGAAAACCATACATAAAAGGGGGAGGGGGAACAGGCTCATCCTCCCCAAGCCAATAGTGGCCCCAGAGAGCCAAAACATATATTTCAAGGGGAGGGTGTGTGTAACCCCCCTCCTGAGCCTTAATAGGTCTCAGGGACCCCATCCCGCTGGGCCGAATTCCAATTAAAAGGGGAGGTGGGCCATGCAGTCTCGCTTCCCGAGCCTTATTAGGTATCGGGTATCCCATCCCGCGGGGACGCATGTCATTATAAAGGGGAGGCAGGCCTCGCAGCCCCCGATCATATTGTGGCCCCAGGGATCCGATTTCCCAGGGCGTCTCCATCATAGGTGGATGCCCTAGTGCCCACCCAGGGCACCCACTAAGAAGCACGTTGGGACCAAGAGGGAGCCCCAGGGCCCCTGCGGCCTGAGCCGGGTCCTGCGTAGTATATGAACCAGCATTGCTCCTGTCCAGAGTGAGTAGTTATTTTGCTTGCTCCCTCCGGGCTGGACAAATATCTGTTTCCCTGCTTGAAGGAGAGCAGGCAGTGAAACAGAAGTCTGCTCCCACTCAGCGGGAGCATGTTTAAAGCTTCGACCTGGAGGGAGCAGACAATCTTTCCCTGCCTTCACTGGTGCAAGCAGGGAAGGCATGTTTGCCCCTGCCTGGCATGAGATTTAAAAATTCTCCCACTGGGCGGTAGCAAACATATGTTTCCCTGTCCACATTGGTGTAGGCAGGGAAACTATTGTGTCCTGAGGGTGAGTTCCCCGGTACACAGTATGTGAGCAGACCCTGGGGAATGGGGCCCCCGTAGTTTTTAGAGGCTCAGGGAGGGGGGTTGTGCACCCCTCCTTTTCAGTTATGTCATGGCCCTAGGGGATGGGGACCCTGGGTCTTTTTTTAGGCACCCCTCTCATTTTTGTATGTATGTTTTGCTTTGGGCCTCATAAGGCCCCTCTCTCCATTTTGTACCTCAGCTCGAGGGGATGGGGACCCCAGGGCCTCACTGAGACCACGTGCCCCTCTCCCCAAAAAACAATTTGCGCCTCCTCCCTGGGACCTATGATGGCTGGTGCCACATTGTTTTTAATGTGGTATCAGCCAAACAGATCTCTCCATGAGATCTGTCGGCCCCATGGATCCTCCGCATCATAACATATACAAAGTATTAGAGCATTAATTGCTCAAAAACTACTGAACAGATTTACACCAAATCACATAAAGCACTCTTACTGGACCAAGATCTAGCTTTCTGCCAAATTTGGTGTAAATTGGTTCAGCAGTTTGGGGTGTAGATGTGTCTAAAGTTCCTATGGAAAAATGAATGGGGAAAATGCGTTTTGGGATTCCTCCTTTTTCTCGACCCCCACTTGATGGCTCTCCCTAGAAACTTTATAGTTTGGAGCTGAGGTGAAAAAATAGTGGAAGGTTCACTCAGAATCTTGCTTGGGAATAATTGCAAGGGTTTGTTTTAAAACTGGATTTAGGGATATAGATCAGCAACTTTGTACCAGTGCTGCTGGAACAATTTTCAGAGTGGGGGTGCTGATATCAATGTTATATCACTGAAGTGATAGGGATTGTGAAACATCCTAGCTTAAGTGTTGCAAATGTATTCAGCAGGAGAGTGGTAAAGGTGTAGCATGTAACTGGTGGTGCAATCTGGATCACACTGTCGCAAATATATTACTAAAGCATCGTGTGATAGCACACTGTCATTTATAGACAGTAAGTTTTTCATTGAAACGCCTACCAAATTTGCAGGCAACTATGTATAGTGCACAAATGATAATGTGTGGAAATCGGGTTTCAGTGAATATTTATCATTTACACGTCACCAAGTACAAGGGTCTTGATTTGCTTTGATTCTATCAAAATGTTTATTTTCATTACACTTCAGAATTACAAAACAAATGTGCTTTATGTTTGCTTTCTTAACTGCTGATATATTATGAAATATGCTTACAGTTCTTTTACAGGTATTTAAATGTTGTTGTGTCGTACAAAAAATGACATCTTACAGCCTTTTCTTTCACACTTCTTGTACCCTAGCAAGATTGTCACAGTTCACTTTAAAAACTCCTCTCACTTTGCAGAGAAAGAAAAGTAAACACCAATCCACATGTTTAAAGAATAGGCAGCAATGTCTCCAAAAACATAGCCTGACATTTGACCTCTGTCTTTGAAGCACAGAAAATGTGACAAGATAAATACAAAATGTAAAACATCTTTATAAATTGCTCTTCTGTGCCCCACCAGAAATTGTCTGGAGACCCACCAGTGGGTCGGGACCCAGTGGCATAACGAAACCTTAAGGCCCCCCCGCCAAGTGTAATGATCGGGTCCCAATATAATCACTCTGCCACCTCCCATTTTCAAGTACTTCTCCCCTAAAAGCCACCGTCTATGATATGCAGGAGTTTTAAGTGATACAATTAGTTTCAAAAAGATCAACACTGAAAATTTGAGAGGGTAACTTTGAGAGGAATGAGGGGGTAGGAGTGAAATCAATTCAACAGGAAGCGAAGACTTAACTCACATCATCACTACTTTCACTCCTAGATTAAAGAACTGGTGTTTCCTTATTTTCATGTGCATTTTCATCATGCTTTATAGTAGTTTTTAAAGAATAGTCCACATGCTTTGGTGCCACCCATTTCCCTCTACTAAATAAATACTGTCCGATTGGGGTAAGATATCAGGTAACAGGTAGAGAGTGTAGGAGATCTGGGTCCAAATCCTTGCTCAGTAATTCACAAAAGTGTGTTATCTTCAGGAATTCAATATATTTTACTGTGTCTAATTGGGAGTGCATGGAGTTGATTCAGTTTGCAATTGAAGCATACACATTACAATGAGCAGTGCCAGACTTTCCAAGAGGTGTGAGTCAGAACTGGTGTCAAACAGTGATCCTTACAACACAGTTTTCCAAATGACATTACTAGAAATTAATAGGGCCGAAACCATTAGTTCTAGATCCTTTCTAGAGATACTCTCTGATGGTTCTTTTTCGCAGCATGAAAGCATAAAGTGGAGAAAAGTAATTAATCAACAGTCAATTAGCCAATAATTCTCTTTGATACATAATAACCCACTGACAACTGCGTAGGATAAGTTAGTTTATTACAACGCTAACAATAACTGGCCATAAAGGCATGTCAACACGAGGGTATAGAAATACAAAGGAATTAGCATCAAGCCAAATCTATGCATCCAATTTAGACTGTGTAGCATGAACAAAACCTTTAATTCAAGAAATAGAATACAGAAGATCAGAAAGCATGAGTCCAGGTTTCCTGCATCGAGGCTTGGTGAGTGAAAAGCATTAAAACTATCCCTACTCTAGCGCTAAGGTGACATCCCTACTTAAGCATCGTCAATAAAAAAAGAGAAAGGTGTCAGTACTTGGGGTCTTCCTAAGAAGTTTCTCCACGACCACTGGGTCGAGTAGCATAAAGCCACTATCTCAAGTAAAGAGCTTGTTCTAGGATGATCTCTCTTCAAAGCCAAGAAAGAAGTGGGACTCTTTCTCTACTTCCAACAAACAGTTATACACAGGTAGAATTCCCATAGTGCACCTCGCACAAGCCATCCACTTTGGGTACAGTCCTGAAGATACTTTTCCACGATGTTGTCCATGAACACCCTTCGCAACAATTCGTCCTTGGCTCCCCGTCCTTCTCCTGTGTGAATCATAATGTTCCTCCTTTATCGACCCAAGTCACACAATTGTAAATTCTTCGCTCCTTGCCTAGCTGCTAAAACAAAGATGTTATTCTACCTAAAAGAGCGCTTCTTCACCTGCAATACAAAACATGAGAAAGAACAGATTCCACAGTGCACATGAAATTCAACTATTAATTCTAAAGCGAGAGTTGTCAGGGACTTGCATTTCAGGCCTACGATTTCAGCTAACATAAGAAAGAGTCATGTGAGATTTACGAATTAACTTTATCATTAATACATTTTCAACTAATACATTTACCTACGTATGAGATGTGACCACTAATAAACATTTTAAGTACAGGAGTATTGTCAGTTCTCACAACATAAGTTATTAACGTTAATATTTTCTGCTAGTTGCATTCATTTCCTATGTTAATTCTCCATGCTTCTTGTCAATAGCCTAAAACATGTCACATATTTCTGTTAAAACATTTCACAATTCCAACACTTCACGTTTACACAGTTGCAAGATTATATGCAGGTGCGCTCTACATGTGAATGTGATGCACTCATCGAAATAAAGTGTGATTTCCCCTCCATCAAAATGTATAATGTTTATACAGTGTAATGCAGAGGTCTTCAAATTTTTGGTAGGTTGAGCCCCCCCAGCTGAATTTTTTTAGATGTTGGGCCCCCCCACCACCTGACAGAAGTTTCTGGAATCGACCGCCACACGCATATTCCGGGCATATCCAGCAAATAATGTTCAATACAATAAGAGTGTTTAGTAAACTGCAGGTTTGTGAGTGGGTGTGGTGAAATAACAGAGGCTTATTACACAGCTCAAAACACCACTTTCCAAGATAAAAAGAGCGCAAATTGGTTTTACTAGGATGCTTTGTTTTACACATGACATAGATTGATAATAACACCACCAACATAAATGTGAGAGGTGTGCCTGTTTTTCAGAGACGGTCAATCTGTGGATGGAGTTTTGCTACTGCCATCCTCAGGTTGTGCTCCACATCCAGTCTTGAACGGTACTTAGTCTTTAAATACCGCAAGTGCTGAGAACCCAATCTCACATAAATAGAACAAGCTGAAAGGCAAGAGAGTTTTGATAGCAGTTTCTCCCAAAGCTGAATATTCTGCAGACATTTTCAGCCAAGACAGGGACTGTAAGGGAGACAGTGTTGTCAGATTTTTCGAGCACTCCCTAGCTCAGAGCTGGTACACGAGAAACAAATCTTCTCTAGAAATCATTACCAAACGTTTTAGGCAGCATTATAATGGGATAATTGCCCACCAACCAGTTATGGATCCGAAGACAGTTGAAAGTCCACAGAGAGGGCGCTGAACGAACACCTAATTGAGAATTCCTTAGTGGTACGATAAGTTGCTTGCCTGAAGCAGTGGGAGTTTAGGACAAGTCGGGCTTATGTTTAAAAAAAGTAGAACTTATAATAATTAATTAATGATGTTGTCTATTTTACTTCAGAGTAATGTTGTCTGACAGACTTTTTGATGGCATGGACATGTTATGGATTTTGGGTGCCCTGGGCCAAAACTATTTTGGGGGACCCTACAACTTTGAGTTTAAATGATTTACTTTCAGCTCTGCCTTACCCTATTTAGCCAGGCTACTAACGGTGCACAGGCACTGTAGTCGAAATTCTAAAAGTGTTTACATCTAATATTCATAGATAGTGATGTGTTTTCACTGTTGTAACAAAGCAGCAGCCCACTAATTTTACAGTGAATAATATCTGTGATATCCTCCAATTTCTCATATGTGAGGACCCGCTTGGATCTAACTTTTTTTATGGTTAACTTTTTTATGGTTGTTGCATGAAACAAACACATTTCTCTGCAAATAGTAATAGACCCCCTCACATCAATCACATTAAAAAGAAATTAAACAAAATGGTATTTGCAAGAATCTGTTTAGGAATTAGTCCAGGCCATCAGGGCAAAAACAGAACTGTCTCTATCAAGGGGCCCCTGGAAGGCTGGATTGCAGTGCATTTAGATGTCTCCTTTTGTAATTTAGGAGGAAAACCTTGATGGGGCACGACATGCCCATACCTGTGTACAGGGGTGAGTGAGGTGACCATATGAATTTGGGTGTGCATTTTAGTGCAGAGTGGGACGAATGAATGTATGGTTAGGGGTGGGCTTATTTGAGTGAGATTGCAGATTGAGCAGTGAGGGGGACAGGTGTGTGAAGTATCACATGATTGCAGGTTGAGTAGTGTGCTCGTGTGACTTCAGGGTGAGGTACAGGGTGAACAGTGCAAGTGCATTGTGAGTGCAGAGTGATCACTGTGAGTGGAGGGTAAGTGGGTGAATGGTGTGAGTGCATGGTGATCAGTGTGAGTGCAGGGTGAGCGGGTGAATGGTGTGAGCGCATGGTGATCAGTGTGAGCGCATTCTGATTGCTGTGAGTGCAGAGTGATCACTGTGAGTGGAAGGTAAGTGGGTGAATGGTGTGAGTGTATCAGGTCAGTGTGAGTGCAGGGTGAGGGTGAAAGTGAAGGGCGAGAATGAGTAGCGAGCTGTCTGAATGCAAGGTGCAATACCAGACACTTGAAGTAACTCAGCATGTTATTGACGGCAGCGTAGGGTTTCAAATGTGTTAAACTATTGCTATTATGGCAGTAACCAGGAATCAGGGTGGAGGAAAGAAATAATGTGCTGATCCCTCAACAAACTTCCAGTCTTATGATTAGGGTTGCCAGCTCAATATTTTGATGTCACAGACGGTATAAAAATAAGCAGTCACCTAAAGCTCTATTTTCAGCACTTGTCTGTGCATACTCTGAACAGCAAATATAAATAGAATGAACTTTTAATGGTTTTCTAGAGCTGCTTGAATGATCCATGACTGATAATAAAAGGGAACAAAGACAGAAAAGTCACATTACAAATAAATACATACTTCTTTATTTATAACCATATTTTGGGGCCTATCATGATGGCGGGCGGACCGTAACGGAGCGTGGGACCGCCCGCAGAAGCTGCGGCGGTCCTGCCATGCACATTAGGATGCGCCCGCCACACTGGCGGGCGTATCCTATGCCTTTTCCATTGCGGGTGGATCTGCTGGCTGCAGACCCGCCCGCAATGGAAAAGGACTGTGCACATCATTGCCATGCACTACATGGCAGGCACCACGTGGTGCCTGCCACGTAGTGTATGGCAATGAGGGGGGTACCATAGGTACCCCCCATGTGCGCCCCCCACCCTGGGGGCAGGCAACGGGTCCCCAAAGCAAAGACAGTATTCCAGGCATACGACAGCCAGCATTGTAATATGGGTGGCGGTGTCTTTCAGACACCGCCACCATAAGCATGCACTTTTTCCGCCGGTCGAAAGGCGTCGGACGGTCTTTCCATCTGCCGCGGACCCCCCAGCCATTATAATTTGGTGGGGGGTCTTTGCTGTGTGGATGGAGGGCTTATCGCCCCCGCCAGGCCGGCGGTGACTACCTCCGGCCCGGCGGGGGTGATCCGCCTACCATCCTGATGTGCCCCTTAGTGTCAAGACAAGGAAATTACAGGCTGTTTAAACAACACATGGCTGGCTGGCATTTTACACGCCTGCCTGTGTAATTTTAAAAGAGACTTTCGATGTTTTAAGGATTTTGTGGGCCCTGGGATAAATGTATTTTGGGGGCCCTGGTTCGGACCAGCTTTGATTTTATGGTCCAGTTTCAGCTCTTTCATGCCTTCATTGTTCAAATACTAAATGTGTGTACATCTGATATTTAGGGATAGTGATGTGTGTTTTCAGTATGTAACACAACAGCAGTTCACTAATATTACTGCAAATAATCGTTGTCACACCCTCCCATTTCTCATATGCGAGGTCCTGTATTGATATAAAATAAACTTTTTATATGGATGTTGCATGATGCATAAACACATTTTGTCTGCAAAATTTCTATAATAGACTCTTACACATTAAAAATTAATGATACAAAAATGCTATTTACAACATTGTGTTTAAAAAAAATGTCAAGGTCATGAGGGCAAGACTCTTAAGAACAGAGCTGGCTCTTTCAGCCTCCCCCCCACCCCTTTTGAAAGGCTGGGGCCCTAGGCCAGAGCCCACTTTCACCATGCCTTAAAACGTCTCTGGAAACTTTGTCTCCTTTCTGGGAAGAGCTAACTCTCTCAGGAGGGGATTAATTCCTAGAGCTGAAATGCTTCAGCTGCAGTGGGAGGCAAGGGGTCTCATCTGCTGTATCGAACGTGAAGGAACAGGACTGTCTGTTCCTTTGCTTTCGGTTTTAGCAGAGGAGACATCCTGCCTCCTACTGCAGCTGAAGCATTTCAGCTCTATGAATTAACCCCCTCCTGGGAGAGTTAGCAAGACAAAAGCATGGGCACGTAGTGCCCCATCGATTTTCCCTCCCTCCCCCCTCCAACCATACCGGAGTTCTCCAAGAAGACTTGCGATGCAGGGAACGAAGGTAAGATTGGAGTGGAGTGCGCGCCCCCCCTGAGATGGTGTCGCGCCCCCCCAAGGGGGGCGTGCCCCACAGATTGAAGAACTCTGGTCTAATGTGTGGAGAACTCATAAAGTACAACAATGCTGGTAGATGTAACGGTCTAGTCGTAAATCCAAGGGACCTATAGCCCGGAAGGGCAACTACACATTGTAACACTCTCTGGCCAGGCATGGCCAGAGAGCTTAAATAAACGGGGGGAGGTCGCACGGGACTTCCGGCCCAACTAGCAACTGTGGTGTGCGTGTCTCATTCATTGTGTCGCCAATCGTTGTCCCCCCCCCCCTTACTGCAAGGTCATCTCTACACTGGCGACGAAAGGTGGACGTCATCCGTACCTGGTCACCACGGTGCATCTGTCGTGTGCTCCGGTACCAGCTGTGACCCTTCGCGGCGTTTCCTCCTTGTGCTGCGTCTCCGGGAGCCGGTGCGCTCCTGCCAAAGCCTGCGGCCACAAGTGAACAGCGGAATTCAATTACCGCGTTGGTCGCGTGTGCCCGCGAGCACTCCAGCAGTGTCATCCTGCCGGCCTACGCGTCTCCATCAGCCTGCAAACCGTGAGTCTGCGCCCTCACACCGCCTCATCACTGCGCGCACGCGCGCTCATCTCGGCAGCACTTCCCTGCCTGCCAGGTCCGCTGTTTGCTCCGTCATGGAACCGAGCTGCACCACCTGCTGGTGGAACGACGATACTGCACGCTCTCAACGCTGCAGCTGTAGTGTTTTGAGCATTTGGCCCTGCAATCACCTGGTTGCCTCTCGCTGGTGGGCACACATGTCTGGTTGTGTTTTGGGGGAAGACACAATAGCAGGCAAGAAGAGCAGGCCCCATCACCCTAGCATTCTGGGAGAAAGGAAGAAGGCTGACTTCTGGTGGCAAGGCATATCCAGCCAGTTTTCCTCGCTCATTTAGCCTTAACAGCAAGTACCACATTGCTGACGTCCCCTGAAAAACCACCATGTCGAACCCGGGAGCCACAGCCGCAGCCCAACAGAACGCGGCCCCTGCTCAACAAGTGGTGCAGCCCACGTCACAGCACTCCCAGATTGCAGCGCTGCCTCCGTTTAGCGAACTGATTGACCCTGCCACGGCGTCGCCCAGATGGACGGTGTGGATCGGCAGACTCAACAATTACTTCACGGCGACTCGCAAGACGGACGGCGAAGTCAAGAGGTCGCTACTGCTCCATTTTGGTGGGAAGGAAATATACAAACTGTTCGCCCACCTCCCGAACACAGGCCCTCCCACTGACTATGACGCAGCCGTCAGGGCGCTAAATGCCCATTTCGACCAGCAACTCAACCCCGACTACGAGCGTTTCAAGCTCCGTCAGGCGCATCATAGGGAAGGCGAAACAATGGACGCGTTCCACGCTTGCCTGCGGGAACTGGCCAGTACATGCACGGATGATGACCAGAATAAAGAGGTGAGAGCCCAAGCAATCCAAGGGTGCCGCAACAAACATCTTCGGACCCTCATACTGCGACAGCCAGGAATCACCCTAGAAGATATCCTTAGCCTAGCAAGATCGCACAAACTGTCCGATGCTAGAGCAACAGTCATGGATGCTGCGCTTGCCCAACAGGCAGAAATACCCGTAACGATCAAAATGGAGAGAGCAGATGCTTTACGCACATCATCCAGAGGCACCCGAGGGCGATGGTCAACCAAAAGCTCGCGAGGGCCACGCTGTGGCTACTATGGGAATGAGGAACACCCACCGGAGGAATGCCCCGCACAAGGTAGGACATGTTCCAAATGTGGCATCCCCAATCACTATGCGAGTGTTTGTCGGGGAGGAGCCCGAAGCAGAGGAGCGCGTGGAAGACGACCACCGTCCAAAGCGGTGTGACAATTGTCGCTTCATGAAGGGGAGAACTCCAAAGCGATGAAAGCAACAGCCAATCGGAAGCAATATCTAGAAGACTCATCCACTGATGACGAGGTGGAAGCGTACCTGATATCATTCGCGAGTGATCTCAAGAGAAGACGGAGGCCTCAGCCGACGTGTGCCATTGAGAATGCAGGAACACCAGTGTCGGCACTCATTTACACGGGAGTGTCAGTAAACGTCATGGGCTGCCAACAGTACAAACAATT
Organism: Triturus cristatus; assembly: GCF_964204655.1. NCBI lineage: Eukaryota > Metazoa > Chordata > Amphibia > Caudata > Salamandridae > Triturus > Triturus cristatus. The sequence continues at coordinate 304,634,660 of NC_140587.1, forward strand.
GAAGCCAAGACCAGCACTAACCCCGTCAAATGTGAAGATCCTAACGTACGGAAGCCAGAAGCCGTTACCTCTAAAAGGAAAGTTGAAGGTACAGGTCAAGTCCAATACCCACAAAGTCACCACGACGTTCCACGTCATAGACCGAGAGGCAGAAATCCTAGTAAGCAGCCACACGGCCGACAATTTAGGGCTGGTAGCATTTGCCAGAACAGTCAAGACACTGCGAAATGATGACATCATGGACCTGTTCCCACATTTCTTTAAAGGCCGTGGGTGCATGAAGAGGCCTCTGGTGAAATTACACATTGACAAGGCCGTGAAACCAATTGCCTTACGACACCATCGGATACCATTTCACCTCCGGCCGCTCGTCGAGCAAGAGCTGCTGACTCTAGAGCAGCAAGGAGTAATCGAAAAGGTCACCGGACCAATGCCATGGGTGTCGCCGATGGTCATTGCTGAGAAACCAGCGCAGCCCGGAAAGATACGCCTCTGCATCGACATGCGCATGCCGAATCAAGCAATCAAGCGTGAGCGCCATTTCACCCCAACGGTCGATGATATCCTAGCTGATCTCAACGGCTCCAGGTGGTTTTCAAAACTCGACCTCAACGCCGGCTATCACCAGCTGAAGCTGGCGGAAGAAAGTAGGTGCATCACAACCTTCTCAACTCATCTAGGACTACGACGCTACAAGAGGTTGAACTTTGGTATTTCTTCGGCAGCGGAGATATTCCAAAATGCGGTCAGAGAAATGTTATCAGGGCTTCAAGGGGTCCTCCACGTCAGTGATGACATTCTCATACACTCAGCAACACTAGAGGAACATCACCATCGTCTCCAAGCCACCCTACGACGCCTAGTCGACCATGGAGTGACACTCCACCGGGACAAATGTCAATTCTTTCAAAAATCTATTGAATTCTTTGGCTACGTATTCAGTCAAGACGGCTTGCAAGTAGACCCCAAGAAATCACAAGCTATTCAGCAAGCACCGGCTCCTACCACAGAATCTGAAGTTCAGAGTTTTATGGGCATGGCCACATATTGTGGTCGATTCATACCCAACCTTGCTACAATAGCCGAACCTCTAAGAGCCCTCACCAAGAAAGATGTGGAGTGGAAGTGGGAACAACAGGAGGAAGAAGCGTTCCAGAAAGTAAAGTCGACTCTGTTGAGCAAAGCCACTATGGCTTACTTCGACACTGCGCGACAGACGGAAGTTATAGTGGACGCCAGCCCCGAAGGGTTAGGAGCGCTCCTGGCCCAGGAGACAGAAACAGGAAAGTGGGCACCACTAGCGTTTGCAAGCAAATCGCTCACACCAACTGAAGCTCGCTACTCCCAAATCGAACGGGAAGCACTCGCCATCAAGTGGGCTTGTAACCACTTTCATCTCTTCATTAGCGGACACCCTTTCAAAATGGTAACCGACCACCAGCCACTGCTCCCTCTGTTCAGAGGCACCGCTCCGCACCCACCCCCCTGGATCAAAAGGTGGGCCACTACAGCATTACCAAATGGAGATAGAGTACCGACCCGGAGCCAAAAATCCGGCTGCTTTTCTGTCGTGACACCCATTAGCGGAGCGCGCAGAAGATAATGAACAAAAACAATGCATCGAAGAATACGTGCACATGTTATCACAATGGGCCTGTCCACGAGCCCTCACTGTAGAGGAGATCAAAGCAGAAACAGACAAAGACGCAGTGCTACAGAAAGTGCTGGAAGCTCTACGCCGGGGATCGTGGGAAGGATTTCTCCATGGCATCACAAGATGGAACGAAGAAGACCGAACCCGGCTGGGGAAAATGTGGAGAGTCCATGACGAACTAAGCACTGATGACAATAGCATGGTGCTACGAGGGTCACAGATTGTCATCTCTATAGGCCTCCAAGAACGAGCGACAGTTCTGGCACATGAAGGCCATCAAGGAACCATGAAGATGAAGTCGCGCATGAGGGAAAAAGTATGGTTCCCTGGTTTAGAAGTGGCAGTGGACACCGTTGTTAGGAACTGCCAGGCCTGTCAACTCACCAGCGGCCCCGAGGCACCAGCTCCTGTGATAACAGAGGATCCTGCGCCCTCTCCGTGGTCATGGGTGAGTCTAGACTTCGGGAGCTTCCCTTACGGAAGAGTGACTGCTGTCTTAGTAGACAGTTACACAAAGTACCCTCTCGTGGAAGTCATGCCATCCACGTCCTTCAACTATTTACAGCCTGTACTGGAGAAAGCGTTCGCCCTGTTTGGCCTGCCTCAGGTAGTCAAGACCGACAACGGACCACCGTTCCAAGGAGGAGAGTTCAAGGCACTGATATCACATCTGGGAGTCAAACATCATCGCATCACCCCGCAATGGCCGCAAGCAAATGGTGAGGCAGAACGCTTCATGCGAACACTCAACAAAATACTTCGATTAGCAGTAGCAGAACAGTCGGATCCTGAAGTGTCCCTTCACCGGTTTCTAAAGGAATACCGAAGTACCCCACACTGCACCACTCAACGGTCGCCGTGGGCGCTGATGCTGGCCGGGCCCCGGCGAGACACCATTCCGGTGGCAGATGGCTGGGTGCCAGAACCTTACAATCCAGGGGAGGCACAAAGCCAACGGACTGTGACCAACGACAAAGCTAGCCATCAAAGAAGAGCACGATCCCGAGTCATAGCACCAGGGTGCACTGTCCTAGTGCGTCACCGTCGCAACGGAGGAAAATTCCGCACACTGTACAAGCCAGGACTGTGGACAGTACTGAACATCAACGGGACTGCCGTCACTGCTACGAAAGGAGGGGAGACCATCACCCGGAACATATCCTGGTTCAAGCAGGTACAGCCAGACAATGTGGAGCCGCAGCATCCCAGTGGCCTCGGTGATGAGTACCCTACCAATGGCAGTTCGCCGTTGCGTACAGATGATATTTTGAGCAGACACCACGAACCTGTCACTCCATCCGCAGAATGTGGACAAGACAAAACACCCGGTGATAAGTCAACGTGATACGCAACACCGATAAAACTTGAGACCCAATCCCAGACTGAGTCAGAGACTGGCAGATTTTGCATGTTGACATTCTGGAAGGACACTAACTTGGGATGGCATGTAACGGTCTAGTCGTCAAATCCAAGGGACCTATAGCCCGGAAGGGCAACTACACATTGTAACACTCTCTGGCCAGGCGTGGCCAGAGAGCTTAAATAAACGGGGGGAGGTCGCACGGGACTTCCGGCCCAACTAGCAACTGTGGTGTGTGTGTTTCATTCACTGTGTTGCCAAGCGTTGTTCCCCCCCTCCTTACTGCAAGGTCATCTCTACAGTAGTGCCACAGTAGAGGAAGTGATTGAAAATATGTGGACACAAATCATTGTTCCCATGCCAGTTAATTATTGTACAGTGGTACCAAATCTGGTGTGATTTTTTTGCACCCAAAATATATGCAAGGGTTTTACCATTATATACAAAGTGCTGCCAATATGTATGAATGTGTTGCTCTAATATCCCGGGGCGTGGCTTAACTATGGGCAGGGCCACTGGAATTATACGATTGTACAATGGGGGTGGCGATTTTCGCATAATTATAGTTTTGTCGCATTTGCCACATACTCCATCATCTGCTGCATAATCTACAGATTTTAACAAACAAAATGTGGTTTCTAGCTCAAACGGTTCAAAAGTTAAGAGCAACGCAGCGGCACGTGTTGCTGCACAGTGGAAGGTCCTTTGCAAAGATTGACAGGTCACCTTTCTGTTCCTTTTTGTTATATTTGGATATTAAACTGGTACTAATGAGGTGCACCCAATGCCCAGATAGTATTAACAAGTGTAAAAAGTACAAAATAAATCAGTGATACTATTTAAACATGTGCTGCATTATGATGCATAATTTGCCTTTTCTTGCCACATAATTTACCCTGCAGCATTATTTGGCCCTCTCCTGCCGCATAATTCAAGTGGCCCTGAGTATAGGAAGTGCGGTTCATCACATAATGCTCAATCTGCCTCTCAGAGGTTCTGCATGAATTAGAAAGTGATCACCATATCTTATTCTGACTAGGGATGCCCAGGATGCCATAGCTAGTCACTCTTAAGATTCAGCCCTTGCGAAAGATGTTTCAGGTAAAGCCATCAACAACACGTGTTACCTCCTTGTAACAAATATCCCCTTGATGCCAGCTCGCATTCATCCTAATATACCGCACATTGCCTGGCACACTCCTATAACGTGCAGGCCGCAACTCAAAGCAATGGTAGAGGGACACATAGCCAAACATACAATGGTGGCACCAAATAAGGCCAGCCTGGCCTACTGGGCACCAGGCATTTCGGTGGGCTCACAGGGTGGGTACTGGTTTCACTGCTGGTGGGCGCCGGTTTTGTTGTTGGGGACCTGCCGGCCACGTTGCAAGTATGCAGCATTTTCAAATAAACAATGCAATAAACAAATGCTTTCAACGTACGCTTTAAGCACGATTTTTAACCATTTGTTGTGTTTATTTAGAAGCGCTGCAAGTAGGAATGTGCATACCTGCCAAATCACACGGTGACACCCTGTGACACACGACATCGGCTCCCATCTCACGGACTCCCGGTGAGGTGCCGATATCGCTTGTTGGCAGGGAAAACAAGCTGAAAACCACTCTAAATAGTTGTTTTCCAGCTCGTTTTCCGAAACTTTGAACTGCTGACATTCATTAAGGTGTATGCGATCACCCCAGGACATCCGCACCAGCCTAAGTAAGCTTTTTTTTTTTTGGGGGGGGGAGGGTTTTCTAGACGGGATGGGGTATATAAGTGCCTTGTAGATACTTCTCTGCATGAGGCCCCGCCCCCTTCAAGGCCCCACCCCCTCCTCACAGGTGAGCTTGTTCTTTAAGTTGGCAGGTATGAATGTGGCAGGTCCCCAGTAGTAAAACCAGCCCCCATGGCAGTGAAGACATCCCCCACCTAGCCAGCCAACCGAAATTCCCAGTAGCCTGTCCAGGCCGGATACTGACAGATACAGCTTACTATTATTCAAACACCTCACACCCATCCAATTGTATCCTTTAAAAAATTGCATATATCTTCACAGAGGGAAGAGGATTGCTTTTCTATAAATTTCTCTCAAGGTAAAGCCGAGCTGTGTTTATTATCTCTAACTTACATTGGTGGAACAAGTCTCAGTGCTGTGGCAGGACTCGGTGCACATGCCTAAAAGCGTTAAAACGGAGCAATCAGTGCGGAAGTGTTGGGCCCCAGCGCACAGATATGTTGAAAAATATACTTGCAATGCACCAATACATCTTATGAAAGATCATCTATATCGCTTTCATTTCTCCCTTCTATCTTCCCATGTGAAGCTTACACATATATCTTTGCCTTTCGTTAGTTCACTATCGTGTCCTCTCGCTCATATCACCCGGTCTCTCACCCTTTCATGGTCTCTACCTCTCTGTGCTTGAGTCCCCCTCTCATCTTCATTGTTGTTCTCTTATCTCATTTGTTGCCAGTCTTTCTCTTACCTTCACCTTTTCCTGTCATTCTCTTTCTATCTTTTCAATTGTGTCTTCTTACACTGTCCTTCTTTTCTCCCTCTCCCAGTTTCCCTCTGAATTTCACCTATGTTCTTCTAAATTCATCTTTTCCAGAAGTCCGTTCACATTCAAATGTTTACATCTCGTTCCCACTCTTTTAGCATCTTCCTTCAAAACTCCACCCCTCATTCTCTCATATCTCTATTGCAGTCTTACTCCTGCCTTTATTTCTCTTTGGTTTCTTTGTACCTACATATCTTGAATTGGTTCAGTTTATGTTTCCCAGATTGCCTCTTACCTCCATCTCGACAAATCATTCCTCTGATCTCTATCTCATCTCTACCTCTCCCACTTTGTTTCCCACTTCCACCTTTCACTCCACCTCCATTCTTCTATTAACTCTAATCTGCATATCTCATGTCCTCTCATCCCGTTACTCTCCGCTCTCCCTAGCAACATCATTTCAATTATTTACCACTAATTATACCTCTCATTTCCAGCTTTAGTCCTCTTATTATCTCATTATCATTGCTGAATGTTTCTTTCACCTCCAACTTTTACCGCTGTAATCTTCTCACATGTGTATCCCCTCATGTTTCCACTGCCTTTACTTCTCACATTTTCTGACCCTTTTCAATACAGCGTTCCTCTGTTCTACTGCTCTCATTGTCTCACGAACATCATCCAGCTTGGTATATCTCTTCCCATATTCCTCTTTCCTTTATTCTGTAACAGTTTTCCTCTCAGTTCACTCAAGTCTTCTTTTATGTCTATGTTTCATGCCTATCCCCTGCCAGTTTTTCCCCATCCAATCTCTTCTCTTATCCTGTTACACCCCTGCCCATCCTGTCTCACCTCCTTATCCAATGAGCTCATGATAGCCCCATCACTCTTTCTTTCTTTGTCTGTCTCTGTCTCGTGCTGCGTCTTGCTCTCACTCTAGTGGTCTCCAGTTCAAGCTCTGTTTCCTGTTTCTTACTTTTCTCTTACTCTCTCAATCCACTTCTTTTTTCGAGTTCCTTTGTGATCTCTCTTTCTTATTTCCTTTCTATTTCAAACTTTTCTTTCTCATTTTGCATTTCTTGGTTAATTTTTCCACCCCTTACTACTTCTAATTCTTTTCTCTCTTGTGAATACATCTCCTTTGTTTTCAAACTCCCAAATTATTTCTCCTTCTAGTTCTTCTCATTCTTTTCATTCTCCAACCTTGGCTTTCTCTTCTACTTTTCTTTCCCTGCCTGTTTCATCTCTTGTTTTTAGGTTTTGCATGCACAACACTTGCTCTGTGCTTGTGAAATCTATTGCATTTAATGTACATCTTTGAAGGGGATTACATCTATTGTATTTTATATAAATCTTAAAAGGAGCTTACATCCCTCCCTTGCTTTTCATTTGTTCATGTGCTTGCCACTTACTTTTAGAACATTTCTATTGGTTGTAGCATGCTATTTCCTGTTGTTCTTCATGTGTTTTTCTTATCAGTGGCTCATGCCTAAAGTACTCCTTTTCATCCGCTTCAAACTTCATTGTTATTTTATTTAAGAGCGAGCACGCCATTTGTACTCCCGCCCTCCTCCCACTTTCGGCTGTGTTTTTAATTCGAGACATATCTGCAGACAGTCCTGAACAGCTTCAAATAATCTCACAGTCTTTGCTCTGAGACTGCTGCGTCCTGAAATAACCAACAACATGCAAAGGTGATCCATGGCCAGTGGAAACATCAAGGAAGCCTAAACGGGGCAATAGGGCAGCTAAGTCTACTTTAATCCTATTAAGACTCGTTTAGGTATTGTGAGAAGTTGGCCTGGCATATGCTGTCCACTAGTTCTAGGGGACACCTTGCACCAGTCCAATTCGACTCTTAAGGTGATAGGTTAAAAGACAACCTTTAAAGAAAGCTATCCTAGTGGTAGCTGTGGAGAGCAGCCTTCAGGCTAAGTCTTGAAGGAGTGTTAAGCTTATTGTTTTACCATGGATAACCTCTTGAATGACCAAATGAAAGAGTAGTCCACACAGGTATATATTAAAAATATATGTATTTATTCTAAGAGCAAATCCCACTAGTCTCTTGAGAAGCTGTAGGTAAAGATACAATTCAATAAAGCATTTATAATCACAATAAATAGCACTGGAATCACAGGCCCCCAGGGGGGGACCAAACCATATATTGAAAAAGTGGTATAAGAACCACGACAGTTCTGCAGACAGTGCCTAGGGCACTTAGGACCGCGGCCCCTTACGAAACCACCCAAGGTAGTGAGGAAGGGGACCCACGGGAAGCGTGTGCAGTGGTGAAACTACAGTCGGGATCCCTGTTAAACCCTATGGGAAATGTTGCGGTTGGAAAATGCAAGAATCTAGACACTTCTATCAGGAGTTCAAGTTCAGGAGTTTTAAGTTAAGCTCTTGGAGGGCCCACACCCACGATAGTACCGAGGTACCACGGTTACCTGCCCCAGGGAAGCCGGGTGCTTAGGTCGTTTTCAGTGTCGGACGATGTCTCGTTTTCTATGGAAAAATGTGAAGAACTGCTGCTGGCGAGAAGCGTCGTCGATGTCGTGCAGATTGAAGATGTAGATCTTGAAGGAAAGGACCTGAAAGCAGAGGGGATAGAGTCTGGGTCACTAGCCAGTGACCAGGGGCCCCAGGAGAAAGAGCCCTTCAATGTCGGGTGCTTCCAGGGTGAAGACGGGTAGCTTGGATCAGCAGCCACGGGGTCCAGGAGGCGTCAAGGAAGGCCAGCTGCTGGAGGGTGACTGTCCCATGAAGGATGAAGGCCGCTGCGGTGTTAGTGTCTGGATTGGATCCACTAAGCCTTGGCAACCGCAACTCATGCAAGGATCAAGAAACAGCTACGGTGCAGACCCACGAGGTCTGAGCAAGGTCTCCAGCAAGGAGACTGTAGTGCAGGCCTGGAGCAACCAGGGGAGCCCTTAAAAGTGAAGTTTGACCTCTGCCAGGGCCCACCAGTCGAGGGACCAGGGACCGTGGGAGGCAGCAATTTGGAGTGCGTAAAGATGCACCCACGGGTCGCTGGAGCAGGCTGGGGCGTCGTTCTTTGGCACAGGTGATGCTGAGAGGTTGGCTCAATGATGGGCCAAAGCACAACTTCCCCACTCGTCGGGTTCGTGTGCTGGGCAAGAGGTGGCCGGTGTCCTGGGATATTGGGTATCTCGGCACCCACGGGGTCCACGGTGCTCAGCCTTGCTGTGCACACTCACTGGCCTCTGGGATGCTTGGGAACCCACCTCAGGGTAGGCAGAAGTCTTTGATGTCCGTAGGAGCAGCAGAGTTCTGACCGGGTCACTTGCAGTGTTTCAGGTGCCTGCCAAGCAGGGGGGTAACTCCTATACCCCAAGGGAGATTTCTTCCGTCAGCTGAGCGGCAACTCGTTGAAGTTTCAAGTCTTTGAAGCAGAGTTCTCGTCCAAGATTAATCTGAGGCTCTGGGGACCCTGCACCCACCTTTATCCAGGGATTAGGGGAGTGTCTAAATCAGAGTCCACCAATGGGAGTTCAGGCGGGAAAGGGTGGCTACACCCTCTACCCTTTGTGTGTTTCCTGCCAGGGCAGGGGACAGGATGCCCCTGAACCGGTCTGAGCCGGTGTATGCAGAAGTAGGCACTGGAAGAGCCTACGTGCAAGTTTGAAAGACATCCTAAGGTGCACCCACCCAGTTCCAATCCACATAGTCTGTCTGGGGAGGTGAGGACACCTCCCTGCAACAAGATCCCTATTGTCCAGCTGCCGTGGCTGGAGTTCTGCACAGCAACAGGCAGCCAGAATCGTGTGGGTGGCGGGTAGCATCCATTTTGTACTACGTGTGCTCTTCTAAATTGGTGTCTAAAATCAACCGCTTTTACCATATCACCCTACTAGCAGGGTGGAATCATGCCCTCTCTCCAATGACTGGATTGGGGGTATGATTCCAAGATGTTTGACACCAAACACAACATGGTTCTGTGCAGCCATTCTCAAGTTAGCATCCAATCGCGATTGATTATAATGCGTTTAAGAGTATATGGTATGGCTGCACTACAAACAACCTCGCATTAGTTTTAACGAAAGTTGCAGAGGGGCCCTACTCAGGTAGGGGTTCCCCCTCACACATATTTCAGCACCCTGTCTTATAGGATTAGCAAGGCCTGTCTTAGGGGTGACTTATGAGGATACATGTGTTGTATTTAAGTGGGATACAGGATACCTATATCCCTGTAAGGGGTGCAAGCACCACCTTACCCAGACTACAGTAGTGGTCTGGTGGTGTCAGTTTGTATGGCTGTCCCAGGGGTGGCACAATGAGTGTTTCAGCCCCTGGTAGGCCCCTGAGTACCTAGGGTACCATCTACAAGGGGCTCATAGGGCGTCCTCAGTATCCAATTGGTATGTACCTAGGGTACTCACATCAGTTTAGAGAGGAAGCAGATAGGCTGGGGTCCTGGATAGCAGGGCCACAGCCTGGCTAGAGTAAAAAAACAGTCAAAACATCAGCAAAATGTTGGGGGCAACTATGCAGTCGATGCCAATCTCCTACAGGTATTGTTTCTGCAGTTTCTCACCATGGAACTCATTGTTTCTCCCTCTCTCTCGCTTCCATTGTTCCTTCCCCTTCACCCTCCCTCTGTGTTCTGTCCCTCTGCGTGGCTTTTAGTTTTATTTCTTTATCTCCCATCTTTTAAATTCACTTTATATCTGATTACCTGCCTTATCACCGAGCACTCCAAAGGGACGATAATGCTTTTGTAGTTGGGTCTCGTGGCTCAATCTACTAACACATCCATACCAGGGATCGGTGTTTTTCTCATGGTCATAGGCTGTACTTTTATATTCCAATCGTAGTGGCAGGTAAGATATCTCAGTGAGCTGAGCATCCACATAGGCACAACCTATTGGCTTTGCCAAGGCTTGTTTTACTTTCCAATTCATTTTTCTTTCTTTTTATTCATCCACCCTTTTTTGGTACCATCTCCTTCTCTGTATCTTGGCTTCATTCACGATTCTCTCTCTTTCACTCTTGTTTTCTTTGTCTGTCTCTGTCACTGTATCTATCTGGTTAGTATTGTCTCCTTGATTATTTATAAGCCCCGCCAGAACGTTGCGATTAAAGCGGAGAAGCAGGGTCTTCGCTATAACATTGGAAACAGAAAGCCATAGAAAAGGGAGCAAAAATTGGAGATGTTATCTCAAGCGCCAAGCATAGCAAATGTAGGGGCATTCCCAGCTTTATGCACCAAAGAAAATAGGTGCAGAATGGGCAGGAGTGCACTATTCCCTCACGCAGAGAACAGGTCTAGCAGAACAGTGCAAGCCACTCTAACAGTACCACATGCCTGGTACACGTAGCAGCATTACATACTTCACTCATGGACAACAAATACTACATGGGAAGGATCGTAAGATTAATTCTTTTGTGCAAATTGATGGAAAGCGGTGCCCAGTCTTGGAAGGGTAGATCTTTTCCAACACAATAGGTATTTTGTGCGGAAATTTGCCCTTTTCTCTGTGCCAATAGCGCATTGCACTGCTTTGTGACAATTTGCATCAATGGGATGTTACATGGGTGTGGCTTGGGTGGATCAGCACAAGCACCCATAGTTTTGATGCAAAGCCAACCTACGATGATTGGCAAATCATGATTTGCATGAACACATATCGCCTCCTTGAAGCAATTTTAAAATTCTCCCAACATTCTGCACATCACATGTGCTGCACACTGCAGCACACATCCAATGTGTGTGATGCTTTAAAACCTGTTTAGGCATAGGATTGTGTACTCGAAGAGTAAGCTTCCAATACAAATCTTATATTATACACCACTCACACACCTCTGCACTATGGTGCAAAGGTTGTGCTTGGCACCAGGCAGCCTGTTTGTGCGCAAGCACAAAAGATGACAGCAAAAGGCCATTTTTTAAAGAAATATGGTTCTGATGTGTTTCTCCCCCTTGTGCAGCGCTGCAACGTTTGCAGAAGTTCATTCAGTATCAGTACATCTGTCCCAAAATATGTGCACAGCACATTCACCAGCAGTTTAGAAATTCAGGAAAGGCAGCTTCCAGGCAAGCACCCTTTTCACAGGCGGGAAATAGCACACAGAGCCTCCCATCAAACTGCACCAGCACTAAAGAAGCACAGCAGAGACAGGAGCAGAGCAAAGCTTACTTCATACGCAGAATATTTACATGTGGCGGCTCCTCCGCAATGGCGGAGGAGCGTTGACCCACTGGCTTAGATCCAGCAGCAGAAAAATAAAACATATTTAATTATCATTTTATTTTTCAGCTGCTTGCTGAGCCAGTATGTGTAGGGAGTTGCGGGCAGGGCCAGGCCATGGGAGGGAGCAGGAATGAAGTGTATGTGCACTTCCAAGTGTGCATGTCTGTTTGGCCGGCAGTCTTAGGCCGGCCAAACAAACATTCACAGCCGGGTTGGAGAAACAGCACAGACTGCCTGTGCCTGAGGGAGCGTTAAACCAGGCCAATCCCCACGCTGCTCTCATGCTATTGCCAATAGCATGAGAGCAGCGTGGGGATTGTACGGGGGGGTTGTACAGGGAGTCTCTGATGCTGCACCAGTGTCTGCTGGGGCTAGGAAGCAGAGGAACACCAAAGGCACGAGGCTGCCGGCCGCTTCAGGTAAGTCTTTGTTTTTTTATTATTACCCCCACCACGCGATCTCTCTCCCGTGCTCCCACCCTGTGCTCCCCCCGCGCCCCTTCCACACGGCCCAACAATTTTTGGTCTGTGTCGGCCACCGCTGACTACATAGGGAGCACACGTGGCACCATTCTCACAGAAAAAAGCCTTGGAAGCAGCAGTGCAAGCCTCCATAGCAAAAGCAGGACCTCTGCAAGCTCCATCTGCTAAACCTGATAACTAAAAAACAGTAGAGCACATGAAACAATCAGCAATGCAAGGCTCTCTCAGAAAACAGAGTAAAACATGGCAGCAATGCAAAGATTAGTGTTCACAGCTGACAAGTAACACAATGAGATGCGTGATGCCTTGTGGAAGTCCTGTTTTTTTTATCCAAAACCACTTTGGAAACTGGGAGCTCTTTTAACTCCATGCCTATAAAGATAAAAGTAAAACTAGGTGTTCAGAAATCACAATGATATTGACTGAAAAGCTTGATCGAAGGCCACGTGACAGCTGTGTGAGCGCACGCGCACACCAAGTGTGTAGTCTCAAAATAGCATGGGGTGCAATTAGATTTTGATTTAAAACAAATATTTTGAATGTGGCTTTTTGGATTTTTAGATGTATGGTTTCAGCTTCCTGTAGGACTAAATATGTGCATTTTAAATGTCATCTATTGTATACACATACATTCTAAATGGCATCTATTTTTATTTTATGGCTATTTCTCAGTCATACATAGCGTTGCCACCTAGCCGGTTTTCTACAGCATGACTGGTATTTTAAGACCTGTAGGAAAATGAGGAACGAATGTTCTTCCCTCTTGCAGTTCATGGTTGGAGAACAAAGAACTCACCTTTTACTTTCCTTGTATGCTGGGAGGTGCCTGGCTCCCAGAAAAAGTGCCGCCATCTTGGAAGGGTGATTCCCTTCATTATTCTTGGTTTATGCTTTTATTCCTCACTTTTATTTTAGTTAAACTTATTTTTCCAGTAGTGACTGGCTGAATGGGGAGCCTTCAGCCAACCACAAGGGTTGCTGGACCCTGGTTTATGGTTTTAATGGCCAACTGTTTTTAAATCACTTCATTCGATTCTCAACCAGTGCTGCTCAGCACGATAGCCATGCCCCCCCATCACGCCCCCTCACCACAAAGGGCTGATTAATCACTGACAATGTGCATCTGCGCAGCTGGCGCACCAAAGCTGCACCAAGGCAATGCCGTCCGCGCCTGGACCACACCCAGCGCCAGACATTATGGCCCTCGCATGCTAGATTTGACGGCCACGAGATATTCCCGTGAGGAGCTTCTAACCCTCCTCCCAGGTAAGAACACTGCTTGTGTAGGGCTTAACTGATCGACAGCCTTATTCCATTCTCCCTACACCTGTCCAGGATGTGGCACGAGACTAGATATACTCAACTCATATGCCTCATCCCACATGAACCCTTCAGTCCCCAGTAACAGCCTGACTCCATTAGAAAAAACATTGCTCTGCGCTCTGCTGAATGCTAGGTCCCTTATCAAGCTCAGAACAGAATTTAATCTATTCATGGATTCACACAGCCCCTCTGTAATGTTCATAACAGAAACCTGGGCCGACCTCTCAACACCCCAGACCTATTAATCACCATACCTCATGGCTACTCTATCTGTAGGCATGATAGATTATCTAAACAAGCAGGGGGACTAGCTATAGTACACAGGTCTGATTTAAAAATCCAATGCAAGGCCATTCCTTCTATACATTGTGATCCGCTTACTTTCAAAATCATCCTAACTAATATATCCTCCTTCTCAGGATTACTTTTATATCGTCCACAAGAAATTTCTAGTCTCTTGGAAGAATATATACTCTCTTCCAATTACACCGTATTAGTTTATTTTAATTTCTACCTAGAAGCCCTTCAAGACATGGAGGCAGCAAATCTCTTTTATTCTTTGTACAGTTTCGGTCTCTCCCAATTGGTGTCCAGTCCTACCACACTGCTGGACACACATTGGATGGATTATTTACTAACAATGTAGCTCTCAATATTATTAACACCCATCCACTTGCTTGGTCAGACCACAAAGCAATTTTTTTTAATGTTACATACAATGTTTCTGTGAATAGGCTCCCTACTAACTCAAGCGCATATATCTCCAGGGCTCAGCATTCCCTACAGCCTGATATATTGTTGGAAGAACTCAATAATTCTTCTCCTGAGCTCTTTCCTAATATCAATACTGTGGCCACTCAATACACAATCTGGCTTGATAAAGCCACTGAGCTGCTTATACCACCTAAGCTAAGCAAAGCTAAGCAAAGGACCATATCCGCTCCTTGGTTCTCAGAAGAACTGAAAGCACAAAAACAAATATGCCGCAGGCAGGAGAAGATCTGGAGACATAACTATGATGAGACAGAGAAAACCAATTATAAGCTCTGCTTAGCATCCTACAGAGCACTAATTCTTAAAGAAGAATCGTCTTATTTTACAAAACAAATCAAGGAAGTGAAAACTCATCAAAATAACTTTTTATGATAGTAAAAAAACTCACCCCAGTGGTATCTGATACTTCCAGTCTTCACCCTCAACCCTTCTGTAACAGTCTAGCAGACTTCTTTCTGGAAAAGGTAGAAGGAGTCTACAAACTCTTCTCTCTCTCAACTCTTAATTCACATGCTATTACAAGCTCCACCTTGACACCCAGTAATGGTCCCAGTTTTAGTAGCTTCACTCCACCCACTCTAGAACAGGTTATCAATCTTGTGAGAGCAACTTCATCTGGCTCTCCTTATGATTCTTGTCCACCTAAAATAGTTAGTTCAGAGGCGGAATCCATTGCTTCCCCACTTTTGGACATTTTCTCGAATATGTTCTGGGTCAGCCAATTTCACTCCATTTGGAAGAAACCATCCATCCTTCCGCTTTTGAAAAAAGCTAACCTGGACCCAAAAAACCCAAGCAGCTACCGTCCCATATCCTGCCTCCCTTTCCCATCTAAGGTCAAATCTTGGATCATATTGAGTTTAATAATCATCTGGATGCCACGCAGTTTGGTTTCCGTAGCGGATTCAGCACTGAAACAGCCTTGATCAAGGCGACCGAAGAGATCAGGCAGTCACTCGATCAAAATCAAGGTGCAGCACTGATACTGCTTGATTTCTCAGCTGCCTTTAATACTGTAGACCATAGACTGTTGCTGAACCGTCTATCGGAAATCAATGTCATCGGTACTGCATGGACCCTTTTAAAATCTTTTCTCACCGAAAGAGAACAATCCGTCAAACTTGGAGAGTAAACATCTCAGTCCTTCTCCTTTCCTTGTGGAGTTCCACAGGGCTCTTCACTCAGCCCGACTCTATTTAATGTTTATATTTCACCCCTTGCTAACCTCATTAAGAGTTTTGGCTTTTCTTTACCATCTTACGCAGACGACACTCAGATTGTCGTATCTTTGACCAAGACAGTTTAAGGAGTCAGCAACAGATTCCATGACTGCATGTAAGCTGTCTCCACTTGGATGGGAAGGAACTGTCTGAAACTAAATGAAGAGAAAACCGAGGTCATACTCTTTGGAGCACAGTCCCTCTTCTGGACACCTTTATGTTGGCCAGCAGATCTGGGCAATCTGTCACCTCCCACCACCAAAGGTCGGAACCTGGGAGTTTTGATTGCTCATAAACTGACCTACAATAGCCAGGTTAATGCCCTCTCCTCCTCAACATTTTCTACGTTAAGGATGTTAAAAAAGATCTTCCCCTTTATTCCAGCTCACCTGCAAAAAATCTTAATCTTACGACTTTTTACCTCCAAATTGGATTACTGCAATGGTCTATTTCTTACAGCCCCTCAGTACACTCTTAACAAGCTGCAAATCTTGCAAAATTCAGCAGCCAGACTTCTGTTAAAAGTACCAAAATATCAGTCCGTTTCCTTAGCCATTAAGAATTTACATTGGCTTCCAATCAGACGGAGATGCACTTTCAGTGCTCTCTGTATCGCTTACGAAGCACTTCGTGGCTCAGTACCGGCCTGTTCCCAGATTCCCACTGTCCACTTGGGGTGGCAGGAAAAACATTTCTGGGAACAGCAAAGACCTGGAATGACGCTAACATCTGCGTTCAAAAAATGCCCCAAACTTGCTGATTTTTAGGAAACAGCTAAAAGCCTGGCTTTTTAACACTGGTTAAATCTATACACATCTGTATTTCTTCGTCACTTGAACCAGCGCCAAGATACCTGCGGGTATTCGCGTGCTTTACAAGACTCATTAACATTAACATTAACATACTTCAAATAGCAAATATAAGAAGCAAACACTTTAAAACGTGCTCTAGAGCTGCCATTGTATCCCTGACTAGTGGGTAAAGTACAGAAAAGTCGTTACAAATCTATACAAATTACTTTATAAAATGTTCTGTTATCTAAGTATTATGACAGGCCTCTACAGACTCTTACAACATGAACAAATGACTGGTACTTTTCTTTTGGAAAAGTAGCAGTCCTAGTCACACATCACAGTGCCAGGTAAGCCGCCCTTTTCAGAGTAGACGATTTATCACAGAGATGTTTTTTTGTTGCAGCTTTATATAGCGTGAATTTGACCGACATATATTGGAGCACTTTACATAAGCACCAGTAGCATTATACAAAGACACATTCATTGGTGTTTTTTTAGGCACGGGAGATTAAAGGACTTATTATGAGTTTGGTGGTCCTGTGGACCTCTGTATCCGACCTCCGTATTACAAGTTGGGCGGATTGGCTTCGGCTTCACTGCCGAGACCACTAGCAGACCGCCAGGTTCACAATCGAGATCAGGTAACCACCATAGGGCGGTACGGGGGAGCTGCACTACTGTGCATATTACAAGTTGCCTAATCCACGAGTGGACTGTGGCAGTCCAACCGCCTGCTTCAAGGTGGCAGTGAGGAAGGATTTGGGGTACGTACTCAACACTTTCTTATTCTTCCAGACAGAGTCCAACGTGGATCCCTGTCTCCAGGTCACCCCCTTCACAGCAAGATGTTCACCCCAAGGATTATGACCCTGTGTGCGGCTATATACAGGTGAGTTTTTTCATACCTTATACCCATTGCCAGGACTGTCCACATATGGGCTGAACCCCAGAAAATGGGTATATGGTATTTTTCCACATATATCATACATATGTGTGCATCCGACACATATGTAGTCGAAATGTACACACAGGCATCAATACATCTGGAAAAAAGTACTCACCACCGCTGCAAGATCCCTGCCTCCACACTGCCGGCCCCGTGTACAATTCATAATACGGCGGTCTTTGGACTGCCAGCGCCCGGGGCTGCTGATGGGGGCGGATACAGTCCTACGGGGGTTAGACAGCCAAACTTGTAATAAGGCCCTAAGTGATCAGCCCAGAATCACAGGATTTTGAGCTAACGCTGAGACTCAAGCCTGGTTTCCCAGTTCCAAAGTTGACAGCTCTGGGTGTTGTTCGCTTGTGCCAACACATTAAACTAAAATGTAAAGAAAAACGTACAGGTTGCTGAATTCATGTTGCACCGGAGAAGGATGTCAGCAAGGAGCATTCCCCCATGGACAGCATGCTTCATGACCTGGGGTCACTGGCATGCTATGCATGCTCTCCCTCGGAGTTTGGGGCTGCACACATACTCAGGTCTGTATGCTTGCAGAGCACGCACAAAGGAGAGAGGCGGCAGAGATAGTGAAACTACAAATATTGCAGTCTCCCTGCAGGCGGGCCATTGGGCCCCCCCACCACCTCTGGGAGGCCCTGCCTTCCACTGAGAGTCTACATTAAGGATATCACAAGTGAAAGGATCCTGACCAGATGCACCTCCTTCTCCAAACTCTGCGGCACAGCGTGAGTCCTGCTTCTGGGCTTATATTTCCGATGTAATTTGGTAATTTGTCTTTGGAGGCCCCATTGAAGTACACCCCTCTTCCCCAATGTCACGCTGGCTGGACCGGGCATCGGGCATTTTCCCAGGAGGCTGGAATGGTGGGGGGCGCTATTGTTACTGGGGGACAGTTTTGTAGCAGTGCAGCAGGTTTAAAAGCGCTGCAGCGTTCCTTGCCTATCCAATAGTTTTCAGCCAATAATAAAAGTGCCAAAATAACGCTGTTGAATAATGTACCTAATGGAGAGAGTGGCAGTTTTGCCTTATCTAAGGTAGTACAGAGGGTTAATATGCCTGCTGCAAAGGCTGTGTACTATGCAGATGACAGAACAGTATTTTATGTGCATAGCTCAGTGGTTTACCGCTTTTGCCACAGAGATCCTTTTGTTACTGTGCAGTTCATAAGTTACAATCGTAATCTATCTTAGAAAGTTATATTTTTTCAGTCTTTCATTATCCTATTCCTGCCCCAAAGGGATTTGCTTGGGTAGAAATAAATGTTTATTTGTAAAGTCAATCCTAACCACTGCGTTACGTTCTGAATCCTGAGTTTGTGCTCCCGCAGACCAAGCACTCTTAAATAAATGTCTATCAGCATGGATGAGACGTGAATCCTACACCTTGTAGTCCCCTTTGTCTTATGTAACATTTTCGATACACGGATTTACACATGTATGATTCATTGTCTTTGTATGTGTGTGTGATGTAAAGTGCTCAGACACCGTACACTGGTATGAGAGGCGCTATAAAACAAATAAAATATATATGAGAGAGGTGCTACGGTGAGATGAGAGGCACTGTTGGAGGGAGATAGTGAGGGAATCATTGAAGAACGCCACTAAACAGACCCTCCAGCATTTCGCGATTCACGAAAAAAATCGCAAATTCGGTGGACTAGCTTGATGGCCGCGATATTAACAATTTTGGCCGCGATATTTACACAAAAAGTGTCTATCGGCGGGTAACTTGCCGCAAGAGTCACCAAACAATGCAGGCAGACGCCGCGGTCGGTAGTAGGAGTAACTGCAGCGCGGTGACGTGGGGAGGGGGAGGGGCAGGGTGGGGGGTAGTAAACTATGGATTACGGAGGTTTACAGGTAAGTTAACATGTACATTAATAAAACAAATTTCGTTGCTTGCATTGCATTCCCAAATGCGATACAGTGCACGCAACGAAATTCGTTTTATTAATGTATATGTTAATTTACCTGTAAACCTCCTTAATCCATAGTTTACTACCCCCCACCCTGCCCCTCCCCCTCCCCACGTCACCGCCCTGCAGTTACTCCTACTACCGACCGCGGCTGGCAGGCAGACGCTGTCTGATGTCACTAATGACTTGGGAAAAGGTCTCTTCCAATAACTTGTGTGATTGTTTGTTCATGGGCTTACATCACTGTGCTTCGCATAAATGTAAATCATACATATAGAAGACGGATTCCGCTACCGCCTTTTTCCTCAGGTACAGAAAAACTCTGAAACGGCTCATAGGGTTCGTCTTTTACTCCCGTTGCATGGCGCACTGTGGCATTTCTGGAGATGCAGCATGGTGCCCTATGTTGCTTAGCAACCTCGGCTTCGCTTCATTGCTCAGAGGTGTTACGTCAAGAAGTTGCAGCCGTTCTCACGGTGCACCATCCTCGTAGACTGACATTTTAATTTAATGCCCACACGTACTCTGTTGCCTCGAGGAAGGTTTCATTTGGACGACCTTTAACCCCCCACACTTTGCTATAGCCTCCCGATTTAGAGCCTTTGGAGAAATTAAATATGAACGTTTCCTTCCTTTTAAGGTGATAGTAAATAAGATGTATCCAAAAGATTTATAGGGAGTTGGAACCAGAGGTTCACGGAAACTGACTGCTTATTCAGTTTCATGTTTTGGATTGATTTGTTTTTAATGCTTTTATTTAACATGAATGAACTGAGGATGTTATTAAGGGTCTTTATTTATGATAGTTGTTTTTTATTCATATGCTTTATTATACTGTTTTTTATCTTGCACTTTTATGGTCTTTTTAAGATCGAATATAGATTATTGAACTGAACTGAGCTAGACTGCAAATCCATGGTGTGTGCAGTCACCCTTATCAGCTAGAGTTCTCTAATAGGCAAATGCAGTATGTCGCTGAACAATATTTATTTTGAAACAATTGCTCAGAGCCACATATGTTTGTTGGTGTTCTGGAGCAGCCAATGGGAGAGGTGGTGTATTGCCAGAGCCGCTGGGGCTATCATGATTTCAAGAACATCCCGAGTGTGCCTCTGAGTCAATTTTCCCTGGCATAGAGAACCCCGTAGTTGGTGGTTGGGGGGGGCATCCATTCGCTATTTTGGAGCAAGGACACATCATAGTTGGAGTAAGAATAGACCTCTTGTGAAAAGTGTAGTTGATGGCAAGATGGAGGTGCCACATGAGCAGGCCCAACAAACCATGTGAGACAGATCCTTATCAATGAAGAGACTGCTAAGAAATGTGCAGAGCACCTCAGTACAATACCAGAGGCCATGGAGAATGCAGTGCACAGCTCCACAACATGGGTAAACCGAACCCGATTAAACCACAGGGGCTGTCCAAAGAAACCTGTTCACCTCCCCCAGTCAAATGTGGGCCCAGCTGACATGAAGATGTCAATTAGCTCTGAGAAAACAAAGCATGGCCAATGATACCCATGAGACAATACTTGTGGCCATCACTACACAAGGGAGGCCCTCCTTTCCTTGATGGACTCAGTTGCAGTGGATGTACATTTGTTGTTGGATGGCTAAAGGAAACTCATGTACAGAGAGAAATAAACAGAAACTGAGCTGAGTCATATCAAACTGACTGCATCCCAAACTCAGAAAGAAAATGGAAGATCTCCCTCAGCAAGTCAGTTTTTCAAAGTGTATGGCTGAGGACTTGGAGTGAAGATCTTGGCATAATCATGAGCATGTGGTGGGGCTGCCAGAGAAAATGGAGAGGAATGATATGACAGCTTACTTAGAAGCATCACTGAGGCAGACAGTTGGGTTATAAGGCCTGTTCTTCGATACTGTTGAGAGAGCACGTAGAGTGCCCGCAAGACCTCCTGCTTAGCACCACTGGGACTGGTGGTGGCTTGACTCATAAATTACAGGGACAGAGATGTGATTTTGTAAAGAGTGAGAAGGGTTGGGCATTACCTGTTAGAAAACATGATGGTTAGGATATCCCCTGACTATACAGCAGCAGCTCAACACAGATAAACTATATTCCTTGAAGAAAAGCAGAAACTCTAACATTTGTGGATTAAATACCTGCTGCTATTACCAGCAAGCCTCAGTTCGTTTTCCATGACCAGTAGGTCTCCTTTGAAGTCCCAAAGGAGAAATGTGTCTGGTCCGAGTCACAGGCAAGTATGTGCTGGACTACTTTAAGTGTGGAAACAGTCTCCTTAGAGGAGGCATGGACTGAGGAAACCACACACTGCTCAAACTGGTTGACCAACCCCAACACAGGAAAAAAGAGAGGAAGGGTACAGTGGTAACCTCTGTAGAGCAACTCATCAGAAGTTTTCTCCAGAGGAATAGGTATTCAAAAACAAATTCTACAGCCTCTGGCTCAGAAAAGGGTAGCTTGTTCGTAGGTAAGAAAAACCTTCCTCTATTTACAACGGGTGCAACAGATGAATTTGTCTCAAAGTAGATGATGATTGAAGCTCTGGATTCCAGAGAGGGGATTGCCTTGAAACAGACAATCTATAGGGGTAGCAGTTCAACGGTGACACAAATCGGAACTGTAGACACAACATGGACTGGTAGCGACCAACAGTGGAGTTCAAATGTCATACAACCCCCTACTCCCATCGAATTTGTTACTGAAGAGGGATATGCAGACGGAATAGTTAATTTGTCTATGCTGAGGGTCGTTCCTTGGTGTCTTAGTTAGGCTGGGCATTGTGGAGGAGCTGACCATTTGTTAATTCTCTGCCAGTATTGGTGTATGCTCAAGTCGACCTATGAGGACTGGACCAGGTAAGCAGGTGGTGACCTCCCAATGCAGTCTGTCTCACTTATTTGGATCAGTCACTACAATCCTGTGCCCTAGGGTGCCTGAGGAAGAGGTGTCCTGCCTCACAGATCCGGGAGGCAGCGGTGCCCCGGCAGGGGTGCATACATGGGCACTAGAACATCCCAGGGAGAAATACAGCTCACTCCCACGAGGTTAGGACTGGAGCTGTGCTTCCGTAGAGCTGCATACACTTTAAACATGCCTATTGCAAAGTAGAATACTCTGCTAAAACAGTTTCCATTGATTTCAGGCTGAAGATGAATGATTATGAGTAAAATAAAGTGCCACAAAAATGCTGCTAAATTTCCATATTTGTGCCGCTAAATTTCCATATTTGTGCCGCTCAATTTGCTAATTCATGCCGCAATATCCTGGGGGGTCTGACTAAAGTTTGCCATTTCCTGGTGCACTGTAAGTTCATCGTTTACTATGCTTTAAAAATAATACAATTGAATAGATAATGAAAAATGTGTTGTTGAATGCACCGTTTTTGCCATTTTTCCCCAAATTTTCTTGGAGGGAGAACCCCCCCCCCCGCAAACCCCTTGTAGTGGCCACGCTTGCACGCTGTACGAGCTCACTGTGCACCATATGGGGACAGGTCTGACAAAATTTGCTAGCGCTGCTTTTGGTTCCCAGTCCGGCCCTTCTCCACTCCTCTCCGCGGGAGTTGTGTTGTGTACATTATGTCCCTGACTCGGACCCATCGTCATATTCTTCATTGGCGAGTATGTTGGGAGGGAGGCGTTGGCATCATTTTGCGTTATGCCACGGCATATTCCCTAAATCGAGTAGTTGAAGTGGGCTGGATCTGTCGGGCATGCTTTTTCTAATGTAAGAAAAACAGTTCCCATACTTTTGTGAAAAGACAACCAGCAGGAAAGGCCCTGTGCTGTAAAACGGAGGGCGGGGCAGACGCCCAAAGCGCCTTCTTGCCAGCGTGCCTGCTTGCCTGAAAGGAATGTAAATGTACATAATTGGTCAATCTGCAAACGTAAAGGGTGATTGGAAGCTGCTATTGGCTTTAATAAACAGGGTCACTGAAGCTTCTTGACACAGATTTATTCTTTTTTGAGTGGTATTGCAAGGTGTTATGTCACGGGCCCTAGGCCCACATGATGATCAATGACTGACACAGACACTGTGGCTATCGTTATTTAACTGGCCACGAGCACGTGCACTCGGGCCCTTTTATTAGCCGGGTCACGTCACTCGTGACACCGGTGGTGAATGGGTGTGGGGTGTGTGTGTGCCCACTCCCATAGGGGAGTGGCTACTAATCAGTGCCTGTCGAGACACTAGAACGTGTCTCGCAGGACACAACACAAGAGAGTGAGCATCTGAGCTATAAGTATGTGCTTTTAAAAGAGAGCTATCATGCAAGTTTAAAATAATGAGTAATAAACAAGTGACTATTCTCCACTGCTCAATCGGGTTTTAACTGGGTCTCTCTCTGGTTACACACACAGCCCTCAGCGCATGAACTAGTGTGGTCACTTTTTAAATTCACTTCCATCCCTGCCTAAATCCAACAAATCAACGCAGCCACTCGTTAATCAACACACAAAGCATGAAAGTGCTTTTGGAGTGATTTAAATCACCTTAAAAGCTTCCGAATCCCCGATTCTATTGTTCGAGGTATTATACGAACGGTTCTTCGAGCATACTGTGTGTGAAATGCTCAACCCACACGCCTGCCTCTCTGTGTGCTCTTTCTTATTTTTATCATGAGACTCCTCCAATTCAAAAATTAACTGTAAAAATATTTCTTTCGGGCTCTAAATTATACCCTTGATACACTGCTTACAAACTCCCAAAAGCTGTTTTCCGGGGTCTCAGACCTTAACGCAACAAACTCATCAACCAACTAGATGAACAATGGATTAATTGACTCGCTAGGATTTTAACCTGGAGCTTTCCGTACAGGGTCTATGAACTTCTATGAGTTATGAACTTCTGCCATCTAGTGGAAAGTGGAAGGAACTAACAATCTGAGTTATCAATTGTATTTCATTCGTGTCTTTCAAAAGAAACAGTCGGCTTTTGGGAGCAGATAAGAACCTCCATGAAGGAGCTCTGAGACACTTCTAAGAAAGTTCTTACGAACTTTTCTTCCATTTAGATTTTTGGTAAAAATACGATTTCAAACATAGTTTTTTTTTCTTTCACATATTAATTTTTTTTTTTTTTACATGAACATCTTGGCGGTTCTGTTACAGGGATAGCACAGTTGTTTCAGGCACATTTTATACTTTACTTCGATATGTAGAGACGTGTAAGTCCCATATGTTAAGCTGACGGTAGTTAGAGAAGAAGAGAAAGAAGAGAAAGAGACAGGGTGAGAAAGGGGATAGAAACAAGGGGTGAAGAGGAGACAGGAGACAGGCAGCGAGAGTTTAATTTCTTAACTATTACATATGACATTCTGTGACATATGACATCCTGTGGGGTGATTGGCATCCATGTAGGTTGCGTGCTGTCGGTAGCTTATTTTCATGGAGGTTCATAAGAGTCCAGGTACGTGTCCAGCGCATTCCACATTTTCCTGGATGCTGGTTTCCATGGTGAGTTCAGGAGTGCAATGTTGTCCGTGCCTCTAAGATGAGTGATCCAGTTGAACCAGCCTTTGTAGGTGGTTTTACTTGTGTCTTTCCAGTTGGGTAGGACCATTTTCACTGCCGCAGTTAGTAGCAGGTCAAGTAGGTCTTTGTCGGGTGCGGTTCTTAAGTCTGTGCTCATATAAAAGCCATGGTAAGTGTGGAAAATTCTTTTGTTAGTGTACAATCAAACAAACCATTCATGAACCCATATATTTTCTCCCAGAATGATTTGAGTGTTGGGCTGTGGAGGATGAGGTGTGCTAAGTCCCCGGTTTCCTTGTTACAATTCCAGCATATCGCGTCATCCCTGAGGCCTAGTGAGAATAACCGGGCCGGGGTCCAGAAGGCCTTGTGAAGCAGCCAAAATGTTGTTTGTGAGAAAACGGGGGATATCTTGTTACGTGAGGGCAAGCTCCATATTGTGGCCCAATCTTGTTCGCTATGTTTGTCGTTCGTTTGTGCCTCCCAGTATGCAACCGTCTTATCAATAAGTTTAGAGGATTTGGAGTGGAGGAGTTTGTAGAGGAGGAGTTTGTAGAGGTGTGAGACCTGGTGTCCCAATTTATTAATGCTCGAAACAAACCGGGAGATTGATGGTTGTGAAGCGGATAATTTGGTTCTAGCCAGGGCTGTTCTAATTTGTAAGAAATTATAGAGTTCAATGTCCTCTAGGTTGTATCTTGTGTTAAGGTCTGTGAAAGTGATAGGGTATGTTCCGTTATCAAGTTGGTAAGGGAAGAGTATACCTTTCTCAATCCATACCTCGAAAGCAAGACTTTTCCCTTTGTACCGAATCTTGCTGTTGCCCATAGAGACTCCATTTTCGATCCTTTTATGCTATTCTCCAGTTTCTTATCTACTTTTAGTAGCGCCATTTTTGTGTTTTTAAATATGGATTTGGATGTGTGGGGGTATCTATTTGCAGGACGGCCCTCTCTATCTGTAGCCATACTGGCGTATAGTCGGTGGGTGGTGAAATCCACTAATCACTAACTCACGCAATACCGCCCGTAGTTGCGGTGGCAGGCAAACGGACAAGTCATGCTGCCAGCCCTCTATATCCTTTAGGGACTATTTTTATTGTCCCCGGGTTGAGTTGGCGAGGTGGTAAGTTGGTCAGAGCTATAAATGAGTCAGTGAAACGTTTGAACCGAAAGGTGGATAAGTTGTTCAGGAGAGCTCGTTTGGCAGCCATTTCACATGGGTGCATCAAGGGTAAGCGTTTTTATTACAGGATGGAGTGCACCTGTCAAAAAAAGGTAATGCAATGTTTTTGGAAAATTTGCTGACCTGGCTAGGCCAACGGGCACTGTGTGTGGGGGGACAAATAGTACATAAACTATACTGGCCTATGCCGGGTGAGGTGAAGATAGAGGGCGGGACACTTCGGGTCCCTTTATGGCATCTTTTTTTTATACCAAAATTTCACATCAGCGTCCCTGGACCCTCCAAGGGTTGCTGCCACTAAGTCAAAAGGAGGTGGTAGATGAAAGTCGGATTGCTACAAGCGCTATATGAGATTGAACATGTTGTGAATGTCCTATTTATTTCTTGCGTAATTTTTCCCATTTCTTACCATATTCTCCTGTGAACACAGGTGGAGGAGATGTTAAAAGGATGCATCCACTGGATACTTCATTGCCTCCGGCTTACGTGGGAACAAGAGGCATTACAGATGTGCTGGTGTTGGGCCACTCCTATGTGAGGCGCACAAAGAGTTTTTATTCTGCAGGTGACTATGCATTACAAGCAAATAAAGACAGATATCAGCTGAATTTTTTCGGACAAGTGGGGCCACGCTTGGCCACTGGAGAACTGCATTGGACAAAATGTTGCCCCAAAAGCTTACGCTTAAAGGGTCGATAATTGTGTATCTGGGAGGCAATGATTTGGCAGAGCTAGGTTGGAGAGACTTGTTTTAGTTGATTGTCTATGAAATGTGTTGGTTCTCAAAGAAGTTCCCGGAAGCAATAATTGCGTGGTCCAATATTGTCCCCGGGTTGAGTTGGCGAGGTGGTAAGTTGGTCAGAGCTATAAATGAGTCAGTGAATCGTTTGAACCGAAAGGTGGATAAGTTGTTCAGGAGAGCTCGTTTGGCAGCCATTCCACATGGGTGCATCAAGGGTAAGTGTTTTTATTACAGGATGGAGTGCACCTGTCAAAAAAAGGTAATGCAATGTTTTTGGAAAATTTGCTGACCTGGCTAGGCCAACGTGCACTGTGTGTGGGGGGACAAATTACATAAACTATAGAGCGGGACACTTCGGGTCCCTTTATGGCATCTTTTTTTTATACCAAAATTTCACATCAGTGTCCCTGGACCCTCCAAGGGTTGCTGCCACCAAGTCAAAAGGAGGTGGCAGGGGTGCAGGGGTTCTGGGTGGTCGCTGACATGCAGTCCCTACCTATCAACCACCCGCCCAGGTGCATTTGGGCACAACCTAGCACTGGCCCTTGGGGGATGAGGAAACTGGGTGTAGGGGGTGGCCTTCACAAGAACTCTCGGCGCGGGAGAGCGCCCAGTATGGGAGTGGGTAAGCGGGCCCCTTCCATAAGGAGAGCCCCCATCCTTTGGGATAGAGGAGGTGTAAAAAGTAGCACAGAGCTAGTTTTGATCTCACTCAGAACAGTTCTGGGCTATTTTGTTGGTTGCAGAGGAACAGACTAGGTGATTCCCATGTACTAGAGTCTCTATTAAAACTAGGTCTCACTTGTAAACAAGATGTAAATAATGTGGTTACTTTGTAAAATGTTATGAAAAATGTTTTGTGTGAAAATAAAAAATACGGCCAGGGGTCTTACGACCCCGTATCCAAAGAAATAAAAAATATGCTCATGACATTGTTTTTTACATGAATGTTCGCTATGGTAATGGTAAGTACTCATGGGACATCGGCGACTTCCTGGCCATATCTCTAATAGTTCCCCATACGAACCTAGGAATTGCATTTAACATATTTTGCTCCCCCGGTTAAGGCATTTCCATCTAGTCTTGCAACTCCAAGGACTCCACTTTTCCAGGCCAGCTCCACGAGTGGAGCAGCAGAACTGCTGACACTGCCTGACCACGCATTGTGACTTGCCCTTTTGTGGCCTCTCCTTCAAAATGCTGTGAGCAGGTGGCATTTCACAGAAAAAGTTATGGGTAAGAAAAAAATCATCAATTGGTTCTTTGCTAGCACCTAACCCAGTTACCTGAAAACTGTCAGGGATAGTATCATGTAGACTGGGCCGGCCTTGGGACTGGCCGAGCTGGGCCAATGCCCGGGGCGCCAATATTCTGAGGGGCACAGCAGGGAGCTGCCTGACTGAATGTTATGCAAACAGTAGCTCTTTCATTCCACTTGGTCTCAATTGGGTCCTGTTTAAGTCTTTGTAATTACCCCTTAATGTACCTCAGCATAATTGTTAGCACCATATCAACCCCCTATCTTCTTCCTCATACCTGCTGCGCTCACGCCGCAATGACCACCGCCACCAAATTTTCTTTCTGCCGAGAGCGCTGTCCTGGTCAATACGATTTAGGGCCAGCCCTGCATGTAAAGTTTATGCCTTCACTGTTGTGGCACATCTCCTCCCATATTCATCGCATGCCAAGCGATGTCTTAATAAAATGCTTCATACACAAGGAAGGTTACATGGCATAGCCCATGTAAAGTTTTAAACAACTTGCCACAGTTCTGGGATGTAAATTCTATTATGAATCTGAGGAGAAGAATTCCACAGTTTTAGGTTTTTTTTTGTCAAAGATCTTTTTATTAGTTTCAAAGATATAACAGTACACAGGAAAGGTAAACATCATACAGGGGAAGGAGACCCCAATGCAACGTGTATGCCAACCGTTACAGTGTGCTATAGTATCATATAGAGTTTGTGAACTAGGAATCGGCAATTTTTTAATATGCTCAACGTGCAACTCCCAGGTTTCCCCCGGATCCCGCAATTACAATCAACATCTTGATCCCAAGGGAGATCCACATAACCTTTGTGATCTGTCTTCCCCCCCACCCCTTTTATAACCAAAGAGCACAAAAATTCAAACTAAGGTGTCACGGTCGAAGAAAATTCAAGAAAAGTTGCTGTTGAAGGCCAGGTCTCAGGGGGAGGGGAACCCCTCCGTCCCCGAAGCCTCCTCTTCGTATTGGGGGAGTCAATGGGAGTTCTAGATATGAAAAAGATGGTGAGCTCGCAGCCTCGGACTACAAGCGAACAGGGGCAACCCCTCAGAGAGGTACTCGACCAGGGGGCCCACACATAGTCAAATACCTTACGGGAGTCCTCTACGATGTCTGCCATTTTCCCCATCGCCAATGCTCGCCATAACCTGGCGTGCCACTGCGAGAGGGAGGGGGGCCATCTTAGCCACCCCGAGGCAGAGCCACATTACAGACCAGTCCCCATGCATCTGGCGCTTCAAGGTGGAATCCGCGATCCCCAAGAGTGTGTGTTCTAGTGTGTCCGGAATTGGGTAGCCCAAGATCAGTTTGATTTGTGCAAGTATCTCCGTCCAGAAGGGCTTGATGTGGGGACAGTCCCACCAGATGTGCCTAAAGTCACCCAGCAGCCCACAACCCCTGCAGCACCTGTCTGAGGAATGAGGGAAGATGGTGTGAAGCCTCTGGGGGTGTAGGTACCAGTTGTACATAATTTTGTTATGAAACTCCCTTAAAAACATAGAGCGATTAAACTTGGGCATATCCCTATATAGTGAGGCCCATTGTTTCTTCTGTAATGGGGTGTCCAAGAGTGCCTCCCAGAACCTTTGACGTCTAGGGGCGTGAAGGGAACCCAATGCCTATTTGAGTGAGTAAAGGAAGGAGATGGTCCCCCTTGAGGGGTCCCCAGACTGGGCAAATTTCTCAATCGGAAGGAGATCCCTAGGAGCGGCCTGCCTTATCTGCGGTTGAAGGACCCAATGCTTAAGTTGCACATAGTGGAATTCCTCAGCTGGCTGAAGATGAAAGGCTTGGGTGCATTCTGTGAAGGTTAACATCTTCCCCCCCTCAAACAGGTGCGAAAGCATGAGACAACCCCCCTCCCGCCAAGCTTCAAAGGACCCCTCCTGTAATGCCGGAGGAAACTTGGGGTTGAAATGTATGGGCGTGTATGGGGAAGAGAAGGTAGTGTGAGGAGTGGATCTGTTCAGTACATCCCAAACCCCCAGGGCGGTCGACGTAGGAGTGCTGATATAGGCTTTGCGTGGTCGATGTTGTTTGTTTTTCCACAAGAGATCCCAGATCATTCTCCCTGTTATTTGGTGATCCATATGAAGCCAGAGCTTTTCCGACTCTTGAAGGGACCACTCCGTAATCACCCTCAATTGAGCTGCCCTATAGTAGCCCAAGAAGTCCAGTAAGACCAACCCTCCCTCTTCCCTTGAACGTGTTAACACATGATTGGAGAGCCTTGCTCTCTGCCCCAGCCAAATAAACTTAGTGATCATTGTTTTCAGTTCGAAGAAAAGTGCCCGATCCACGGTGATCGGAAGGCACTGGAAGAGATATAGTAAGCTCGGGAGAACGCTCATTTTTATAGCATTTACCCGCGCTATCCAGGAGAGGTAGGCCATCCGCCATCTAGCAAAATCTGCTTTAATCTGACGTAAAAGAGAAGGGTAGTTAGCTCCATAGAGGTGCTCCAGTTTGGGGGTGAGTTTGATGCCAGATAAGTAATGTCTTTGTTGGCACTCCAGAAAGGGGTCGCACCTTCAATAGCCCGCATGGATTCCTTAGGCACCGCAAGGTTAAGGAGGAAGGATTTCAAGAGGTTCACCTTTAAAGCCCGAGGCCTGTTCATAGGAGGCAAGTTCAGCCTGGATCGCAGGGAGAGAGGATTGCAGTCTCGTAACTGGGAGAAGCACGTCATCCGCAAATAAGGATATCTTGTGTTTATCTGTGCCAAATGGGACCCCCCCATGTCCTGGTTGGATCGAATGTGCTCTGTGAAGGGTTCTATACTGAGCGCAAATAGGAGGGGGGATAAAGGACACCCCTGACGGGTGCCCCTTGAGAGGTAAAAAGGTTCTGAGGCGACCCCATTTACCACGACTTTTGAACATGGTGCGCAATAGTTTGCCCGGACCATGCCAATGAAGGTCTCAGCAAAGCCATACCGACGTAGGGTACGAGTCATAAAGGTCCAGTCAACCCGGTCACAGGCCTTCTCCGCATCGAGCGAGAGAAGGACCGCAGGGATGGTCTTCCTATGTGCTTTCTCAATGATATGAACTACTCTTCGGAGGATATCATGGGTCTGCCTCCCCTTGATAAAGCCCGCTTGGTCGGGCTGCACGAGGAATGGCATGATGTTTTCCAGGCGGGCAGCCAAGATTTTGGAATAAAGCTTGGCGTCCAGATTTAGGAGCGCTATAGGTCGGTAAGAAGTGCAATTGGAGGGGTCTTTCTCTTGTTTGGAAATGACGGAGATCAGCGCCTCGCCCACCAAAGGGGTCACCTTGTGTGTGGCAGCGATATCACTGAAGAGCGTCACCAGACGGGGGACAAGTTCTGTAGCAAATGTAGAAGTGGGCATTAAGGCCGTCAGGACCGGGCGCTTTTTGGAGCTTAAGCGAATCGATCGCCTTTTGGACCTCCTCAGTGGTAATGGGGCTACTTAATTCCTCATTGGTGGAGGCTGGAACCTGAGGTAGGGAAATATCCTCCAAGTATTGATCCTCGACTTGCGTGTCTAATTGGTCTGCAGTGTACAGGGATTGATAAAAGTCCCCAAATGCCTTGGCCTTCCCAATTTCACTCTGGTGGGAGACTCCCCTCTCATCGACTATGCACCTGATGTAGTCCTTCTCCTGCCGCACCCACAGCTGACGTGCCAACAGCGAACCCACCTTATTCCCTCCCTCATAATTGCGGGCTTGTAGTCGTAAGAGGGTCTTTTCAGCCCCGTTAATATAGATAGCTTGAAGCTTCCCTTTAACCTGTGTAACCTTACGGAGGGCTTGTACTGAAGGATTAGACTTGTGATCATTCTCGGCAGTGCGCAGCTCATCCCACAGAAGAGGGCGTTCTCCCTTACATTGCACCTTGAGTGTGGCCTGTAGCTCAATACACTTCCCCCTAATAAGTGCCTTGAAGGCGTCCCCAATTATTGGCTAGGGAGGTTTGCTCCGGGTCGTTGAGGTCAAAGAATTCTGTAATTGCTTTTCTTAAGTCGTCCCTAAGGAGTCTGTATCTACACAGGAAGTTGGGAAAATACCACCTGGCGAGTTTGGAGTGCGGGGCAGGCCAGTCAAGAACCAGCTCTAGAGGTGTGTGATCCGAGAGGCAAATCGAGTGAAATTGGGATCCGTCACTGTATAGAGAAGGGACTGGCTCAGTAATGTTGTTTTACGTTTTTTAATTTCACTAATGACACATATTTGTGTAATGCTTGCTGCAACATCTTTTGTGCTAGGCCAAGCTACAGGCATTTCATGTATAACCCAACTCTAGGGCACTATCATCATGGAGGGATGAAATATTAAGCCAATCCCACCAGCATTTCAAGCTGTGTCGTGTACATTTTGTAGTATGTTGTGCCGTAGGTGCGTTAACCCATTGAGCTGTTTTGCAGCCTTTTGATAGTGTACAGTAAATGCTGCTCCTTTGGTTCTGTCATGTAAACACTCTGGCCCTCATTGCGATGTCTGTTTGAGTTGCCTCCGACCAACACCGTTTCGTGGAAGGAACCGCCCGACTATTGGTCCCGGCGGTCCCGACCGCGCAATTAGGATGTGACTGCACATGGTATGGTCGCAAACCTCCTTTTTTCAATGGTAGCTTGTGCGGCGGGCTGAAAGCGCCCACAGCACAAACTCCCATTGAAAAATGTACGTTTTTAAACATCCCTGTACTGTGTGGCAGGCACCTCACGGTGCAGGGATATTAGAGGGCCGAATATAAAGGGCCATGGGGGAAGTGGGCCCTGCTAGGGGCCCCCAAAGTCAGTTTCCGACAGCCATTCCATGCTGAAAAGGCCGACATGGATTGGCTGTCGGAAACCAACATTATAATCCAGATGGCTGAAACGCCGTCCTTAAGGGATTATGAGTGCTTTCCGACTGGCCGACTGGCTCCTTGAGCCCGTTGGAATCGCATCGGATTCCCCAGACGGTTAAAACTCCAACCGCCGTCATAATACGGCAGTCGGACTTTAAACATACGATGTCGGTCGGAAAGCCTCAGAGCAGCGGTTGGAGGCTTTCCGACTGACATTGTAATCAGGCCCTAAATGTATTATTTCGATTTTAATTCAAAACTCAGGGTTGAAAATTCATAAGCTGCGATTTTAAGTTCTAATGTGCCTATCCATTAATTACAGTGCAGTGTCAGCACCTGAATTCTTTCTTCATATTGGCAAACAGCTGTTGAATTTTACCAGAGGATAACCATGGCATAGTGTCATGGGGATTTAAGGGAATATATTGACGTGATCAAATAATTTGCCTTAATTAGCACTACACATATTTGCTCTGGTTAATGGAGAGCAGACGGGCAAAGGCTCGCTTCATCTCAATTATTTTTTTGAAAAAAGCAAAAAACAAAAAAGACAGTGTTTTGCGTTGAATTTAGGCTTGAGAAATCCCAGCCTATTAAAATCTGTTCAGTTTGTACGCGAGCAGTCTGTTATAATGTACTTCTAGACTGTTGTGTTGATGTTTCTGTGTCCTATCTACACTGTGGGACAGATGGGACTCTGGTCTTCTGATGGTAGTGCTGCTGCTTACCGTAGGTCTGTGCCACATGCCTACATGTGGACTGGCTGGTCATTACCAACCACAACAAGATAATGGATGGAGTGCTGAAACTTTTCAACCACTCACACCCAGTCATAGATCTGGGTTTAATCCATTGTTCTTTTGCTCATTTTGCCATCCCAGTTTGGACCCAGTCATATGTAAATCAGTCTTGACCCTGTTCCTCATGGGAACAGTCCAGTCCAAACTGCCAGGCCAAGTCCTTCCTGGACTGGAAACAAGCATCCTAGGACCGGTTTCGGAGTTTCACCCCTCATCAACCAGGCTACGCCACTGGTTTCAAGCTAGCCTGGCTGATAAGGGGTAATAACCCGAAACCGGTCCCATGTTGCTTGTTTTCCGAGGACCTGGCCTGGCAGTTCAGGCTGGACTGTTCCCATGGGAGCAGGGGCAAGATTGATTTATATATGGCTGGGTCTAAACTGCAATGGCGTAGTGAGCAAAATACTGATGGATTAAACCCGGATCTGTGACTGGGGATGAATGTTTGACAATGTTCAGCATTCCGTCCATCATCTTTTTGTATTGCATTTTCACCCTAAGTTGGAAGGGTATGCCCAGACGTGGGTCCCGTGCTCACTACACAACCGGTTTCAAGCTAGCCTGGCTTATGAGGGGTAATACCCCGAAACCGGTCCAACGATACTTGTTTTCTGGTCAAGGGAGGACCTGGCCAGGCAGTTCATGATGGACTGTTCCCATGGGAGCAGGGTAAAGACTGATTTGCATAAGGCTGGGTGTAAACTGGAATGGCGTGGTGAGCAAAATGACAATGGATTAAACCCAGATCTGTGACTGGGGGTGAATGTTTAACAATGTTCAGCATTCCGTCCATCATCTTTTTGTGTTGCATGGACTTTACTAACCACTTGGAGTATGCAACTACTATGTGTTCCATTGAGAGGATGCTGGCTGCTGGTGTCAGCTACTGGTACACCTACTGATGTAGGCCTGGAACCAGGGGGACAAGAACCCAGGAAATAGTACCATGCAGGCAGAAGTGGGATTTTTTTCATATATTCTTTGTGTCTTGAGTGGATGGCTGATGCAGAATCCTTCCCAGTGACTTCACATGCTTTGGGTACACTTTTATTGAGGGGAAAGTGTCTCTTGAAAGTTCTGCACTGACAGCTGGGGAGATTGTCAGAGATGTAAGATGAAAAGGCATAGGGGATGGGTCAAATCTACCTTCATACATCATGAGACATCCTGCTATGGGTGCATCTGACAAGCAAGCCAGGACGAGAAGGTTGTATTGTCCGTCAACGGTATGACATTGGCTTGATGGACTGAGATGATCCAGGATTTAAACATTATCACGTGGAGTGTGCTGGGTCGTAACTGCCCTATCAAGGCCATGAAGGTGTTGCCTTACCTTGATAGCCATAAGGTGAATACGGCAATGCAGCAGTAATGCCACCTTTCGAGCTGGGGTCAAGCTTATTGACACGCATTACATGTCCTCATGGCATAGTAAAGTTAAAATGTAGTAAATTGGGCTAACATATTTGCATGGCCAAGGAGCATGGAGAGGAATATGTCATGCGCCAGGCAGTGTGGCAGACTATAAAGTGATGCTAGTGATTGCATATGGTCAGAGAACAAACGCCATGATGTGGGGATTTTGATGAGATATTGGCAAAGTGCTGGAATTTTCGGGCTCACATATCATATGTGTAGGGGACTGTAAACCAGTACTGATTTGCAGCCACACAAGTTCACATGCTGTACATGCCATATGACTCAGGCAGTCATGGTGTTCTTATGCTTCTTTTTGAGTTGGGGGATGCAAGGCATCAACTGCACATTGACAGGAGGGAGCAAACCTCTGCTCGATCCATGATTGATTAGATTCTTCTAAGACTTGAGGCACACAACTGAGAGTGGCATGATACTGCCTAAACAATTTCAGACTATTTGCCAGTATTAATTCACCTGTTGCTGACCCGACAGTCTAACCTTGATCTTCCTCTGTTTGTGTCTTCCCTAGGGTCATGCCCCCAGTTCGGTGATCTGTTAATCCCTAGGTTTGCGCTTTACAATGACCAAATCCTACACACAAACCGATTTCCGAAGCTAGTGAAGGATGTGGAAAGATGAAGACCTAGCGCATTAAGAGTGCATTAAGAGTGCAGCGTTGTCTGACCTGGTAATTTGAAACAAAGTGCAGTAACTCATTCAGTTCTTTTTTAATACCATTAGTGGCATGGCCCTGGAGCAATGAACTGTATGGGAGGCCTTCAAGGCATATATCAGAGGGGTACTGCGATACAAGGGAATTACCGACAAGACCTTTCCTGTGGAAAATGAAAGGGACTGGATGAGTTTGGGGGGCAGCTGTGAAAGATGTTGCCTTGCTAGATCGAAAGATGGCAGCATGAAAATACAAAGAGTGTGAGAGGAAAGGCAAAACTATCACATGGTTGCTAAAAGTGTAAATGTGAGCCTTCTCGTATTGCTGCTGTTAGGGATAGTGCCAATAAGAATGTTACAAAAGGCAGAAATATAAACTAGGAGTTTTGCCTTATCCTACATGCTATTATGCTTGGCATACAGAAATATTCTAATGGAATGTACAAGGTTATGTCTGGATATGCTCACTCTAGTGGCAATAACCTCTGTGCACTTCTCATCCCTTAGAGATTACAGTAAGGTTCTAGTACCTCATGGAGTAGCCAATAGAAGGACCGAGGGAGGGATTGCAAGTCCAAACTTAATGGAAGAAGAATGCGAGATCCATGAGAATCTTGGGGGTGAGGGTGGTTAACTTTAAAAGCAGGCAGCGGATTTCCCCACTAGACGACCGTACTTGTAAGAAATGTAAAGATGTAACATATGCCTAAGTGGCGCCGCCCGGCCTCCGGGATGTGGGCAGTACGGCTGTGTGTACCGCACGGATGTATGACTAAGGGGGGCGAGAAATCTGCGTTAATGGCATTTATCCTGAGTGTTATACAGTATATTGGGACCTGCAATAAAAATGGTTTGACAAAAAAAAAAATGGAGTAGCCAACAGAATTTATAAAGGCTACAAGTGAATACTGCCTTAATATAAGAGGAGGACTGCTCTTCATCATAAACATATTATTCATTATTAATGTTGAGCTCCTGCCTTGTTTACTCCAAGAGAAGCATGCTGCTACAGGTAGATATTTTCAAGGCATCCTACTAAATTGTATATGCATGCAGGTGACATTCTGTTATTCGTTAAGCATCTCGAAGTGAATCGCAAACCAGAGATGACGGTTAATAGGTAATTCTCGTGTAAGTCACAATTGCTTTCTGATAACCAAATTTTATTATGTTTAAAAGTACAAGTATCATTCACTGCGACACAATTATCATTTCTATAGTATCTCTGGAGTACAATATTGAATTGGATAGTCTTTCAAACAACATATCCATTATGGCGGAATCCCATGATATGTCAACCACCTCCCCAATATTTTATCATGTTTTTGGGGGCATCCAGGTGCCGCGTTTATTGGCTTCTCCTGATGTGTGCACCAGCCAACCCCTATTTGCCATGACAACAGTGAGGGGGTGAAGGCTGCTTCCACTGGCAAGTGATATCTGTCCCTGTCACCAAACAAGCCACCCCTAGGAAGGTTTTCTCTGAGCATGGTCCTCCCAGTTCCTCCAGGAGGCCCAATTGCACCACACAGGGATCCAAGTCAATCGGACAACCAACACTGCTGAAATCTCATAATCACCCCATCCTAAAATGGTCATAGAACCAAGCGGTCCCAAGCCACATGACAGAAATCAGAATCAGGGAAAGCGCAATGTGTACATGTAGCCTGCATTGACCAGCACATCTGTCTTATGCGATGTGGGGACAGGTAGGTTGCATGAAGGTAATTAATTTGGATCATACGGAGCTGCAATTACATCGTCAACTCCCTTGGGGCAAAAATGCCTCCCTCCAGTCATACAGCTCACCCACTTAAACTTCCACATCTGCCAAAAAGAAGGGAAACAATCTGGTGTGTTAATAATCAGTGAATGATAGCTTGCTAATATGGCTTCCTTACCCAGGCGCCCCATAAAGAATTTTGCTTAGAGCGGGTTATGTTTGGGGATTTAGGTATCTAGTAGTATATAAACTTGCAAGGCATTACACAGCCGGAGAAATTGAAAAAATTGTGTATGGGATAGGACATATTGGCCACTTGATTCCTGAAAAGACATCAGGGTTCCTCCTCGGCGAACATCCCCTAGGGATGTAATTCCAATCCGGTCCCATTCGCAAAGCCCTTAAGACTCGAGACTTGTTTAAGCCAGGTACTCGGCCATAAGGGAGTCAAATCTGTCGGACAGCGCTCCCACCAGATTATGCTCAGTGCTGCCCTCCAGCAAAGCACCACCACTCAAGCGCAGGATGGTACTGTTAGGGGCATTCGGCCCCCGTAGAGCAAGTCAAGGAGCCCCTCGAACCCTAGTAAGTGAAGCTCCAGGTAGTAAGCAGGATCATCTGACCCCCCCTGTAAACCATTCATTTATGGGTACCAGATGTGAAGCCAGATAGTAGCCATAGATGCCAGTCATACCAAGGGCGCGTCAAAAGTAGATGGTTGCGCTGAGTTAAAGGCCACTCGATGTCGCCAAGACAAAGAGCGCCAGCTTCTTTACTAATTAATGTGAGGGAGGCCTGTAAAGCCTCCCCCTCTGCATCCGGGGACCGCCCCCTCCCCGGGGCTTATTTGTTTTTAGATGGGGGTCTGAGAGGAAACCCCTTGCCCCGAGGACTGCCACTGCCCTGGGGCTTAATGAGACCATGGGGTGCTTGCTCAAAGCCAAGCACAATTGCTTTGACAGCGAGGGAGCTGCATGTTAGAAGCTCCCTCTTTGTCAAAGCAATG
Source organism: Triturus cristatus (assembly GCF_964204655.1). Classification (NCBI taxonomy): domain Eukaryota; kingdom Metazoa; phylum Chordata; class Amphibia; order Caudata; family Salamandridae; genus Triturus; species Triturus cristatus. The sequence goes on from NC_140587.1 coordinate 304,672,953, forward strand.
CTGGCTCCCGCAGGAAGCGAGGAGCCAGGGGGGACCATGGGGGCCTTGAGGCTCCCTGGTGGTCCCCAACATTGCTAAGTGGGTAACATGGGTAGGACCAGGACACCCACACAAGAGGCAGGGGATGGGGTTCTTGGGGGCCTAGAAGCCCTCCAGTAAGTCCGACACTGCAGAATTCCTGAGTGCTGATTGGAGACCCGCTCCCTTTCTCAACCACTCTGCAAATGCACCTACTAGTTAAAAAACATAGAAATCCACTTTTAAAGCCAAAGGTATCAGGGACAATATAGTTAGGAAATACATTTTGAAAAACCTTAGAAATTCCCTTAAAAAGCCAAAGGTTATAGGGTCGTTATAGTTAGAAAATAGAATTAAAAAAACCTTAGAAATTCACTGACAAACCAAAGGTTGAAGGAACGTTATAATTAGGCTCAGATATCACTTGCACAAAACCAGTGAAATTCGGCAGTTATAGTTACCTGAACTAACTATAACTTAAGCCCCCTCAATGCACTGCTTATCACCTCACATATTACATCACTGATGAATTGGGCAATGACTTCACTGATGAAATCACTGATGACATCTCAAATGACATCACTGATGACATCAATGATGACATCATCCACAGAACCACTCACACACCTACTCACACCGCATACAGCCTCTCGTACACACACTCACACACACACACACTCATTCACAGACCTATGCCAGTACTCACACACCCACTCACTCCTCCATAGAGCTATTCACACACCCACTCATTTACTCGTACAGCCACTCACACAACCATTCACTCACCAATATAGCCACTCATTTAACCAGTTACTCACCCATACAGCCAGTCACATAACCACACACTCATCCATACAGATACTCACACACCTACTTATTTACTTACAAAGTCACTCACACACCCACTCACTCACCCAATCTGCCTCTCAACACAGCTACTCACTCACCCATACAAGCCCTCACACACTCACTCACATAACCACTTACATACCCATTCACACATCCATTCAAGCACTCACACATCTGCGTACTCACCCATGCAGCCATTCACACAGACACTCACTCTACAATACAGCTACTCAGACATCAACTCACTTAATGAAACACCCACTCAAACAGCTACACACTCACCCATTCAGTCACTTACACACTCAGTCACTCACTCATGCAGCCAATCAGACACCCACTCACTCACCCATACAGCAACTCACACACCCATACGCACAAGGATACATACGGTCACACAGCCACTCACATAATATATATTAGAAGTAGTATCACTCATTAGTAGTACACCTACTATGCTACTTTAACTTTTGTAGTAACTTAGGATATATGTTTAACAATCATAAACGCTTACAAACTACTTACACTCACAGGATGATGTCATCAGTGATGTAATTTGAGATGTCATCAGTGATGTCATGAGTGATGTCACTGATCATGTCATGAGTGATGTAATATGTGAGGTCATAAGCAGTGTTTTGCAGGGGCATGAGTTATAATTAGCTCAGGTAACTATAACTGCCAAAGTTCTCTGGTTTTGTACGAGTGAAATCTTAGCGAAACTACAAAGTTCCTTTACCCTTTGATTTTTTCAGTGAATATATATATTTATAATTTCCTTGTACATTTAGTGATCTGTTGAGTTGAGCACTGTGTAAAGTACTTTGACATGGCCACTGCTAAATAAAATCTCAAATAAATAAAAAACAAAATTAAGTTGCCTGAAATAAGCGTTGCTAACTGAAATGCTGGTTCCGTTAGACTGAAGAACTGTAAATGAAAAGGGATTATTTGAACTTCTTCAGGATTGGAACAAAACAACATGCATCTGTGAAAAGGTCTGGTGGTAAATGAGTGCAGTGGTACTAGGGCCTCTCATCAGAAAAACCAACTTCTGACTTACTCTCACACTTTCTCTCTTTCTCAACTGCTCTGTGTGGTAGGGGAGTCACAATTCATTATAGATTTAGTAACCTACAAAAATACTTCATCCGCATTGTTAACTAACATTACTATATCATCAAGGTATGTAGATGTGTAGTTAAGAATAGTACATCTAAACTTCCCTATGTGTACTAGTGAGAGGAGAAAATATGCAGAAATCCTGTCAATCAGAAGGCTATTTATTTGTAACCCCGGAAGACACTCATGGAAACCTGAATATAAATATAAATTACCACTTATGTGGCAAGCCTTTCCAGTGAACATTAGCATGGCAGTGATACAGCACTAAATAAATGAATTTCAAAATGTAGTGGTCCATTTTGTGGCTCTAGGAGCAACGAAAAACTTCAATCCAGCATTGTATTGTGTTACTGTGAGAAGACAACAAGGCCAACTCACAAACTAACTGTGGATGGAAAAGCTATTTTCGAGCACCTACTTGTAGATTTGCATGGAAAATCGTGGGAAAAGTTTGATAGTGAGCTGAAATTCACAGTGTCAATCAAGGGAAATAATTTTCACTGCTATAAAGCCATCTTGAGATTAAAGTTTAAAATGGTGAATTTTGTTCACTTAGCACGTTGGGCCCATAAATACATATAGCCCGAGACCAATAGATTCTTTATAGCGTGGAGTAGTTAGAATGGTAGTAGAGCAACACATATTACAACACTCATGGCAAGATCTATGACATCATTGATGACATCACTGATGACAACTGAAATTACATGTTTGAAGACAACAATCTGCATGTGGGGCGAGTTATAGTTTCTTGGTCACCTATAACTTGTATCCCCACCATGCCGCGTGTTGTCATCAGTGATGTAATTTGAGATATTATCAGTGATGTCCTCATCAGTGAAGTAATTTGAGATATTATCAGTGATGTCCTCAATGATATCACTGAACATCTCATGAGTGATGCAACCAGTGAGGACATAAGCAGAGCACGGTTAGGCGCACGTTCTAGTTAGCTCAGTAAACTGTAACTGTGAATGTGAGTGGAAGGCATGGCAAAGATGGCCGAAAGGATGGACGGCTCAGCCCAGAGCTTCGTGCCGGTCTTTTTCATTGTGTTCCATCCGACCTGCATTTGGGGCCGATTTATCCTCTCCCGGTGCTCCCTGGAGAGGGGAGACAGACAAGAAAGGTGCGGGGCGTTTAACCCCCAATTCCATGACGGAGGATGCAGATGGCTTACGGCCAAACTTGGAGCGGCATGGGCTTTGCTGCTGCTGTGGCCGCCTAAGCCCACTGACGGGGGTTGACTGCTGACTTCCCCCCTGGGCCTGAGGACACTTGGCCAGTACGCCAGAGACTATAGACTGGCCCTAGGTGCCTGCTGCATGATGGAGAGGGCGCGTATCTTGGGTGCTTTTCTCCACTAGAGCCACTGGTGACAGGGGCGCATTGACCCCGGAGCTGACTTTGAGAGGAGCGTGTAAAAGACATAGCACGTGCGGTGGGGCCACCCAAAGCAGGTAGGCTACATTGGGGGGACTGCCCTGAGCCCCAACATCTGACTACACACACTGCCACATTAACTGGGCCTTCCTCCGGGGTTGGGATTCTTGCATGCAGGCCTTTGCTATGTTGGCACCCAACATACGGTGAGGTGGGTGCGCCCACACAGTTATTGGGGCCACCAGGCCTGGAATGACACATCTGGGGTGGTTCCCACCTGTGGGAGCCCCCTGTAGCCAAGGAACTTACCTGTCCTGGTGTACCCACCATTGGTGACAAGCAACTACCCCCAATTAAACTATCTGACGCAGAGTGGATGCCGTAAGGTGGGGTCCGAACGGAAAGGCCTACAATGGGATTTGGGGCCAGATGTACATAGGTTTTTTGCGTGTGCAAATGGGTTTTAGACCTGTTTGCACCCGCAAAAAAGCTGTGGCCCATGTACTAATCCTATTTTGCGAGTTGCAAATCAATTTGCGACTCGCAAAATAGGATTAGCGACTTGCTATTAGGAAGGGCTGTTCCAAGGGCGTCCTTTCCTAATAGCGACTCTTTAACCTACTTAAGAATGTTTTGCGACCGCAATTGCGGTCGCATAACACTCGCAGTTTACCATGGTAAAGCACTCGCAAATGGGAAGGGGTCCCTAAGGGACCCATTTTTGAATGCATGCGCAAATATTTTTTAAGGGCAGGCAGTGGTCCCAGGGACCACTACCCTTCCTTAAAAGATGAAACTGAAAAGTTTTATTTTTATTTTTTAAATGCAGCCTGTTTTACTTTAAGGAAAACGAGCTGCTTTTACAAAAAAAACTGCTTTATTTAAAAGCTGTCCCAGACATGGAGGTCTGCTGACCCCAGCAGGCCACCATCCCTGGGAGTGCCTGCCATTCCCAATGGGGTTGCAAATTGTGACAGCCTCGTTAATATGCATGAGGCATGCAATTTGTGACCCCATTGGGAATCGCAAACAGTATCTCAGACAATGTTGTGCATCCCAATTAGCGAGTCGCAAATTGTGAGTTGCAAATTGCGAGTCGCAAATGCGACTCAATTTGCAATTCACTATTTGGCGGGCCGTACATCTGGCCCCTGGTCACTTGTTTGCGTGGGTGCCTGTATAACCTGCTTCTCCCCCCTGGCGTTGCTTGGCAATGAGGAGCGGGCGCCCCTATGGCATGAGGTGCACACAAGGTGGCCCCCGTTCTGAATGGAAGTCACTGAAGGCAGCTGTCAAGGTATGCTTGGCTCGCAAGACTTACAGCACAGGAGCCCTCACAATGGGCTGTAGTAACTGGCAACAAACACCTTGTGGCCACCTTGAACACAATGGCCAGGCACACAAGGGGGATCGGTGCCCCCTTCAGCTTGACAGTGGGCACGGTGAAAGGCTACGTGGAGTATCTCCCTGAAGACAGTTGTATCGCCACCACTGCTCGGGTGCCCCCCTGCCCCATCTGGCTGCCTGCCAGCACCATGTACCTTTGAGGAGGGGGCTTCACTTGAAACTTTGCTAATGATGAGCTTATTAGCTTGCTATAAACCAGGTGTTGGCGCAGCTCTGCAAAACATGTTTCAAGAATGTGCTCCTTTAAAAAGAAGCTGTACAACCCTTCATAATCATTAACTTTACTGCCCCTCACCCAGCCCTTCAGTGCCTTACCAGCATAGTCCGAGAAATCTATCCATCTTCGTGTAGAGAGTTTGTGACTGGCCCTGAACCATTGCCTGTACTTCTCAGGGGTCAGACCAAACTTGCTGACTAAAATAGCCATAGAGCAGCTGATCTGGTCTTTCACCTCTAAAGCAAGGAGTGTGTCCCTCTCCACCGTAGGCATGTACCACCATAGAGTACCCCACCAGAACTCCTCTGGGATCCTGTGCACTTTTAAAGCCACTTCATAGACTGCCAACCATCTATCTGTGTCGTCTCTCACTTTATAACTGGGTACCATTTCTTTTGGGATGTGACATCTGGACTTTTGAAGACACTGCAGGTATGCTGCCACCATTACTGTTGCTGGACCCTACTTCCAGGGCTCTTACATCCAGCTCTCTGAGGCTCAATTCGTGGAAGAGCTTCTTCTCCTCCAAAGCCTTTCCTCCCTCCTGCCTGCCAGCTCCTCTGGGGACAGGTTCCTGGAGGAGACACTGCTCCCGGCCCAGGGTACCACCACTGCTTCCGGTCGGTTGCTGGCCCCCCTTACACACAGTTCCAGAGGGAAAACAGCATTTACAACGCTGTGAATACCACGCAGGTAGATAACAACGCAGTCGGTACAACGACCACATTGTTACCACGCGTGCCTTTACATGCCAAGACATTTCAACGACCTGGGCTAGGTGGTGTGCAACACCAGGGAATGTGTTGGATTTTGAATCCATCACCTTCCCTGCTGTTGCGCTAACTGGAGGAGTAGGAATAGTAAATAATACTATTCCTAAGTCGTTCCTCCTGAGCTTTTCCTCGCTCCTGGCAGCCCCGCACAGCTGATCCTATCGCTGTTGCGGATCCTCACATTGCTGCCGCCATTCCCCGGAGGCCATTGGCCACGCCCACCACCTCAGGCCACGCCCCCCGCCGCAGGCTTCTTAAGCGCTGACTACTAGCGCGCCAGCCAGAGGCTACACCATCTCCTGAGGCGAAAAGCCGGGAGAACGCTAGGAACTGTTTTTAACTACTATTGTTGGGAAATTGTTGTTTTTACCTGCTTACTCGCTCCTCCTGAGCTTTTCCTCGCTCCTGGCAGCCCCGCACAGCTGATCCTATCGCTGTTGCGGATCCTCACATTGCCGCCGCCATTCCCCGGAGGAAATTGGCCACGCCCACCACCTCAGGCCCCGCCCCCCCGCCGCAGGCTTCTTAAGCGCTGACTACTAGTGCACCAGCCAGAGGCTACACCATCTCCTGAGGCGAAAAGCCGGGAGAACGCTAGGAACTGTTTTTAACTACTATTGTTGGGAAATTGTTGTTTTTACCTGCTTACTCGCTCCTCCTGAGCTTTTCCTCGCTCCTGGCAGCCCCGCACAGCTGATCCTATCGCTGTTGCGGATCCTCACATTGCCGCCGCCATTCCCCGGAGGCCATTGGCCACGCCCACCACTTCAGGTCACGCCCCTTCCGTTTCCCTCACTATATATAATGTGCCTCCCCCGACCGCGTAGCGAGCGGGCGCAGCGGGCGCGCCGCCTGCGCGCTGAAGGCGCGCCAAAGGCGTGCCCGTCTGCGCCCGTCCGCGACCGACCGGGACAAGGGGCAGGCCACTATGCGCAGTTTATAATATATACTCCTGAACAACTGCGCGCTCTCAACAAAAAGTGGCCACTGAATGCTGTAACACTGTCTTATGTCCAACTTCTTGGTATTGCCTTGCCTAGGTCCACTCCACTCGCCCCTCCTTCTTCCTCTTCTACTGCTGCCCTTCTTCTGAATATGAGGTCAGCCGTCAAACACCAGACTGAAATATTTGACCTTTTAGACTCCAACTCCCCTGACTTATTATTTTTAACTGAAACATGGTACAGGCCGGATTCCTTACCCAGCATTCTGGCAGCCCTCCCGCCTCACTATTCCATGATCCGCGCAGACCGCTCGGAGAATAAAGCAGGTGGCGGGGTAGCCTTAATTGCCCGCAAAGACCTTCATTTTCAGATACTTGCCTCACCCATGATTCCAGCAGTCGACTGCCTTGTAGCTCGTTCTACCTCCTTTAAGATTCCAATTACTTGCGTATTAACATATCGGCCACCCCAATCATCTCCAGGCATTCTTTCTGCCTTCCAGGACCTATTGGCCACCTTAGTGGTCAACAACGTCTCCGTTCTTGTCCTGGGAGACTTTAATTTTTGGCCTACCGACCCTGCTGAGGATACCAAATCTAAGGACTTCACACAACTGCTCCTCAGCCTCAATTTTATCCAGCATGTTCAAGGCCCCACTCATACTCAGGGCCACATTCTTGATCAGATATGGACACTGAACATCCCGATGTCAGTCCCTACTATTTCCCCCTGTTCATGGTCTGACCACTCCATGCTCGCCTTTTCCTTGGATTTGAGTTATAAAACAACTCCTTCCTGCCCAAAAATCAGTTGGACAAGGAATTGGAATCGAGTCGATATTCCTTCCCTATGTAACTCATTAACCACTACCTGCCCAGACTTATCGGGCTTGATCCCCCACTCCCAGACTACCACTCTAAAGCCTGCGATGCAGTGGCTCCCCTGAAGCGGATTACTATCAACCGCACCCACAATGCCAACAAGTGGTTCAGCACTGGCCTCAAAGCCAAAAAATTGGAGTTACGGCAGGCCGAACGAGCCTGGAGAAGAGAATATTGCCCAACCCGGAAACAATACTACATCACCATTCTTAGCGAATACAAACAAGCCATTCTGGCAGCTAAAACAGAATACTTTTCGGAGCGCATTTTAGCTGCAGAAAGTCAGCCACGGGAGATCTTTGCCACCGTCCACGAGTTGGCATCTTCGGACAGAACTCTGCCATAGATTCTCCCTTCTCAGGCGCTATGCGATTCGCTTAATGAATTTTTCATTGACAAAATAGCTTGTTTTAAAGCAAACATTCCCACCCCTTCGTTTACTTTTTCCCACTCCCTCCCTTCAGGCAATGCTTTGTCCCTTACTTCCTTCCCTGTACTTACTAGAGAATCCCTGCTTCCCTTGCTTAGCCGTGTCAAGTCAGGCTCTCCAGTTGACGTTTGCCCGGCACGTATTCTCCGTCAGATCTTTACCGTATGCCCATCTCCGGTCCTTACCCTCCTTAATGATTGCTTCATGCATGGCCTCGTCCCTGCCCCTTTTAAGACGGCTATAATTTTCCCCATACTAAAAAAACCAGGGGCAGATCCTTCCTCCACGATAAACTACCGTCCGATATCCCTTCTCCCCTACCTGAGCAAGATAGCTGAGTCCCATGTCACCCAGACACTTAGCACCTTTATTGAGGACAGCAATTATCTTGCACCCTGCCAGGCGGGTTTCCGCCCCCGCCATTCCACCGAGAAGGTGGTTATTTCGGTCATGGATCAACTCAGGGAGGGTCTTGATACCAGCACTCCTCAAGCCTTGGTCCTCCTGGATTTGTCCGCCGCTTTTGACACGGTGGACCATTCTATTCTCTTGTCCCGTGTCAAGGCGGCGGGCATAGGGGGACAAGCACTAGCCTGGACAGGGTCCTTCCTGGCTGACCGCACTCAGGCCGTCCATTTGGCCGAATTTTCCGCTCCACCCCGCAGCGTCCAATGTGGTGTCCCTCAGGGCTCCTCTCTCTCACCCTTATTATTCAATCTTTATATTTTCCCCCTTATCTTCGCACTGCAACAAATGGAGGTCACAGTCTACAATTATGCTGATGACCTCCAACTCATTTTAAATTTTTCTTCCCCCTCACTAGCTGTTACTGCCTTCCAGTCTGTCATGCTGTTTATCCGAGATTGGATGAATGCGAACCATCTCAAACTCAACCCGGACAAAACAGAGTTGATTCTGACGGGAGGCAGTGGCAACCCTTGGTCTTCTTCCGTCTGGCCCCTCTCCCTTGGCTCACCTCCTACACCCTCCCATTCAGTCAAGACCCTTGGCATCACACTTAACCATCATTTGACACTTCACTCTCACATTAGCTCGGTTGTTTCCTCTTGTTTCTTTACATTGCGTATCATTAGGAAAGTATCCCGGTTTTTCTCTTTCTCTGCACTTAAACTGATTGTAATGGCCATGGTTTTATCTAAGATTGATTATGGGAACATTATTTATAATGGTGCCCCTGGTTACGCACTTCAACGTCTTCAGCTGGTGCAGAACCAGGCAGCTCGTCTGATACACGGCTTACCTAAATTTCACCATTCGTCACCCCTTCTCACTGCCCTTCATTGGCTCCCCATTAAGCAACGTGCCCTGTTCAAACTTGGCTGCCTTACCTTCCAAGCCCGGATGGGCACGGCCCCTGCCTTCATAAATTCCGCCATTATCAACTACTGTCCTTCTAGAGTTCTTCGTTCATCCACCAAATCCTTATTAGTCATTCCTCGTTTCAAGAAACAAAGATCAGGAGGCCTGAAATTTGCGGTGCTTGCGCCCACTTTCTGGAACACCCTCCCTCTCCATATCAGACTCTCCCTTTCCTGTATGGAGTTCCGCAAAGCCCTCAAGACTTTCCTGTTTAAGCAGGCTTTCAGCTCATAGTCCTCTGTACGTTTCTTGCCCAGGAATCCCTCTAGCACCATGAAACTGCATTGTGAACGTGCGCTTTTCAAATTTTTAAAAATTCAAAAAATTCAAAATTCAAATTCCTAAGTCCAGCGCGCCACCTAGCGCAAGTCATTGAAATGTCTTGCGATGTAAAGGCACGCATGGTAACAACGCAGTCATTGTAACAACCGCTTTGTTACCTACCACGTGGTAAAAGCACGCGTTGTGATGTGCTACATTCTTCCAGAGCCACCTCAGGATTCAAAATAAGGTCATCCTCCTGCTCAGGAATTTCCTGTTCTTCATCTAGATTGTCATCCCCTGCAACCTGGGACTCTGCCCAAGCTCTCAAGGCTTTCTGCAGTTCCACCTTCTGGGTGAAGCCTCTCATGAAGACCTGAAAATATTTGCAAAATCCTTCATCTGAGCCACAGTGTAAGACTCTAACCTGGCCAGATCAAATTGTAAACTTCAGGTGCAGGTGAAGTTGCAGGTGTGGTTCTCCAGGAAGAAACATAATTTAGTAAGAAAAATCAAAAGGCCAATTGGGGACAATTGAAAAATATTGAAATGGTCTAATTATAGAGTTGTAGTGAACAATGAGTTACTATATGGTATTGCACAAACGCAAGTTCTATCCTCACCGCTGATCACCAGTGTTCAAAATGGGATTCCTGATTGGCTGAGGTATGCACCCAGACCAGGCAGGACCCACCACTCTAGTCAGGGTAAGCTAAGTACACACTAAAAGATAATCTGTGCTCACCCTCTGGTATCTTGGCACAGAGCAGTCAGGCTTGTCTAAAGAGACAATGTGTAAAGTATTTTTGCAACACACACAGGCAGAGCAACACAATTAATACACCAGAAAGAGACTCCACACAGGTTTATAAAAATAGATTATTATATCCTAAACAAAACAATACCAAGACAACAAAATCCAATGTATAGAAGTTGAGATATTGAATTTTAAAGGACTAAATGCTGTAAAGCGCTTAGAAGCAAGTAGTGCTAAAAATGTTACTTTAGGTCGTGCTGGACCGGAGCAAAGTCAAAGTTTGGGCCAACCACAATGGAGTGCCGGCCGGCTACAGGACCCATGCAGGGCCCAGTGAACAAAGTACCTTTCCTGATCGCAAACAACAACATGCGTCGATCTTTTCCACCCAGTGAAGGCGATGCGTCAGTTCTGAAGACAGGTTCCGGAGTCGAGAGGCGTCAAGCGATGTGCCGGATTCTGCCATGAAGTCGAGGGGATGCGTCGATCTCACCAAGCTGCAGCAGCGGCGATACACTGTCCGATGTGTTGATCTCTGGAGGCAAACTACTGGTTCTGATACGATGTACTGATTTTACTCCTGCAACCAGGTCGAAGCACTGGTTCTGCTATACGCAGACAGAATAGGCGGTTGAATCTATGTTGCAAGTATCTGCGCTACTTACAGAGTTAAGCAAAGGGAAATGGGTAGAGACTTGATTTCCCTGAGTCTCAAGCAACAGGAGGTAAGCCAACAAGCCCTTGAAAATCATTTGGAGGGAAGGCAGAGTCCAGCTCTCCTTCAGTAGAATCAGAAAGCAGCGGGCAGCAGGGCAGCGCCAGAGAAAAGGAGGCCTTCCAAGTCAGCAGTACAAAGATGAGTCCCTTAAGCAGCACAGCAGCCCTTCTTACAGAGGTTCAGTTCAAGACCCAGAAGTGTCTGATTTAAAGGGGTCAGAGACCCAGTACTTATACTCAAAAGTGCCTTTGATGTGGGGGTGACCTCAAAGCAGCTCTCTGAAGTGCACAATGATCCCTTTCAGCCCAGTCCTGTTTGTAAGGTTATTTTGTGGGGGGTAACCAGTCCTTTGTGTTGGGACAGGACACAGCCTATTAAAGTGAAGTGTTAGCCCCTCCCTTTCATCCTGCCCAGGCAAGGTCATCAGAATGCAGATGTATGTAGATGGGTAACCTGACTCACTTATCCTGCCTGTATTGTGGCTGTCTAGAAGGAATGCACAAAGTGTAGCTGTCACCCACCCAAGACATATATTGGAGACAGGCTGCCAAGCACACATAGCAGTAAGTACAGGGAAATGTCAGCTTTCTAAAAGTAGCATTTCTAAAACAGTAATGTAACATCGAACTTTACCAGTAAGGAGGATGTATCATTACCATTCGAAAGATATGAAACATGAACACCAATGTCACCATGTTTAGGGGAGAAGCACATGCAGTACTGGTTAGTAGTGGTAAAGTGTTCAGAGTCCTAAGGCCAACAAAACGAATCAGCACAACCATGAGGTAAAAGGCAAAATGAAAGACCATCCTAAGGATGCATGGTCCAACATATCTCATTCCGTTTGGATTACAGGATTGCAATATACCTTGGCTTACCTAAAATCTTATCTGTCACTTTTAGATTGTGCAAAATGGATCTGCCACATCTTTTAATTAATGCACCTCAGTGTACTACCGTTAAATCTCAATTGGACTTCCCCCATAGGCAAGCAGTGAATAAATGGATCTTGTTTTAAGAAACTGTGCATGATGTACAAGCCACTAACATTTTTTGTTACTCTTCTCATGCAGTCTCGGTTGTGTCTGTGTTCCGTTTCACCAGAGCAGGCAGACCTTCTTTCTTGGCTTTTACTCCCAAGACTATGCCCATATGAGTGCTGGGTGTGCGGTGTGCCTAAGAGAGTGTGAATTGCAGCACAATATAGTCACATCCATTGGCATTGCCAATATGTGCTTAAGACATACCATAAACAATAGGAAACATTATACACACCTGTCAAATCACCTGCAGATTGTGAGTATCACCCAATTTTGGGTATTTTTACCAGTATACCTGAAAATCAGGCTGTCAGGCATGGATGTACTGAGTCCTGCTTGTCTTGTGCCATTTTCAAAGGGACTAGATCTTCTCCCATCACTGCTCAATGGTGTGTGAAGATATGGGTTCATCAGCGACATACTACCCATGTTTACAGAGAACAGCAGCTTGGCAGGTTGAGCAAAAGGCCACTGCTGTCCAAGCAATCGAGGAACCTTCAACAGACAAGAGGCAGGTGTTTATTAAGAACCTGCATCACTAATCTGTAGACTGATTCTAACCCAGCAAACGTTACCTCTAGCCCAATTGCTGTTGCGCAGGACATGAAATGTCTGGATATGGGAAATGAACAGTACTTTAAATGCAGGTTCAACTGCCTAGTGACGACAAACTGGGCAGCCAAAAAAGGCAGAACCAGAGCTCTTCTCAGGCCCCATACAGGGGCAGATATGAGCACTAGCGTAGGGATGCCAGCCTTTGGTGCAAGCAGGGAAAATTACCCCTTGATTACTGCTGGGGTAGTAAAATATATAGCAATTGTTAGGAATCAATGGGCCCTCTGGGCCTGGTGCCACTGCACTTGCTGCATTGATGGTAGCTGCGACGCAGGACCTGACGAAGGAAATGCTGTGCAGGCCTCGGTCAAAACCAGATACTAGAGACACACAAGTTCTCCCAGGACCAATTAAAGCAGACTCGGATATGTGTCGAAATCCTCGAGATCAGGGCATGAAGAAACCTGGAATAGAGGGCGCTGCAAGACCGCACTAGTAACAATACAGAGCTACATAAATCACTCCAACATACGTTAACAAGAAACACAGAGGCACGCATTTTAGGGAAAAACACATTTATTCTTGTCCCATTCACGTGTTTCCCCGATAAATAATAAAAGCACAAGTTATTGAATTTTTAGTATGGTCTTTCATTGTGCAGACTTCAAAGTCAATATAGGTCCATGCACCACTGCCCCAAACTTTCCATCATGGGATAATGCCATTCCCTCGGTGCCCCACCAGGATGTTCGTTGCAGTGTTCCGCTGGGCGTCATGCAACAGCCACTGCCTAGGGGCCGTATGTACACCCACCCCATACACATCAATCCCAATCATCAGTCAGGTGACCCCGTTAATAAAAGGGTCCAGGTGCACATTCTTGTGGGCAGAAATCACCCATACCACCAGTGTCTGTGTGGTTCTTTATTTAAGATGTGAGTCTTGGAACCACGTCTTTACATTGGCGACGAGGCATACTGGACCCCACCTTCTGCCTACCTTGGCCATGAAGAAGGTCTTGTCACACTGTGAAGGGTGAAGGTGATAAAGTCTGTACTGACCCAAGAAGAGAACATACTGCTGCATGCCATGGTGCTGTACTGTCGAGGAGGCTGTGAAACACTGCACAGGAGAAACTAGCGCCATCCCCCCTGAAGAAGAAAGAGGCGACATAACTGACTGCAGCTTGGCTGGTAAGAAGCCACCGCAAAAATGAGGACCCTTCCTGGTGCAGGCAGAAGCCGCTGAGCTACTGCAGATTGAATCTGCCCAGCAGAAGTCCTGGGTCCAGTGTGCAGTGCACCAGCTGGACATGCAGCGCTGAAGTGCAGCCATCCTTCTGAGAGCAGAGAGAGGCAGTTACACCTGATGAGCTGCCCCCCTCGAGCAGAAGGCGCTCTGAATGTAACACGGAAGGGAAAGGAAATGACACCCATAGCCTCCCTCTGGAGGCCTCTCTTGCTCCATGAAAGGATGGACTGTAGCCAGCAACCCATGCCCCCACTGCTACCAAAGTCACTGGTGTCTCCATAGGAGGAGAATCACGGTGCCACACTCTCCCCACCTATGATCCAGCAGTAGCAGGAGCAGCTCTCCTGCCTCCATAATCAGGACTGAAGCATCCAGGCATTGCAACTGTGACAGGAGTGCAGAGGCCAGTGTGCATGCCCTTGTGGGTGCATACCATGATTGAGTGCAGGCACAGGTGAGAGGCTGTACGAGGCCTGTTGCATACCCATGCCCCATGCTGGCAGCCTGACGTCACTGCCACAAGAAAGTAAACCCCCACTTGTATCCTGCAGCAGCCCCCCTGCACCAAGAGGAGACGAGGAGAATTGGATCAGCAACTGCCCTGATCATCACCAAGGCGTACCGCAGCATCTGAGGCCGGTGGCAAACTACAGAGACAGTCGACCACTAAGGGGCCCTGTTGGCTGGCCCTGAAGAAGGGGTATGCTGCTGCACCCAGAAGGAGAAGAGACTCCAAGGACTAGAAGTCTCACCTGCATAGTTCCGAAGATGGTGCATGCCACTGCACTCAGAAGAGACTCTATCAATGAGAAGTCTCAACTACATCATTGGAAAGAAGGTGCATGCTAAAGCACCAAGGAGAAAAAGGTGAGAAGGAAGTGTAAGTGTGACCTGCTGGTCCACACTGGTAAACCTGGTGACCAACCAACCCCAGGAGGAAAGATCAGGACCTGAAAGGTACGCTCAATAAGACTTGAGTTGCTGATGGAATGCATCTAGACACACAGGCAACAAGCCACTGAGGTGAAACAAGGCCTGACGGCAACACAGCAGGAGAACCAAGAGTAGACAGCAAGTATGCGCAAACCGAGCCTCTGCCCCTCCCCCAGCAGGAGAGCCAGGAGTAAGCCACAAGCAAGCACAAACTGAGTCTCTGCCCCATGCTTCCCAACGTAACTGTCCAGACAAAGTAACCGTTGGCTCAGCAAATCAGAGCATCCAGGCTGAAGGATGCAGATGCCTCTACAAGTAAAGGATTTAAGCACCTGGCTACATTACTTCAAGTTGTCGACGACCCAAGAAAGAATGTTTGCGACCATCACGGCAAGTCATCGCCACTTGTCGTACGGGGTCACCACACGACTGGCAAGCCCATCAGCCAGCCCCTGTCTAGTGCATTAACACTACCACCCATGGAGCACCTAGAGTGGAGTTTGACTCTGTTGTTATACCTACAGACAAGAAGTAGCAGTGACATTCTAAAGTATCAGTCAACCAGCGACTACCTGCTCACCCTACCTGTATTTTGGTCCTGGTAGCTAGAGCAAGTCTTGACCAGGACCCATCTACCCCTGTGGTTGCATGAGTGACAAGGCAGTGGCTCCTTAGTGGTCTTGCAGCAGCCCTGACGCGGCACTCATGCAGCCCCAGCACAGATCACACGCAACCCATCCAAGGAGCCTCCACAAACGCGAGAGATGGACTTGACACTGCCCTATGGATGGATTCCGGGAAGCAGCAAGGCCTTGCAGCGGAGACTTCAACAGATTGCAGTATGCCAAGACTTTCTTCAAGGAGTCAAGTGATGGGGCAGGTAAAACAAAATTTTGTATACCTCCTCTGATTTGCATGAAATTAATTACGTAATCATTTAAAATTTAACTCGTACTAATTGGTTTGAAGTGAAGTATTACTAACCAACATTTACACCTTGATAAACACGAAAAACACGTGGGACTAAATGCTACTTGCATGGCAGAACAATTAATTAATTAACAATAATGCGCAAACTAACTTTAGATTTGTAGTGAAGTAGAATATTGCATGATTTATGTTGCTTTTGTGATGGTTTGTGCTTTCAGTACTGCAGAATGGTGAGTATTATTGCTTTAAATGTTGCTACAAGCTAGGTAAATACTAATACACATTGGGATTAGTGTGGGTTTACACATTAGAATCTCCATTTCTATATCTTAATTATTGTTATGTCTGTTTTTTCTTAAGTTGGCATTACCTAAAATGGAGGTCCTATGCAGTCGCCGTCATGTGAGTGCGATGACTTCTGCGCAGAATCGGATGGCTCTGGAGATCTCCAAGTGACCTCAGCTCTGCAACACCGTGTTCCTTGTCAGGGATATGAGCGTGGTGGCTTGTCAACGGATGGACGGTGTGAACCAAAAAGGGGACAATGCAGAACCTGTCCAAACGTTACTTTCGGAACTTTCGCCTGTGAACTGAATGGATAATATAAAAGTTGCGCTTTGCTATGCCAACTCTCATGGAAAACCAGTTGGTCCTGGGAATCTTTTGAAAAATTACAAGTTGACCCCACCAATGAATGAATGTATGGGTGAGTTATTGTGATTACGAATCTGTGACATAGGGAGAATATGTAAATTTGCCCCTCGCACTGGATCAGATTTCTTGGTAGCAGATTGATGGTTTTATTGCATTGGTTTGGTGATTATCGATTTATGTTTAACACTTTATATTTATTATTGTCTACGTTACACGTAGTCGGAAATTTGAAGCTTCCGGGAAGTAGGAAGTTGGTTGCCCTGTATGCAGGCAGGGGGAAATGTGTGGCAAGTGTAGTCGCACAGTGCATTGTCTGCTTTCAAAGCGGTAACATCGTTGTGTGTTATCTTTAGGAACATTTTCCGCATGAATGTGTGTGAGTGAAATAGCAATAGGCTTTCTTGTGAAACTCTGGCCTTAATTCTCAGGAGCATTGTAGTCTCCACATGTGTTTTATCCCCAGAGAAACAATTTGCCTCTTGTTTGTTAGAAGGGTAAGGTAGAGGGAAGTGCTAATTTATCGGCGTAACGGAAAAATTCTGTGGTGGGGTAGAGGTAAGCGCTGCCAACTGGAAATACAGATTTCTTGTGTAAATGAACAAAACTATCTCTTTGGTTTAGTGAAACAGGCTATGGAAATGTTTTATGTTGTTATTATCAGATTTTGATTACAGAAAACGCAAAGAAAAGCTTGCCGAAATATTTTGTAAAGGAGGGGTCAGCAAGAGCAGGAGTAGCGAGAAAGGCTGACGTCAGAAAAGACAGCGCTGGGATTGGTCAGTTGTAGAAAGACGAAGCTTTCATTGATTGGTGCGTTAGTGTAAGACGCGCTGGGAGTGGGGAATTACTGGCGTGACATAGACGCCCAGGATTGGTGCGTTAGTGTGAGTCGCGCTAGTATTGGAGGGTCTTAGGAGTGACGTAGACGCCCAGGATTGGTGCGTTAGTGTGAGTCGCGCTGGGATTGGACAGAATACGGAGAAAGCTGTGACGTAAGTGATTTGCGAAGCTTAGTTGATTCAGAACTTTGAAAACTAAAAATGATGTACTACGATCTACCTGAGAAATCAAAGGCTTATTTAAAAAGTATAAGCGAATTGTGACTAGGGAAGGACAGATACTTCCTCCACCGAAATCGCCTGTATCTTTTATGGTAGCGAAATATGGTTATCATACATGTATCTGGTTGGAGAATTGGGCAAAGTATACCAAAGATGATGGAGTACTAGCATTTCCAGAAAATGGTTCAATTAGATTGGCAATATTACGAAATTTAAGAGACAGGATGATGAGGTTAGAACCGAAACCCAGACCTACCCAATTCAAGGCTTTGACTGAATGGGAAGAAGAGATGTTTCAAAGGGAAAGGCATCGGAATGGGAGAAGGTATATGTTTGGTAGACATGGTGGTCAAGAAAGTCATGATGACAGAATGAGAAGGTGGCGGAGTGCGAATATAACTGATGGTATGTTTCCTTTGAGAAATGCTGAAGAGTTGAGTGGTAGGAAATGTACAGAAAAGAGAAATAACACAGGGTCAGAAGGTTACAGATATGGAGTGAGTGAATCAGAAGATGAGGTGTTGGAAGACATGTTTTATAAAAACCCACCCCAGATCAACCCAATTCCACGTTAATGACGCCGAGTGCACAGGCATAAGAGACAGTAATGAATAAAAATTTTGAGCAAATGCCACCTAATTTGGGAAAATGTTACCCATTTAAAGGTTCTGGAATGTCACAACCCATTAGAACTGCAACTGAAAATTCAGCAGAGTTAGCTAGAACTACACTGGAATTAACTGAGAAAATTAGAGAATTAACTAAGAATATGGAAGCAGTGACAGTACCTGTAACTATAGGACCGATCATACCTGTTTTTGATAAACAAAAGGCTAGTGAGCCTTGCTTAACAGTCCCATATAATTGTGGTGGGCAAAAGGAAAAAGAAAGGAGTGGTTCCGGAGAAAATGAATGGAAAGTTATGGCAGGAACATCATGATTAAGTACCCCTAAAAATTCCAGCGAGTAAGATACCTATGACAACAGAATCAGCAACCGAAACCCCAGAGAGAATAATAGATAAAATAAGAACCAAGACAACCCCTGTAGGACCAACATCGGAAGAAATAAGTGACTGGTTAAGAAGTTTACAGAGAAAATATACAGAACGACAACCTTTAGATGTAGCAAAATTAAAGGTAACATTAGAAGAGTTAATCGTAGGAACTATTCCGACTGAAAAATTATAAGCATATCAGGGTAAGGAGTTAATGTTCCTCTGTAAAAGTATAACTTGGAGAGCAAGGACTTTGCATGAAAAATTAGAAGAAACAGCGAGTGAAATGGGAATCGATTTTGAGAAAATACGGTCATTACTAAAGCCATATAGGGTAGATTTTTCTGAAAAGGATATTGAAAACTTGAACACCACAGGGAGGTTGACCCAAATTAAAGAACTGATTGCATTGCTAAGGAAATGGGGTGATATGGATCGATGAAAAAGTAGATGGTTCAGAAAGAGAGAGGAAACTACAGATAAGTCCTTCTCAGCATTCCCGATGAGAGAAAAAGAGCCAGTGGTAACCGAATGTCCCATGAGAGAAATTCCTGGAGGAGGATATGTGCATGTTCCATGGACTAGACAGGATATTTTGTCATTTACCAATGATTTCCCAAGGTTAAGAGAAAAACCAGTTGAATGGCATCGACAGGTAGAAAGGTTTGTTAAACTTTCAAAGGTGTTGTGGATAGATCTGAACGGTCTATTTGATATAATTGTACCTGCAAATTTATGGGCAGAATGTAAAATTACAATAGATTGGCCAACGCAAGAGTATCCTAGGGATCCTAAGACGGGAGCCCCTGATCCAGAAGTAATGAAAAAATACGATCAGGTAATTACTTTTTTGAAAAATAAAGTGCACCCAAAAGAAACTGACTGGGTAAAGACTGACAGAACTCATCAGGAGGCTAAAGAATCTGTACATGCGTATTACGAGAGGTTATTATTGGCTTTTAAACAATACAGTGGAGATGAGAAATTAAGTGGAAAGGATTTGAGTCATTTTGTGTACAGATTTGTCTATGTTTTAAGGCCTGAAGTTAGTGAAATGATAAAACAGCATACAGTGGATTGGCAGAACAAAAAGATTGAGAAGTGTTACGACATGCAAAATATGTTAATGATGAAATTGAAGCTAAACAGCTTAAACTGAAAGTAAAGGCGATGGGGGCACAGGTTAAGATAGCCGAGCGACAAGAAGCCCAGTTGATCGAGCAAGCTAATGGTATGGGCAAGCAAAACAAAAACCTAATATTGGAAAAGGAAAAGGACAGATCAGTATAGAAGAAGCTAAAAATAAATGGCCATGTCATAATTGCGGAAAATTAGAGCATTGGAAATCCGAGTGTAAATTGCCACCGAGAGCTAATGGTGATAATTCATCATTGAATCCACAGGTGCAGAATGAGCTGAGTTGCCAACTGCAGTGACAGCAGCAGGTTGTTACCCAACAGTGTCAGGTGCCAAAGCCACCTTTTCCACAGCCCGTAAATCCTCAGTGATACAGTAATGAGACAGGATTCTACACCGAAGAACAGGTAACAAAGCTACAGCGCGCTGGTGCCGTTTCGCAGTATTGGCTGCAACGCGAGAAAAGAGTGAGTCAGAAGAGAGTTATTGACGGTGCCTAGGAGAGGAAGAGGAGTGCGTACTTGGCGCAACTCTAGAGGTAGACCAGACAGGACCCTTTGTGGATGGGAAGGTGAATGAAGCAAACATTACTTTCCTAGTGGATACTTGTGCTACTCGTTCAACTGATAGATCAGCTGAAGTGAAAAATCTTCCTCTCTCGGGTGAAACAATCCAAGTAGTTGGGGTCTCAAATAGACAGATAAAAGCTTATCTTACTGATCCTGTAAAAGTTAAAATAGGGAAATTCGCTGACATGCATTGATTTGTCGTGTGTGACACTAGTCCTGTGAATCTGTCGGGGAGCGATATGTTGTGCAAAATGAATTGCACCATCTTTAGTACCCCTGATGGTATAGCTTTTGAAACTCCCGATGAAGACGTACTGTATAGGATGACAATGGAAAACTTAGAACCTGAAATTACAGAGGCATTTGTTGTATTTGATCCGGAAGGATTGCCTCAGGAGTTGAAGAAAACAGTGAAAACCGAAGTGTGGGATTTCACAGGAGAGGATGTTGGATTAATGAAAAAGGTAGATCCTGTAAAAATAACTGTAAAAGGAGTAAATTACCCGAATATTCCTCAGTATAAATTAACACCAGAGATAATTGCAGGAGTAACGCCTATAATAGACAGAATGATTGAACAAGGAATTCTGAGAGAGATAATGAGCAGTCCATGTAACTCTCCGATCATGGGTTTGAAAAAGCCAAATGGGACCTTTAGGATAGTACAGGATTTGAGAAAAGTGAATAAAATTGTTGTTCCATGCTGTCCCATTGTGCCAAACCCTTTGGTAATTCTATATCAGATTCCCCATGATGCAGAATGGTACACAGTCATTGACTTGTGTCATGCTTTCTTTTCTATTCCATTGCACACTGATAGCCAACAAGATGAGCGTATTTTGGCATGGTGCCGTGTCCCTCAAGGGCATACAGAAAGCCCATCGATATTTAATCAGATTCTAAAGAAGCCACTGGAAGATTTAAAAATGCCTGAAAGTTCAGTGCTTGTGCAATATATCGATGACCTATTGGTGGCATCGAAGACACAAGAGGCATGCGTGGTGGACACAGTTGCACTGTTGAATCATTTGGCCGATGGAGGACTCCCCATCAAAATTACACTTTTGTCCGATGGAAGTACAATACTTAGGTCATAAGATTGAAAAGGGCCTGAGAAAGGTGACTGTGGACAGAATTAAAATATTTAAAAGGAATGAGAGCACCAATGACACAGAGAGAAGTCAGAATGTTTCTTGGGATGGTAGGATATTGTCGACAATGGATCAGCAACTTCTCGCTGATTGCCAAACCACTGGTACGCCTAACAAAAAGTGATGTGAAAGATCCCCTTGAGTTGAATAAAGAAGAGATGAAAGCTTTTAAACATCTGAGTAACAGTTTGTATGAAGCACCAGCTCTTGGAATGCCTGATTACGAAAAGGAATTCGAACTCTATTGCAGTGAGAGAGATGGGTGTGTCCTTTCCGTATTAGTGCAGAGACATGGATGATTGAGACTGCCAATTGCATATTTTTCAGCTGTATTAGATCCAGTGGCTGTAGCGTTGCCTGGTTGTTTGAAAGCAGTAGCCGCCACATGCAAAAGTTTGGAACAGAGTGAAGGAATTGTAATGGGATACCCTGTGAGAGGGTTTGTGCCCCATGATGTGGCAATCCTTTTGACAAGGAGTAAAACACAGTTCATGACGCATAGTCGTCTAACTATGAGAAGGTGATTTTGGGTGCTACAAATGTGAGTCTTGTAAGATGCACTAATGTGAACACATCGACATTACTACCTGATGCAGTGAATGTGGAAGTGAAGGATGAGGTTGATCATGATTGTTTGGAAGTGCTTGATTTTTGCACCAAACCGCGTCCTGACATAAAAGATGTGCCTCTGAAAGAGAGTGACTATGTGATCTTTGTGGATGGGTCATGCCTAAGAACTGGAGAAGGGATACTGAGCGCTGCCTATGCTGTGTGTACTGTAGCGACTGTGTTGGAAGCATCTTGTTTGAGAGGAGTGCGAACTGCTCAAATTGCTGAGTTGTTTGCACTGATTAGAGCATGCAAGTTGGGAAAGAATTTGCGAGTCACTGTGATTACTGATAGTCAGTATGGGTTTGGAGTGGTGCATGACTTTGGAAAGATTTGGTCCCAAAGAGGTATCTTGACGTCGAGTGGAACTTCAATCAGAAATGCAGAAGTAGTTGGAAAATTACTTGAGGCGATACAGCTGCCTAAACAGATCGCTTTTGTGAAGTGTGCCGCACATAAAAAGGGAATTGACTATATGTCAGCCGGCAATCAGTTTGCAAATGACATAGCACAGTATTGTGCACGAAACCAAACTTCCTTGAATCGTAATAGGGAGAAGGAAATGGGTTTATGTCCCTTGCTTTTTACTAACACTGTAAGTACATGGGATGAAGTGAGACAGTTGCAGGAAGAGGCAGGGGAAGAGGAGAAGAAACAGTGGATAAAATCAGGATGTGCACCACGAGACGCAGACAGAGTTTGGGTTTACCGCGATGGAAGACCAGTAATGCCTAAGAGCATGATCTCTACCATGGCACGGATGTACCATGGGTAGGCTCACATAGGTAGGGATGCCATGATTAGACTTTTTAAACAGACCTGGTATAATGCAAAGTTTCGGCTTATTGCTGAGAGCCTTTGTCAGAGATGCCTTATATGCCAACAATATAATCCAGGAAGGAGCTTGGGGACCATAGGACGGGAGGGAGGTCTTTTCACTCGAATGCAGCTTGATTTCATTGAAATGCCCTCATGTAACAGGCTAAGATATGTACTGGTGATTGTCTGTCTGTTTTCACGTTTGGTGGAGGCTTACCCGTCCCGAAGGAATGATGGAGTCACTGTAGCAAAACTCCTACTGAGAGAGTTCATTCCTAGGTTTGGTTTCCCAGTAAAGATTGAAACAGATAGAGGAACACATTTCCAGAACGAAATTATAAAATTGATTTGCGAAGCATTAAATGTACAACAGAAACTATATTTTGCCTACCGACCAGAGGCTTCTGGAGTGGTGGAGCAAATAAATGGCACCATAAAGAACAGGTTGGGAAAAATGTGTTTGGCCACAGGTTTAAAATGGACTGATGTCTTGCCTCTTGTCCTCATGAAAATAAGGTCAATTCCTGAAAGGAAGACTGGTCTGAGTCCCCATGACATTATCATGGGCAGAGCAATGCGACATGTTTTCATTCATGTCAACAAACTGCTGCCCGAATCTGATAACTTCGTCTTGGATTATTGTAAAGGATTGGCTGATATGGTATATTCTGTGTTTCATCAGGTTGGACCAGATGCGACTACTCTTGAAAAGAAGCCAGCTCATGACTTAAGTCCTGGAGATTGGGTTCGTACCAAAGTACACAGAAGGAGAAATTGTCTGGTTCCATGCTGGGGAGGACCACGACAAGAGATTCTGACACCAACGACTGCTGTGAAGTGGGCAGGAGTGAAGAACTGGATTCATGCCAGTCACACTCTTCGAGTTCCCGATCCGAAAGATAAATCTGAAGAGGAACAACAAGACGCATCAGATACCAGTTCCGAATCAGAAGAAACAAAGACAAGACAAAACCCAGAAGCAGGAGAAACGAGTTTAAATCAAATTGTTGAGCAAGAAAATATACCACTAAGAAGGCGACTTGAAATTTCTGATACCAGTTCTGAATCAGAGACAGAACCAGTGGGAATACAAGAAAGAATAAATGAAATTACTGGAAAAACTGAACAAGTAATCGTTGGAAAGGAAGTCCCGAGTACAAGTACAAGAGAAAGACTGCCCGAAATTATAGAAATAGAAGGTGAGGAGTTAGATGCAGAGAGAGAGGGTGAGGTGATTGCGGAAGACCCCCGAGGAGGTGTAGGGACACAACACACCGAGGTAGAAAAAGGGACAGTTAGTCAGCATGAAGACTGCGTGCAAGAAACACGAGGAGGGATAGATGCAGACAGCGGACCTGAACTCTTGAGGATAAAATCCAAAGAAAGTAACATCCAGACAGATACAGAATCGGAGGAAAGTGAAGAAGAAAGCAAAGGTGGAAGAACGTTGAGGAAAAGCTTGGAAAACAGAGCGAGAAGGGAAAGGAACAAAATTAAAAAGGCCGTTAAAAGAAGATATTTGGCCCAACAAAATCAAAAGATTGAGATTCCGACTGACCAGAATAAAATCTGCCAATGCTGAACAAGTGAATGAAGTGTCTAGTCAGGAAAAGAAAGAAGACACTGACCAGAAACACTTGCAAACAGTAAAGAGAATAAAGAAACCGAACCAGAAGTACAAGTCACCAGAATGGACATATGTGGCACTTCCTGATATACAAGAGGAAGCTGATAGCCAAAAAGGTCTAAGAGTGACTGTGCGGGAAGTGGACGAAGGAGAGGAAGATTTGGAAATCCTGAGAGTTATCTTGTCTGATACCAGAGAAGAAACGGATGATCAGGAAGTTCTGAATAAAGGATGTGAACCTAAAGGCGAAGACAATTCATACATGGAGTGAAATGACAATGGAAATCACTAGGAATTAAAACCTGGACAAGACACATGACTAGAAAAGAACCAATTAGGCAACCAGAGCCTTAGGTTTAGACAAAGGTAAATTGTTGAAGAAAAGAGGCTAAGTCAAAAGACACTGATCATTACCGAAATGGCAAACAGAGAAAAT
The DNA here is from genome assembly GCF_964204655.1 of Triturus cristatus. Lineage (NCBI taxonomy): Eukaryota > Metazoa > Chordata > Amphibia > Caudata > Salamandridae > Triturus > Triturus cristatus. The sequence goes on from NC_140587.1 coordinate 304,697,862, forward strand.
AGAAATCCCACATGTGGGTTTCTCCGAAGATGGTGTAAAATGTGTTTTTGTTGTACAGGATTAATAATGCTTGTCTGGATCATACTGGCAATAACAATTTCATTTAGAGTAACATTTGAAAATATAGAACACACAAGTCATGTTACCAAACTAGTAGATAGAACAGAACTTCATAAAGATAAGTCCATAAATAATTTTTCTAATAATGTTTTTTCAAAGTTGTTGTACAGTATGTAAAAACTATGGAGGTTAGAGACTGCTACGTTTGCATGCAGTTACCTGCATCTGTATCAGAAGGTGTTACTTATCATCACCTTCCTTTGACATATGGGATAACTTGTAGTGTCTTAACTAGTTTGTTTTATAAAACAGGTAAATTAGAATACTATTACACTGATGTAGATAATATTTTTTCACAGATTCCTGTAGTTCCTGAATTAAATAGGGTAAAGCTTGGTAAAACTCTTGGCGAATTTTTCTTAGAGAAAAGAGAATTAACTCTAGAACATGGGTACTCACAAACTTTCTCTCGGGGGCCAAATTTACAGTGTGGTTTGTGGCCGAGGGCCACAGTGGTGGGGGCGGGGTCAGTGGGGGAGGGGGGCGGGGCTAGAGCAAAAAAAAACCTGACTATGAGGTTGAACACACGCGCCTGCAGCGGACGCCTTCGTCCACTGAGCCACCAGACCCGGCATACACACATCTTTCTCTTTTTCTCTCTCTCTCTTTCTCTCTCTCTGTCTCCTTCCCTCTCTCTCTCTGTCTCCCTCCCTCTCTCTGTCTCCCTCCCTCTCTCTCTCTGTCTCCCTCCCTCTCTCTATGTCTCCCTCTCTCTCTCTCTGTCTTCCTCCCTCTCTCTGTCGCCCTCCCTCTTTTTATCTCTCTCTCTCCCTTCCTCCCTCTCTCCTTCCCTCTCTCTGTCTCCCTCTATCTCACACGCTCTGTCTGTGTCCCTCTCTCTCCCTTTGTCTCCCTCCCTCTGTCTCCCTCCCTCTGTCTGTCTCCCTCTGTCTGTCTCCCTCTCCCTCCCTCTGTCTCTCCCTGACTCCCTCCCTTTGTCTTCCTCTGCCTCCCTCTGAGACCCTCCATCTGTTGCCCTCCTTGTGTCGCCCTCCTTCTGTCGCCCTCCTTCTGTCGCCCTCCATCTGTCGCCCTCCATCTGTCGCCCTCCCTCTGTCGCCCTCCCTCTGTCGCCCTCCTCCCTCTGTCTGTCTCCCTCTGTCTCCCTCCCTCTGTCTGTCTCCCTCTGTCTGTTGCCCTCTGTCTCCCTCTCTCTGTCTCTCTCTGTCTCCCTCCCTCTGTCTCCCTCTCTTTCTGTCTTCCTCTCTCTCTGTTTCCCTCTGTCTGTCTCCCTCCCTCTGTCTCCCTCCCCCTGTCTCCCTCCCTCTATCTCCCTCCCTCTATCTCCCTCTGTCTGACTCCCTCTGTCACCTCACCCCAGCTTCCCAGGCACACACACAGCCGCGCCCGAGTACTTCACAGGTCTTTAAAAGACCATTTAATTGTTAATGAGGCTAAGTTGTAAATTGCCAGGCCTCCATAGAGCAGAGTGTCTCGGAGTCCGCGTTGCTGCGGCGGTGTTTGCTGACACTTTCAATTATTTTTAAAAAAACACAGGTACAATGTCTGCAAGGTCCGCGGGCCTCCAAGGAAGGCTTGCCGGGCCGCTGGCGGCCCGCGAGCCGTACTATGAGTACCCGTGCTCTAGAAGAAGTGTTTAAGAATAACCTTACTTGTATTTTGAGAAAAGAAGAGAAAACTTTCCTGAACATGGTAGAGGAGAGGAGAGTTAAGATGCAAAGGAAGGCGTCGTGGGGGAAAATGGAAACAACATTTTGGGATGTTGGAAAAGAAAATCATTTAAAGGGAGACACAAATCCAGCAATGGCTTTAGATTGTCCCCAGAAAGGGAAGTTGTGCATAAGTAGGGAAAATACTGTATTTGATAATTATTTTGTAAGTGCAAGTGAATGCCATGATTTATATAGAATAATAGGAGGATGGGGATTTAAAGGAGGAAAAGATCCAGTATTCCCTGGAATATATTTCCTTTGTGGGAACAGAGCTTAATTATAGGTTACCGGACCACTGGTACAGGACTTTTAACGTAGGCCTGGTCTTTCCAAAGATATTTCATATGGAAAGGTGAGATGATGGTTAGAATGAAATAGGTAGGCAACTAACACGTAGAAGGAGGGAAAGGTGGTCAGAAATTATAGGTGATATTTTTGGAGCACTGATACCAGCAGTTGGAATATCTCTGAATGCACACAAAATTAGAAAATTGTCCACAGTTGTGGATCGATTATCAACAAGCACAGCTGGAGAGTTCTTAATTGTAAATACCTAAATGGTTGCCATGAGAGCGATGATTATGCAAAATCGACTTGCCCTTGATATTGGCCAAAGAGGGAGGAGTCTGTGGAATGCTGAAGGTACAACATTGCTGTACTTACATTCCTGACGAAAGTCAGAACTTAAAGACATACATAAAGAATATAACTGAGTTGCATGAAGAAATTGTTCCACTGGAGGTTGAAGGTGTTTGGGAGAAACTTGGTAAGGGTTTCTCCACTATTAAGAATTTATTAACAAAAATAGGTAGTTCCTTTGTGGGTAAAATACTGATACCAGTAACATTTGTAATTATTTTAGAGTTAATATTGAGATTAGGATGTGTGTGCATAAAAAGAAGAAAATTGCAAAATAAAATAAAAAGAGAAGATAAGAAAAGGAAGGAGAAAGAAATAAGAGAAAGAGAGCTAGAAGACACAGAACTAGAAGAATTACAAGAAAATATGTACAAGAAAACAAAAAAGAGTATGCTGGTGGAGGGATTGGACGGGCCTCCTGGAAATGCAAGGGGATATGGTATAGTCATTTGAATATCCGCTACTGCTATTCGAAAACGATACAGATGTCGAACTGCATATGTCAATTGGTTTTGTCCTTGGAGACTGTTATTTGCATGGCAGAACAATTAATTAATTAGCTATGGTACACAAACTAACTTTAGATTTGGGGTGAAGTAGAATATTGCATGATTTATGTTGCTTTTGTGATGGTTTGTGCTTTCAGTACTGCAGAATGGTGAGTATTATTGCTTTAATTGTTGCTACAAGCTAGGTAAATACTAATACACATTGGGATTAGTGTGGGTTTAAACATTAGAATCTCCATTTCTATATTTTAATTATTGTTATGTCTGTTTTTGCTTAAGTTGGCATTCGGGCCTACTATGCCGCAGTACCTAAAATGGAGGTCCTATGCAGTCGCCGTCATGTGAGCGCGATGACTTCTGCGCAGAACCGGATGGCTCTGGAGATCTCCAAGTAACCTCAGCTCTGTGACACCGTGTACCTTGTCAAGGATATGAGCGTGGTGGCTTGTCAACTGATGGACGTTGTGAACCAAAAAGGGGACAATGCAGAACCTGTCCAAACGTTACTTTCAGAACTTTCGCCTGTGAACCGAATGGATAACATAAAATTTGCACTTTGGTATGCCAAGTCTCATGGAAAACCAGTTGGTCCTGGGAAACGTTTGAAAAATTACAAGTTGACCCCAGACTGTCCAATCGGAACATTTCTCTACTCCTAAAATGTTGCATGTTAAACTGAAGTAAGAGGGAAAAAGAGTATAAAATACCCTCATCCGCCAAAGGGGGGTGGTTCATTGGGAGGATCTTTCATGATGTTGGGTCTGCATTGAACGGGTGAAGATTTCCATGGTTTGCCTTGGGTTTCTTTGATTTTCAGGAAGTTATTTCATCTGATGGTTTCATCCTTGCTGTGGGTTGAACTATTTTCCGGAGATTGTACCAGAGAATGCGTGAAAATTATTTGATTACTCAGAGGGTTGCCAACGTTTAACATTTGGTAATTATTAAATGCACTTTCTAAATTCATGCTTATTTACTAGATGTTTCATTTTCTCTTTAAATAACCAAATGTTATACTATGACCTGTAGTGCATAAATGCTAATGCGGAGAAATATATTATTAGATAAACAAATTTGAATTAATAAGAAAGAGTTTGTGGTTCTTTGATTTGATTACGCAAAATAATCAAATGTTTCCTAGGCTTTAATTGTGTTTTAGCTGGTTCTAATTCACCATCAACCAGTCCAACTAATTGGTCCATCGACCAAGTGGTGGAGTGCCTTGATGCTAAAGTCAGGATTCTATAGGTGCACGTGTATATAATGTATATAATGTAAAGAAAATTAATCCTGATAGGTAATAAGGTACCCACATGTCCGGCGCCTTTTTTCCTGTGCACAGATTCGGGTGAGATGAGTGCGTGTTGGTGTTATGGGCCCCACCAATGAATGAATGTATGGATGAGTTATTGTGATTACGAATCTGTGACATAGGGTGAATATGTAAATTTGCCCCTCGCGCTGGATCACAAGCAACACCACCAATGTAAGCTTCGCAATGGACTCCGACAATGCTCCTGACGCATCCTGCTTTTGAACTATTGACAAAAAACACAAATCATCTGGAGCATCAGCAGAATAGACCCACTCCACACAATGGACATGATTCCAGACTGCATGCAGCCAGAAGGTTTTGGACATCTTCAAACCAGTGTCCGTTTCCTGACTCACACAGGTTAAAGTACAAATGTGAGCAGAGATGTCCAGTCGCAGCCAGCTTCATTAGTTCATGCATCCACATGCTACCTTGTTGAAAACTCTAGAAACTGATGAGGTACGTGGTTTCCCATTTATTTTTGTTGTTTCCACAGGTTGGACTTGTCTTTTCGTTTAGATTTCAGGAAAAATGTAGTGTCCTGCTGTACAGGCCATGCGACAGCCCCTCCCTAGGGGCAGTATTTACACCCACCCCATACCATCCAACAGAAGCGTCACCAGTCATGTGACCTTGTTAATAAAAGGGCCCCGGGTGCACGTGGCCAGTTATCAGCCATACCACTAGTGTCCGTGTGGTTCTTTATTTAGCATGGTGGGCCTAGGGCTAGGGTGACCAGACTTCCCGGTTTTCCCTGGAATGTCCCGGTTTTCGGAGCAGTGTCCCGACACTTTACTCCAAATTACAGAAATGTTCCGGTTTTTGTGCAGTGCCCGGGTTAAACAGAGAAATGTACCGGTTTTTAAATAATATCTTGCACCAAGACACTATTTATAAACCGGGACATTTTTCTGCTTTCTTCACACAGATGCTGAGATGGGTCTCTATTGGGCAGTCCATTTTTGCCCTCAGGATGAAAAAACAATCTTACGACTGCAGCAGTAGCGCCCTTCACTGCCTTCAAAGGGACCCATTATAGTTCTTTCACAGTCTCATCATTCCAGAACTGAAGCATTTTCAGTGTTATGTACAACGAAGCCAAAGTTGTTGCTTATTTAGCTTATGCAGCTAACAACAACTGACAAAGCTAATAGACCTGGCTTGTTGTAGGTGTAATGTTACATGTTGCATTATTTATCTGAATACAATGACAGAAGCAGCAAATTTTTAGGGTGGGACACAATGGTAAGCATAGAATTTTTTGCTTATGTGTTTTAAGCCGCGTCCTTAATTTCATTGGCTACGCCCCTTTGAGAGACTCCCCCAGTTTTTTCATCCCACTTAAAGCCTAGGTACTTCTGTCATGTCACCTGATCTTGGTAGTGCCCTGTATGGGACTTCAGCGCGCTTCCTTGTTTAGGAGTGCTGAGAGGGCACAGGTTGAAGGGAGTGGGGGGAATCTTCGGGTGTCGTGCGCGAGTGGTGATGTGGTCAAGTTACTGTAGCCTTCAAGCATGCTCGGGTAGTATTTCTACCACATCTGAAGGTTCTGTGTGACGTAGAAGCGGTGAGACGTCTGCGGGTGTAGTTGTCTCATGGGGCATGGTTGGGTGAGATACACAGGGTCAGAGGCGAGCTCTGCTTATTGTGACCTACAGCACGACTGTGCTGTAGTACCCTTCTCCGCACTACTCAGACCACCTACCAGGGAGGAAGCTGGGCGCTGGGCGGTTCTACCAGACAACCAGAAATGCTGGCTTGTACGTGGACAGTAACTGCCACCTAAAGAAAGAAGCACTCCCCAAAATTCACTTGGGGAAATTGTTTTGAGTACTATGATGTCATGGGTTTTATTTATCACAGCAAAGAATGGATGCATACGCAGTGTCTAGAGGTATTTTTAAAGCTGCTCAACAGGAGACATTTATGTACGACAGCAGCGTGCACAGAGCGGACATCACCAGTAACATACTGCATCTATTTTAGAGTTAGCCTTGTACCTGAGAAATGCCACTGTCCCCGTACCCCCTCCCCCCATTTCAGAGGCATAGACATGCCTGTAGTCACAGCCCTTCCCACACCTCAGAGGCACAGACAGGACTTCTCTCAGCCCTCCACTCATCTCTGAGGCACAGACAGGCCTTGTCTCATCCCTCCCCTCATCTCAGACACACAGACAGGCCTGCCTCCTCAGCCCTTCCCGCATCATAGTGCCTTTTGTCCCCCTTTCTCTTCCTTCTCTCCCTTCCCCTTCTCAACTTCTGGCGTGGGGCAAACTTTTTTGTCATTTTTGCAAGTTACTAGTTTGGATGCTGTTCTTGGCATTGTTAAAACAAAACCCAGCATCCTATAATGCACATGCTGTTTGCTTAAAAATCCATTGCTGTCTGTCACACATCTGATTTGTCATCTGTAATTCTATAATCATCTACACAGGCCTGGGTCTCTGAAGGTATAATCACCATGGACTGTGGTTTAAACCTTATCACTTTAGGTGTTTTGTACTCCCCACTTTTCTAAATTTGAGGTAGTCACCAACAGCCATCCACCTTCAATTTATAATTTATAAAAACTAAATCAAGAATTTTACTTCCGGCAATCCCCCTAATGGACCTCTCAGTGTAAGAACTCACACGTCAAATACACCGGGTGTTTTTACAATCCTATGAAAAAATGTGTAGGAAGCAAGGTGACACCTCATGTGCGCAACACCATTTGAGCTTGCTGATTGGTACTCACCAGCTCTGCCCACTTTTATCATCATCGGTTGTCATCTTGCCCCAAAAATAAATAAGTAAAGTGTCCACAAAGATAAACCCAAAATGTGAAGGTAAGTGGTGAGAAAATCCCATATCAAGATGCGACTGAATTGTGAAAGTAAAAAATGAAGAAGATGCACCTTCTATAGGTCAAACTTTATTCCTCCTTAGATGTGCACCCAATTCAAAGTTTAAAAAGGTTGCTTAATATGCATACCATTGTGCTGTGCCAACATGTTTCATCGCCAGAGGTATTCGTAGCGATTTCGTCAGGGCAACTACAGTCGCTTTGCACTAGTCGGGGACACTTCTTAAAATTTCATTCGGGGACTGCCAAAAGTAAAAAACACACAACACACAACTCTTACTTAGTACCCATTTTCCACTGATGGATATGTATCTCTCACTTAGATCCACTCATTACCCTTCTTGAGCCATGGCCTCGTGTACCAGCTCGTTTTTACAGGTCACAACACGGGCTCCATATATGAGTCCTCGTAGTGGTTCCGCATTCAGCTGTAATGCGAATCTAGAGATAATAAAATTACTCATTAGTCCCTATTCCCTACGTTATCTTTTTAACAACCTAAGGTCTCACTGGTCTACATCGAGATACCCATGCTTATTTGTATTCCTCTTCTTTTTCGGTATATATATACACACTCATCACCGGTGTTTCAGAAAACCAGGTATGTATTCTTAAAACAAGAGTGCGGACGAAAGCCATCGTTATCCATACATATCTCAGTATCGTCACTCGTAACTCGCAACACCCGATACTGAAAAATGAAGCCCCCTTCTTTTTCTCATCACTTAGCCATTTATCAGTGTCTCAACTATCCAGTGCACTTGCGGAACGCCGAAGGCTGGGGAATATTCCCCTATTACTCGTGTTCCTAACGGCATGAGTTAGTTGGTAATTCTAACGGAATTAAAAGAATGGTACAAGTATTCAAACGGGGGATAGTAAGCATAACACACAGCACCCTCCTTCTCAATCAGACCTCCTTACCACCCAAAGCCTCACGGAGCTCCTTATCTCCACCGGTGAGCCGTGTTCTCCTCCCGTGTCTGTTTATATTCTTACGAGGGAGAACGCCCAAGTCCCCGTGTCACACTTATGCGCGCCATCTTGGATTGGGGAGATTAAACCAAATATAAGGAGTCTTCATTCTCCTCTTCCTCATGTCACTATCTGTCAAGATCTTCTTATGCGCATTTATGTCCTGAGTAACACCGTTAGATTTAGTTCACCTGCTGGTACTCCTCAAAAGCAAGCCCATAAGTAATTCTCAATTGGCTGCTACATACCCGCCTCCCTTCCGGTCTCCGTAACAGTCTTAAAAACTATGGGCGCCATCTTTTACTGGGATAGTGAGCCACATGACATTCTGCAAATAAATAGTATTACCAGTTTAATATTCCGAGTACCCTGTTGCATCGCCTTTACCCTTCTCGAGGGGACCCTGTCTAATGGTGATTAGTTCACATACCCATCTCTCTGTACTGGATGTATTTCCAAATGCTTTCCTTTATTTTCTGATCTTAACTTTTATATTTTGTAGTCTTGTATGTATCGACGTAGTTTAGATGATACCTGTGGGCCAATCAGTACCTACCCCATAATCAGAGAATAGTGAGTAATACCTTGTTCCTATCATAAACTACTTTTCCCAATGTGAAGGGGCTGTCATCGTATAATCAGAGCATAATCCACATGGATAGTGCCCAGGAGGGATGGTTGACCTCTGTGCCATTTCTACACGTGTATGTACAAGTTTATCCCTTAGGTTGCTAGATCTTTTAAAGGCAAACCTAGGGGGAGGCATGATGAAATCCTTAGTAGACAATAGTGCCCAATGCTTGCGTATAGACTGGCGGATCCGCATTGGGGTGGACGATGTCTGTTAGCTCAAAGGTCAACACCTTGGGTTGTGACGGTTCAGTATGATGCTCCTTCCTGAGCTTCTTCGCCGGTTTAGGACTCACTTCCTCACCCAAGTCCGTATCAGTGTTGGAAGAGGGGGAGGTGTCACCTTGATCGCATATTTATGTAGGTGCCGCTTAAGGGGAGCAATAGCCAGCACCAGGGCAGAATTCAGAGACTGCTGCACACCAGCATCCAGGGCCTCCACAAGGTCCTGCTCGAAGGAGCCGGACGGCTCTTCATAGTAATCATCATCCTCATAGCAGTAATCCGCCATGGTAGGGTGGACGATACCAGTTAACTGCTTTAAATATTACTGAGGATGCTCACGTACCTCAAAAAATACGCAAAGGACCCGAAAAAAGGCATAGACCACGCTTGGCGGTCATGCCAAGATAAGCTACTGGATCTCTCAGGGCCCCTAACAAAAATCCTGGAGATGGGATACCAGGCTAAGGAATCCGGAACACCGTTAAGCCCGGATGCTCTCATTGGTTGGGCGCAAAGGGCGGTGTGTCTGTTAGGCAACGCCAATTGCGCCATGTCCAACGAGAGGAGGAGCTCTATTCTCCTCAAGCTGGACCCTAAATTGGCTGAACTATCCTCATCAGAGGCAGGTCCTGTGGCCCAAGGTCTCCTCTTCGGCCAGCCTTTCTTAAAGGAGTTAACCAAATTTGTAGCCACTTTTAGTGGCTTGGAAAAGGCTCAGGAGTCTCTTCATCGAGCCTTCAAACCGGTTTTCACCAGGGCCGAACGAAGTCGAGGGCGGTCGTTCGGCTGAGGAAACAACCAAGGCCCCCCACGTGGCCAGCAACACCACAGAGGTGGTTACCACGACAACTCCGCCGGCAACCCAAACTTCTACCCTTCACGAAGGGCCAGGAATCGGTTCTGCAGGGGACGTTTCGGGGGCAACCATGGAAATCACCAGGATACAGGATCTACAGGTGAGAATCATTCCATGTTCAGAAGTGGTATTGGGGGGTCGTGTTCAGTTATTTCAACAACAATGGCGCGCCCTCTCGCAAGATCCTTGGGTCTTGCAGACGGTTGCTTAAAGAGTTTGATCCGCACTCAAATATAAAAGACAAGTCCATCCAATTTTTATGTTTTATATTTTCCTTTATTCTTATATTCTTTCTTCCTAGTAGCCAACGCGTTTCGTCCTTGAGGACTTCTTCAGGGCTCAACAGTTGACTCTCATACAAATATTTGATCTCTTCTTGTTCTTATCCTCTCTACCTTGTTATTCTTTCTTTATCATTGTTCTGAAGTTCCTGATCATGTAAGTTCAGATAGGGGCATGTTTTATATGTAAAAACATTCCTTTTGATAGCCTTAGGTCATAGCTAGTTCAATAATCGTGAAATCAATCCAGGGGAAGCTGTCCCTCTGTCGTCATGTTGTACCAGCAAGCTGAACAATGATAATACAAGAATAACAAGGTAGAGAGGATAAGAACAAGAAGAGATCAAATATTCGTATGAGAGTCAACTGTTGAGCCCTGAAGAAGTCCTCAAGAAGGACGAAACGCGTTGGCTACTAGGAAGAAAGAATATAAGAATAAAGGAAAATATAAAACATAAAAATTGGATGGACTTGTCTTTTATATTTGAGTGCGGATCAAACTCTTTAAGCAATTGTATATAGTGGAAGTTTCTTTCACTTGTTTGGGAAGCGAAGGGGTCTTGCTTCTCTGATCCTTGCACCATAGAACTGATAACATTTCCGAGATAGGGATAAGTGCTGTTATAAAATCCTAGACCTCTTTTGTAAATCTTTTGCTGGTCTTGCAGACAGTGCAGGGATACAAGCTGGAGATGTACGAGACACCCTCCCAAACACTCCGCCCCCCTCCCCTAAGTTTTTCCCAACTAGATCAGACTTTTATCTCAGAAGAGATAAATGCCCTCCTGCAAAAAGGAGCGATCACGATCACTCAATGTCACCCTCAGGGTTTCCTCAGCAATGTATTCCTGGTCGAGAAGAAAGGGGGCGGGTCCAGGTTGGTCCTGAATCTCAAGGAATTCAATGGGTGGATCGTCTACCGCCATTTCAAAATGGAGGGTGTCCACCTGCTACGCGATCTTCTACAAGAAGGGGACTGGATGGTCCGGTTGGATCTGAAAGACGCGTACTTATCTGTTCCCATCTACGCCCCGCATCGGCATTTCCTCCAGTTCCTCTGGCAAGGCGTGTATTAAGAATATACGGTCCTTCCCTTTGGACTTTCGTCAGCACCGTGGTGCTTCACGAAACTCCTTCATCCAGTAGTAAAATCCATGCGCGCGCGAGGGGTGCGACTAATCGTCTATCTAAATGACATCATTCTCATGGCGCAGTCCCCTCAGCTGGCGGTCACGCATCTGGAGTGGTCCATTCTTCTTCTTCAGAGCCTGGGATTTGTGGTGAATTCCCAGAAATCAGTCCTGACCCCTACGCAATCCATAGAGTTTCTGGGGTTTCAAGTGGATTCCCCGCAGCTGCCAGCTTCTCCTGCCCTCATACAAGATCAGAGCGATCAAGAGAGAGTTGAAATCGATTGTGAGCAGGCAGATTGTGTCCTTGAGGTCCATTGCCCGAGTAGTGGGGTTACTGGCCTCTTCGATCCTGGCGATCTTCCCAGGCCCCTTCACTACCGCGCGCTCCAAAGCTTGAAGATCCAGCATCTCCGCAAAGGCCTCGGTTATGCCGAACAGATTCCTCTTTCAGAGGATGCGAGGTGGGAGATGTTATGGTGGTTAGATCACATGGAGTCGTGGAATGGGAGAGCCATCTTCGGCTCGAAACTCAAGGTGGTGATCGAATCGGACGCCAGCCGTTGGGGCTGGGGTGCCCGCTGCGGTCCAATCTTGCCGGGGGCCGCTGGTCTTTGGAGGAGCTCTCTCTCCATATCAATTGCCTGGAGTTGCTGGCAGGGTCGTTCGCCATCTGCAGTCTTTCCCCACAGAAGACAGACTGTTGCATCCTGTTGCGGATGGACAACGTATCGGCGGTTCGATACGTGAACAAGCTGGGAGGTACGAGGTCCCGTATTCTAGCGGAAATTGCCAAGGATTTTTGGCACTACTATCTGCAACACAGACTGTCGGTGGTGGCGGAGTATCTTCCGGGGCGCAAGAACGAGGTGGCCGATTGGCACTCCCGTTACCTACGGGATTACAGCGACTGGCGGTTACACCCTCGAGTTTTCCGAATGCTGAACCTCCTATGGGGACCTTGTCAGTTGGACCTATTTGCGTCACGTCTGAACAAACAGCTTCAGGAGTTCTACAGCTGGCGTCCAGATCCAGAGGCTCTGGCCTCGGATGCGTTTCTTCAGACATGGCCCCGAGTCCTTTGTAATGCTTTCCCACCTTTTGTCATGATCATCAGGGTCCTGGCTCAAACCAGGCGACAACGGGCGGAACTGGTGTTAGTAACTCATTTGTGGAGAGCGCAGGCATGGTTCCCGATGGTGTTGGGAATGTCTTGTGCTGTACCGGTCCTCCTGCCTCAGAGATGGAATCTGTTGCTGGATCCTCACAAGACCCCTCACCCTCTAATCGACGCGTGTCAACTGCCACTAGTGGCGCGGTGAGTTTCCGGGACAGATGGCGCGTCCCTGGCCTTTCGGCGGACGCTGCTGAATTCATCAAACAAGCATGGTCATCTAATACCCACAAGCGGTATTCATCAGCATGGAACAAATGGTGTAGCTGGTGTGTTCGACAGGATATCGATCCCACTACAGCAGATGTCTCCATGGTCATGAATTTCCTGGCCTCTTTGGCTTCCTCGGGCTCTGCGTATAGGACAGTCAATAACTTTCGGTCAGCGATTTCAGCAGGGCATACTCAGCTTGAGGGCAAACCTGTGGGGGAGCATCCCTTGGTTTGAAAATTACTTAGAGGCATTAGGATGGTCAAACCACCATGCCCAAAATATTCATTCCTGTGGGACGTGTCAGTGGTTCTCCGGTTCTTAGAAACTTGGCCGGCGAACAAGTATCTATCGCGTAAGCAGCTTTCAGCCAAGTTGGCTATGCTTTTATGTCTAGTCTCTTGCAAAAGAGTTTCCGACATCAGAGCTTTAGACCTGGCTGGTCGTCGCTTCTCCCCGGAAGGCGGCCCCCACAACGCTAAGGATGCCTGGCCTCCACCTTGGGGGTGCCCAGGAGTGGACGCCTCACAGGGAAAGCCAGGATGGGTTCCACAGCGGTATTCGTACAAGCGCCTTGAGACCCTTGCGGGTGAGTAGTGCGCTATACAAGTATCAAATTTACATTTTACATTTACAAGGGGTCACTTTTAATATTTCTAGACGCACCAAATGTAATTCTACCTCGGTGTCTTATCCAATGTTCCCAGAGAACCCCAAGTTATGTGTGGTGCAATGCATAAAAGCGTACGAGGTAAGTACCTCTGAATTTCGTTCTGATATGCTAGGTCAACTGTTTATTGCATTGCAAAAGCCTTTCAGGCCAGTGACTCAAGCTACCTTAGCAAGATGGGTCAGTTGGCTCATGAATGAAGCAGGCATTGATATATCTAAATTTCGTGCCCATTCTGTTCGAGGCGCAATGGCCTCTAAATCCTTTTCATTGGAAGAAAGGCTCTCTGACATCATGAATACGGCCGACTGGTCAACGGAATCTACATTTAAATCTTTCTATTACAAATCGATTGTGGATGTTGCATCAGTGGTGGTGGCTCAGCTTTAAACAAGCATAATTGGGGCCTCCGGTCCTGACATAGAATAAAAAATTTGCGAACATTCGTGACAAGAATTTTCAATTCTATTAAGGACAACGGAGGCGAGGATTATCCCACCCTAGGGGTCTAACACAGGCCCCCGCAGCCCCCTCGGTGCGGGGGGCCCCAAGCTCCAGGGGGCCCCCTTGGCAGTGCACTCGGGCCAGAGAGCTCCTGATTGAGCCTGGAGGGGGCCCCTCTTCGTACCATGCAGGGAGGCCCCCTCAATTTTCGTTACGCCAGTGTCCCACCCGGCAGTTATGGTTTTATTTATGTGATTCATAAATGTGAAAGTACGATTAATGTATGTTTTACGCTCTAATGATATTAAGTTGGTTATTTCTTTCCCCCCATTGCATGATTTGCTGTTGGCACATAGTTCGGGGATGACTGTTATTACGGGTTTTTTCTTCTTTTGTTTCAGATTCAAATGGCAAGTGAGGCTCGCTCATGTTGGCTTCAGTCTATCACGGAGAGTGATCCTCTTCCACGAAGGTCGTGTTTCCTCACCAGAGTTATCAAACAGAGGCTGGTCAGTCGCATCCCAAGTTTCCCTGTTGGTCTTCGGGATCTTTGGTTCTTCTAAAGTGTTTCATCACGGTCTGCGTGCAAGGAAGTGCTAAGTGGACAATCTTGGACTTACCTGTTGCAGTTTCGCAAAGAAAGAGGACGTGTGTGCCTCGGTTAGACATTATATGGGCTCAGTCTCTATGGTTATAGAGTACAAGGTGCTCATGGGATTTCTGGTTTATTATAATATGTAGAATAAAAAAGATCGTTTTTTATTGGCTGCTGTAATAAAGCAAGGAAAATGAGAAGCATAATCCTCGCCTCCGTTGTCCTTAATAGAATTGAAAATTCTTGTCACGAATGTTCGCAAATTTTTAATTCATCAGGTGGCTGTCATTGTTGTACTTTTTCTATGTCTATGACAGATGTCAAATAATCCTAATTTCATGTTGACTGTTACTGCAAACTGTAGTCCTACGTCTATGTCTATGAACTGTCCCGTGAACTGTCCGTGTGTTTTTTTGTTTTGAGAATCTGGTTACCCAGGTATTTACATTCCCGAAACTGCACCCTCATTCTTAATTGAAAAGTTGACTGGTATGATTCTGTAGATCACCGTGTTTGTTTTGCTCTTCAAAAACAAAAAAATATGCTTGAATAGTAAAGCAAGTGCCAATCCCTTTTGAATTATTTAGCTGCTAATAAAAGTGATCATGACATTAGCGTGCTAGCCGCACCACGCATAGCATTAGTGCGCCGCGCGGGGACGGCGCGCTGCTTGCAATGGAGTTTTAATGGTGTTCACGAGCATGGCATTTCCCCATAGTGCAACTGCCCTCTAGCACCACAGCCAAGGTCCCTGCATAATGTATGATTCCTGGGCCTGGAAGGCACCCAGAGGAGGGAAGGCGCTCATAATTACTACTTTCGCATTCATGAACTTTACAAAATGGACGCCTAGTTAAGTAATGTGATGGCGGGGTTTTATAGGGTAGCACAACTGCAGACAGCGCCGCATGACCTTCATTCGTTTGTTTCTGTTCAGCATGTGCCATGGGGCCCGCATGATGTCTGATTCCGCCAATTAATTCCTTTCATTTGTCGAACTTCTGCGTCGCTGCAGGGCGTTTGCGTGATCACGTACAAAGGGCTTCCAAGGCCTCGTCTCTTCAACGAGTGCTCGCGCTAATTTTCATTTTAATGAGGTCCCGCGACAGGAGTCTCGGGAACGCGTTATTCAGTTAATTCTTTACTAAAGCAGAATGCGCGGATCCAAAATGTTATTTGGCTACTCAAAGCTTACTCTAATAATTAGTTGAATAGCGCTGCAAATCGCACTTCGAAGCACTGTAAATGAAATGTATTATTCTTACCAACTAAATTGTAGAGTGAATCAGCTTTTTAAGGATTCAAACTAAAGTCTTCAAAATCATATCCTGAAGATTACTGCACATGTCATCAGCTAGCCTTTAAGAAAGGAATCAAATACCTGTGGGCGTGCCACCCTAATGTTAAAACACCATCCATGAGATTTGGGTAATATTAGATCCCACACGTTCCAGCAGAACAACATGTATCTACGGTATATTTTTCCTTGAACTCTCCGTAAATTAAAAAATATTTTTTTATTCAAACCTTTATTACATTTTGTAGCAAAGGAATTCCAGAAACATTGATTATATTGAAATATTTTAGGGTCAAATTATCAAGGTTTAATTTATTGGCATAACAAAAGTACATTCAAGGGGCAACACCCCATTCCAGATCGCCCGAATTAAGAGTGGTGGGATTTCATCCCTGTAAATAGGACCTGCTGACGTGTACCTTGTGTAGAATATGGGGGGGGGCAGGCCTAGTGGGGGTAGGCGCCACAAACAATAAGGGACACAGCAGTCAGGGTTACTGGTGTGGGCCAAAGACCACGAGCGGTCTTGCGCCCGTTTATTTATGCCTTCGGGCGTGCCCGCCCTCCGGGTGCGTGGATGCGTGTCCTGCGTAGCGGAACGGGCCGGATGGCTCCGTTACCACATCCCTCCAATCTTTCAGATATAGAGATCACTCGCTACGGAACAGTTCGGCTCTTGCGCACACCACGCAAAGTCCCTCAGTCTCTGATTAGGGGCCGGATTCGGCCGGAGGCCATACTGCTGGCTCCGGGGGACGTCTCCTCGTCCGGTCCCGCAGGTTCCATTTCTACTGGGTACCCCCGCACCTTCGGAGGACCCGTTCTCCCGTTCTTCCACGCCAGATGGTGGGGGCGTGCTCCGCTGTGGGCTCGCCTGCCCTCCTGGTGAGCTACCCCCTTCTCCGGCCTCCAGTTCCTCCTCCTGCGGGTCAGTCTCTGGTGGGGCCGAGGTGACCTGCTTGAACCAGGATGTGTTTCGGGTCACTGCCCGTGTTCCTCTCTGGACCGATACCATGGTGCCCTGCACCCTGACTACCTCCCACTCTTCCGGTTCAAACGGGGTGCGATACTTCCAGTTTGGATAACGGTCCTTCATGATGACCTTGTCCCCCACCTGGAGATTCCTCACCTGGGCCCTCCGAGCCCGACTGGCGTTCTCATTGGAGGTCCGCCTTCTGTCTTGAGCCGCACCTTGGTCCAGCGGTCAAGGCTGCCACACCTGACTCGCCGGGATGTTGTCTCTGGGGGCCTTCCTGAATAAGAGGTGCGCAGGCGCGCACCGAGTGGTACAGTGGGGTGTCCGGCGGTACGCGCTGAGAAACTGTGAGAGGCATTGATCCGCATCTTCCCCTTGGTCCATTCCTATCCTCAGCGCCCGGTTCATCGTGCGCATAAACCGTTCTACCTCTCCGTTGGCCTGGGGCCATTGCGGGGTGATCTTCCTGTGCCGGACTCCTCGGGCTGCCAGGCATTCTTGGAACTCTCTTCCCTGAAAAGGCGGCCCATTGTCCGACCGGACTTCCTCAGGCAGGCCCATCATGGCGAATATGCGGTCCAGCGCCGCTCTCACCTGGCTGAACGCTGTGGAGGATACCACTTCCACCACCGGGAATTTGGAGTGCGAGTCCACTACCACCAAGGTGTGTCGCCCATCTGGGAAAGATCCAAAGTCCACACACAGCTTGGACCTGGGTTCTAGACACGGGTCTTCCGTGATCACCGGATGTGGTGCCGGCTCGCCCCCGGTGATGTTGCACGAGTGACAGTTGCGGACGACTTCCTCAACCATGGCATCCATCCGAGGGAACCACACTTTGCTCCGTAGCCTGGCCTTGGTCTTGGAGACGCCTTGATGCCCTTGGTGAGCCAAGCGAACCACCTCTCCTTGGAGACTCCTCGGAATGACGAGTGAGGCCCCTCTCATGACCACTCCCTGTGGCCCCTCGCTGAGCTCACTCTGTGCCTTCCACACCTGTTGCCGAAAAACTCTCTCTTCTTCCGTGAAGGCTTGCACCCCATCCAGGAAGTTCCGCCAATTGCGGTTCACCAGCGTGCGCTTCACCTTGACGAGGCACTCGTCCAACTCCGTGGCTTTGCCAATGTCCTCCAGCGTGAGTGCCACCGGGCACGCCGCTTGTGACACCATCCGGACGAACTCTTCCGTGCAGCTCGCATCTGACGGATCGGGACCCGATTGGGCTGGCCCCGGGTGTCTTGACAGAAAGTCCGCCGGGTTATTGGCCCCGGGTCGGAAGACAACCTCGAACCTGTAGGCTTGCAGCTGGACTGCCCATCTCTCGATCCGCGGTGGGCCCAGTCGTGCAGTGCCAGCGAAGAGCGGGACAAGGGGCTTGTGGTCGGTGACCACCCGGAAGTCGTGACCATACAGGTAGAGATGAAAATGCTGGCAGGCCCACTTGATGGCCAGCGCCTCTCGCTCGATTTGCGCATACCGCATTTCGGTGGCCGTCAGGGCCCTGCTGGCATAAGCGGTGGGGACCCACTCCCGCGCTTCCGTCTCCTGCATCAGGACTGCACCCAGCCCGACGGGGCTCGCATCCACCACCACCTCTGTTCGCCTTTGTGGTCTGAAATACGCCATGACCTTGTCGTCGATGAGCGCGTCCTTGACCGCCTGGAATGCTAGATCTTCCTTCGCTGCCCAGGTCCAGGGCTGGCCGCTCTTCGTGAGGAGCCGGAGCGGCTCCGACAAGGACGCGAGATTGGGGATAAAGCGTCCACAGTATGTTGCCATCCCTAGAAAACTCCTGACCTCGTTGGCGGATGTGGGCCTCGGGGCTGCTCGGATCGCTTCCGCCTTCTTCGGATCGACTCTCAAACCTTCCCTGGTAGAAGGAGCACTTGGCCTCGTGCAGGGTGAGGCCACTGTCCGCCAGCCGCTGCAGCGTGTCTCGAAGATGCCGATGATGCTCTTCCAAAGTCTTCGAGAATACCAATATATCGTCGCTCAAGTTGATGACTCCCTGGAGTCCAGAGAGAGTTTCCCGTATGGCATTTTGGAACACCTCCGCAGCTGACGAGATCCCGAAACTCAGCCGCTTGTATCTCCGTAGGCCAACGTGGGTGGAGAAAGTGGTGATGTTGCGGCTGTCCGGGTGGAGTTCTAGCTGATGGTATCCTGCGTTGAGATCCAGTTTTGTGAACCACTGTGCGCCGTTGAGGTCGGCCACAATATCGTCCATGGTGGGTGTGAGGTGTCTTTCGCGTTTCACTGCCTTGTTCGGGAGGCGCATGTCGACGCACAGGCGGATGGCGCCTGGCTGCTTGGGTTTGGGCGCCACAACTAGGGGGGACACCCACGGGGTGGGGCCCGATACCTTTTCGATCACCCCCAGGTCCTCCAACTTCTTCAACTCCTCCTCCACTCGTGGTCTCAGGAGGAATGGTATTCTCCGGTGCCGGAGCGCCATGGGCCGGACCGTAGGGTCCACGTGCAGTTTGAACTGTTTCCCGCGCAGGCATCCTAGACCTCGGAACAGCATGGGAAAGTCCTTCAACATCTCCCTGGCGTGCAGGTCATGCACCTGGTTCGCGAAGAACACCAGCGCCAGATCTTCGGCGGTGTGACAGCTCAGCAGGGTGCCCCGCTTTCCTTCCGCCACGTGGAACGTTGTGGCCAATTTCCTGCCGTCACTAACGACTTCAACTTCGATCACCCCTCGCAGGGACAGTGGCTTGTCACTGTCATATGTGAAGATTTGGGCCTTGGAGGGTCGCAGGGGTGGTCGTGGCGACAGTCTCTCGTACTGGCAGCTATCCATTACGTTCACCGACGCCCCAGTGTCGATGAGAGCGCTCACCGGAGACCCGGCCACCGTGATGTCACACATGGGCGGCAGCCTGCGCCTTGTGCCTTCCCTGCCAACAAACGAGACGAAGAACACTTCGTCATCCTCCGCCTCGCCCTCGAATTCCATCTTGGTGTTGTCTCCCTGGGCGGTGGATTCTTCCAACCTCAGTTGGCGCACACTCGCCGCTGCACCTCGCGCGCCCCCAGCACTGCTGTGCACTCTTCCGCCTCTGCAGACCTTCGCGAAATGGTTCGCCCGTCCACACTTCAGACACGTCTGTCCTCTCGCGATGCACCTTCCGCCAGGTGGGTGATCTAGGCCGCAGTTGCTGCAGGCGTCCCTCTGGAGAGCCCTCGTGGCTCCGCGCTGCTGGGTTGGTCTCCTCTGCAGTACATCCACTCTCTCCTCCTTGACTGCAGGCGCTTTCGGGGCCGCAGCCGGCCGGTTGAGGGCTGCTTCCATCGCGTCCGCGCGTGCATTGGATAGCTCGTGGGACCGGCCCAGGATCAAGATCTCATCCAGGGAGATGCCTGGCTGCCGTAGGATGAGGCGCCGCAGTGGGACCGACCGGCAACCCTGGATAAGCTGCGCCCGAATCTCTGCTCTCTGGTCCGGTAGCGTGCATGATAGCGAGAGTTTACGAAGGCGGGCATAGAAGACGTCGATGGTTTCCGTTTCTTCTTGTCGCGCCTGGCGGAGCTTGAACCACTCGAAGTCGGGGTTAGTCTGGGGGTCAAAATGGCGATTTAGGGCCCTTATGGCACCCGCATAGTCGTTGGCGTTCCCTCTGTCTGGTAGGGTCTCAAAGAGGTCGTACAGCTCTTCGCCACCGTAGCACATGAGGAGAGACCTCTTGACTGTTTCATCCGTCTCCCGCACCCCGACAAAGTAGTGCTCCAACCGTCCGATCCATGAGCGCCATCGCACTGCCGCCGTAGAGGGGTCCGAAAGCTCGCTAAACGGGGGCAGCGGGGCTACCACGCTATGACCAGGCGCGGCGGGCGCTGGCTGCGCGGCCCGCTGCTGTGGCGGTTGCGTGGTGCCTCCTCCGCTAGTGGTGGGGGTGGTCATGCTTGCTGCACTTCTCCGTCACCACCCTCCTCTCTGGCCGTGGCTGCAGGTCCGCTCTCCGGGCGAGACCACTGTCTCTCTCCTCCCCGCGTGGGATGAGTGTAGCTGCCTGGCTGGCGCTGCGCGCAGGCGAGACCACTGGCTGCTTCCTTCAATGCAGCTTCAGCTTCCAGGCAGGCACTGCCGAGGACGCCC
This sequence comes from Triturus cristatus, assembly GCF_964204655.1. Classification (NCBI taxonomy): domain Eukaryota; kingdom Metazoa; phylum Chordata; class Amphibia; order Caudata; family Salamandridae; genus Triturus; species Triturus cristatus. Next base: position 304,718,530 of record NC_140587.1, read on the forward strand.
CTGCAGCTCTCCTCCCTCGCGCACACGTTCTCAGGGCAGGTGGGGGCCTTGCACAGCAGACCATCGAAGGGCACTCCCCACCCCACCCAGACACAGCCCGGGCTCGCGAGGGTCAATTTCCCCCTCCGGGGCAAGCTTACCGGCAGTGGGCGGGCCGACGATCCTCCCCCAGGGCTCCGGAGCTTCTCGAGCGGCCCAGACAGCCAGCGCGAGGGCGCGCGTGCAGAAGCGCGGACTGCACTGCCTCCGCGGACTGCCCAGAACGCCGCCAGCAGGTTCGCCTCACTGCAGGTACTCGGGAGGGGCGATGCGCGGGTGGACTCCGCCCTCGTCGCCAATGTAGAATATGGGGGGGCAGGCCTAGTGGGGGTATGCGCCACAAACAATAAGGGACACAGCAGTCAGGGTTACTGGTGTGGGCCAAAGACCACGAGCGGTCTTGCGCCCGTTTATTTATGCCTTCGGGCGTGCCCGCCCTCCGGGTGCGTGGATGCGTGTCCTGCGTAGCGGAACGGGCCGGATGGCTCCGTTACCACACCTTGTAATAGTTTGGGGATCTTCCAGTTAAGAAAAGAAGGCCAAAAAATGAGGATATGTGTGTGTTCCTTTGTGGGTCCATAAAGTTTGTGATCATCCATAACTGTATATGTGGGTTTTCACCACACAAATGTAGATTTTTGCGTCACACTTCACCATGTCCAGATGTTACACTGCTGTGTGCATAAATAGTTACACATTTGAGTAATCGTGGATACCTGCCCAGAGGCGCAACTACAGCCAAATTTCGGGTGGGGGGGCGGAGGGTCGGGGGGGGCGGCTAAGAGAAAATTTCGGGGGCGGCTCAATCTTTTAAGCCATAGGCAGAGTGGAGCTGCAGGGGCTCTTAGAAGGGGTGAAACACCAGCGAGGCCTCATTAACATGCAACTGGTCAATTAAAGACCTGTGAAGTGCTCCGGTGCGGCTGTGTGTGCGCCGGGAAGCTGTCTCATCCCGGGCTGCCACACACTAGGGGGGGGGGCTGAAGCCCTGTGAGTTCAATGGGTGTTGCGCGCCTGCTCTGATGTGTCTGTAAAACTTACCTTTTGTCCCAAAGTTTTGTCCTGATTTTTGACCTTTTGTCCTGAATTTTTGTCCTGAATTTTGTCCCTTTGTCCTGAATTTTTACACTCACCGTCCTGAATTTGCACCTATGCTAGTTGGTCACCATAATTTTAATTGAAGCTCCTCTCCCCACCATAATGTGTATGTGCTGCTGTACAACATATAAAAAAAACATTGACAAACCCTATGTTCAAGTCAAGTCAAGTCAAAGTATGCTTTATTCGAATTTCATTCATAAAAGCAGAATACAAATTTCAATAAAAACAATACATACAACATTTTAAAATAGAATTAAATTCCAGTCAATAGCATCAAAATTCAAAACATACTTCTTAAAGTTTTCTGACTTGGTTGCTAAACCTATATAAATAGAATGCACTGTTCCGTTAGTAGTGGTAGGTTATAAAGAGTAATGAAATAATTTAGGTAAAAGTAATTTTAAAAATAACATACAGGATAAAAATGCAGAGAAAATTGGCAGAGAAAATTGGCATAGCAGAGAATAGTCAAATGACTAGCAGTCTCTGTCTGATCAAGAGAATAGTCAAGTGACTAGCAATCTCTGTCTAATCAACCATGCCCATCCTAAATACTTTGCGGTGGCTACTAAAATCCAAGTCAAAGTGCTAGTGCATATAATACGCAGAGCTACAATACTACTGCTTGTCCCTAGGTTTTTGCACATCGGGGACAACCAGATACGTCTTGGAACCGCATAAGATTTACAAGAAAATAAAAAGTGACCGATGGTTTATTTAGTAATACCACAAACAGGGCATCTATCACAAGATCCACCTATCCACTTAGCTGTCAAAGATTTGAGGTGGAGTGCACCTGCTCTGAGTTGGAAGAGTAGCTTCCTTTCTCCAGGCCTAGTTATAATATCCCAGTAGGGTTCTAGACAGGGGTACATCTTGGCCTCTAAAAATTCTCCAGTCATGGAACCAGCACTGGAGCTACTCCAGTGCCGGGAGGCAACCATCTCCCAGTATGTACTCTTTAAAATGCTTTTAGATGGAAAAGTTGCTCTCACCGGATCTTCCCAAAGTGAGCACATACCGAGCTCATTCAGGGATATCTTAAGTGATTTTAACCATCCAATTTTGTGGTATACATCAGATCGTATAATATCTAAAAAGCCCTCAGCGTAATGAGAGAGCACAGGAGTCGTCCATAGCCTGCGCCAATACAAGATCGGGCGAAGCTTTACCATATCTGAGACTGCTCTTCTACCCGAATCGTATTTAAGGGGCAACAATGGGGTGCTTTTAGGGACACCAGTTATTGCCCTAAGAAATTTATTCTCCGAGGATTGAAGTGCAACCACCTTCTCGAAGCCCCAGAGCTCAGCACCATAAAGCGCAGAGCCTAGAGCCTTTGCTTCGTAGACCTGTAGGGCAGGTTTTACAGGTTTGGTTATAGATTTTCTGTGCTCTGTACAAATAGCACCAGACAATTGCCTATGTCTAAGTGTAGCAATATCAATATGATGCCGCCAACTCTTCTCGCTAGATATATGTATACCTAAATATATAAAAGTATTCACTACCTCTAGCGGGCGGTCATTCAAGGTAATTTTAGATTTAAAACTACGATGGGGGTTAAAAATCATTAGTTTTGTTTTGGCTGTGTTAACCTCTAAGCCATACTCCCCACAAAATTGATCAAAAATAGACAAGGCACGCTGTAAACCGCTAGGGGTTTTAGATAGGATGAGCGTGTCATCTGCAAACATTAAAATAGGGATTTTGGTCCCAGCTAAAAAAGGGGCATCCACTTGTGCAGAAAGCATACGGGCAACAACGTCGTTGATGTACAATGTAAAAAGCACGGGAGCCATCGAACATCCCTGCCGAACTCCCCTCTCAACAGGGAAGTCCGCAGTTACCGAGCCTAGTCCCCTCCACTGAATTCTAGCATAGTTAGATTCATGGAGCCTCATTATCAAAGATAATAACTCGCTTGGGAGACCCTGCTTCTTGAGGACCGACCATAACTTAGACCGGGGAACAAGGTCAAAAGCGGCCCGCAAATCAACAAAAGCCGCATACAAGCTTCCCTTACCCAGCACGACAGTTCTCCATTGCAACAGGGTAAAACGAAAGACCTGATTCACCGTACTTGTGGACCGACAAAAGCCTGCCTGGAAGGGTGAAAGGGCATTAGACTCCTCCGCCCAATCCAGGAGCCTATTGACGATCACACGCCCCACAACCTTTTGAATAGTATCTATAAGGCTTATTGGTCGGTAGTTACCCGGCTGAGACCGGTCACCTTTTTTAAAGACAGGAATGATGACTGCACCCTGCCAAGATGTTGGTACCGCTGCACCCAGTGCAATAGCATTCATAAGAAGATGAATGTACTTGCACCAGCGCTCTTTATCATTAATGAATAAGTCAGCTGGCACCCCATGGAGACCAGGGGCACGTCCACAAGCCACTGAACCAAGGGCCGTCATGACTTCAGCAATACTGAAGAAATTATCTTGGAATTGATCTACACTAGTTTCTGTGCCCAGATTAGCATTATTTCGCTCGGCGTACTGATTTTGAAATTTTTTTACCCACTCTTCTTCTGGCACATTGTTATGCGGGGGCTCGGGAGAACCCGAATTTCCCCACCTAACAATGTGCCAGAATAACCGGGAATCCTTACTGTCGCTAGCTGCCTTTAGCTCAGACCAGTGATGCTCGTCCCAGACTTTCTTTGCCCTAGATATACTGATTTTGTAATCCTTTCTAGCAGATTGAATCACAACAGATTGCCCCCCTTTGATGGCATTACCTAAAGCTAGTCTTGCTTCCCTACACTGGTCATTATACCACTTAGCAGGCTTTGGGGCTCTGACTCCTTTGTTTTTCGCAGGTTTAAGGAAATAGTTTTTGATTGAGCAAAAGAGGGTATTGTATATTCCTGCTACATTGTCTAAGCCAGTGCTAAATGGATTAAAGTGCTCTATGTCCAATATTGCTTTGTCTACCTGTCCACTGATATTAGCAATAACCTGATGATTAGTTACTATATTTTCCCACCTTAATCTACGCATATCATTAGTGGGAACAATCAGGGGAGGGACGATTTCAAGAGGGCCTATGGGACGGTTAGTATGGGACCACCATTTATGAATTGCACACAGGGGGTTGTGATCGCTCTCTATCCTCCCAACAACCTCCATGTCGCAGATCAGGTGAAGGACTGGGCTATTCTAAGACCCAGCGGTGCCAGGGGACAACACCTGAAACCTTCGTGGGTTACCTGTTCCGGCGTACAAAACACAGAGACACGGGACACTTCCTGCGGCGTCAAAGATCAGTATTTATTTACTGCAGGGATACAGAAATCGCAAGAAGTACACCACGTGTAGGTTCTGAGAGACTGCTTCAAATTGCAAAAGTGGATCGCTCCTTTTATACACATTTTCGTCATTGAACAACATGGCAAACAAAAGGTTACAACTCAGTTCCCACAGTAAACTTCAAAAGGGTCGCATTCATGTTCTCAGAAGCCCGGAACATAATTACAGCAGCATTGCCGGTTCCCAACTGTAAAAGCACATTATCCCCACATTAAGCACATTCCGTTCTGACTGTAAACGAATTAGGAGAAGGGACAGAAACAGGTGCAAAGGAAAAACAAGGATGCACAACAGATTGGAAAAGAGTGTAGAGAGCAATGTCGGAAACTTGATTGCAGAATCAAAGGACTCGTGCCTAATGCATGCACAACTGAAACAATAGACTAGCACGGCAAGATGAGCCTCGAGCGGAGCCATCTGCCCTTGCAGTGTCATCCCCCTCGTCATAAAGACACCTTCAAAGGAACACGTGTCCTCCGCGAAAGCTTGGGAATCCCAGGGTCACAAAGCGGACAGTGTCCGTTCGCTGACTACTTGAGGGCAAGAGACAAAATGGATGCCGTATCTAAAATGGAACCCGAGGGTTCAGATGGACACACCCAGGAATGAGACGAACCGTACATAGTAGCGTAGCGAAAACGCGTACACCCACTAAACTCGTCATTTGCGGTTCGTAGATACCAAACTCGTCCATATTCGAACAACCCAAAAAATGTCATTACGATTCTCACAGAACCTCAGACGCTCCTTTTGCCCTCATGTAGGCAAGCACTAGTCGAGATCAGAATCGATTTCGATATTCATCAAATCGTTCAGTTGTTGCTGGAACATCATTCTATCCATCAATGTCTCCTTGGTAACAGATGGCCGTCTTATACACGTTGTAGCACAGAGACCACATAAGGCAGGACCACACTGCACACAAAGACAACATGTGAACAGAAACGTTACAACAACCCCTATGATCATCAGAATCTTCCAACCCCAAGTTGATATCAGGCCCCAAAACCATCCTAGAAGTGTCCAACCACCTTCGTCCACGTGTATGGACTCGGAGATCTTATGTAACTTCGAGATGGCTTGGTAAACAGTTGGAGCGTTGTCAGGCATGAAAATGCAACAGCTCGAATGGATCACTTTGCACACACCACCTCTATCTGCAAGAACAACGTCTAGAACCATACGGTTCTGCAACGTCATAAGTCTATCCGCCTGAAGTTCTGCCGTTAAATTACCAAGAGCACTCGCAGTTATGTTAGCAGTCAATTCTACCACACGGGTCAACTGTCTCAGGTTCCTACTATTAACCATAGGTCCCCAAAACGGCAAGAAACCCTTAAAGAAGTCTCCTGCTTCTTGACCGGCAGTGTCCTCTTCGCTAATAACGCCTCTCACAACTCTAGTCTTGTGATAGTCTGAGGCAACTGTAAAAGTCGGTGGCAAAAGATTCGCAATATAACAGGTACCCGAGAAGTCACGGGGCAACCATGTATATGCACGTTCATAACATACGAAATAGGTACCCTTGGCAGTCAAGAAAACAGGGGAAGAGAGCATCGGTAGAACATACGTATCAGTACAAGCACTCTTCCCAAGTTGAGCTCTCGGATTTCGACCAAGACCTTTCAAGCAGAAATTACCGAGGTGGGGTACGATCCATATTGGAGACGAGCTCTTAAGCTGTCTATCACCCACTGACATACTATACTCAGCCTCACTCAGATCTTTATATGCTTGCACCTCTTCATCTGGAATAAGCGATGCATCAAAAATATCTCTATCTAAATCAGCAATCGCTATCGCCAAAGACTTGTGGTACGGACCAGGACCGAAGTTTGCAGAACGTGGCTCTCGACTGGGGTAGGAATCTAGTGCACTACGAAACATAGTTTGGAATGCTCGAGCTGAGCCCTGGGAGCTGTAAGGAAGAACCAAATACGGAATACCCCTATCTATGGTATGTGGCATTAACCCACACACCCAACAGTTGGTAGTATTCATCACCAACTGATGATGATGTTGGAGTTGAACGAAGGAGTTATTCATGAATTCCGCACGTCTAACCTGTTCATGTTGGGGCAGAGGATGAAAGGAATGTGGGGAAACAGTGGTAATAGAACTTAGTTTAGGAGAAAAAGTAGGTGAAATGGAAGGCAATAACGACTGTATTCCAAAATACACTCCACCCACCAATAGCATAGAAACAGTCAGAAACAGCAGGAATACCTGAAACAAAAAACATTTTGTTCGTACAATCTTATGCAATTTTGATCTTTGCGCCGACATCCTTTCTACTTCCAACAGCTTAGAGAACGCTATCCTCTAAAAACCGTCCGTGACGTCCTTGACGCACTTTGTTCTGAGTAGCGATTATCAATTCCCAGGAGTTCCCAGGAATCAACAAAAAGTAACCGACCTAGTGTCAGAAACCTGCTAAACAGAAGGAAGTACCCGCACGGCCCTACGGTTAACCCGGATGATAGGTTTTCTTAAACAAACACCCAATTTAATAAAGAAATCTCTTAGCTGTAAAAGCACACATGAAAAGGAACTCGAAAATCAGTAAAGGATGCAATTGTTCTTAATGTTCGTGGCAACAGCAAAGGACAATATAAGAATTTTTTTATTAGTCTTTGTCATGTGAACGAAGAAAATATCGACTTCTTCCAGGTCGAGTCTGCTCTTCAAATAATGGTTCAGCTTGTGAAACAGTGTTCAGTCGATCAGATGACAATTCAGACCTTGAGTTCTCCAAAACTGACGACTCAACAGATGTGTCTGGCTGCAATGAATTGTCTCCTACAGGTTGAGCATCACTAAACGGCACAAAACATAGAGGGGTCTCGGTTTCCGTTGCCGCAATACTAGTTCTCACCCAATTGTCTGCTGGTGAAGGAATCGGAACCTTTTTGGTATGGGTGGCATGCACCCAATTCTTTCTGCCTTCCAACCGAACTGCAGTCCTTGTAGCCAGCAATACTTGGAAGGGACCCACAAATCTCGGCTCCAAGTTGCGTTTTCTGCCAAAATTGCGGGTAACAACCCAGTCACCCGGTTGGAGCCGATGTCCAGGACCCTCTGTCTGTGCCGGCAAAGCTTCAAAGACCTGTTGATGAATTAACCTCAGTTTAGCAGTCAGATCATGAAGATAATCAATTAACATTGGATACTCAAGACTATCAAAGGCCTTAGGCCTCGGGACTCCCCAAATGTTCGCAGGGCGGCCGAACACAATCTCATATGGGCTGAGCCCTTCTCGAGAGTGCACAGTCGCCCTGGTCGATAAGAGAGCCAGAGGCAAGGCATCAGGCCATGACAAACCAGTCGTAGCTTGTATCTTTGCAAGTTTCAGCTTCAGAGTACCATTGTACCCTTCAACCAAACCCGCTGCCTGAGGATGATTGGCGCTATGGAATTTCTGTCGAATTCCAAGGCCCTTACACACACTCTGCATCACACTTCCCACAAACTCGCTTCCATTATCTGACCACACAATCCGTGGCATTCCATACCAAGGAAAGTATTCCTTCAGTAGGACTTTCGCTGTGGACAGGGCAGTATTATCCTTAAGAGGATAGGCCTCGATCCATCTGGAGAACGCACAAACCACAACTAAAACGTACTTCAGATTATTGCATCTCTCCATATGGATGAAGTCCAGTTGGATAACCTCAAAGGGACAGGCAGGAGGAGCAAAATGGCCGGGTGGAGTGGGGGTGCCCTTGCCAGGATTATGCATCAAACACACCATACAATTCTTAACCACTCTCTCAGCACATTTAGCAATACCATCATTCTTCCATACAGGAGACAACAACTTACATATACCTTTCGCGCTAATATGTGACAAACCGTGAGCCATAGTCACAACGGCTAGTACATACGCATCCGGTAACATCCACCTCTGACATTCCGACAAGTCAACCCAACATCCATGCGTGTCTAACTTTCCCGTGCTTTCTTTCCACTTGGTCTTTTCAGTTTCAGTGGCCTCATTCTGAATTGCTTTCACGCTCTCAACAGTGTCTTCACACATACCAGTCTCCGCCGGCCACCTCACTGAACTCGTAACGTACATTCGGGTTGCAAGATTCTTAGCCGTTTCCTTAGCAATCTCATCCGCAAATGCATTACCACGACCAACATCATCCGTAACCTTTCGATGCGCACTACATTTAATGATCGCCACCTGTTTAGGCAATGTAAGTGCATCCAAAAGATCGTTCACGAGCTGTCCGTGTTGGATCTTCGTACCATGCGATGTCATAAATCCTCTTTCTCTACACAATCGACCAAAACTATGTGCAACACCAAACGCATATTGACTATCAGTAAACACATTCACTCGCTTTCCCTTAGACAAAACACACGCTCTTGTCAACGCAATCAACTCTGCCGCTTGCGCTGAATTCTGACTCAATCTTGCAGTTTCCACAACCGTACTCAACGTCACTACAGCATACGCAGTCGTCACATCACCATTCGGCAACTTAAAACATGAACCATCAACATATAAAGTGCCATCGGGGTCTATCAATGGAGTGTTTTTCAGGTCCACACGACCGTTCGTTTCTTCCTCAGTTCGTAAATAGCAATCATGTGGTGGTACATCATTTGGTTCCATATTAGTCGGCAACAATGTCGCCGGATTCAGCACATTACAACGCTTGATCTGTATATGACTTGCCAAAAGTGTCAACTCATAACCGGACAACCTTGCACTCGTCAGATGTTGAGTTTTTGTACGATTCAGGAGAGTGTCAACTGCATGCGGAACCATCACTGTGAGCATATTATCCATGACCAGACCTGCGGATTGTCGAATAGACACCGCAGCTGCCGCTGTCGCTCTCAAGCAACTCGGCAACGCTCTAGCTACCGGGTCTAAGGTCGAGGAAAAATATGCACATGGACGCTGCTTACCACCAAATTGTTGCGTCAAAACACTCAACGCATAACCCTCTCTCTCGTGAACGTATAGTGTAAATGGTTTACTGTAATCAGGAGTACCTAACACAGGAGCCGAACACAGCGCATCACGCAGTTCAGAAAAACTTTTCTGACATTCTTCCATCCATGGCAAAGGAGTCGAAACATCCTTGCACGTGAGAGCTATCAATGGCTTCGCTAACAGTGAAAAGTTCGGAATCCACTGTCTGCAGTATGACGTGATACCTAGAAAGGCACGCACTTCTCTCTGAGTTGTTGGCACAGTCATTCGAGCAATTGCTGCAATTCTTTCTGGGGTCAACCTTCTTCCCTCCTTTGACAATAAGTGACCTAGATAGGTTACTTCTTGACAACAATATTGCAATTTAGAAGGTGACACCTTATGATGTAAGTCACATAGATGCTGTAATAGTGATACTGTAGCAGTTTTGCAAATCTGTTCAGTGTCAGCAGCTACCAACAGATCATCAACGTACTGAATCAAGGCCGCACCAGCCGGTAACACAAACGCATCAAGTTGACTCTTAAGAGCTTGGCTGTAGATCGATGGACTCTCACAGTAGCCCTGAGGTGCGCGTTTAAACCTGAAGCTACGACCACCTAATGAGAAACTGAATAGATCTCTGCTTTCCTCAGCAATCGGAATGCTAAAGAAAGCATTCTTCAAATCGATTACCGAAAACCATGACGCAGAAGCTGGAATCAGAGTCAGCAAAGCTGTAATGTCAGGCACCACGGGAAACTGTGGAATAACAATTTTATTTACCTCTCTTAAATCAATAACAAAACGATACACAGGAGGCTTGGATGGATCAGTTCGTTTCAAAATAGGTAACACAGGACTATTACACACGTTACCCCGAGTTTCCTCAATGACATCTTTATCGATCAAATCGTAAATGATCGCTAATAGTGCTCGTTCACCATCAAGAGAGATACGATACTGGGGAATGCGTGGCAGTCGCACGTTGGATTTCAATTGAACAACATAAGGTGGTATATCCAGCAGGCCCACATCATTGAGACCTGTTGCCCACAAAGACTCAGGAAGAGAACTCAATTCCGGTGGGAGCTTATCAGTTGACAAATACATAGGAGAGATCACTCTCTGACCCAACGTAAGCTCCACTCCCGCAGGGGAACAGTACAAAGTCGCATATAACCGCTTCAACAAATCCAGGCCCAAAAGATTCTCACCACAACCAGTAGTCAAAATCAAAGGAGCTTCTAACTCACGAGACCCAATTGTAAGGGGCAAAGGGCTAGAAATTGGATTGCTAACGGGGGCGCCAGAGAATCCAACGGAAACATTCGTTAAGCCAGACAAAGGCGCGCAAGGGAGTTTCGAATGCATCATGGAACTTTTCGCTGCACCAGTGTCCAACAGAAAAGGCTCAACTACGCCCAATGTGGCAACTGCGACATAAGGCCCTCTCTGATCAACTGGAACTGATACTACTCCCTTTCTTTGTCTATGGCTGTCCTAGTAATTACCGTCAGCATCAACATCATGCTCGACATAATAGTCGTCCACATGATACTGTGCAGATCTACCAGACGATGAATCACGCCGATCAAAGCAATTTTGCGAGTCTGATGAAGTGGCAAAACGCTCATTCTGATTCTGAGTAACACCGCGACCTCTACCACGCGATGCTTGTTGAGGACCACTACGACCTCCTCGAGCCGAAACACCATTGTTTCGGTCACGCAAAACTGGACAATTAAACTTCAAATGGCCCTCACCCCTACAATATGCGCATTGATTATACCCCAGCATAGATCGAGGTGTAGAGGAGTCAGTACGCGACTGCGATCTAGAAAACTGTGAGTGTAATCGAGTTTGCTGTTGCGAGTCATTTTGATTCGAGCGTGGAGGATACGCTTGCTGCAATAAGACCTTAGTTTTAAGATCCTTTGTTTTCTTATCTGCGCGTTCGCTTTCTTCTTTCTCTCTATTTTCGTAGTATTGGGCCGTGGCTAATATTTGAGCCGTGGTAGAAACGGCCCACGAACTTTCAGAATTCTTCAATTTGTTGCTTAGTTCAGGCAACAAATTCGATACAAATTTATCAACAAACAATCGCTGACCTCCCTCAGAGCTCATATCCTGACCACTATGATCGATGAATGCCTCCTCAAATCTCGTAAAGAAATCGGAGACACTCTCGCCCTTCTTTTGTTTGCACGCAGACAATTTGTCCCAATTATCCTCTGGGGCAGATTCTCAATGAGCTGTTCAGGTTTAGACCCACCAACTTGCCGTCCGTCAGCCGCCGCAAGAGCAGCCCAATCACCGCCTAACTCAGCTGCGTGATTCTCTTGACGGATTTTCGCCCAAATCGGTTGAGGTACTACGTTACCAAACAACATATCGATATCGGCAAGGTTCATAACAGTAGCATCCACTAATTGGGATAACTCCTTATAATAACCTGCCAGATTTTTGCGGGGGTCAGGCAAAGTTTGCTTTACCTGCAAAACTTCCGATCGCTTCCATGGGAGGTGTATCCAAACTCTCTGAAAGTGTGGTAGAACAGCAGGATTAGCAGCAGGATCACCTGGCATCCATACTGGGGGAACTTCCCGCATAGGATACTGACCAGGTTGTGCCACCCGCTCCTCAGTCTCGTCCTTAAACAATGCTCGAGGTTGTACTGTAGATCTAAAGCACGTCGAACATTACCACCCATAATCATACCATTCGAAAACTGATTCTGAAGTTCAGTGATCTCGGGCGGTACATTGTCTACCGCATCATTATCCCACTCTTCTCTCAAAGATTTACACATTTCCTCGTACACAAATCTTTGTGTGGGCTCATTAAACTGAGAAAATGTCTCGAAAACTATACGCGAAGTGTACTTCGCAGGATGCCTAACCCATTTACGCGCCATTTTTACTAACGACTCCCTTTCTCTACCATCGGGAATTTGACTGCGCCTCTGAGAGACATCAGAAAGATCGGACCCGAGTATCGGTCCAAAAAGTGGAGAATAGAGATTAGCGACAGCATTGAATATACGACTACGAACAGAAGGGGAAGAAGAAGGAAGTACGGGAGCAACAACATTAGGAGTAAACGTAGAAACAGTAGCAGTAGTCGGGATAGCAGGAGTAGTAGTAACAATAGGCTGATGAGGTACTGGCAAAGGAGCAGTAGGAAGAAGAGTGGGTAAAGGAGTAGGGACAATTTGCGGCACAAGGGGATTCGGAAGAACAGGAGGAACGACAGGCTGACCAGCAGCCGCCAAAACAACAGGTTGAGGAACAGAAGGAAACACAGGACCCATAGTATCTGGTGCATAGGGAGGTGGTGATTTCAATAGATAAGACAATAATGGATCCTCTACCGCTTCTTCTCCCTTCTTATCAGAACTAGACGGTAAAACCGGATAACATTTATCCACCGCCATATGATGCAGTCTAGCAAAAACTTCCTGCTCCTTCTCGTCTTTGTCTCGCTGATACTGTTCTGCATTTGCATTACCGTAATAACACCTTCTCTCTTATTTTTCTTAATCTGTTTGATTTCTTTCTGCTTAGCCTCTTTACGCCATAACCGAAAGGAATCAAACATGGCCGGCCTAGCCTTCTTTTTAAACAATTTAGCTTCAAGATTATCTAATATTGCAGCTTCGAAACTACCATGTGATGGCCAACTAAGAACACCATCATTTTTAGTGTAACGAATCCAATATTCATTATATACGATAGGACCTACTCCATGGCGACTATAGAGCTCATAAATTGGAGTTCCAACTGGAGGTATCGGACATGAATCCTCCAGTCGGGAATCCGTGCTGCAACATTTAAGGAAACCAAACAAAGTACTACGGGCAGGCATCGTGCACACTAACCGAGTTTACAAACTTCAAGGGCTATCGAATTACGATGTCCTCGCAAAAAAAATGCAAGACCCTCGGTTTTTGGCAATTGCAATTGTCAAATAAAACCCAACAACTAAGAACCAACAACTAAGAACCACAAATGCAATGGAACCATGCAAACAACCAGGTTTAGCGACCCACAAATACTTAACTGAAAGAGCAATGGCGTCACCAGGAAGGCCCGTCTATCGTCTCGCCGTACAAAGGACTACGCCAGGCACCAAAACAGGTCGACAGTCAGGGCATCAGTCCGTCGCAGCCGTCAGGAGGCGGGAATCTTCGCGGGAAAAGTCTTCGGACCACTTATTTCGACAACTGGATCGATGAAGCGGGGTGCACCGTCCCTCGGAGATTTCACACGAAGTTCCTCACGATCGTCGGGCTTTGGACCGGTACCGCTGATGTCGCCCTACGTTGGGCGCCAACTGAAGGACTGGGCTATTCTAAGACCCAGCGGTGCCAGGGGACAACACCTGAAACCTTCGTGGGTTACCTGTTCCGGCGTACAAAACACAGAGACACGGGACACTTCCTGCGGCGTCAAAGATCAGTATTTATTTACTGCAGGGATACAGAAATCGCAAGAAGTACACAACGTGTAGGTTCTGAGAGACTGCTTCAAATTGCAAAAGTGGATCGCTCCTTTTATACACATTTTCGTCATTGAACAACATGGCAAACAAAACGTTACAACTCAGTTCCCACAGTAAACTTCAAAAGGGTCGCATTCATGTTCTCAGAAGCCCGGAACATAATTACAGCAGCATTGCCGGTTCCCAACTGTAAAAGCACATTATCCCCACATTAAGCACATTCCGTTCTGACTGTAAACGAATTAGGAGAAGGGACAGAAACAGGTGCAAAGGAAAAACAAGGATGCACAACAGATTGGAAAAGAGTGTAGAGAGCAATGTCGGAAACTTGATTGCAGAATCAAAGGACTCGTTCCTAATGCATGCACGACTGAAACAATAGACTAGCACGGCAAGATGAGCCTCGAGCGGAGCCATCTGCCCTTGCAGTGTCATCCCCCTCGTCATAAAGACACCTTCAAAGGAACACGTGTCCTCCGCGAAAGCTTGGGAATCCCAGGGTCACAAACCGGACAGTGTCCGTTCGCTGACTACTTGAGGGCAAGAGACAAAATGGATGCCGTATCTAAAATGGAACCCGAGGGTTCAGATGGACACACCCAGGAATGAGACGAACCGTACATAGTAGCGTAGCGAAAACGCGTACACCCACTAAACTCGTCATTTGCGGTTCGTAGATACCAAACTCGTCCCTATTCGAACAACCCAAAAAATGTCATTACGATTCTCACAGAACCTCACAGGGGCCATAGTTTAAGACTACATAAAACGTAGTCAATTCTACTATTGTATCGCCCGTTATCAAATGTGCTGGTCCCATTTCTGTCACTACTAGTCCTTCCATTTAGGGCCCTTAAACCCTTTTCATAACAGAGGGCGTTTAGACCGATCACATCATTGGACCAACGCACAACCGGAGCGAGCTCCAATTTAGGAACTCCCCATTGCCGGTCCTCTTCGTCCCCGAAAAGATCATCTTCATTGACTAGGGGTTCAAATGTTCCATTGAAATCACCCGCAATGACGATGTTGTTGCTTGAGGAATGGGTATCAAGAAGACAACCCAAGGCTACTAGAGCCTCAGACCTCCCCCCTCTGTTACTCCGGACATAGACATTATAAATATCCAACGTTCCTAATTTATCTAGGTCCATCTTAATTAGTTGGATATCTCGATTGTTAGTGTCAACAACTTTGATAGCTAGCATTAGACTCTGGCGGACCCATATAGTTAAACCCCCCCCATAGGTCTCCCC
Source organism: Triturus cristatus (assembly GCF_964204655.1). Classification (NCBI taxonomy): domain Eukaryota; kingdom Metazoa; phylum Chordata; class Amphibia; order Caudata; family Salamandridae; genus Triturus; species Triturus cristatus. Next base: position 304,733,679 of record NC_140587.1, read on the forward strand.
CTTGGGCCCTTTATTGCAGGCACAGAAGAGGGTTCACATAACCAAGTCTCCTGGAATATGCATAGATCAAAATTATTAACAAAACATATCCAATCCTCAGATTCCAGTTTAGAGGACAGCCCTGCAATATTCCAGGAGAGTAAATTCCCCGTAATGGCCTCAGTGCCAGCCAAACAGGTGACAGATGGTAGAGAATCTGGGACAATGAGATGATTGATACAAGTGTCTGCAATTACTTCTGGCACCGAGTTTCTTAGCTCATTGAAAGATGGAAATGTATCAGGAAGTGGCTCATCGGGGACCAAGGACGGAGCCTTGGGGTTATTGAGTCAGTCCACGTCTTCAAGATTAGCTAATGCCTCATAGCGGTTTCTGAGCGGAATGGGAGGGTTAGGTTGGTTACAAAGTAGAGCCCCAGGATTAATAATGGAAGCTGTCTGAGATCTGGGATAGAAATAAGTTAATTCCCAGGTAGTAATGACAGACCTCATATGATTTGTGTGCCAGTTAAGAATGTGGCTGACAGCTCTAGGATCCCTAAAGTTAATTAAAATGATATCCCCGTTTATATTCTTTGGTGTATTTCCCAGCCAGGGTAGACGCCTAACGTGTAAGATTTCCCCATTAATATACGAGGGGAGAGGGCGGTTCTGTCCAAGCCAGTGGATCACCTTGTTCTTTAGCTGCAAATATCCCTCTATTACACCGTCCTTTAAAGTTGGAACACCCGCAAGGACAACTACAAGAGGGACAGCTTCTGGTGGCAAGTCAATAGAAAAAGGCCCACGTATCTTTGTAATAGGGACTGGATTGCAACCCTTTCTATCGTACATTGGACCTTTTTGTATTGAGATATTTTCTCCCAGGGAGTCTCTGTCCTTGCTTAAAATAATGGGTTGCATTAACTTGGGAATAGTAGTTCCTCCTGCATTGCTATTAGTTACATTATTAATGCTCGGGTAGGTTTGAGAGATAGACTCTAGTGGTAATGCAGTAGAGGGTGATGCAGCAGAAGCTGAAACAATAGGGGACACTATAGTTGGCTTTGTAAAATTCGTAATTGATTCCCTGTTATTACCCATTAGGAATTCTACTTTCTCTAGCCTTTTTTCAATTGCTTTTAAACTCTCAACAATAGGTAACATGAAAGATTTCAATAACTGGTCTATGTTGCCGAGTAGCTCCGTGGTAGTTGTATCATTTGCAAAACGAGATGTAGACATACCTGAGAGACATGTATTATCAGTACAGAGTAAGAGGCCTTTATCAATATTAACCAGATCAGAATTACGACTAGGTTTTTTTTTACTCCTTAGTAACTCAGAGTCTATCTTTCTCCTTTTTCTAGGTAATGGGCCTGGACGTTTAGATTGCCTGGGTGGTTTAACCTTTTGAGGTAAAGGCTTAATAACTTGTGGTAATGACCCATTCAATACAACTGGTTCGGTAAATAGGCTAAGAGGTAAGGGTGAGGCAATTGGGGACAGTTCATTGGATGACTCAACAGAGATTAAATTCCGAGATAATGTTAGGGAGTCATTATTACCAGAAAGGACGGAAATCTCATTGTGAGGAGGTCCACTCGTGCCTGGGGGAGTCACTACATGAAGAAGGTCCGTAGATAGAGGCGTGCTTTTAATAAGCTCAATAGAGCTACGCCGCCTCGCCCTTAATTCTGCAAGAGTGGCTTCACGATCTAGTCCCGAATTGACTTTAAACAAATAACCATCAAGGGTACCCCTATTAACACAGTCAGCCATGTTAATGAAACTAATACAATACACTACTAAAGTAATGCATACAACGGGACTGAAGGAAACAAATTAAGAATGTCAATTACAAACACTAAATAACAAACCAGAACAAATTACAATACACTGGGAACAGTACCAGCAAAAGTCAAGGGGGTGAGCCCGGCCCGGCCTCCTTCGGCTCCTGAGGGCTACAGAGGGCCCTCCCTTTGCCCGGGCTTAGCCCGGCGCCGCCCGCGCGCGTCCCGCGACGCGGAGGGAGCCGCGGTCTTTTGTGCGCCTCCGGGCGCGTGGGTGGCGTCAACGGGCGCTAGGGCGCCTGGGAACTGTAGTCTCCCCGCTCTGGGCCACAAGGTGAAGTGGCGGCAGCGGCGGGTGACACACAGCGTAGAGGGCCAGAGGAGCAGTGGCAATGACACCGGTAAGGGAGGGCGCCAGCAAAGTCCCCCAAACAATGGAGCAGGTCTCTGATTTTGAACTTCCCCTATGTATTCCCTGTGAGTCCAATGGGTGTTGCGCACCTGCCTGTGACTGCCGCAGAGTTCTCCATGGAATTATTTCCGAATTCAATGATGTCATAAAGTTATTTCCTTCAGGTTTTGTAAATTGGATGGCTCGTGATTATTGACAGAACATTCCCTATGACTTCCAGCTGACCCAGCATGTCTCATTAGCTATTCTGCTCTCATATGCTACAGGTGAAATAGGGTCATATGGTGCTTTAGGAATTACCCTCTTCTCTGTAGTACCCTTACCCCATCCCTAAAACCTAAAACTAGCCCGACCCCCCGCTTTATAAACAACCCTGACCCCCCCTTCCTGTTTCGGACATCTAGACCGCGCATTGCCTTAGCCATGCATATGCGTGGTTAAGGCAAGCATGGTTGCGCTTTCAGGAAAACGGCATTTATGGCTCTGCCCACGTTGTAAAGTCCGTTTCCCATATGCTACAGATGAAATGGGTCATATGGTCCTTGAGGAATTACTCTCTACTCTGTAATTCCCTTCTCTGTCATTCTGTCAAGTCCTCTTCCATAAGAGTTAACACGTTAAGCTGTTTTTTGTTTCTTTCTTCATAGGCTTTCCTCTTTTTAAACTCCCATATGGGCATATTCCTACATGTGTCTCTCCACAGACCCCTGAAGCATACTTCTGGAAGTGCAACACACACAGCCCAACTTACTAGGCGTCGAACAAAAAATAGAAGTTCAGTCGTTTATTCCCTCTGCTCTATACCCCAAACCTGAAATAGAGTCCTTTACCTTGCATTCACAAAGTGCTCATATGAACCATTGGGGTTTTAAATCTGTGTCAAAGTACAAAAATTAGCAAATTCAAATCATCCAGCACTTTAACTTGTTTAGTAAACATTCTCTACATTTTTCTTTGGTGTCAATTTATATTGCATATTGTGGTGGCCAAAAGTGAGCACTGTCCCGGCCCAAAACATGGAGCAGGGTGACAGAATTAATTTGGGCCATATTGCAGTCCAATATACTTTTGCTCGCTGTGCCACTACAGACAGGTGCCAAACATATTTAAATCCATCTCTCCCCACCCCTGAATAGACAGTGTAGCCCACACTGTTAGGAAACGACCCCTGTACGTAGCACCATAAGCTGACCCAGACATGTTTCAGTCTTGCTAGACCTCATAAGTAAAGTGTAGCATGAGTACCACGGCACACGGAGCTCCAGAACCAGTCAAGCAATACATGGATCACTTTTTTATTTTACGCAGTGTAACTATTGGCACTGATAGCTAGTTGAAGGCACCACATACAGTAGGTTGACCAACAGTGGGAGAGGATGTGGTGTTACAGCCAAAGCTGCAGACTTCGAAACTGGCGACCAGGATTGAGTTCCACCATCGGCTCAACTTGTTTTAATTCTGGGTAAATCACTTCATCTTCTCGTGGCTTAAAAAATGAATCTGACCTTGTGTAATGTAACCAGTGCTCATGTAAAGTGCTCCAATGGTCTTGGGTCAAGTTAGCGCTATATAAAACTACAAGAATAAAACAGCCTAGGTCGGTGAGACAAAGTGTATTTAGGTAAGGTGACCAATAGATTTACATCTTAGTAAGTAGCAGCACAAGGGGCAGAGTGAGCAACAGCACATGGATTAGGGCGAGTAGCAGCATACAGAGAAGAGCAACCAATAAGATGTGTAACACTGTGTCCAAAAGCATCTGGGGCCCTATTATGCAGAGGATGCACTTTCCCTGTTTGCGCCCTGGCGCACCTTAAAACAGGTGCGCCTGGCGCTAACACCGAAAGAGCATCCTATTACATAGAATGCGCTGCCCTCAGGACAGCTGCTAACACGTGCTGCCCTGGGGGTAGCGCATTCGAGTGAAATATGGAGCGACTGGTTTGAATCCGCTCCATGTTTCACTTTGCAGATGGCACCTGCCTTCACTTTTAAAGGGGATTAGAGATTCCCTTGCAGGTGGGTGCAGTGAGTGACTGCACCCACCTGCAACAGGATGTCTAGGGGTACATAGGACCCCCTTTCTCCCCTCTAGAGGGCTGCTATCAGGGGGCACAATGACAATGAGCCACCTTTTAGGTTGTGCACTGCCAGTGCACCTCCTGAAAGCTTCTTTGTCTCGGCAGCGCGTCTATAATATGGGATGGGTGCAGAGGCAAAGGGATTCCCTAATTTGCATGGGGTACGCCCCCATGCAAATGAGGGAACATCCTCTTGAGAAAGCGCTGATGCTGTTTGTATGCCAGCGCTTCAGTACTACAGAAGGGGCTGCACAAGCGTCTCCGGTCCCTTCTATAATACTCAAAGTGCCTCTTTTGTAACATGGACCTGGGAGTATAGAATAAAGTGTGCATATGGAACAGGGTGTCAAACTATAAACTAAGCGGAGCCACTTCAGGTCAAGAAGCTGGGTGATCAAGAGAAAACCGAAAAAGGTTGCCAACAGTAATTGAAGGTATCTGACCAGCAGCACTTGGAGCAGGTTGACCAACAGCACACGGAGAAAGGAGACGATGAGAGCACGAGGTATAAGGTGATTAACTGCACCTGCAATACAGTGCCACCAGCAATGTCACAAGGTGGCCAGTTTGCTCTGTTACAAAATGAATGTAAACATTTGGAGAAATGTCACAAAAAGAATATTGGTAAAGAGTGACCAACCATAAACGGAGCAGTGTGACTAAAGGTAAACATTAAATGAAGCACGGTGTTTAACAGTACATGGAGATGGATGATGATGCATGAATTTGGGTAACCAATACCATGTGGAACATAGCAAGAAGCATTACAGGAAGTAGGTAACCACCAGCACACAAGAGCAGGTTGAAAAGAGTGCGTATACCAAGATGACTAACAGCACAAAGAGCAGATCGACTAACAACATATTGAAAAGGGTCAACAGTAGAAAATGTAGCATGTGATAAACCACACTTGAATAAGGATGACCAGCAATATATCTTACATGCTGAGCAACAGGAAATGTAGCAGGGTGACCAACTGTAAATGGACGATTTGATCAACAATACAGCAGAGAGATTATGTCTTCTTCAAAACACTAGTGGTTGAACAAAAAGAGACACAGGGTATGGGGCAATGGTCACTGCACCTATCGAAAATCAGTTTTATAATTAATCTGTGTCTCAGGGTGCCCGGGACCTGAGGCTCAATACCCCTAAGCCTCCAAGGGAGATTCCCTCAATTTTAAATGAAACACAGTGGTCCAGCACTCCACTCAAAGTGAAAAACAGTCTAGTTCAACAAAATTTCAGATCCATTTAGCAGGTCTTGTATAAATTTTCTTTATTCATAATCTTCTTAAAAAACACACGACCGTAGCCAACGCGTTTCGTCCCTAAGGACTTCTTCAAGGCGAATATAGTGTCAGCAAATCTTTCTAAGTGTTCTTCAAAGTAATGTCGGAGATCAGTCACCTCCTCCCAGAACAGCCACCTCGATTTCTTCAAATATCAAACTCATTATAAGTTGGGGATCCAATTGTCGTAGTCGGTCTCAGGCGAGATTTCGGCGTTAGCCAGTTTTAGTTAGTAAACGGCATCGGTCTGCACCTGTCGCATCGTTAAGTGGTTTCTCTCTTACCTATCCAACCACTCCTTCAGAGTGCCTTGGGTGTCCATAAGGCCATAAGGCCATATTCATATCCCTTACCTGCAGGAGTTCCCCAGGGCACAGTTTTGGTACCACTCTTTTTGTCCCTCTGCCCTATCTCCCTTGGTGATATTCAGTGTGTAATGTGAACCAGTGGTTGTTGGTGGGGGACACTGGCACTCATTTTTGGGTACTGGCACTTATGTTTCTGCGTCAGATAGTTACTGAGAACAAGAGACAGAAAAACAAACAAAATGGAAAGACAGAGAAATGGAAAGACCGAAAAGCTTTTATTAAGAGAGAAAGTAGGAACCTGCACAAGTGAGGTAATCGGGCGGTGAGTGTCTAGTGGTGGTTTAAAGAAGCATGAGGTGGATTCAAGACTACCAGCCTTGATATTGGGCATGGAGACATTTAATTACAGTGGCTTTGGGCTTCTGAGCAGAGGTTTGGGCACCGGCACTCATTTTAAGTTCTTCTACTGGCTTCCCGTAACATCTTTACATAGACAGCACTGAAATATTTTTCTCATTTCTTAATCTCTTCGTCCACCTACAGGAAGACATACCCAATGTCTTAGGTTATTTGTTACTTGATGGCAGTACAACCCTTCATGCACAACTCTTCAAAAATGTAGGTCCTGTAATTTCGTGACACTGATGCACCTATGCCTCTACTTCTCTTCACTTCCCACCTGACGTGATAGTTCTTACCCCCACTGGCAGAAATCTTGATATGCTGATCGACTCGGCCACAAGCATGGACTCTTTTATTACCACTACAGTCACTGTAGATCACCAATAAGTTCCATTTTACTCAGCCGAAGCACTGATAAAATCAACAGAACTGGACTACTGCAGTAGTCTACTAGTTGGCTTTCTCCAGTCTTCTTTCATCCCATGAGCAAGGTTTTCAATTTTTCTATTCAAACCTTATTCAAAATCCGTAAACACGCAACCTATCATCATGAAATGAAAGGCCAGTCTGCCCAAAACAGGGCAGTCTACAAACTACTAACAGGGGTATTCTGAGTCCTAGACCCGTCTCCCCTGTTAACTTCACAGACTCCCTAACTCCCTTCAATGCCACCATCAATGCAGGATCAACAATCAAAACTATCCTAGCTATAACTAAACCTCCTAGTGAGCCATCTAGATTCTACCTCCTTGGACTTCCTACAGTGGAACTCACTTCCCCCTGACAGCAAAGCAATCTCCTCACTTCTAGACCTTCAACAACCCTGAAAAGTCCTCTTTTCCGAGTTTTAAACCAAAGTTTGTCCACCACGTAAAATTGCATCTGGCCATTGTAAATATGCATATGGCTAAATGCTTTTTAATGTAGCGTTAGCCATGTTTGTCTCAAGTGTTGCTCATCGACTTGTAGAAGTACCTTGTTACCTGCATAATACTGCTCACATTTTCTTTGGTTTATGTTAACTGTTTACTTCTATTATTTGCACTGCAAATGTTCTTATGTACAGCAGCTCAGATGAAAGAGCAAGTGAAGAAGGATGGCCACTGTCTTTGAAATGGCAAGACTCCACCCACATATGGAATCAAGAGTATAGTAAAGTATCTTCAGACACAGAGATTATCCAAGGAAGGACCATCAACAGGCAAAAATGCTCTGTTCTGCTCTTCCCAGTGACATTCTTCTGCACAATGTCTGGGAGAGCTACCAATGAAAGCATGGTCACTGTAGCGGGTGGATGGAGTGAACAGGTTTTATTCTTATACATTGATTCTTCCCTTGGTCCTGGAGGACAGGGATGCTGAAAAGGCACAGGCTATCACTCCTTTTAGGAGGCCCTTAAAGGGAACCTTGAAATAATATTAATACATACCAGACTCACTGTCTGATGGTAGGAGTGGACAGAAGTATGGGCTGATGGGATAGCTCCGGCAGCACTAAGTGGAAGAAGTGAGTGATCATTTCCGGCTTTGGCTCTGGTAAAACATGGCAAAGGGCAGACTCCGAATATTCAGGGTGGCCATGGTTGCTGTCACTCTGTTTTGCATAATTTATGTAACATTCTAAGCCTCAGAGCAACTTGGTTTCATTAAGATCTTCACTCGTGCAGTGATAAAACTTTACTCCTCTGATGAGTTCTAACCAGAGAGAAACACATGCCGGCTGCTGCTCGCGTTCTTTCCCAGGTGTGTTCATCTGATCATTGCAGCGGAAGCAGAACAAGACTACTGCACGAGAATGCATTAGGCTCTGACACACGAGTCCATGTCTGGGAACAGGTTGTGCAATGACCTGAAGGGAGGTGGTCACCTTCGGGCAAGCAGTGATGATGCCTTGTGCACAAAGCTGGTGGGGTTTTCTTCGCGCAGTAGTTACTTCGGTGGTCCTGTTGGCCAAATGTTGGAGCTGTAAGGAGCTTACTCTCGATCCTTTAGGATTGTGTTGGGCTAACACACTTCATGAATGTTTACAGGTAAATTGTTTCTATTGCAGGAGCGCTCATTGGTTGCCACAATATGCATTGCATTATTGCAGGTACACAAGTAAGGCGTTAGGTAAGCTTGTGCAAGCAAACAGGTCACCGCCCTCACCAGTGTTGTTTATGTTGTCCTTACTGTGCTGGCATTTATCATCCATCTCTGCTCTAGGACTGTTTACTCTGCGGTTAGCTTGTTCGTTTTCTTTGCCCCATGCTTGTCCTTGTTATTGGACGCAGTGACCTAGGATAACCATGGAGAGATTTACCCACTGTATCTTGTGCATCTGTGGCTGAGCTTGCCTGTGCACGGTGGTCGCTTCCAGTGTGCCATGTGCACTGATAATCTCTGCAAGAGACAGAATATTTGTTGTGAGTTGTGCATTAATATTGTGTATGCCAGATATGTCTGCTGCTTCTCTCCATGCCATTGGGACTTTAGATGTCCAACCCTGGACAGTTCTATTACAAATCATTAACAGGTGTATCTGTTAATTTACGTCAATGAAAGGAAACCAAGCCTGCAACTACCACTAGGTATCAGTTGTCAAATGAAAACACAAGCCTGGAAGTGTGATGTCAAGATGACATGGTGGCACATGAAACGTATATATGCCTCGTTTGGAAACATGAGTCATCTATCCTACCACACGCCTTTTCTGCAGTCCCCTCTATCCGAAGCCCCCCCACAGCATCCAGCAACCAGCATTAACATCAGCATACCCTCGTGGGAGGAGCTGTTTCTCCCCACGAGTTTACCTTCTATGGCCCAGCCATAAGTTACAAGTAACTTGAATTCCTTTTAGACACAACCCATCTTAATATGATGGGTCACTTTATTTATAATCCTGCATTCAGACGTGGAGGATGCAAAGTCCTTTCTTGCTGTGTCTATAAGACAACCTGCTTCTCAAAATGACCGTCCTTGTGAGTTTTCCTCTGCAGGAGAACTGTGGCACAAGTCTTCTGACAAGTGCTCTACATGCTTTTTCTTTTTGCACATCTGCGAGTGAAACTGGGGGAGGGAGCTGGAAATGTATAGTCTGCCTTGCAAGGTACAAAGCTCGGCTACAAGATTCACTTTTCCGCTGTTACACAAAGTGAACATGTTAAGATACATTGGGGCATATTTACAAGCCCATAGTGCCACCGGAGCGTCCAGTGGCGCTGTGTGCTAGCCCATATTTATAAAGCCGTGCTAAGCCACTTTGCAAATATGGCCATCTGCAACGCAGGTTTGTACGGCAAAGGGGCATGCGATGGGTGTTGCTGTGGCCATTCCCAGCAACACCCATGGCTTTTTGACACTGCTCCAGATTTACAAGGATCTTTAAATCTGAGACTGCACCAAAAACTAACACCTTTCGAAAGGAGATGCTCTTGTGGCACGAGGAGAAATACTTTTATTTCTCCTCGTTTTTTGCTTTTTTTATTTGTGCTGCATTATGCATTATGTAGCACTCATAGAAAGAGCAAAATGCCATTAATGATCGTTTTTGTGCAGCAAGCTGTCCCTTCCTGCACAAACACAATCATCCCTGCAAAGCAGGCACCCTTGCACCATAGTGCAAAGGTGCCCACATTGGCGTTAGGCAGCTTTTTAGCGCCTGACAAGGCGTGATCACAGGGATGGGCCATGTTCTTGTTTAAACAGCGCATCCCTACGTTTTGAAAATGACGCAGCTCGGCGATACAAAATGTCTTGCGGCAACGCGCTGCTCCATTTTCATCTAAATATAGCCCTTTGTATTAGAGCAAGTCTTATGCATCGGGGACTCAGCTTTTCTTGAGGTAAAAAACACAACTACCACGGATCAGATAACATTTATTGTTCAAGTGCCTAATGGAATGCAGTGCTGTCTCTGATGAATAGCCATTTATCGTTAGAGGATGAAAATTTGCTTTTTTGGTAAAAGAGATGCTGTTCTGGAGGAAGGGAGTAGAATGAGTATCCGGTCTTATCTGTATGTCAGCATCTTTACATAATGAGAACTGAAAATTGAACACATGTCGCTTCCAATTTAAACGAGGCTAAAGAAAATCGGAATTCATTGGTACTTTCATTTAAATTTAAAAAATAAAGAAATACTCAGATAACTAAACTACCGTTCAAATGTCCTGTTATTTGCACATATAAAGTATCAGCTGAGACTTCTATGACTAAGCAGTAACTACAGATGAAGGATGTTAAACATTAATCGAGTTTTATTGCTACCCAGTAGATGGAGCCAAATACAAAGGAAACGTTCAGGACGAGACCATCTTGGAAGGAGAAAAATCTATTTTGAAGTATACCTCTGTCTTGGTTTCTGTGGGTTTCAGTCCACTTCATGACGTAATTATATATGATAAGGACAGTGAAGGAGTCAGCTTGACATAGTCTCAGCATAAGTAGTTAAACCAGCTCATGAAGTCATGTTCAGAACTAGATCGCTTTCAGATACTTGAAGTCAAAGTTTATAAAAAACGTAAACAATATCTTATTATCAATAATGTGAAACGAAAGTATAACAATCTCAACAAAATGTATGTATATGTATATATATTTTGAGATATATATATATATAAATATATATATATATATATAAAAACAAAGTATAGTTCTATTGCAACTATAGGACTTTTCAGTGCTTAATTTGTAAGAGAATGGGGGCTTATTTATGAGCCCCTTGCGACACGTTTGCCTTGTCGTTGGCGGCATAAACAATGCGCCACGTTGCGCAATCTTTACATAGTGACGCATCTAGGCAGATGCGTCACTTTGTAAACTCCTGCGCCACATTATACCTGAGTCAGGTGTAATGTATGCAGGGTGGGCGTTTCTCCGCAAGAAAGCCTTATAGAAGTGGAGCAGTGAAATCTATTAGATTTCACTGCACCACTTCTAGGACTCCACAGCGTCAAAACCTTAGGCCTGCCTCATAGCAGGCATAAGGGTGATTCAGTGCAATGTGTATATATGCATTGCTGGAGTTGCGTGATGCTTACTACACAACTCCAGCAATTCGTGGGTTTTGCACCGACAGATGCATCAGGATTCCTGATGCATCTGTCATTTGGAACATGGAGCACCGTACAGTAAATATGGTGCATCCATATTGTCGCAAGGAGGGTGCAGTGAAAAGTGTTGCATCGCTATTTTACTGCAGCGATGCAACACTTTTCATAAATGAGGCCCTACGTTTTTGTGCCCGAAGAGCTTGCTGCTCAGAAGCCATGGGCGGTGCTATTAAATGTCAGCGCACCTAGGCTCTTATTTACAAGCCCCTTGCACCGCCTGTACATCACTTTTTTCCATATTAAAAGTGACGCACCGGTGGCGCAAGGGCTTTGTAAATAAGTCCCCTAGTACCAAGGCTGCCTAGTCCTGAATCCACCCCAGGACCCGTTTATCCACTGCCAGACACTGTGTTATATTATGATTATGCAGTCTCAACTAGGCTGTGACTGCTGTGACATAGGAGATCCAGTGACGGTGTCAACATTCTAGAGTTCGAGCAGGCGACAGTTTATGTTAACTGCTCCTGGCAGTGAGACGGTTGGGTGTTTCTTGTCTCTGTGAATTAAACTCCTTCAAGAAAAGAAATGGTGTGGGGGGCGTGGCTAGCGCCCGGCGAAGATGGCGGCTGGTCCGTAGCTCTCCGGCGCTGACGGGAGCGGAAACGGCGCGGACGCCACTCTTTCTGCAAATATGAACTGCAAACTGGGATAATTGGCTTTCTGAATACCTGCGGCGTCGAGGGAACTTCGTAGAGTGCTGTTTGGTGGCTCGTCGGCGATTCTACTCGTCATGTAAGTCGACGCACGGCTGTTACACACCCGCGTCCGCCATTTTGAGTGTTTCACCTGACAGAGCCGTTACTCTCCTCAACGCGTTAAATGTGGCGTTCTCCGATTCACCTATAAAATCGAAATGCTTTGTTTGCACCTCTGGGAGCAACGCCTGACTCCACAATTTCTTCTTCATGCAGCTTCTAATCTGGTTTGAAGAGCCCAAGGCTGTCATTTTTTTTTTCTTTTTATTCATCTTTACGGAAAATCTCATCACATGGGTTCTACTCTACCTATCATTGTATGAAATGACCCTCATATACTTATTCAGCCATACGAACTGCAACTGTCTCTTCATGTGGACCTTGTACTGTTTATAAATGCCATTGTTATTCTATAACAAATAGGAATTATATTCCTAGCGTGCTTTTGATGACTCCTTTTTGATGACTTCTCTCTGTGGTATATAATAGCCTTTACATGAGTTATATTCATCTCCTCTGTCCATTTTAAACGCTCTAATTTGGGCTATTGTGATAGTTCCATGGATTTTCGCTTGGTCTTAAGCTTTTTCACGCAAATGTGTGTTTTTTTTATGATACAGTTATGTGCTAGGTTTGACCTGGTGTAGAGGGTATTACTACTGTCGCTGTTATCATTTTACATAAAACTTGACTCTAATTTATGGGTAGAGTGACTAAAGGTTTTTTTCAGCCTCAATCTTCCACGCGAAGATTTTTGAAAGGCACCAGCTCGGGTTATAACTGCCTATCCATGGATGACTCAACTAACACTTCACCCAAGGGTGCATCAACATCTACTGCTCCTTCAGCCCCCGGTGCTACTAAAGCGTCGAGCAAACGACTGAAGAAGGATCCTCCGTCGCCTCCTAAGCAATCTACTCTAGTCACAATGGACCTCCTGCTAGAAGAAATCAGGGCCTTGCGCCCGTTTGTTGAGGAGACTAATTCTAAATTACAGCTTCTTTCTGATAAGTGGTCAAATATGGAAGAACGTGTTATTGCATTGGAGCACAATGTTGATTCCTTAAATTCCTCTACTTCCAAAGTTGACTCCTTGTGCTCATAGATGTCAGTGTTACACAAACAAATTGAGAATTTGGAAAACAGAAGCAGAAGAAATAATCTCCGCATTTATGGTTTGCCTGGAGGAACGGAGGGTACAGACCCCATCGCCTTCTTCATAACATTTATCCCAAAGCTTCTTAAGTTGCCGGAAGGTACTCTTCTCAATATTCAGAGAGCTCATCGGCTGGGACCGGCACCATCCTTTTCGACGACATCTTCTTCTGGAAGAAAGCCAAGGGTAGTGATCCTTTATTTTCTACAATATACTGACTTGCTAATAATTGTGTCTGCGGCCAGGGCAATGAACCGCATTACCTGGTCAGGGGCCTCCTTATTTTTTTCTCAAGATTACGCAAAGTCAACTGCGGATCGCCGCAAAGAGTTTCTTGCATTGAGACCGCAACTCCGTTCCATAGGTGCTCGATATGGCCTCTGTCATCCTTGTTTATTCAAAGTGACTATCAATAACAAAACTACCACCTATGAGGACCCATTGAGGCTGAAGAGCTTTCCCTACTCCTATCATGCTGACTCCATGGATACTTCTTCATCGAGAGCCAAATAAGCATTTCCTGTTTCTCACATGGCTTTATTCAAATTATACGTCTTTATTTCAATGTTTTTTTTTGATTGCAGGTTGATACTCAGTATACATGGCATTCTTATGTTAATTTCTCTTTTCCACTGAATTGACTGATCTCCATTCTCTCTCCGCAGGTATTTTCATGTTATCCTTCTCCATATGTTCCAGCGTCCGTTGGTTCTGTTGTCCTCTCTGTCTTCCCGCGTAGGCTTGGGACACGTCATTGTTCCGTGTGGCCTCACATCCCTTCACCCTTCGTGTGTTTTGGATTGTATGTAAGTCCTGGATCTTTTACAGTTTTCTTGTTTCTCTCATCATGTCCTCTTTCTTCTATTTCCATATCACTCTGAATGTTTCCATTCTCATGTTAGCAGCTCTCCCTGTCTCACACTTTTTCTCTCCATTTCAAGTATTATCTTCTAGCTGTATCTTTCTCTTTCTCTCTTTTCTTTTATCTCAGTTGCAGTATTTCTTCTAAAGTTGCTTCGTTGTTTGGTATTGCATCATTCGATTAAGGTTTTATTTTAATCGGTGTTTAATATTTGCATATAGGCTTATTGTATGCCCTTAAAATGTGTCACATGGAATGTCAGAGGTTTGCATTCACCTATTAAGCGACAGAGAGTCTTGACTCATTTAACTAAATTGGGAACTGATATTGCATGTTTACAAGAATCTCATTTGAAGGCTGAAGAATCTGCAAAGCTTAAAAGAGGATGGGTGGGGGAGGTCCTTTTTTCCCTGGGTGATGGTGAACGTAATGGAGTCATCATTCTCTTTCGTAAAACCCTTTCCTTCAAAATATTGTCGCAATGTGCAGATGCAGATGGTCGGTGGATATTTGTTAAATTTGTTATAGATGGTGTTCCAGTCTCTTTGTTGAATATCTATGCGCCCACGGTAGGCGATTCTACTTTCTGGACTTCCCTAGCCCAACAAATTACACAACATTTTGATGACAATTTCATTCTTTCTGGAGATTGTAATGAGATCATTGATCCGTTTCTTGATCGAAGTTCATCAATCCCCTTTGTCCCCCACAAATCCCACAAGCTTTTTACACAAACAATTAAGCAACATAAACTCATAGATGCTTGGAGACTTTGCAACCCTACATTGAGGGAGTACTCTTATTATTCCCCGACACATCATACTCAATCAAGATTGGATTATTTTTTTATTTCCCATAATATATCTCAATCATTGGTGGCAGCGGCTCTATTTTAATTTGTGACCATGCCCCTGTTACTATTCATCTTGATGTTTTGGTGAAGCCTAACTTACCTCGTAAGTGGCGTTTCAACAACGCCCAACTTTTGGATTCGGTCTTTACATCCTCTTTTGGTTCTTTTTTTGATGAATATTTTCTTATCAATCAATCAGATGATGTACATTTTCATGTGGTGTGGGACGCTTTTAAAGCTGCAGCTAGAGATTTTATTATTAGGTTTGTTTCAAGGAAACGGAAAAAGGCGCAGCAAATCACCAATACCCTACTATCCCAAATTAAGTGATTGGAGCATTCTTATTACTCCTCTAAGGCCAAATTCCAATTTAATCAGGATACAACTAATAATGCCTCCAATTATCTATTGAAGTCTAGTGCCAAATTTTATGGTGGTCAAAACAAGGCTGGTAAATTGCTTGCTAACTATTTAAAGGTTAAGCATAACAAGCTTACTATAGAATCTATTTTTGATCGAAATCACACATTAAAGTTCAAAGATGAGGATATCCTTGAAGAATTTCTCCAGTTCTATAAAACATTATATACATCTGAGACTCTCTCTTCAGACCTTTCTATCTCTCAATTTTTGTCTAAAATCCACTGCACACCTGCCACACGCCCAGATCTTTCATTTTTAGAAACCGACCTTACGCAGAAAGAGCTTATTACTGCCTTGAAAACACTCAAAAAAGATAAAGCCCCGGGCCCGGATGGATTTACTGTGGAATTCTTTGTTCATTTTGCACATCTACTCATCCCTAAACTACATTCCCTCATAACCACTTTCTTACAGGCAGGAGGTTCGTCTGGCTCTTTTTCGGATGCCCTTATCTGCCTAATACCTAAAGATGGCAAGGATCGACAACACTGCAAGAATTATCGTCCTATCTCTCTTGTCAATATAGATTATAAAATTTTCTCCAAAGCCCTAGCGTCGTGTTTGGAATCCCATTTACCTGATCTTTTGGGTGCAGAACAGTCCGGCTTTGTTAAGGGTCGTCTCCTTACGGATAATACTCGTTTATTCTTTGATGTCCTCTCCAAAGTTTCTCAGGTTCCCCATTCCTTAGCAGCGATAGCTTTAGATGCAGAAAAAGCTTTTGACAGAGTTGAATGGCCATACCTTTTTCGCACACTTGAGTGGTTTGGTTTTGGGCCTAAAATTACTGCTCTGATCTCTATTTTGTATTCCAACCCGAGGGCGGCTGTATGCGCAAATGGAGGGGTCTCTTCTTATTTTCAACTTGGTAGAGGGGTCCGACAGGGCTGTCCACTATCTCCTTTTCTTTTTAATCTCGCTTTAGAACCTTTCTTATTGAGAATTCGTCAAAATGACAGCATCCACGGTTTCACCTTCAAAAACACTAGCGTCAAGATGGCAGCCTATGCTGATGATGTTCTTCTGTTTCTCTCCCAACCTCAGCTCTCCCTTCCCGCCTTTTTAGAAGAGGTCGACTCCTTTGCATACGTTTCTGGATATAAGTTAAACAGGGATAAATGTGAGATTCTACCTCTCAACAAATATACTTTTAAGGCTGACGTTGCTAGTTCCGGCTTCACGTGGAGTCCCCAATACATTAAATATTTAGGCTTACACTTTACCTCTTCAGTATCAGGGACCATATCGCGATGTATGGATAATTGCATACAAAGGTTGCTCACCTTAACAGCGAAATGGCACCCGCTATACTTGTCTTGGTGGGGCCGATTGGATACCATAAAGATGATGCTTTCACCTATAGTTTTATATACAATTTCTAATATCCCACTGTCTATTCCCTTAAAATATTTTAAAAAATGTAACTCTACTTTTTCCTCCTTTTTATGGAGTAATAAGAAATCGCGTATGGCATTGTCAAAGTTGATTCGCCCAAAATCGGAGGGCGGTGTGAACTTCACTGATTTCCCTATTTATCATAAATCCTTCTTACTACGTCAGGCTTCGAGATGGTTTTCTGAATCCCACATCAATCGTCCTATATGGGTTACACTTGAGCAGTCCTTCATTTCCCCATTTTCATTTCAAGAATTTCTGTCTTTCACGCATAAACCTCAGTCTGTGTTTACTCCTATAATTAAGCATACGTCTAAGATTATACAACCTCCTGCCTCCTTGACTCATCCTGATTGGACTTCCTTTCTCAACCTTACTATATGGCACAATGTTTATATTCTAATAAATAATAAACCTATATTTTTGAAATCTTGGAGACAACGGGATCTGATTTGGGTGCATCAATTGTACGCTCATGGTGAGATTATGTCCTTTACACTTGCGAGTACCTCTTTTGACTTGCCTGCATCCTTTCGCTCCAAATATTCTCTCCTGACACAGGCTATCCAAATTGCCCGTATGCAATGCATAGCCTCGCACCACTCTATTCCACCTGCGTCCGTTCATGCAGATAAACTCCGACTTCTTCTCCTCCATAGCTCCAAGGCTTCTGTTATAGATACATTTCTGCATAGTCCACCTATTCCGAGAGAGAAAACCAAGGTAGAGTTGGCCTGGGAAGGAGATCTGCAACTTTCTTGGCCTGTGGAATTTTGGGATAAAATTTGGCTTAAACTTAGGAAGTCGTCTAGGGCTGCCTGTACCATACAGACACTTTTTAAAATATATAATAGGCTCCTGCTCTCTCCGCTTACTCTTCATGCAAGACATGCTGACCTTTCAGCTGAATGTTGGACTTGCTCCTCACCACATGCTGATTTGCATCACCTACTCTTCACATGCAAATACGTTCATGATTTCTGGGGGAAAGTATGGTCTCAAATTAATTTAATTTTTGAATCTTCACATCACTTCTCTATTTCACATATCTTCTTGGGAAGTTTGTCTCATATTTGGGAGAAGTGTACTTCAAATGTAAAGATAATTGACTTACTGTTAGCAGTTGCTTTTCAACAAATAACTAGAAATTGGAAAGATTTTACTAAAATATCGTATCAGGCATGGTGGTACGCAGTTTGCCATAATCATAGATTGGATACCACATATGTGTACCCGATGCACATTGCATCAAAGCGATTAGAGTTATGGACACCTGTTACACTCTTCATTGATGCTAGTGCCCGACGATCTCTGTCTCTCACTCCTTTCCAGCAAGAAGTGGCTAAACCTCCATAACAGGGAAACTGTGCAGATGAAGACTTTCTCCCTCCAAAGCCTTAAAGGAGCAGAGCACATGGGATTTTGCTGTACCATGGACTATTCCTTTTCTTTCTCTGGAGTTTTGTTATATCGACCGCCAGGAAATAGCAATATCTTTCTAGACTCCCTGGGAGAAGCCCTCAGTGAGGCAGTGCTTAGATACTCGAATTTCACTCTTCTTGGAGACATTAACCTTCATTTAGAATGTCAGAGTAACTTGGGAGTGACATCCTTCCTAGAGACTATTACTATGTTGGGACTGAAACAGTTGGTACAAGGCCCATCTCATGGTGGTGGACACACTCTTGACACCATCTGCTCCAACCTAGAATCTTTACAGACTAGTGAACCACTGCCACAGGTATGGTCTGACCACAGTCTTATCCCCTTCGGCTTTCTTATTCCCCTCAAAACTAGTTCAGCTACAAACAACAGTGACCATACTAATACTAATAAACAGAGGTGGCTCTCGTTGGCCTCTAATCACCTCTTGACAGCCACAGCTTTCAACACGGTACCGGAAATCATAGGGGATCCTGAAGAGGATTCAGTCAGCTTTAATAAATGGATTACATCCATTGGTAACACATTGGAACCCCCCAGAAGAGCCACCAGAACCTCCAAAAGGAAGATCCACAATGACCCGTGGTTTTCCAAAGACCTTGCAGATCTCCACTTACAGAGCAAGCAGCTAGAACCTAAATGGAGGAGAGGATACGAAGTATCCAAGTTGCATATCTTCAAAGCCTTTAGGAAGAATTATAAACTGGCCATTAACACTGCAAAAAGGGATTACTTCTGCAACAAAATCTCTACAGCTAAGAATAACACAAAAGAAATTTTTAAAATTGTAAAATCTTTAACTGACCCTAAGGCCCTAATCACCACCATACCGTCGTCTGTGACACTCTGCAATGAAATTGCAGATTACTTTGAGGACAAAATTAAAAACATCCAAAAGAATTTTGGAACCTGGAAACGGGAAGATACTAGTGAATCAGACCCCAGTACCAATACTCCTATCTTGGCTTCATTTCAAGCGGCCACTTTAGTCCAAACTAAAGAAGCCATATTAGCTTGCAAATCTGGTTCACCACTGGACGTCTGTCCTCCGACGTTCCTACATCATATCATTGATGTGGTTAATCCTGTTATCAATGACATAGTAAACTCCTCACTCGCTTTGGGTAAAGTTCCACCAGATTGGAAATTGGCGATTGTCAAACCTTTAAAGAAGAAACAGAATATAGAATCCGCAATCCTATCTAATTACAGGCCTATCTCGCTCCTCCCCATTCTGGGTAAGATCACAGAGAAAATAGTATGTCAACAACTTGCTACTTTCACCGAAGCTGCATCCAACCTTCATCCTCGACAGTCGGGCTTTCGTCCTAGACATTCAACAGAATCAGCTTTACTTGAGATTACTGACACCCTAAAATTCATCCTAGACAGTGGCAGAAAGGCAGTTTTGATTCTTTTGGACCTATCTGCCGCGTTTGATACCATCTCCCATGATATCCTGTTAGCCAGATTAAGAGCATGCGGCATCACTAACACGGCCCTGGCATGGATTGAATCATTCTTGTCCAACAGGAAACAAGTCATCTCTTTGGGATCTTGTGTGTCATCTGAACGCACTGTCTCCACGGGTGTCCCTCAGGGGGCCTCCATCAGCCCTCTGCTGTTTAATATATACATGGCCCCACTGATTTCACTGATCTCTTCCTTTGGAATTGAGACCACATCTTACGCTGACGACACACAGCTCATTCTGTCTCTGGAGGATAGATCAACATCTGCTGAGGAGAAGTTTAAAACATGTTTTGCTGAGATCATTAAATGGATGACTAATAATCATCTCTGTTGTAACACTGACAAAACAGAAATTCTCCCTATTGGGAAAAATAATACGTTTCAACCCAGAGACTGGTGGCCAGAGGACACAGCAGCCCCTCCATCCACTGTTGAGGTGGCTAGAAATCTGGGAGTTTTATTTGACTCATCACTTTCCTTCAAGCCTCATGTCTCAAAATTAACGGGCACTTGCTTTGGCCACATTCGTACTTTGAAAAAGTTTTTCAATGTTATTCCAGCGGCAGCAAGGAAAACTGTGACAGTAGCTCTTATACTATCGAGGTTGGACTACTGTAACAGCCTTCTTGCTGGGATTAACAAATCTTCCCTAAAACGGCTTCAGGTGGTCCAACATGCTGCTGCTAGGCTGGCTTTGGGACTTCCCCGTAAATCATCGGCCTCAGCTGCTCTGAAGACTCTACACTGGCTTTCAATCCCCAAAAGAATCCTTTTTAAACTTCTTTTGATGACTTTTAAAGCCGTTCGAGGAGTTGGCCCAGCTTATCTTTCTGC
Source organism: Triturus cristatus (assembly GCF_964204655.1). Lineage (NCBI taxonomy): Eukaryota > Metazoa > Chordata > Amphibia > Caudata > Salamandridae > Triturus > Triturus cristatus. Next base: position 304,754,171 of record NC_140587.1, read on the forward strand.
CAGATTTAAACCATATACTACTACCAGAACTCTTCGTTCAAGCTCGGCTAATCTTTTGGCAGTGGGAAGGTTGAAGCTATTAACTAAGGGAGGAAAATCAGCCACAATATTAGGAGCAAAGGCATGGAACCAATTACCTAAGGAACTGAGGGCAATACAACAGCTTAATCCGTTTAAACGAGCCCTGAAGACCTGGATATTTGGCCTTTCCGATGCCCACTCTCTTGCCCTTATCTAGTTAGTACAGTACAGTCAACCCGGTTATCTTCAGCGCCAGGAGGCTCCGTCTGGAGTGACAGCTGCGCTATATAAGCTCACCTTTCATTCTTTCATTCATTCATTCATAATTTCCTTCGTGTTGATAATGTATGATTTAGTAATATTCCATTTATAACTGTTCTATTAGTACTAAGTATATCTATTTCCTATTTCTTTTTGCACAGATTTTTGTGAGACGTTGTTATTTGATTATACTGTGTTTATGGGACTTACATGCACTGTACGTATGTTATGTCAACCCTGAAGTACTTCATTGTTTGTAATATCTTCATTCTCATCATTATCGTATTTACTGTTTTAATGTATTCTTTTTTCCCAATAAACTTTTTTTGAACTTAAAAAAAAGAAATGGTGTCTGTTTACTTCAATTAATAACCACATGTTGGGGATGATCTTCGATGCCAGGTGCAGGTGCTTGCAGAGACAGAGACTCGCCCAGTGGAACCTACGTAGGAAGAGCATTGAGGTGCGAGTGACGACCAAACCAGCTCTAAGGAAATTTGGCAGGCAAGCAGAGAAACAAGCATTGGCATAGCCAATAGGTCTCGCCTTTGGGACCTTAGAAGTGTTTAGCCATGCAACACTTGATGTTGTTGCACCAAGGATATTGTGCTGGATAACTAAACACTTATAAGGTCCCAAAGGCGAGACCAATTGGCTATGCCAATGCTTGGATGCAAGTGCAAGTGCAAATGACCACACCCATCTGTATGTGCTTACAGGCTCTAAATGAATCACTTGTCTCTGCTAATCTTAGGTAATTATTAGCCTTGTCATCTACATTGTTTGCATTATGAAAAGTGTGTGTGTGGAGGGGGGGTGCGGTGGGCGGAGGGAGTGTGTTGGGGTGCAGGGCCAGGAAGAGAAATTTAAAAAACAAAAAAAGAAAGTTATCTGAGGTACTCAAATCCACATTCGTGAACTATTTCTGTAAAAGGAAGTCTTCTGCTCATCAAGCCATTCCCTTGTTTCGAAATTTCAAGTGTTGGGCCCTACCATGGTTCCCACTTCACCTGAAATTACTGCATCAATGAGGGTCCACTTTTCAGCCAGAAGCACAGTTAAGGGTGAGCCCGGGACATTTCCATATGAAAATGAGTGACTAGAAATGCAAGCCAGGCACTGACAGGGTAGAGGAGGAAAATAGTAAGCAAAGCCTGCTGCCTTCAGAGAAGAAGGTAAACAGCCTGGCTGAATTCCAGGCATAGCGTTCTGGGAGTCAAGAAGGCAAAATAAAAAAAATCTCTGTGCAGATGAACATCTAACACAAAAGAAAACCCTGAGATTTAAAATCAAACACTGATGAGTTACAATAACAAAAGGAGGAGCCTAAGAGCCGCCTACATGAGGAGACTCCGAAAGCAGCAGCTAAAAGGAACCACTTTCTCACCCAATGCCACAGTTCAATGCAACTGTGTATTCTGCTCTTCATCCCACTGTTGTCATGGCTGCCAGTGAAGCAGAAGCCTAGAACAGCAAGACTGGACATGGGGTCCATGCAACCTCAGACCTGCAGGTAGAAATCTTTGCATTAACTGCAAGAAGTGCATCCTAAAACAACCAAAAATGCATATGCAGCTAGGGAAGTCACCTCTTCATATCTTTTTATGACTCGAAATTAAGTCTAAATAACGAGATTTGGCCTAATGGCACAATGCAAGGCATTTACTTTACTAATCGTAAAATGAAATTCTAGAAATTGCATGAGATTACTCCAGTGGAAAGAACATTTCTCCAGGCCTGTGGGAAATTTAATGACGAGAGGATGAACTGAATCCATCTTTGCTCGTTGAGCAAGATGGAGTCTTTGTAGGTTGGCTGGACCTCGGAAGCATTAACAAAAGTTTGGAATGTACCACTGCTGACTACGGGGGTTAGGGCCACGATTTTAGGGTCCCTAAAGATCAATGAATATGGGCGGGGAGAAAATGATTCTGAGTAGTCATAATGTTTTTGTGGTGTTCTGAAGGCAAAATCGTAGAAGGAGAGAATGGGCGAGCGCAAAGAGGAAGGCAAAGCGTTAACAACAATAAACAAGGCTCAGACGGGAGGAGGGGGGTTGGGGAGCTGGCAAGGAGGAGTCACCGAGTGATGGGAGCACACGCAGGACAAGTGAAGGGTCACATGGAGTGAAGAGACGGGGATAGAGAGGGAAAAACTAACAAGAAACTTGGGGGAGGCTGGAGAGAGTGACACAAGACAAGATAGGCCGCGATGATAACGAGAGACAAACAGGCAGCCTAAATAAAGGCCCTCTGCTGACAAGCGGAGGCAGAGACAGCATGGACTGAGGGGTCGAAGGAATCTGGAAATGACAGGTCACAGAAGACAGGCAGGGAGAGGGACGCATGCACAGAGAGCAAGAAATGCGCACAAACACTGCAGAAACGAGCACTACAGGATCAGAGGAGAAAGTCAAAGTCAGGATTGTGGTGAGATGAACTGACTGCTGAGAACGTGTTGCAGAGACACACAGAGCAAAGCAAAGGCACGATGAGAGAAATGGGCAAAGCGTGATATAAACAGGCTGAGGGTTAGAATGCGTGGGATGTGGGGTGAGTGAGTGAAAGACTACGGAAGATAATCGATCCTAAAGGGAAAGGCCAGTGTAGCGGGACACGCGAACATTACGTCACCCTAATTTGAGAACAGGGTGTAGCACAACTGGCAACAAAGACTGGTTCACAATCACCACTGGGAGGAGGACATAGTTACATTTCTTCGAGCGAGCACAGGCAGCAACAAGTGCGCGTGCCTCGGGAATTGCCGCGGGTTTTCAAAGTGGGAGGCACACAAAGCGTTTCCCTTGCGGGAGCGAGCCAGGGGCACCATGTGTATGTAAGTTAATTACAAAAATATGGTGCCAAGCTCGCTCTCGCAAGGAAATCGCCAAACGGCATGCATTGCCATTGAAGGCAAGGAACGCGTGCAACGTTTTTGGCTGAAAAGCCAAATCGATAGCTTAAGGTCGTTTGCCTATGCAGCGCATGCGCGCTGCTAGGCAAGACCTAAAATACAGCAGTGGGGGGCAGCTGCATAGGGAGGCTTGCCCATTCCTAGGTAATGGGAGACCCTGCACAAGGACAGATAAAAAGTGCGTTTAATACAGTGGCGCTATCAGTAGAACGGCGTAGTTAAAGAGCGCAATTGGCAAGAAAAAGCAGGGGCCGCGGGCGTGACAAGTTTACAAAAGAGCCTCTTTCTCATACTAGTTAGAGAGTGGGTGCGACATTATCAAGCTCTAAGACTTCAAACGTGATGTGAAGGAGCGCTGTTGGTAAGTTGAAACAGGGGCTACTTTGAGGCTCAGTGTGTGACACACAAACTGCTTTGGCGTGACTGTGTAGTGGAAGATGGTGAGTAGCGGCAGATTGTGAGAAGCGCAAGTAATAAAAGGAGTTTGAAGTTATGTGGAGTACCTATTACACACACACCATTCGTGACCACAGCGCAGAGGCACACCTACATGGAAAGGAGGTTTACCTCAGGCCAGGGCTCTAGTCGGGGGTACACGCAGGTACACGGCGTCCCCCCACTCTTTTCACAAGGTGGACGCCGTCCCCCCTGCCAAGAAGTTGGGCCCCACAGAAATATGCTGAACTTGTCCCGGTGTAATTTTCAGACACCGGGACACGTTCAGCAGCACCTGCGCGTTGCCTGCTTTCCATTCCCAGCAGCAAAGTGCAGGCAGCGAGAGAGCCTTTTTTCAACTCCAGCTGGGCCGAGGTTAAGGCGCCATCTGGCTTCCTTTTGTTTGTATATGCTGACTGGGGGCCGCCTGGAACCTTACATTTAAATGTAAATGGCAAAGAGGGAAATAAAGGCACACAGCTTGCCTTCTCTTCACAGGTATGTAAGAGAGGCATGCTTTTGCCTTTGTTCTGTCCCTGTATATAAATGCAGACACTGTAAGACTGTCAGATGGGTTAGTCTGTCCCAGTATTTACACAAATAATTTAAACAGCACTATTTTATTCCTTTTATAGCGCTACGTCGTAACGTCATGAGGTAATTTGCATATTGTCTTACTTGGTCAGTCCCCCCACTTCTTTTTATAGGACTTGTGTCCTGCCTCAGTCAGAGGTGTGTGATGATAACTTTGTACGCAGAGTTCTTAACATTAGCAACCCGATATCCTAATCAGGTTTGCTCGTCTGCCTCAATAGGTGGTTTGGGCTGCTACTGAGTGGTTTCATCCGGTTTGCTCGCCAGTTCAAAGAAAAACAAAAGGTAAATGAGCAAGCAGATTAGCACTTGTGTGGTGTTGCTGACACCTACTGGAGAGGAGAGAAATCATGTCCTATGTGGCAGAAGCATATATATATATATATATATATATTTTTTTTTTACTGTTTACGTATCAATCTTTGCTAATTCCCTTCCCCCCTATTTTTGTGAAAATATCCACACATGAGTAGATTTCTTAATAACTTAAAAGTCTCAGTTACACTCAGGGGATGGTAACTGGCCACTAATGCCGGTTCATTTGCAATTTCGGTGGCTAAATTGTTAAACTGTTGCCATTTTACATGTTCTAGAATTTGGCTACTATAGAACAGGAACATTCAGACAGTATACATTGTAAATACTATTCCTTGAGTTGTATCGTTTACTTCAATTCACATTGGGCAATCTACTCTTTTTCAAACAACTATTGTAGAAATTAACAAATGTCCAAACGCTTTATTTTTGATTTGGGAAATTGAATTGATTTGATTTGTACTGTTACAAGGTGTTCATCATAAAACTTTATTCGTGTTAAAAAAACTTATAAAATGTGTAAACTACAGCTCCCAGAAGTCTATGGGGCGTATTACGTTGCATAGGAAATGCTTTAAATTGCAACAGGATATGGTGTCACCTACCGTGAACAAGGCCGACATGGCTGAAACGCATCGGTGTAACAGTAGGGTACTCTGTGAAGAATAAAACACTTGCAAGGTTCCTGAGTGCGAGTGTCATTTGTTGCAAAATTGATTCTTGGCCGCTGGCTTGGCCCAACACTCGCACCCGCTGCTGAGCAATCCGAATTTAAGCCGCATTGTAGTACATCAATTTCGAATCGGAGGCGCCCGACGGAGACCTATACGCTGCTCCACACTGAGAAACCCGTTGAAACGCCGCAGGGCGGGGCAGAGAGCGCCGCCTCTACGGGAGCTTTCGTATCGGGTAAGTGAACAGCAACCTGCTTTTAAAAAGGTACAATTTCCGTCGAAGCGACTTGATAGTGTTTAAGTGCTTAATCCGGCATCTGCGCGTTGAACGAGAGCGCAGGTCGGAACCAACTTACACTAAGTAGGAACCTTGATAAAACTACCATCTTTCGAGACAACCCGCACAAAACCAACGTATATAACTTTTAAAATCCAAATAGGCAAAGTGGACAGTGGTTAAAGGGATACAGCTATTGTGGATTACAACTACTAAAGTTATTCAATATGGAGGAACGCAAAGCTAAACGCGCTATCAAAGTAGCAACCTTTCTTCAACCCGCAGGGAACGATGATGCCCCAACTGACGGGGTCAACACGACACGTAATGATGCCAATCCAACACTTAAACAAATGTTTGCATCAGTCGAAAAACAGTACAAGCGCGAGATTAGCAAAAGTTGGGAAGCACTCGCGCTTCAAAAATATCTTGAAATCAATCGGATCCCACGCGGACTAAGAATTTTTACAATGCCTACTCACCCGGATACAAGAACTGACATGCTTGAAGAATGGGGGGCGAATAACACTGCATGCAGTCAAAACATGATGCGCATCCTCATAAAATATGCTGAAAAAGATCTTGAGGAAATACATATCCAAATCCAAGAACTGGAAGCCAAAATTGGTCTGAACAACACAGAGGACACTGACAAACTGAGAAAAGAAATGGAGGAACGTCTAGAGAAGTATGAAGACGAAATTGAACAAAGAAAAAAGAGAAAGTTTGCTCGCGACGAGGCCGATTACAAACATGGCAGGATTCTAACATTTGCCAAGAGATTCGATACAATGAAGCTGAATCGTACAACACTTCTCTCCAAACCGCCAAGTGATGTTGACACTGAATCAGACATCAGTGGTAGTGAAAGCGAAAAAACCTCTAGTACCACTCAACTTACCAACACCACTTTTTTAGAGGAAATGCGCCTCGTCAACCTGGACCAGAACTTGTTCCGGACAAGGGGAAGAGGCAGGGGCAGAGGACGAGGCAGAGGGTATGGAAGAGGCAATTCAAAGTCTTCCGAAGCCTCAGGAAAACCAGGAGATCCAAACGAAAAAAGGTATGGTCTCAGAAATCGCACCAAGAAGAACTAGCTATTGAAAATTTAATAGTGAACCTATCAGACCATGTGCTAACGGAAACTGAAGAAAAAATCCTCAACAAAGGCCTGTCTTTCTGTCCTGAAAAACACTTCGACTACACGACCACTAAAATCGACATATATAAATATGTACGTAAGTTAAAACTAGCCAAAATACACGCATCCAGAAAACCTAACGCTGTACATTCAGGGGATGGAAGTACGGAATCGATCGAAGAACATCGTCTCACAATCGAGGAAATACCACATTTATTGAGTCTATATGATCTAGCAAACGATATGGATAGTCAACAAACTACCAATTTGGAGACACTCAAACTACTTGAGATCGACACCCAACAACATGAACCGAGTGGGTTGAAACAAAAATCGAGATACAGCCCACAGTTGTCACCTGGCAACAAAATTGATTCTTTCTCCGAAATAATCATGGGTGAAATTGATAAACTTAAAAAAACAAGGAACAATAAAATCAGGGAAAATATATCAAAAAAAGAAAGTCAAGCCATTCAAAACCTGGCAAACAATTCGAACATAATTATCAAACCGGCTGATAAAGGCGGCAACATCGTAATACTCAACACAGTGGATTACGTAGAAGAGGCCTATCGCCAACTAAATGACTCTGAAAAATACGCCAAACTTACTAACAATCCTATGTTCAAAATGCTCCAGGAAATTGAGAAGAACTTAAATGAGTGGCATGAACAGAACTTACTTAATCTTGAGGAAAAGAAATTCCTTTTTAAAGAAAATCCAACGATTCCAACGATATATTTTCTGCCGAAAATTCACAAGACACTTATCAAACCACCAGGGAGACCAATCGTATCCTCTTGTGATTCAATATATGAGAACATTTCTATGTACATTGATCGATATCTTGCACCCCTAGTAACAAATTTGTCTTCATACATCCAAGACACCAGTGATTTTTTACGGATTTTGGCCAATACTTCATGGAACCCCAACTATCTTTTGGTGACGATAGACGTGGTATCACTGTACACTTCTATAGAGCATTCGATTGGCCTGAATGCCTGTGCCTACTTTTTACGCCAAAAAAGCATACATGAACTAGAACATTCAGCCATGCTATTATCCATGATTGAAATATGTCTGAAAAACAATATATTCTTGTTTAATCATCAATTGTACCACCAACTATGTGGCTGTGCCATGGGCAATTCCTTCTCGCCCAATTACGCTAACCTCACAATGGGATGGTGGGAGAAGGAAATTGCATGGGGCCCACTAAACAACACAGCACTTGAAAAGATTATTTTATGGACAAGATATATTGACGATCTGTTTTTAATTTGGAACGGAGATAAAAAAGACTTCATGACATATTTCAATAGTCTTAACAACAACAACATTGGTCTCTCCTTCACGTGCAATACTAGCCGCCATAGAATAGATTTCCTTGATATATCTGTTTACATTGAAAATGATCAAATTGAGACAACTTTATTCAGGAAGAAAACTGCCACTAACAGTATTTTACATGCAGACAGCTTTCATCCTAAAGCTTTACTCAGAAGCATTCCGTATGGTGAGTTTATCCGCATGAAAAGAAATTGTTCAAAAGTTGCAGACGCGAAGGATAAAATTCTTGAATGCACCAATAGACTTTTAAAGCGTGGTTACAGGAGAAGAGACTTGGATCAATGTATGAAACGAGTTCAAACCAAAAGTAGAACAGACATTCTGGTCAAAAAACAACCAGTATCGGATCAACCAATCACTGAACATCAATCTGCTCCTCGGTTGATTCTCACGTACAGTAAAGAATCATACAAAATTCGACAAATTATTCAAAAGTACTGGTCGATCTTACAACAGGATCAAGATTTGATGCCAATCATTGGAACACAACCGTCAATTGCATACAAAAAGGTCCAATCGATTCGAGACCTCACTACTAAGAGTCATTTTCTAGATATCAAACCCATGCAATCCAACTGGCTCACGCAGCAACAAGTAGGGTTTAGAAAATGTAACAGTTGCAAAGCCTGCAAAATTGGGAAAAATATGAAGACACTGACAGACCCAGAAGGCAAAACGATTTACATTAAACACAAGATAACTTGCACCACCAAATTTGTCATCTATGCAATTCAATGCGATTGTGGTATTCTCTACATAGGGAGCACTATATGCATGCTCAAAAAACGCATCTTGGAACATGTCAGAGCGGTCAAAAACAAAGACCTTTCTTATGCTACCGCAAAACACATGCTAGCATGCCAGCAGGGTAACTGGAGGAATATGTCATTTTTTGCAATTGATTCCATCGAAACCAATGAGAGATTGGGCGACCGTCAGAAAAAATTGAGACAACTCGAATCAAAATACATTATTCGACTCCGGACTAAACACCCGAGAGGGATGAACTTGGACGAGGAACTTTATGTACACCTCTAACCACTATGGTTTACTGTTTACGTATCAATCTTTGCTAATTCCCTTCCCCCCTATTTTTGTGAAAATATCCACACATGAGTAGATTTCTTAATAACTTAAAAGTCTCAGTTACACTCAGGGGATGGTAACTGGCCACTAATGCCGGTTCATTTGCAATTTCGGTGGCTAAATTGTTAAACTGTTGCCATTTTACATGTTCTAGAATTTGGCTACTATAGAACAGGAACATTCAGACAGTATACATTGTAAATACTATTCCTTGAGTTGTATCGTTTACTTCAATTCACATTGGGCAATCTACTCTTTTTCAAACAACTATTGTAGAAATTAACAAATGTCCAAACGCTTTATTTTTGATTTGGGAAATTGAATTGATTTGATTTGTACTGTTACAAGGTGTTCATCATAAAACTTTATTCGTGTTAAAAAAACTTATAAAATGTGTAAACTACAGCTCCCAGAAGTCTATGGGGCGTATTACGTTGCATAGGAAATGCTTTAAATTGCAACAGGATATGGTGTCACCTACCGTGAACAAGGCCGACATGGCTGAAACGCGTCGGTGTAACAGTAGGGTACTCTGTGAAGAATAAAACACTTGCAAGGTTCCTGAGTGCGAGTGTCATTTGTTGCAAAATTGATTCTTGGCCGCTGGCTTGGCCCAACACTCGCACCCGCTGCTGAGCGATCCGAATTTAAGCCGCATTGTAGTACATATATATATATATATATATATATATATATATATATAGGAAATCCGCAACATTCTATTTGGAATAACTTTGGCGCCGATTGATGAATCCTCGCGAAATTGTCAAAATAGGTGGGGCGCTCCGCTCCGCTCCTACCCTGAAAGTCTCGGGGGGATTCGTCAAGCGGGGGCTGAGAAAAAAGGGGGGTCCCAAAACGCGTTTTTCCCATGCAATTTTCCATAGGGACCTTTAGTCCAAGGTACAGCCCAAACGTCTGAACAGAATTACTTTAAATTTGGCAAAGAGGTAGTCCTCAGGTCAGGGATGTGCCTTTTGCATATCTGGAGTCAATCTGTTCATTAGTTCCTGAGAAAATTGCTGTTAAAAGTACATACATATATATAGGCGCACACCGTGCGCGAGCGCAATTCTGATTGGTTGTTAGATGTCAGTAAACATTCAAATCGGTCGAAATCAGGAAGTGTCGGGCGCCATTTTGTCTCTCGCAGTCTGAGGCAGTGAAAAACAAAGGTGGAGAACATGAAAAGGGGGCAGGGTGGACAGTTCCTGACCCCCTAGCCTTTGTCAGGGGGTCACTGGAGGACTCCCAAGGGTGAAAAAAATTATTTATTTTTTTTCGAAAAAGCGCCAGGTGCGCGCACCGTACGCGCACCGTATGCGCTCAGCATGCACAACGCATCGGGGGCGTTCGGTGCGCGAAGCGCACCGAACGGTCACAGAGCGTGCACAGTGCACGAAGCGCACCGTGCGCGCACGGTGAAAAACCTGAAAAAAATAAAAATATTAATAAATACATAACTTAGCATTTAAAAAAACGTACAAATTCACTTAAAAAACCATAGGTTTCACACACGTTATAGTTAGGAATTAGCATTTAAAAAACCTTGCACATTCACTGTGCGCGTACGGTGCGCGTACGGTGCGCGCACCTGGCGCTTTTTCGAAAAAAATAATTTTTTTTTATATATATATATACTTTAGTGTGGTGGGAAAGCTTAGTACAAGCTGGTAGCTGTGATTAGATCAGCACCAGGAACAATTCACCCTCTCAGCACATTATATTTGCAATACAATGAATGTATCAAATACAATAACGACTCCCCTACCTTTCCTAATGACAGCTGGGGATTGGATAGATTGTTTTGAAAACTCTCTAGTGGCTCTGGATGGAGCAGATTTCCAGCAGTGAGAAAGAAGGCACTGTTGTTGGGAGCTTTAGGTAAAGAGGGGTAAAGAGGGGGCAACACACATTTAAATATCACCCGGCCACAGGGGAAGAAGTGGAAGACATGTACAAGGATGCAGTATTGCAGTTACGCATAAGGCTTGCAAAACAACAGAATGTCGCTATGCGTAAACATAAGTTTTATGCACAATCACAACTGTAACTATAGATGAGTTTGTGTCCAGACTGCGAGAAAAATCAGCGGAATGTCAGTTTGGACAAATGACAGATGAGATGATAAGGGACCAGTTAATCGTGCAATGTAGCAGCAAGAAAGCACAAGAAATGTTGTTGGCTGCAAGTAGTTCCACTTTAAAAGAAGCCATAGTGATAGCGAAAGTTGTGGAGGAGTCTGAGAAATGCAAGAGAGAGATGAAGAACCTTACACAGGAAAAAGGGTCGGAGGTAGTGACTATGCAGAGTGATAATGAGTATGTCAATGTAATTTTAAAAAATCAGTGACATCGGGAGGTAATACCAAGAAGACAACAGTAACATAAGAGTTGTATGTTTGCAAAATTTGCAGGGAAAAACACCTGTCAGATGTATCACAGGTGTGGGAGTGCATTTAATTTGGTTGACTCAAAATATTTGTTCGCCAAAGGGAAAGAGTGTCATAAGTTCAGGAAAAAAGGGCACTATGCATGTATGTGCAAGGCAAATAATAAAAAAGTAGCCATGGTGGAGGAAAATGAAAAGACACAGAGTGCTGGTGAACAAGGAGGAGGATTCGACAGAACCTATGGAAAGGAAGAGGATCCGACTCAAGGCAGACTTTGAGATTAATAGGAAAATGCTGTATTTGATGGTGGACACAGGCTCTTTGTACACAGTAATATCCAAGGTAATCTATGATACTGTGTGGCAGGGGGTAGAATTTATTGCAGCTTATGTTGTCTTGAAAGGATACCAGGGGGCAAATATTGTGGTGTTGGGTTTTATGACAGCATCTTTAAAATTCACAGGAAGACAGACAATTGGGAAAGTTTGCTTTCCTCCGGATGGCCCTCCTTTACTAGGATGGTCACATTAATTTTACTTGCATATCAGGGTGGATGAGAGAGTGAAAAATCAGTCATGATAATTGGTGAGAGCAATTTGAAGAGCATATTAAGCCAAAATACAAGTGTTTTTAAGAGTAGGTTGGGGGAGGCAAAAGGGTATCTGCATGAAATAATAGAGGCAATGGAGGCGACAGAATGGTTGGCACCTGTTGTCATTACAAAGATATCTGATGGGTCACTTTGTTTTTGTGTGGACTTCAGAAGTCTAAATGAAAATGTGTTAATGGATAATTTTCCACTGCCTAACATAAATGAGATAATATTGATGTTGTCGGAGGGAGATATTTTTTTTAAACTTGATTTACGAAGCGCATATTATCAGGTGTAGCTTCATCCACAAAGCAGTTCATATTTTTCATAACATGGAGGGAACATTCCAATTTAACAGACATCCTTTTGGATTATGTTCAGCAGCCAGTGCTTTCCAATGCATTTTAACACAGGTTCTAGCAGGACTCAGCAAAGTCATATTTTTCCAAGACTATATTTTGATTTTAGTGGCAGACAAAGAGGAGCACATTGGAACATTGGGGGAAATGCTTGCACGCTTGAAAGAGAGAAGGTTAACGGTGCAGAGAGAAAATGTGTGTTTGGAGTGCAAGAAGTGGACTATTTGGGTTACCGCATTACCAGGGAAGGCATAAAACCTAAACAGAATTTGGTTAGTGCCATTTTGAATGTGGAGGTTTCACATGATAGGGACACATTGAGATCCTGCATGGGCCTAGTGGAGTATTATTTTACAAATTTGTGCAGGACTTTGCACACAAATCTGAACCTGTGAGGGAGTTTGCTGCGGAGGGGCAGGAAGTTCACTTGGGGTGAAAGGCAGCAAACATTATTTACCATCATTATGGAAAATATAGCGCAGTCTGGAGTCTTGGTACCCCTTCCAACAGGTGTACGGACCATACTTACTGTGGATGACAGTGCGGTGGCCAACCCTTGCTGTTCTAGCACAAATACATGGAAAAGAGGAGAAACAGTGGCTTTTACCTCACGTTCTTTGACTAATACCAAAAGGAATTATTCAGTGATAGAGTGTGAGGCACTGGCAGCTGCATGTGGCACTAGGTATTTTCGAGTATTTTTGTGGGATGGTGCTTTCATATTGAGGACAGATCATGAACCACTTCTTAAAAGTTTAGGACCAGATGGAACAAAAAATTGCTCAGGGAGGTTGCCACATTTGGCAGTGAGGTTGCAGGAATTTAAGTGTAGTGTAGAGTATGTACCAGGATGGAGGAAAAAATTGGCAGATTGCCTTTCAAGGTTACCGGATAAAGATGCAGAGTGATTGACTCACAAGTAGAGGCTGTTGTAGCAGGTTTGGATGACATCACAGATGGACTTAGTAGTTCCATTTCTAGAAACGATTAGGTCACGAGCAAGCACCTAGATGAAACACTTAAGGGTGTGGTGAAAATGATTAGAGGAGTGCTGAAGAGAAAGACTGTACTGTACCGGAAAGGCTTGGATCATAATTCATGGTTCAGGACGAATTATCAATACAAGATGAATGGGTAATTTTGAGGGGTGAAAGGTTCATGCCACTAGTGACCCTTAGAAATAGGCTTAACAGGTTGCCACACAAAGGACATTTGGGCCAGACATTGACCATTAAGAGAGTGAAGGAGAAGTTATGGTAGCCAAGTTTGGATAAGAAAATAAAGGAATGGGTAGAGAAATGAGAGTGTTGCAAAGAATCTGAAACAAGCATTTGCAATGCAATAGGTCTCGCATTTCCGAGAGTTTGAGCTATTGGCATTGTAAATGACAATGTCTTTTATTTATGTGTTTTGAAAATCTGCAAGTGGTGTGTAAATGTACTTCATGCTTATAGTTGTTGTTTATGAGAAGCAAGGCTGGCAACAACTTCGCCCCTTTAACTGCCACCCTTCATTCAGTAAGCATGGATTGTAAGTATTTAGGCACCGCTTGCCGATTTTCAAAACACATAATTAAAAGGCATTGTCATTTACAATACCAATAGCTCAAACTCTCCCAAATGCAATGTAAATTGCAAATGCTTGTTTTACAGGGTTACGATGGTACTTTCTAATACTGTTAAACAATAGGCTGCTTTTAAACATCCAGGTTCTAAGAAACAGTTACTTTCCAGTTACAAATTACCCGCTCTAGATTTGGTTATGTCTGCAAAGGCTTTTGAAAACTGGACTGAACCGCTCTTAAGCAATCATGCACGTAACAATGCCTTTAAAGAAACAGCTTCCAGAGCAGCTGAACAAAAAGCTGGACATGTCTCTCCAGTATCACCGAAGCAAAGTGAAACGTGTTGCATGTCCGCGCCCAGCTATGTTTAAAACATTTCAGAGGCACTGCTGTATTGTTAAGAAATACGCAAGTAATTCATTAGAAGCAGTAACCCCAGAGGCACCATTGTAACAAGCCTCCTTTTTAAGGGCCCACGCCATTCCCTGTGCCGCAGTAAGAACCATTCATTTGGGACCAGAGGTCTCATGCTCCTTTTCCAACAATTCAAATCTCTGCATGAAGCAGGAACTCGGTAATGTGAGACCCAGTCTTCCTAGCTGTGCATCTGTCTACCTGGTGCACTATTATTCTGTCCTGAAGTGATGGTGTTAAGCCAACACTGCAAGAGCAGGGAGATGTAACACTGCATCAGCCTGTGTGATGTGACTACAGGCCAAATAATGCCACCCTAGTCTCAGAAGAGCAGCTGCATTTTTTACGTACTTTGGCAGTGGGAGCCCCGTCTCCACATCAGAGACACTTCGGGAAAGGGAAAGCGAGAGAGGAGAAAAGACAGACGGGGAGAGAAAAACAGTCGAGAGGACCGGAAACAAGAGGGAGGGGAAACAGAAAAAGAGAAGGAAGGGTGACAGAAAAAAACAAGCATTTGTGCGCGGCGCCGCTTCAAGGAAACCACGCTCAGTTTCTTTTTTTTTTACTTTAACACTGAGTACGGTGTCCTTGAAGCGGGCGCCACGCTCACCAATAAAATAAAAAAATAAAAGAACGAAACAAAGCACACTGCACATCTTTATGCTGGATCCGAGAGGAAGATTCCAGCCACGAGACAAACTCTTTCTGCCTCAGGGCCAAATTCAGCGGCATCTAAATGCAGAGCGCACGCTCACCAATAAAGTTTTTGAAAAAACAAACGAACAAAGCACGGTGTCCCTGAACCGGGCGCCGCGCTGATCCTTTAGCAAGCAAAAAAACAAGTAGAATCTTTTTTAATATTATATACAAGCCATAGTTGCTGCTTATTTATCTTATGTAACTAACAACCTTTGACAAAGCCAATAGCCCCGACTTCTTGTAGGTATGATACTACTTGTTGTATCATATATCTGGATATAATGACAGAAACAGCAAAATACAAGTCCGGTGGCACACTATGCTATGCACAGATTTTTTAGCTGACGTGTATTAAGCCACGCCCTTAATTACATTGGCCACGCCCCTTTGCCAGGCACACCCCCCCCGTTTTTCCATCCCACTCAAAGCCCTGCATGTAGTATATAAAAGTAATGCTGCACGAAAAAAAACACCCAAAAACAAAACATCCTGAGAATAGCTAACACTCAAGTGGAGTGCAAGATTTAGTAAAACATGGGAAATATAAACGGAATCTTAGTCCTTGACTTGGATTACTTGAAAAGTCATTACATTAATTGCTTATAATCATCAGTAGAGTTAAGGACATAAATATACTACTCGACCCGAGACCCGGAGGGACTCGGCCCACTTAAAGCTCTGCCCCTGTCATGCAATGCACCTAACAGGGAGCAACGCTGCGTTTCATGATGCGTTCGTTTCTAAACCTGGGCCACCATGTCTCATGTTAGCGCTGCCGGGGCTCACTTATATGACACGCAGCCGCTTGTCTCAGGGTTGCTCTGCTTTAAACACACATTTGAACAATCTAGCTTTGCAGTACTCACAGGGCTGTGCACAATACCGGCGGCCGATCGCTTGTTTCTGCTTTGATCCCCCTCGTGGTTCTTCTTGGCTGATGAAATTGCACTTTCGTGGACTCTCCTTGGAGAATATCCACGCGCTGCTACGCTGATCACTGCAATCACACAGAGAAGCAACACAGCCGGCAGCAAGCAAGCCATATCCGTTACCTGATCAAGCAGGAGCCAGAATGAACACCCTGCTTGGACACAGAGTCGGTTAGACGAGGTCGTCACTTCCTTTGCTTAACTTTATAGGGAGGCTTTCGAAACTACGCCTTTTAATTGGGAAACCAAACCACCTCCAGTATAGTGAATTTCACCCTGAAACTTTACAAGAATCTCAGAGTAACAAGCATTGGCCGCACGCGCGCCTCGCGCTTGAAGTTTAAAAAAAAAAGAAAAACAAGCCCGGCGGAGCGTGGCGCGCGCGCGCACTTGGGGGCGGGGGAGCGGACCCTTTGAAGTGCTCCCAAAAGGCGGATTGCATGGTGGCACGATGCGCGTGATTGTGAGCGTGCTAGCCATGCAATCCGCTTTTTGGGAGCACTTTTGAAACCCGTATTCTATAGTCTCGCTTTGCAATCGCTTACGCGATAGCAAGGCGAGACCTAAAAATGTTGCATGTGGATGTTGGCAAACTGGACGGAGCCCAGCATGTGGGGGAAGCTAGTAACACCTAGGAGAAAATTTGCCTACTCTTCATTGGTCCATTCAATTGTTTTCAAGAACAGGAAAGATATGCTGCTGCCTTGGTGGATGCAAAGTCACGATAGGTGGGGGTAGTCTTTATGAGGTCCATTACCACTGATGCTACCATAAATATTTTGAGCGAGGTGTCGAGGAGGGAATGTATTCCGGAAAAGTGTTCCTCACCGATAACGGTACACAATTGTTCTCAAGAAAGATGCGTCAGTTCTTCATGAAATTGGGGGTAACACATGCATGCACCTCACTTTATAACCCTCAAGGAAATGGGTTTTGTGAGATGATTAACTAAATGGTAAAAGGAACGATGCAGTTGGCCTGCACAGCTGGTATCTATGAACAAAGGGCTAACAAAGAAATGTTATGGGCCTATCGCACCACAGTACATGCGGGAACTGGTAAGATCCCTTTCGAAATGATGCGTGGCAGACAACCAGGCACCAAAATGGCCCCAACCTGGTTGCCGGAAGGTTTTGCAGGAGAAGCACAACGTGGCTTAAGAGAGGAGGGACAGAAAAGATTCATTCAGGTGGGTGATTGGGTGAAGGTTAAACCAGGTTGAGCGGATAAAGGTTTTTACAAGTTCAGAGGTCCATTCAAAGTCATATCAAGTGGGGGACATTGGGTCAAGTTAGACAATGGAACCTTACAAGGATGGTGTTATATCAAAAACTAGGTGAAGTGCAATGTAATTCGAAGGATGCAGAAATGTCAAATTCCCAGTGGTCACTTATGAAAGACAATGACTTTAATGGGGCACAAGGCAACACAGAGGTTCCAGAGGGGGAGAGAGAGTGTGAGCCAAGGAATTCAGCACAAAGAGAAAGAGAAATGAGAACAAAAAAAATTTCCTAGTTATTTGGAAGGTTATCTGTTGTTTTGTTAATCATTTTCAAGGAAATGTGTTGACTGCATAGCTTGCAATGGGTTGGTGATGTATTTATAATGTCTTAAGTTGGGGTTTTGAATTCTTTGTGTGTGTTCGTGTATATGTTGAGTTTTTTGTGCTTTCATGTATATGTTGAGGTTTTTGTGCTTGTGTATGGGTTGGAGTTTTGTTTCAAGCTCCACCCACCTTAAACCCTCTCCATATGTGTCTGGTTGTGTCCCTGTCTTATGGCTGGATGAACATTTGATCTTATTGATCCTATTCTGTCTTATTCAGTATGGAGTTTAAAACCATATTATGTTGTTAGTTGCAAATTGTAAAGAAAGAAGATGTGTTATATTATGATTAGGCAGTCTCAGCTAGGCTGTGACTCCTGTGACATAGGAGATCCAGTGACGGTGTCAACATTATAGAGTTTGAGCAGGCGACAGTTTATGTTAACTACGCCTGGCTCTGAAACAGTTGAGTGTTTCTCGTCTCTGTGAATTAAACTCCTCAAATGAAGAAATGGTGTTGGTGTACTTCAGTTTATTACCACAGACTGCCTGACCCATTTCCCTCTCATTCTATGTTCTTGCCCCAGCCTAACAACATGAGGTGGCCTCACCTTATTTTGTTAGAGAGGACTATGAATCCGGGTAATTAAGCTTACTGGTAAGTAACTGAACCATTATCTCACTCTTGCAGGGTCCTGCTCTCTCCCTTTGTGACATTTTTTCTATCCATCTTTCCCTTTTTGAGTTTTTCTTTGTCTTGCTCTCGGGAAATGTTTGATGAGAAAAAATATGTGCACATCACTGAAAATCAGTGTCAATGGCCCCCACTGGTGACCACCAGCTCAAACAAAGCACTATGACTTTTGTAAGTTGTCTTTAACATTCCAGGAAACCATTAAAAAGACTGGGCTTTAAAAGTTGTCGCCATAACGCCCTCATTACTGGGCATGCAAACATTATGTCATTGATTTCCTGGGTATAATTCCACAGGCCGGGGCACAATTATAGAACCAATGTGCCATAGGGTCCACCACCTAATGTGAGACTTACAATTACTGCATATGAAACAGTGCTTGTGAGTGAAGAATTGTATTTGCTTAGCCAATTAAAAGCATTACAAATGATACACAGTACACACGATAAATAGGCTTTCCTGTTTCAGTTTCTATTAGTGTGAATTCTGATTTTCTTTTAAGTATTTTCTAATCTTTTCAAAATTGCTAAAATCAGTACTTATCAATGTTTATTTTTTCCTATGTACATAATCACTGTAATTTCACAGGACTGTCTTATAAAGAAATTTTCTTTCATTTTCTTTCTTTCCCTCAGTCATTCTTAATGTCTATTATTCATGCCTTCTTTCAGCTCTTAATTCCCTTTCATTGAATTTGCACTTTCGAGTAACTTTGCACTACTTCTGTCACCGCTCTTCCTCTCTAATTTCCCAGTATTCAAATGCCTTCCAACAGTCCAGTCCCACCCTATGTTAACGATTATCCAGAATAGAGATATGCTTGCACTGCATTAAAATTAGATTTTATCACTGTCATGGCGTGAGTGCATTTACTGAGGGAGGTTTCAGCCTCTAGGAATGACATGAGTGTGTAGAATGTATTTACAATAGATTTAAAAGTGGCCGCACTTGCACTTTGCTTATTCCACTTCTCATTAATATTTAATAACTTATAGCTTTTCCAGATACATATTCTTCCATTTTGCCCAGTAGGCCTCTTCTTCCACATATAATACTTTAGACACTGATTAGAGGCACATCTCAGTTTCTACACCTTTTGACAAAGCGCCTTCCCGAACCAAAGCCTTCTTGAACAGGTTAAATTCCAGCCTAATCTGGGCCTGTGAAGTAGGGCTAGGCAATCCACATCACATTTTCGACATACATCTATTAGGCTCTTGGCAGATATTCTGTGCATGACTTCCACTCTGTAAATACATTTGCTTTGAGCCATTCTCAGTATTGGCTCGAGTGAAGTACTGCTTCCTTCTTGCTAGGGTGATAAACGCATGTCCATGGGAGCAAATGTTTGATTTTAAGTAATGAGATACACTGGTGAAAACTACCCCTCTCATTAAAGATCATTTCAAGGTATTTGTAAATAGAGGCACTCTTCGGTTTTCTATCATTTAGATGGCGTGAACCTGTTGTTTTACAATTTGCGTCCAATGACTACCACCTGGGTTGTGTCAAAGTTCACTTTCATAAAATATTTAGCATGGAATAGTTCAAATGTGGAGATTAGTCTTTGCAGCCCAATCACATTTTTGCTTGGCAACACTATGTGATTGGTGCAGGGCAGAGTCGTCCTTTACTGTCACATCCCACCAGGCACGCTTCACTTGCAGGGCAAACTTAAAATTGAGCTAGTGCCAATAAAGAACATGACAGCAAAATGTATTTATGAGTAGCACCCATTTAAAGATGAATCCAGCGGGTGGGGTCATAAATGTACATCATAACATAGCCACCATTAGTAGCATGTCAGGCTAACACATCAACAAATTACATACATGTAGCACATGGACATGGACAGCATTACCTCCATAATGGCATCAAGGATGTCACTGAACCAAACATCAACATCAGAACTGCCGTATCCATGGCTGACGGTACTGACTGTCCTGCATTTGTTTTGTGCAAATGTGGACAATATCAAAGTACAGTTTCCTTGATGCATGGACTGTTGCTGCCCACAGGTACTGGGAGAACCGTTATGCCAGGTAGATGAGAACATTAACGTCCCCAGTGACCAACACATTATAAATGCAGTGAGAGCCAGGTTTGATACAATTGTATCATTTCCAAATTTCCAAACCTAGACTGTACCCAAATACCACCAACTTCTAAAGGCAAACAGACTAGGTGTTGTGCACACCGCCAACACCTAACTTGTAATAGTGATCTGTGCAGCACCCTTGTGGTGAACACATTATCAATTGATCTGTTATCCCATGTTCCTGAAGAACAGTTGCATACCAGTTACTATGACAGGTAACAGCCTCGTAGGATGTGGCTATACATCAGCAGTAACACATATGCATTCAAACTCTGCAGGCATATAACAGCTTTCAGTCTCTACAAACTGAACACCAGCCTACCAAATCTGCCACTGTAAATCTATTACAAGCACATGTTACAGCACACTACTGCTAAATATTAATTACATGTTTGTATAGGATTAATGCACACTCATTACAAGTGCTAGTGTCACCAAACTCACTGATGTCCATTTTATCAACCTAGGCAGGGAAAAAGGCTGAGTGGGCCACAAGGAATGAAATGCTGACCTTTATATTATACTCAGACCCCTGCAGTGTATGCATCAACCCACTGAGCAAAGCTCAAGTGTATGCCACAGAGGACAGACCAAATGTAGGCCCGCAAGCGGCCTGAGAGTGTCATTCATAAGGACTGGACCAGTGTTTTACTGTCTCCTGCAAACTAAAGAAAATGGTGTCACATGGTTCCTACCCCTCTCATGGACAAAGTGATTATGGTCAATAGGGCAAGTGCACACATGCACAATTTTGCTTTGGAGGGGGTAGGGAGGGCACTCAGAAATGAAATGAAAAATTATATTTATATAGCGCGTAACTACCCGGAGGCCTCGCAGCGCTTTAATTGATCACTGTGGCGGGCCGCAGGGTGAGACTAACACGCTTTTGCGAACAGGTGGGTTTTCAAAGCCTTCCTAAATGCCAACCGGTTATCATTTTCTCTGAGAGCTAAGGGGAGGGAATTCCAGAGTCTCGCGGCGGTATGGGTGAAGGAACGGCCACCCCATCGGGCTTTGTTGATTTTTGTTGTAGTTGCTAGGTGCAGTGAACCAGAGCGAAGGGCTCTAGATGGAGCGTAAGGCATAACTAAGGGGAACAGAATGGCAGGGCCTGTACGATGGAAGGATTTGTGCACAATGCACATAGCCTTAAACTGAGCTCTGGCGGCCAT
The DNA here is from genome assembly GCF_964204655.1 of Triturus cristatus. Classification (NCBI taxonomy): domain Eukaryota; kingdom Metazoa; phylum Chordata; class Amphibia; order Caudata; family Salamandridae; genus Triturus; species Triturus cristatus. Next base: position 304,775,699 of record NC_140587.1, read on the forward strand.
TGGGAGCCAGTGCAGTTCTTTTAGAGCTCTCTTAGCTGACTGCCAACGGGGGATGTTAAATAGTAATCGAGCGGCACAGTTTTGTGTGATTTGAAGCCTATTGGTCACTGATGCCGGAGCACCTAGGTATAGAACATTTCCATAGTCCAGGCGGGAGAGTATCAGGGCCTGAACCATTATTCTCCTCGCCTGGAAAGGAAGCAGAGGGAGGACTTTACGGAGCATTTTCATTAGACCGACGCACGTAGAGGCAGTTTTGGTAGCCTGGATCGAAAAGTCCAGCGCTTTATCGAGCCAGATTCTAAGGCTCTTTATCTGAGGTTTGGGAGGAGGAGGAGCACCAAGGCAAGTGGGCCAAATGGAAGCCAGCGTGGACGGGGGAGAGTTGCCCAATGACATAATCTCCGTCTTCTCCCCATTAAGTTTGAGACATGAGGACTGCATCCACTTAGCAACGGCCTCTAGACAGAGGCCCAGGGTGTTGGACGACTCCTCGGTGTGGTCCAGAGAGACCACCAGTTGGGTGTCGTCTGTGTAGGTGACAATACGCACACCAAAAGACTGGACTATCTCCGCTAGAGGTCGCATATAGACATTAAAAAGGGTGGGGCTCAGGGACGAGCCCTGGGGAACCCCACAGCTAAGTGGTTGCTTAGGGGAGACTACCTCACCCTCAAACACCTGGAAGAAACGCTCGTCCAGGAAGGAGGTCAGCCATTCCAGGGCCGCGCCCGACACGCCCTCGCCTTTCAAACGATGTAGTAGTGTGGCATGGTTAACAGTGTCGAACGTGGCACTGAGGTCGAGTAATATGATGGCTGCTTTTCCTCCCCGATCCAGCACCGATCTAGTTTCTTCCGTCACCGCTAGGAGAGCAGTTTCAGTTCCATGCTGAGGGCGGAAACCTGTCTGAGAGGCACATAGCAGATTACTTGATTCTAAGTAGTCTACTAAGATATTATTGATGTGCCTTTCAAGCAGTTTGCTCATCCAGGGCAGTAAGGGGATAGGGCGAAAGTTGGCCAAGTTGTTCTGGTCCAAGGTGGGTTTTTTCTAAAGGGCCCTAACCATCGCACACTTCCAGGGTACTGGGACAGATTTAGAGGAGATGGAGGCATTAAGGACATCCAAGATGACTGGGCGGATGACATCCATCACCTTATTAAGAGTCTGCGGAGGTGCTGGGTCATTAGGAGATCCCGAGGTGACATTAAGAAGCATTCTATCTAAAGTGACGGGATCTAGGAGGGGGAATTTGTCCAGTGAGCTGGGAACCAAGAGGTCAGAATCTGTAGTGGTGGTGCACATCGTGTCACCATTGCCAGTAGAAAATGAAGAATAAATGGCCTGGATCTTCTGAGAGAAGAAGGTGGCTAAATTATTACAACGGGTTTGCGCGCCGTCGGATGACCGACGCTCAGGAGGAGGGGGGGAGATTAAAGATTTGGCTATTTTAAAGATTTCTTTAAGGGAGTTTGCAGCTAGGTTGATTTTGGCTTCATAGAAATGGGCTTGTGCAGATTTTATTTGGTTTTTGTAGAGCTTTATTGCGGCTCTGTACTCAGCTTTCTTTGATTGTGAGTATTCTTGTCTCCAGGATCTCTCTAATTTGCGACAGGATTGTTTCATAGTCCTAAGAGCCGGGGAGTACCAGGGAGCAACTTTAGCTCTGTTTATTAAGTGCAGGGGTTCCTTTGGCAGGACTAGGTCAAGGGAACTGGAAATCCAGTTATCAAAATTGACAGTGGCTGTATTGGGATTGGCCACCTTTGGGGGTAGATGTTCTGTGAGAGCTAGTTTCCACTTGGAAAGTGGGAGAGAGGCCCATTTTCTTCCCCAATGCTTATTGTGAATTCGTAAAGTGGGGGGAGTGCATGTGGACCATGTAAAGAGTACTGAAAAGTGATCGGTCCAAGGTAGTGGTACAGGAGCCTCGACGGTTAGGCTATCTAGATTACTGTAAATGTGATCTAGAAGATGCCCCTTGATGTGCGTTGATTGAAAACCTTTCTGGGACAGGTCAATGGACTGAAGGTTAGTTCGAAAACTGTTGGCTATTGAGTCAAGCGGATCGTCTAGGTGTAAATTCAGTTCACCCAGCAAGGTGAAATTTGCCGAGGTGAGCACTAGGCTGGCAACTATATCCATCATGTTAGTGATTAAGTTGTTAAGGGTGCCAGGTGGTCGATAGACTAAAATACCAGAGAAAGTGGTGGAAGGGGAGAACTCAAGAGTGAAATGTAAGTTCTCGCATGCTGGCGTGGAGGAGGGAGTGACCCGGCATCTAAAGTTGTCCCTATAGATAATGGCCAACCCTCCACCTCTGCCATTCTTGCGATCCTATCGTTTAAGAGTATAACCTTGGGGGATGGCCCAAACTGTTGCAGGATCGGTTTCTAGCTGAAGCCATGTCTCTGTTAAGAAGAGGACATCAGGATTGAGCTCCTCTATCAACATGGCCAGCTCAGCATAGTGTTTCGGCAGGGATCGGCAATTAAGGAGGAACATCCTCCATTTCTGCTTGAAGGAATGTTTCCCTGTATTTGGGGTAAGAATGCCCCAATCACATGTTTTACAGTGGGCGTCTAGGGCGCTACCACTGCGCGTGCCGCTGCGCGGTACAATGGGAGTTGATATAGATTAAGCTCAAGGAACACTAGAGCGTCACCCCACTAAGATGGCCGCCGAATAATGGCAATACCAGGAAGTAGGATCGCCCTGTTCTCCCTCCACATCAATCAGCCCGAATAGCTGCGGTGGACCGGGGAGTCAGTGCACAAATCAGGTCTCACTAGCAACAGCAAATTTGCAAGTATAAAAACGATTTTCCTTCTTTTTTTTTAAAACACATACAGCAGAACACAAATGGTGCTATCACCGAGAGCGCTAGCGGAGGAGTGATCAATTTCAGGATTAACTCGAGCGTGTCGGCGCTGGGAGCCTAAATAGTCAGGGCTCAAGGAACACTAGAGCGTCACCCACTAAGATGGCCGCCGAATAATGGCAATACCAGGAAGTAGGATCGCCCTGTTCTCCCGCCACATCAATCAGCCCGAATATCTGCGGTGGACCGGGGAGTCAGTGCACAAATCAGGTCTCTCTAGCAACAGCAAATTTGCAAGTATAAAAACGATTTTCCTTCTTTTTTTTAAAACACATACAGCAGAACACAAATGGTGCTATCACCGAGAGCGCTAGCGCAGGAGTGATCAATTTCAGGATTAACTCGAGCGTGTCGGCGCTGGGAGCCTAAATAGTCAGGGCTCAAGGAACACTAGAGCGTCACCCCACTAAGATGGCCGCCGAATAATGGCAATACCAGGAAGTAGGATCGCCCTGTTCTCCCTCCACATCAATCAGCCCGAATAGCTGCGGTGGACCGGGGAGTCAGTGCACAAATCAAGTCTCACTAGCAACAGCAAATTTGCAAGTATAAAAACGATTTTCCTTCTTTTTTTTAAAACACATACAGCAGAACACAAATGGTGCTATCACCGAGAGCGCTAGCGCAGGAGTGATCAATTTCAGGATTAACTCGAGCGTGTCGGCGCTGGGAGCCTAAATAGTCAGGGCTCAAGGAACACTAGAGCGTCACCCACTAAGATGGCCGCCGAATAATGGCAATACCAGGAAGTAGGATCGCCCTGTTCTCCCTCCACATCAATCAGCCCGAATAGCTGCGGTGGACCGGGGAGTCAGTGCACAAATCAGGTCTCTCTAGCAACAGCAAATTTGCAAGTATAAAAACGATTTTCCTTCTTTTTTTTAAAACACATACAGCAGAACACAAATGGTGCTATCCAGTGGCGTCACTATGGGGGTGCGGGGGGTGCGGACCGCACCGGGTGACACCCTCACATGGGGTGACACCAACAGTGTAGAGCAACCTAACTTTCAGGAGGAGGAGGTGCTTGTGCGCAGTGCGCACTGTCTCCTCCTCCGTGTCTGCGCGCGCGCCTCTCTAGGCTCGAGTGCAGGCGTTATTTTCCCGGGGCCGTGATATCCGGTGCATGGCTGCCGGATGGAGGATGAGCGCTGTGGGGCAGTGAGACCCTCGTCCCACAGACTCCGGGTCAGGGGAAGTTCAGAACCTCCCAAGTGCTTCGGAAGAGCTGCCTTCTGCAAGCAGCGAGCGCCGTCCTTACTCTCGCGCTTCTGCGGCCGTGCAAGAATATAGATGGGGCCTTCTCTTAGTAAAGGTGCCCAGTGCATGTAGCCGCTGGCTCTGTTAATGAGAGGTGGGCGAGCTACCAAGCTATCAGGGAGAGCCAAGCCAGAGCCGAGTCAGGTAAAATATGATGTAGCCTCTCGATATTAAAAATGTATGTATTTGACATGCTTGAGAAGTTAACCGTAATTCACCAGTGTATGTGAGTGTATTGAGCGGTAACGGTTTTATTTAACATGAACTCCCAGGCGCGTAACAGCTATTGGGCTCACCGTGCTTAGGTACCCCCCTCGTGTGTCAGCCCGGCTGAGACAGCCTCGCGGGCTGGCGTATGTCTAATTGCAGCCGCACCCGAGTACTTCACTACCTGTTGGGTAACTTCAATGAGACTCGTTATATTATTTCACAAATGTATACAACTAACGACCGTTGGCAAAGTCAATAGTTCTGACTTGTTGTCTGTATAATGTTACTTGGTGTATTATATGTCTGCATGTAATGATAGAAACAGCAACACAGCAGTCGGAGGGCACACTGTCTAGTTTAGGTGGTTTTAAGGCAAGCCCTTAATTGCATCGACCACGCCCCTTTGCGTTTTTTAATCCCACTTAATGCTCTGCAAATGAAATGCGTCACCCAAACCCAGCACAGGTTCCAAATGTGAGTTCCCAGAACCAGATAATATTCTCCAGCGCCTCGAGACGCCACCCTCTGCAAGGAACACTAAGTGGATGCATGCAATCACTCACTCAACTGAAAGCCCCTCAACCTGAAAACAGACCCAAAAAGTAAGTCCATCAGCAGAACTGCACCTACGCAGCATGGGGAACCTCTAATTAAAATGATCCCGACAATATGGTACTAACTGCCTCTACCCTTCAGAGGAATTAGACCCTGCCCACGTGAGTTTGGTCAAAATTGCAGTCGATGCGTAACGGTCTATGAGAGCGGCTCCTTCCCCACATGAATGAGTGGTTAACTTCATGTCAGGCACTGTCTTAACCACCAGTTTCTGGGCCGCCCGCCAACGTAGTCCCCCGTCTGCCACCAACACAGCAGATGAGTCTCTCCTGCATCAATTGATATGATTGTGAGTGGTCAAGCGGTTATACTGCCTGTGCTGTGCGAGTTGTGAGTGACATCTTGAGCAGGACTGACGGCGGAGAAACAGTGGCTGCAAGACGGGGGTTCTCACTCTCTTTCCTCTCCTTTCCTTTATTTGCTTCCCAGTGAAATGGATCCAAAAAAGAAAATCACTTTTGCTGGGAAATCAATGACGTACTTTCCTGACATTTAATTCCAAAGTGCAGCATCGGGAATAAAAGTTTAAAAATATGAAAAATAAATAACTAAATAAAGTAAGACAGAGTGGTAGCAAACTGGCCAGATTAATTTTATTCACACCCAAACACATTAGCACAACTTTTACAATGTTTGCCAGTGAAGCGCTATTTTTTGTTGTCTTTTGGCTTTGTTTTCCCTGGGCTTGAAACTAGTGCACCAATCCTGGAGGTACTGCAATGTGAGGATTGAAAAACAAAATTTGTACTGCTGCTCTGCATCTAGGGATGGTGTCTTTTTTTACCATACTGCTTACGTTTTTTAAGGATATAAGCAATGGCCATTGAAATGGGTCCATTCAGGGCCCTGTTGTCATGTCCTTAACTTTTCAGGCAAAAGCACTCACTGATTTCTGAACAGTGAGTGTAAAAGCGTTAAGGTAACCATGTTGTTCCTGCTTACATTTCACATGGTTTGCAAACTTTTTTCATTCCCTATGATTGTTTGCTTTTTCCAGGATGCTGTCACTTTTTTTTGTAAGGCCACACATTGCTCTTGCCCAGTGCGTAATTTAAATTGAGCCACATCCAGGTGTTTATAGCTGGCAACAATTGGGTTGTAGTTGAAGGCAGTCTGAGTTTTTCCTCAGTGGGGCAGTATGGGGAGAGGATGTGGCACAATGGCCAGAGCTGCTGAATTTGGAACCGGAGAAGGAGGTTCAGCCTTAATAACCAGTCCACCAGACCACTCTCCTGAGAGAGCACTAGCTCATGGTAGATCTTAGAAGGCTTCGCAAGACATTAGAAGCCCTGGTGTCGTAGCACCAGCAGGTGGACCCTAGCATGACAAGTGTAGGTTAACCTTCAAGGCTTGTCCACCACTATTCACACTGAAGCTCACCTCCAGTCTTGCAGGTAGGCCTATGAAGCAGCACACCCTAAAACAACAGTGACCCTGTCACTGAGATTACAGGACCCTTGAGAAGGGCCAGCTCTAGGGCAGTGCAACAGGTGTGACCGCACCAGGTGCTGACTTTAGGTGGAGGCATCATTTTTGCAAGTATATTATGGGTATATTATGGTTTTAAAAGCGCTTGCCTCCTTCCTCCTTCCTGGCCTCCAGCAATTTTCGGGAACAATAAAAATGTCATGATGACTCTGGTGATTAATGTTCTTCCTAGAGAGAGATCGGAATTTTGTCTAATGGAAGATTTGGCTCAAGGAAAGGTAGCTCAGAGGGTTAATGTACCTGCTGCAAAGAACATGTACCATGCAGATCACAAAGTGCACATAATGTAAATAGGCCAGTGGGCTACTGCTTTTGTCAGAGAGATCCTTTTGTTACTTGCAGATTATAAGTTAAAATCCAAACATAGAACAGTGAGCTATTAACTTTCATCTACTCCGCAGCAACACAAGTCACATTTTTTATTAACTTTTGATACATTTGAGCTACAAACAATTTATTAGTTTAAATGGTCAGATCATGCTGCAGATCTTGCATTATGAGGCAAATATGGCGGAGCCATTATTATTTAGAAAACATTTGCAAACTAGGATTTTTAGCCATTCATGTTTGAACTGCTGTTTTGGAAAAGGGAGAAGTGCTGATGACAGAAACTCCATGGCTCGGAGACAAATGGCTTGTGCTTCCACATTTTATCGTATTTGGGGACATTCTGTGATTAGAAGCGTATCCCACTTTGTGAATACATTTTACTGTCAATAACTCCTCATAACCTTAAATAATCATGTGTATCCATTGTTTGATAAAACTGGGCAGTGAAACCAAACAAATACAAAAAATTGGGATGTTTGAGCATTCTGGTCACACCTCTGGCTCCGCCCACTGATCAAATCCTTGGGTTATTCCCACCCTCTGATTCTCCGCCCATAGTTCCCTTACTTTTTCCCCCCCACTTCTACCACTGATATATCATGTTGCTGGATAGTGGGAACACCACACCAGTACAAAGTACCATACCTATGATATTATAAATTCCAATAAACTGTTGACTAGCAGGTAGCCCACTGTACAACCTGATTAATGAGTCATTATCAAACTGTTGTTAACAGGCACATTTTGTAAATATAGGACCTACATTTACAAACGTTACTAAGGCTCCTGTATGGTCCCGTTATTTGCCAACTGTGTCCACTGGCGGACTCGGAGCGTAGGAGGTCCATGCGGTAAGTCGTGAGGGGGTGACACCATGAGTTACCCGCACCGGGTGACACCAACCCTAGTGACGCCACTGGTGCTATCACCGAGAGCGCTAGCGCAGGAGTGATCAATTTCAGGATTAACTCGAGCGTGTCGGCGCTGGGAGCCTAAATAGTCAGGGCTCAAGGAACACTAGAGCGTCACCCCACTAAGATGGCCGCCGAATAATGGCAATACCAGGAAGTAGGATCGCCCTGTTCTCCCTCCACATCAATCAGCCTGAATAGCTGTGGTGGACCGGGGAGTCAGTGCACAAATCAGGTCTCACTAGCAACAGCAAATTTGCAAGTATAAAAACGATTTTCCTTCTTTTTTTTAAAACACATACAGCAGAACACAAATGGTGCTATCACCGAGAGCGCTAGCGCAGGAGTGATCAATTTCAGGATTCAATCATGATCTAGTTATGGTACCACAGTCCTCTGACAGACCCCTGTTTTACAGTTTTGCTTACCTTGTGCTGTGGTTCAGAGGAACCCAAATACAGACCATGGCTACAATAAGGTCTGTATGAACCACCAACTCTTCCCATTTCATGTACATTCCTACCACGCAGACCCTACATGATCTCAGCACTACTGTTTCCTTGTCTTATTCACATGCCTATCTGTATTCATTTACACATGTCTGTTTACTACATCTGCTGAGAGGATGTTTCAGCACGTTCCCTATTCATCCTCTGTATGGGCCCTCCTTGGGGCAGTGGGTCCACAGAAACCTCAGATCGACCAGATGAAAGAACTCTAGGGGTAACCGAATAACGTCCTTGAACGCCCTTGAAACTTCCTTCTTTCCCTTCATCTCTCTTGCAAACTATGGGGCATATTATCAAGACAGGCGATAAAATTATCGCCGCTTTAGCGGCAGAAAACTGCCGCTAAAACGGCGATAATGGGCTTGATAATATGCTCTATGGAATTCCAATTGAAGCCCATGTTAGATGTGAAGGACATCTAACCTGAGCTTCAATTGGAATTCCATAGAGCATATTATCAAGCCCATTATCGCCGTTTTAGCGGCAGTTTCCTGCCGCATAAAGCGGCGATAATTTTATCGCCTGTCTTGATAATACGCCCCCAAGTTCAATCAAAAGTGTTAAATCAATATGTTCAGAAAGAGAAGTAGGAAACTTCCTCAGTTCATCAGTAATTCCTCTTTTAAACAAAATTGAAACAATGTAACCAGAGTTATTTCACCTAGTAAGTTTCAGCTGCTAGTCAGTGAAAATTATTTACATAAATCAATACATAGATTCCTAGCGGAATAGCGCGCAATGCCTCTACAGTGGAGTGCTCTAGATTAGGAGATTCAAACGTCTTCTTAAAAGCTGATATGAGGACACCATAATAATGTAAACAAGCCTCTTAGTTGGTTGCTACAGGGTTGTCCGAGCCAATACTGATTCAATAAGGCAACCAATCAGGTGCCCCAGTTTTACCTTATCTTAATTAAACTGTGCTGATCGAAAAGCAAAATGCACTGTAAGAGAATCCATAACTCAATGTAATTGATGCCCCAGAAAACTCGGGGTACTTGAAGGGACTACTAGGAGGGCTATTGATAACCAAACAAAAGTCTTTCTAAACTCTGAATTGCAAAGATACAATTGTTGCATCTTTTGTTCAAGGTCCTGAGCAGGAGCCACAGTAACTCAACACGTAGTCAATGGTGTTACAATCTGTCAAGGACTGGATGCTGAAAAGGTCATTTGAGTGCTCTTCTAGATTGCCCAAAGAGTGCACAACTTTGCACCCTTACAGTAGCCACTGTGCCAAACAGCATAGAATAATATATATGAAATATACAAATTGTCTCCCTTAGCAGGCCACCAGCATGAGAAAAAACCCACAAAGGGAAAGAAAAACCTCCTTTGGCAAAACACTGGACCCTTTCAGTACCTACAGTGCCACCCTGCGCAGAGTGATATATGAAAGGTGTCAAGTGTCTCTCTTAGTGGGCAACAATCATGAGGAAAAACTGACAAAGGGGAAAAAACCTCCTTTGGCAAATCTGTAATTCTTGATTGAAGATGGAATTAGCTCTGGGGAAATCAGCAAGACACCAACATCATACTGACATCAGGAAGGATAAAATAAGCAAATGATGCCAACAACAGACCCCCAGAAGGAAAACAATTCAACCTGCTCAAAGCAAATCACGATAAAAATGGAGGCAAGGAGGGGAAGACTGTGACAGAAAACCAAAGAACAAAATCCATTATGCTACATCTTCCTCTCATAGGGCCTCCTTTATATATGCTTCAATACAGGAACTCCTATTGCAGAAAGCCACTCAGTAAAATCTTGGGTTGGGAGTCTCAGACATCCTCCAATGGACAAAAAGGGATTTTTATAAGATTTGTGTTGGCACCTTTCAAAGATCTCTTGGTGTTTGTTCAAATATGAAGAAGCAGCTGAGGTTTGACAACCTTAATATTTTGTCAAAATCTTGAGTCCCACTTCTGCCCTCAGGCTCCAAGTAGCTTGTGGAAACCTGCCTGGGTCGAAGTGAGGTCAAAAGCTCCCAAATGACTGGGGTGGTTTGGACATGCCGATGTGCTGACGTGACATGCCATCGATCGTGTGAGGAGCTACTGCTGCTCCCGCACCGCTGTTCCCTGGTCTCGGCACAGTCTTGGCCCCGACTCCCTTGATCGAGCATGCTGTAGTCTGGCGTGGTCAGTGCGGCCCAGTGCAGCTCAACACGATGTTTCCCAGTGTAGCTTGTGCGCCTCCTGTAACCTCCCACCCTACCCTTGACTTTGCTGCTCTGCTGTTTGCCCTTTGCCCTCGCCCCTGCTGCCTGGTCATCAGCCCCTAGCCCAGCCCATCCCTCATTGCTGGTGGCCAGATCAGCTTTCGAGTTACTGGTGTGCGGTCTGGCCCCTTGCTCTTGGGCTCTGGTGGTGGTGGGGGTTTTGGAGAGTTCTGGAGAGTGGGCAGGTTCAGTTTGGCGCACACTCCCCACCTGAGGACCTACAGTCCGGCACGGATGCCAGTAGATCACCATTCCAGAGCTCCCAGAGGGGGATCTGGTGAGAACAGCAAGTGGCACTTTTACTCTTGCGGCAGCAGTGAACGCTGAATGGAGAGCAAGAGTTGGTGCCTTGGAGCACTAGATTGCAGCATAGCCTCCCACTGTGTGGAAGCAGCCGGCGTTAGGCCGGTGCAGCTTGTATACGGTGAGGTGACTGGCGCCAATGCCCTACCAGCACCACAACAGCCACCTCCAACTGCCCCCTCAGTGTTCAGCAACCCCTACACCTGCAACTCCCGTCAAGCAATATTAAGGAGTTGCCAGGAGTGAGCTCACAGTCTCTTTTATAACAAGAGCATAATAATCGGCAATCATCTTCAGAATGGACAGCGGTAGCCTTGCACAGTGTTCTCGTGCCCCCCGTAGTCAGTTGGAGGACATCATCCAGGGGGGAGAGGCAGTGCTGATAGAAGAGGCCCTAGCCCTGGAAGTACGTCTGGGGTCTAGGGTAGTCAAGAACTCCTTGTATTATAAGCCAAGCAAGTGGGAAAATGAGGCCTCGAAGGATGAGGAGAGAGCTACCTATAGCTTTGAGGCACAGGAAGAATAATGCAGCCTGCTTGGCGAACCCTGCCTCAAATGGAGAGTTCACACCCCCTGTCACTGAGCCTAGCCAACAGTGCTCTCCTCTCACTTCTGCACCTGAGCCCAACTCTTTCAACCGACAGCATTCTACCTTAATTCCTGTCTCTGATCATGCTCCAGCTTGCCCCAGGGGAAGGGCAGGCCACTCGGGCCCTCGTGCAATCACACTCCTTGACTGTTTTTTTAAGAAGCCAGCCATAGCTGCTGGTACAGACAACCCTGAAGGAAGTGAGACAGGGGCCTTGCCAGCCTAAATGAAACCATCACCTTTGTCATTCCCAAGAACACGATTGCCTGCCGCCGTCCCCTGAGGATTCACCATCTCTGCTTAGTCTATTGCAAAAGGTTTTGTCAAAGGACAGGTCAGACGGGGCCCCTGGGTCCAATAGCCTCCCCAAGCCCTTTACAAGCAGGACATTTCTTTTTGGGCAGGGAACCTCTTGCTGCTTTTTGGTTACTGCTTGAGGAACTCAGTAATCCTGGAGTCATGGCGTGTGGCTATCATACAACCCATCTATGAAGGAGGTTCTACATCAGATCCCAGCAAATACAGACTAATTACGCTTCTAGACATCGAAGCAAAATTCTATGCTAGTATATTGCTGAAGGATCTGTAGCCGTGGGTGGAGAAGAGGGGTTCATTTGAAGAATCAAGCAGAATTTGCTGCAAAATCTGGCACACTATCCAAGTTGTTAGCCATATCTATTCTGTTGGATAAAAAAATCACCTCACGCTCCTTGTTGCATTGCCAGGTCCTCCTCAGCCACCACCCCCAGGACACTAGCAATTGGTAGAACCTCCCAAGGGCCAGGGGTCGTGGAGGTGTGGTAGAGGCCACAACAATGTCCATAGGGGTGACCTATGTCTCTGTTGGCAGCGACTCGCCCGAAGGCCTCCAAGCGATCACCCCTGCAGAGGCCCAGTCTATGCAATGGCAGGCCTGAGTCACATTTTACAAGCTGCTTCTGTGCGTGGCACAATCAGTGCTGCAAGCCCACATGCAGCATTTGATTTACAGGCCCTGGGCACACATAGTGCACTGTACTCGGGTCTGAGAAGTAAATCAAATAGCCAATCATGGTGACACTAATCCATAACACAATTTACAAAAGAGAGCATATGCACTTTAGCACTGATCAGCAGTGGTAAATTGCCCAGTCATAAAACCACCAACAGGAGGAAGGCAAAACGTTTTGGGATGACCCTGCAAAAAGGGCCAAGTCCAACATTAGCCATATCTATTCTATTGCATAAAGCAATCACCTCACACTCCTTATTGCATTGCCAGGGCCACCTCAGTCACCACCCCCAGGACACTAGCAATTGGTAGTCCCTCCCAAGGGCCAGGGGATGTCGTGGAGGTGTGGTAGAGGCCACAACAATGTCCATCAGGTTGACCTAGGTCTCTGTCGGGGCGGCCTGGGACATGAGAGGATCCCGGGCGGGAGCGGTGACTCATCAATCCAAGGAGCCAGATTGGGTCCGCTCAGTGATCGTCAGTCTGGGGGGGCACTCCAAGTCGGTCCGATCCCTCCCCGGTGGGCATGCTGTATTCGAAGAGCCTCCATGAGGCCTTCGTGCAGGAGTGGGAGACCTTCTGCAGTGCTCGAACTGTGGTCGCCCCGGGTAGGACTTTCCACAGCACCCCCGGCCATGGTTGGAAGCCGGTAGAGAAGCTTGTTGATGCTTTAGGGCGCAAGGGAAGCAGAAGCTCGGACAAACTGCGTCTTATGCCATTCCTAGTCAGGCCATGCTATAACAAGCAAGCTTTTGAACCATCTTACAGTCACCTGTCACTGTTCTTGGGGTAAAAGGTAACAGAACTGTTATTCTGCCTCTGTCTCAAGGAAAAACAGACAGGTGTCCATCAACCATGTGAAAAAGCATTATGTAACCATTCCTCTACAGGAGGCCTTTGCAGACACCAAGAAGGATTCAAAGTAGTGGCTCTCAACCTTTCCCTACTCTGAATACCATACCCCTTGAACAAAGTAGTAACATAAATAGCTTGGGTTCGTAGCCAGGGACATTTCAGTGTAACACACTATGCAGAACACTGAGTTCCACAAACACACTTGGAGCTTGAGTCAGTGGCTACTCTCCAATGCAATTCCATGGTGTACTATGAAATTCCACCTGATGTTGTGTCATTTGAACTGGTGCCCTTTCAAGAGCTTCGAGAGACCAACGATATTGAGATTGACTGTGGATATTTTACATAGACTTTTCATCCCCTTTTACAGTAACTCACCACCAAAGGCTGCTTCATGCTGATCCATAGTTCTGTGACAAGTACCTAATTCCCCCACAGTCCTACGACTGGATCAATTTGGGAATTTTCCTTTTCATTATGTGGCTGTCAACGATACTCATCTTTCTACTACTTCTCAATGGACATTTCTTCCCTGCAAGAGCAATTTCATCACTAGTGGTTCATGAACTGCAGTCGCACTCTTCATTTCACAGAGTCCGAAGAAATCTCTGCGCTACAAATATCACAGCTTATCTCGTGCCTGAGAGCATATCATGGGAAACAATTCCATTTCAGATTATGGGACCTACTGAGACATTGTAATTGCCATATGTGATGAAGTTTCAATGAATGATGTTCCTGGTTCTATTTCAGATAATTGAAACACTGAAACGGTTAAATAAAAAAATATGTCTGACTTACAGGCATCCATTCCTTTCAATAATGAAGATACTTATTTGAATTCAGCTAATTACAAAAAAATATATTGTTACAATCCATATGCACATTTTTACATACACAGGACTGGCTGTCCTAGAGATTCACAATTACACATCGTAGGAACACTATGGGGCGCCACCTCCTAATAATCATCCTAATTTCTTAAAGAACTTGGGGGATATGTGCTAGGAAGTGGAGGAGAGAGGCGTTAGCCTTCCTGGCTTAACGCCTCTCTCCTCCACTTCTGAAACGAAAGGCTGCACCATATTTACAAGAATGTGGTGCAGCCTTGCGCTAAGTTTAGCAATTTAGCGCCAACGCAGGCACCCTTGCACCAGAGTGCAAGGGTGTCTGCATGCAGGGGAGGATTGTGTATGTGTAGGAAGGTTTCCATACCGGTACATAAACAATCCTAGAAATGCCATTCTGTCATTCTCATGCATGCTGCTTCATGCATCACACATGAAGGTGACAAAATGGCATTTAAAAAAAAAGTTTGTTTATGTAAAGGAAGGGACACCTTCCTGTACGTAAACAAACAATGACATTTTGCTTTTTCCATGTGTGCTGCACTAGGCAACACACATGGACAAAGCAAAAACGAGGAGAAATAATGCATTTCTCTTTGTTTTGCCATCCTAAGACCAGTTTTTACCTAGTCTTAATTTTCGCGCTGCCTCATATGTACACCAACCTTGTACATAGGGGGCAGTGTCAAAATGAATGGGTGTTGAGGTGGAACGCCCACCGCTACACCCACTGCCCAAAGGGGACCTTATGTACAAGGCAGCATTAAACCACGTTAAGTGGCTTATCCCTGCTTTGTACATAAGGCTCAGCACCTATCGCCACCAGAACGTCACTATAGGTGACGTTGTGGTGGCCGGAGACCCCAAGGAAGGACAGGGGGTGTGCCAGCCTCTGCCAACCCCACCCCTCAGGTGGGGGAGGCGAGGTGAAACACATCCCCGGGCTCTCACCATCTTGAAGATGGGGAGCCCTGCCCAATCAGGACTAGGCCACTGCCCCCCTCCCACAGGAGAGTGGCAGGATAGGGGGTGTACCCACCCCAGGACAGGGACTCAGTGGTCCCTGCCCTTTACCTACCTGTTACGCCCCTAAATTTAGTATTTAGGGGCACCCTGAACCTTCCTTCCTCAGATTCCAGATTCTAAAACAGCAAAGAAGATCAAGAAGAAAGAAGACCTGCCGTGCAGCTGCTAAGAAGAGGAAGACACCAACTGCTTTGGCCCCAGCCCTACCGGCCTGTCGACCCTCGAACCTGCTCCTGCTAAATCCCGGCACCTCCTGTGGCCAGCAACCTCACAAACCCCGGAGGACCTGGCTACCTTGTGAATCTGAGCACCAGGGACTCCCATGAGCAGTGGCTCTGCTCAAAGCAAGTATCTAATCCCTGGCATCAGCCCGGAACCGCAAACCCTGCACACTCTGCACCCGCCAAGCCTGGCCTGTCCTGGAGTGGACAAAGACCCCGAGGACGTCCCCCCAGCGACTGTGACCCCGAATCCGGCACCCAAGGACCCACCTCGACGCTCGTGGCGACACCTGCAGCCTCAGAACCAGGGACCCCCCAACCGAGGGTAGGATTTCCCGACACCAAAAGGCACCCCTGCACCCGGCGCCCTGCGGCCCCCTGTGCCCGACTCCTGGGTACCTACCTATCCTCCAACTACCCAACTTACCTCTCAAAGTGGTGGTGGCACCTGAAGAATTTTTGTCCCCGAGCTTGCAGCCTTTGTTCGTCCTTGAGCTTTTCCATAGCAATCCATTGTGCGCCCTAGGGCTCAAAAGCACCCTGCACCCAGCCGCCCGAGTGGCCCTGGCAGTGCAACTTCTACTCCTACCTACTTCTCCATTTGCCCTGAGCAAGTGACCAGGAGCCCAGCTCCCACAGCCGCGTGGCCTGCTGGTCAGCAGCCACCAACGGTAAACAACGTTTACCCCGAAACTTTTTCCCCGCTTCGAATCACAACGCGGTCATTACAACGACCGCGTTGTGATTCCGCATACCATTACTCCGCAAATCAGAAGAATGACTTGCGGGGGGGAGGGGTGGTTTTGGATTTAAACTCCAACACCTTCCCTAGTGTCCGCACAGACTGGAGTTGGAATAGTAAGTTATACTATTCCAACATCCAGCGCCCCCCCTCCGCAAGTCGTTGTTCCGACTTGCGGAGTAATGGTATGTGGAATCACAACGCGGTCGTTGTAACGACCGCGTTGTGATTCCAAGCGGGGAAAAAGCGGCGGAATTACGTCATAGATTCACCACCAACCAAGGGCCCCCTGCCTCCCATAGGATAACATTGTGCCTAACTCACTCTGCACCCGGCTGCCCCTGTGCCGCCGAGGGTGTAACAACTGTACTTACCTGACCCTGGGAGACCCCTGAGTCTATGCCCAGAACCTTAACTCTGCCAGTCGAGTACTTACCCAAAAGCCGATAACTCACCTAAAATCAACCGAGTAACGAAAACAGAAATACTCACCTGCTATTAGGAGAGATCCCAGTGCTGGATCTTGGTGCCCAGCACTGACCCTGAAAGTACTTACGACCGTACTTACCACTAACTCAATTTTCTCTAATAGGAAACCATTGACTATTTTTCTGTGAAATTTCTTTTGTCGATTTTGCAAACTTATAAATATTCCTTAAAAATCGCCTGTATAACTTAAACGCAGTTTCTCAACTGCTTACAGGTGGTACACTAGTGCTGGATCCAGGATCCAACACTGACCTAGAAAAAGTAACCATAACCCCACTTACCTGCTAAGTGAATTTCCTTCCATAGGATAACATTGGTAATTTGATCAGAAACATTTTCTAATTGTCATCTTTTAAAATAGCAAAATATTGCTTAAAAATCACAACAGTAACTAAAACGTATTTACTCACTTGTTTCCAAGAACTGTCGCAGGACTGAATCTAGGATCTAGTCTTGGAGTTAGAAAAGTAACCCTGAAAGTAATCAATTGCATATAACTTAAAATTCCCATTGAGCTCAATGTATTATTGTGTTTGAAATTGTGTTGCCTACTGCAACAAACTGTAGCTATTGCATTTCAAGTCAATTGCCTCTTGCAAAGTATTTAACTAAAGCATCTCATTCTGAGAAAGTATATTTTGATACTTATTGTTGGTTCTAAAATAAAACAACCATATATTTTTTTATACAAACCATTGGCCTAGAGTTCAGTTCTTGAGTGTGTGAGACCATGTGCTGACTGAGTGTGTACAACAAATGCTTTACACTGTCCTCTGATACTGCCTTACTGCTTGACAAAGCTACCACTTTAGAGAGTAAGGTTATATCTAACTTTAGCCTCTGCCAATCCTCTGGGGACTGTGGACTCTGTGCACACTGTACCTATTTGGGATCAGTATATACAGAGCCACTTTCCTACATTTGTTACATGTTTAATCATTTTCATTTTTTATACATTTATTCAATATTTTTACAATACTTCCCATTCATTTCTATGGGGAGATAGTGTTTTATTTTTAATTCATCTAGTTGCCATTTTTTTCACTTCAACTGTCTATTTTGTAATCTAATTGTGTTATTTTCAGTCTATTTTCCCAGAACCAGGTTACAGTAAGATACTGCTGTTCATCGGAAAAGGTAAGTCATTTTCTAATAATTTATTTATTTGTATTATTGCTACTGCTTTTCACTAGTTTGTCATTTTGGCTTTTCTTACACTATTTTAGTAATGTGTCGCTATGTTATGTTAAATTGTGTTATGTTAGTTATATTTTTCTGACTAACTGGTATGTATTTTTAGAAATGTAATGTGTTTTGTGAGTATGTTTTTCATTTAATTTAAGGGTTTTGGCTACAAGCGTTTACTGTGGACATTGGGTGTTTACATTTTGTTTTTAAGGAAATCATTTTTGCTTTATAATAAACCAATGATTTTTACACTGATTTCCTTTTTTTCGGGTTTCCTGGAGTGTTTGTTTTTTCAAACATTTTTTTTTACTTTTAAGGTTACTAGATACTTTGGATTGCTTTGAAGCATTTCTATAGGGTTCATTTTACTTTTGCATTTTTTGGTGCCTTTTTGGATAATCTTTTTCCCATTTTTGGTGGATTTATTTTTACATTATTTGGGGTGGGATATTAATATTATATTGTTTCTGTAAACAATATGCAAATGCTATGTGGAGTTTTTAGCTTATGTGTTGCAATTATTATATGTGATGGATTGAGTTTGCTTTTAACTTTCTTGGTTGGTGATGTTCACATTTTAAAAATATATATTTATGATTTTATTATATCAGTCTTCATTAACCTTGCAATTTAAATACAGTTTTTGACTGACGTAAGAAAATAATATATTTATGATTTAAAATCAAAAATATTTGGTGTGTTGGATTAGAATTTGTTATAGTTTTTGAGGACTTTGGTAGGTTACTATTTACATTAAAAAACATATTTATAATTTGATTATATCAGTCTTCATTAACATTGCAATTTAAATACATTTTTTGACTGATGTAGGAAATTAATATATTTATGATTTAAAATCAAAAATATGATGCTTTTGGCTATGATTTCCTACTAGTATACTTGTTTCTTCTTTATGAAGAGTTTGACTTTAAATTGTAACATCTCGTACATTGTTTTGGTTTGTTTGGTAAGATTAGGGCCAATGTGGCTAACAGATTGTTCCATCTGTAGTTCTTGGTAGCTTTGCTCTTTTTGTAATGCTTCTATAAATGTGTAGAGTGTAGAATGGGTTCTGCCTACTGTTGATTGTATAACAGGTCGACCATCTTCAGAAATTCCCGGTCCAACCCATATCGCAGCAGCACCTCGGCTAAGTAACCCCACTCCAGGCTGTCAAATGCCTTCTCTAAGTCCAAGATAAGGCACCCCGCCCTGGGCCACCTGTGCACTGCCTCAGTTGCTACCCTGAAGTATCGCCGAATGTTCAGGGAGTGTAGAATGGGTTCTGCCTACTGTTGATTGGAAGGCACTGTGCCATACTTCCACTTTTGTTTTGGCTTCCTGTGCCAAGGTGCTGTGATAGACATTCCACCATAGTATTTGATATTTGGGTTGGCATTTGTGTCCGGAGCGATGCAGTCAGCTAACCCAAGTGTCTTTGAGCTAGTCCATTAGGGGGTTAAGTTTGTCTTCATTTTGTTTGTAGAAAGGGCTTTCTATTAGTAAACTGTAGTGGTTGGCCACCTCTGTGACATGGACATAGGCTAGTGCTATTGTTTTCTTTTATTTTAAAGGCTAACTGGCTGTTTGTAGAAAATTCTACACTTAGAGCCTCATTAGGATGGTGGTGGGACCACTGCCATCACCCTGTCGGTGGCGGTCCCACCACCATCCGTGACTGCATTATTGTGTGCCTCATTATGATGATGGGCGGTTCTTTGGCAGATGGAGAGACCAACTGCCATGGATTCGACGGGCTCAAGGAGCCCGTCGGAGGTGCAGTAATACCTACAATAGTGGCAGTGCACGCCAGGCACCACCGTAGGTATTACAATGTTCCTTTCCGCCGGCCCATTCCTGGTGGTGAACCTGCAATGAAAAGGCTGCTGGAACGGGACATTGGGGGCTCGTAGCGGGCCCCCCTTCACCCCTGGGCCTCAGCTTTGGTCTATGGGGGGCACCTACGGTGCCCCCTTACATATCCCTGCACCATGTGGCAGGCACCATATGGTGCCTGCCACGTAGTGCAGGCATATGTGTAATGTTCATTTTTTGTACTGCAACTTGTGCTGCAGCCCGCAGCACCAGCCGCAATACAAAATATAGACATTGCGACCACCGTGGTGGCGGTTGCATTCTAATTCACCGGTCCAGACCGCCGACTTGTAGTCGGGTGGTCCCATTTCCGAATGGATGGAGGTCGCACGTAAGCCCTATCCTCATCCTAATGAGGCCGGATTTTTGAAGGTGTCTCCATATACTTAGAATGAAATGAGAGTAAGAGCCTTGCATGGCTATGGGGGGTGGGGGGTACATTTTTAGAATGGTTTGAATCATGGCTTGCTCACAGTATATGAATATTGTTTGGAGGTAGTAGTTTTTTGTTTTATATCTTATATGGTTAAATAGGTTGTAGTAAGTGCTGCTTTGTTTATTTGGTAGTAGGGCATCTACAAAAAGGGATATGTGTATTTTAATATTCACCATGTATGGTGTATATCTGAATAAATGGTTCGGGGCACATTTTAAAAAGACTCATCCATCATTCATGTTTGACATTGACTACGTTTTACTAAGTTATCTGCTGTACAGAATATAAAGATTCATTTCTCATTATTTAGTTTGTCATGGAAAAGGAACGGTTCTTCATTATTTGCAATTGTTAAATGTACAGGTATGTGTATATCTTGGTGTTGGAAAATCTCCACTCCCACACCGGTAAGGGTTGGTGGTAACGGAGTATATTCCGGGACATACAGTGTGGTAGCTTGGCTCGAGTGGTCAGGAATCAGGCTCCGTGCTAAGCATACGACATACCCATACAATAACCATGCGTGCATCCGTTCCAAAAACGACTCTACACCGTAAAAATTATGAAAAATATCTTTCTTTATCTTCTTTTTCTCTTAGTTGCTGATTAGATAAATAATACACAATCACAATATACAAAGCTTTTTAAATAGTGCAGGTCAAATAAATACTGGCTTAATGATTCAGTAAATAGGGGTGATCATAAATATGGAAGGCATAAATATAAGTGCAAAACATACAGGCAATTAAATATTCTGAGGCAATAAATACTGTAAACCAATAAATATTGTGCATCAATAAATACTGTGGACCAATAAATACAGTGAAGCAATAAATAGGTTAAATACAATAAATACAGTGCCTCCAATAAATAATTAAAAGCTGACAGTGACACTCATATAATCAGATCACATTTGAGATTACTATGGGCTAATTTGGCCCAGGCACAGCTTGTGGGGATGTGGAAGGCTTGAGGGTGTCTACTCCCTGGCTTGAACAAGGCTGAGGCCTAAACTGAGGTAGATCAAGGGGGGGATACCAGAGACCTGGCTCTCTCACTCTACACAACCCCTCTAAATTAGTCTCAGCTCTCCCCTGGCACAGTCCAGCTGGTTCCAGCACCTCTCTAACCCCTAGAGTAGTCTCTTAAGATTCCACAGGGCCTTTGGCGCCCTCTATTCCACTTACTGCCCTTTTTCTGAAGTTCCGACGCCGCTGGAGTCGTGTCGACGCCGTGAGGCGGATCCGGTTCGATGTCGGCGGCCTCGGCACAATGTCAGTTCCTGACGACGCCGGTAGGCGGCTCCGGTTCGATGTCGGCGGCCTCGGCTCGATCTCGACCTCCGATTCGATGGCGTCGGGCAGTCTTGACTCGATGTCGACTTTGGGCGGCTCCAGTCCGATGGCGACCTCAGCTTCGATGACGTCGGCCGGCCTTGGCTCGATGTCGACTTCCGGCGACTCCGGAGTGCGATCCTCACTCCCGACCTCCGGTGCTCCTCTCCTCAGGTTTCCGGCGACTCCGGAGTGCGACCTCCACTCCCGACCTCCGGCACGATTCTCTCAGGTTCCGGCGACTCCGGAGTGCGATCCTCACTCCCGACCTCCGGCACACTTCACCTCGGTCTCCGGCGACTCCGGAGGGCGGACTTCACTCCCCCGTCGACACCGCTCACTCGACCTTGGGTGACTTCCTCCTCGACCTCTGGTACTCCTCACATCCTCCGTCGGCGCCCTCTCACGATCTCTGGCGGCTCTGGGCACGACGTCTGCTTTTCCAGTCAGCGCCGCTTCTCCACCTCAGGCTCCAGGTCTCCAGGCTACTCGACGTCCGGCTCCAGGGAAACCAGTATCCAGGTCAGGATCTTGCTTTCTTGACTTCTAAGGCCTGTTCCTGCTGTCCAGGTCCTTAAGATGGTTTTTCTCACTTCTTCCCACACAGGGCTCCAGGCTGGGCTCAGTCAGTAGGGACTAGTATCAAGGGTGGGTTTATGGACCCCACTCCAGGCACAAGTTTCCACCCCTGCTGCCTCACTCCTTCCTCCTTCAGGTTTCTGCTGCTCTCTCTCCACCAGTCAGGTGCCAACTGCCAGCTCCAACTGCCAACTCTCTGTCTTAGCTTCCCAACATTCTAAACCGCCTCCAACTGTCACAGGGTTCTGGAATGTTCTGGAAGGTGCTAGTAGGTTCCAGTGGATGCTGGCGATGTCACAGGTGGCCACCATTTTGTGCTCCAGGCCCTCAGACAGAAGTTTCAGGGGTAGATAAAATGGCTCCCTGAATCTGCAGCAACACGAAAAAGTCTGGTGGTTCCCAAAAAGGAAAAATTCAAACAGGGTTTGAGGCAAAAGTGGGACAAAATAAATAATGATGAGGAGGGACCACCCAAAGGGCTGACAGGTCTAACACTTGGTATCTTCTAGGGGCCAGTGGGTATCACTGGTGGCTCTTTGAGTTAGTGCAATTAAAAGTGGGGATGGGTGGTAGATGCACCTGTTATGTGCTCGTTAACTTTAGGTAATATCTCTTCAAGGATTTTGGTTGTGTGTTCCTGGGAGCTTGAGCTTTCCTCTCTTATATCCTTCAGCATTTCACTTGCTTCTATTTCTGCCACATTTGGGGTATGGTTTGGTCTCTTACATGAATTGCAATATCATCTTTTGTAGTTGCCCTCCCGTAGCATGCATTAGAATAATATTTAGTACATTTCCAGTTTATATTTCTGATGATGCACTTTCTTTGTTGTGGATGCAGCCCATGTGATTTAGTAACTGCTTTCCATCTCTGTGAAGTGAAATTTCCAGCTTCTGCCATCGTATCTGAAAGTAGTATAAGTATACAGTTTAAGCTTGTACGTTTGTTATTTACATGTAAAAATATGCAACTGCTTCTATTTTGCATATTTACACGTATGTTCTGTTTAGATGTTTCACACAGTTTTGCAGATTTTCCGTTGAGGGTATTCTAATGTGAAACAGGTGCTTTCTTTTCTGTTGATGGAAAAACAAATGTAAGTCTCATTTTAAATGTTGTTTTGTGGTAATTTCTGGAGTTTGAGGTCGTTAGGTTTATTTTTGCTAGCTATTTGGGTGAGTTTGTAGTTTTTTATAAATGTATGTGTATATACTTTAGAATATCTTTTTTTTTTTTTTTTTGAAATCTGTTTTTATTGTTTTAAAACAAGAACATTCTTTGGCAAGTGACACAATAGGTAAGCAGAGAGTTGATAGCATGGGCAAGGGAGCACCCCGCAACAGAACCCATAACTACTGCGTCAGGACTTGCAATCAGGCTTGTGTGTGAGCACTGTCCCCAGCGTAGCCAACCACAGTCTCTTTGACAGTCTCGTAGTAGTCTCAACAGGAGTAACGGTATTAACCGTACCTCAGCTAGGTTCCGTGGCTATGCGCGGGTGCTACCCGCCTCATTCAGATAGTGAAGAACAGGCAAAATACCCGCAAGGCCCAAAGATTATACAGAACAAAACCTTAACAATGGCAGCATAAACTGTACATACAGGCCCAATACCCTCCCAGTTGTCGGCAAGCCCCCCCGCCCCTCCACACCCCCCCAGGAACCCCCGTGTGTGTGTGTGTGTGCCCCGGCTGTGACCAGCGCTATGCAAGTGTGGGTGTCGTGGCGCCAAGGGAGGTAGGAAGCAGTCGGGGGCATGTCAGCATGGCAGGGGGGCATCCCCCGATCCACCCCCACCCGCGTCAGCTCCGTCGGCCGCCCCCTGCAACTCCGCATCGCTCTCCGCGCCCAGGTGTCTGAGCTTCCCCAGCAGCTGCTTCCAGCGGTCCGCCATGGGTTCCCTCCGCAGGCCCAATGTTTCCTCCCTCTGGATGGCGGTCCCCTCAGCCCCGGCCCATGCCTGAAACGAGGCGGTCCAAGCCTGCACGCGCGGCGGGTCATGCGCTTTCCACCGTTTCGTGATGAGTCGTGCCGCTACTACTAGCCCCAGGTCAAGGAATCGAGACGTCACCTTATCCTTACGCGGCCGTTTAAAGTGGTGCAATATGTGTTCGGGCCAGTCGAATGGGATGCTGCGACCCACACTCTCTAGTAGCAGCCCACTGACCGATCTCCAATAGACACCCAACCGTGAGCAGCTCCACAGCATGTGCAGGAAACCCGCCCCCGGCTCACCACACCTAGGGCACACTGCGTCTGTGCGGTGAAAATACCGATTGATTAACTCCGGCGTGAGGTAAGCTCTGTGCACAATAAATAACTGGATTTGGCGGAATCGCAAGTTTCGGGGTATACACACCGGGCCCTTGAGTATCCTTTCCCACTCCTTGTCCTCTAGCGGTCTACCCAGGTCCAGATCCCACTTAGCGCGGAGGCGGTCCAGGCTGACGGACGACAGCTCCCTCAGTGAGGCTGCGAACCAGCGTATCAGGTGCCCTCCTCTCCCCATAACATGCAAGTATTGCATGGTCAGATGCAGGGCGGGTTCCGAGGTCATATCTCCCCACTGGGCAGTCATGCTCGCCATCAGCGAGCGGTGTGTCAGGAACCCCCCGGGCGGGAGCCCGTCCTCCGATACCAGGGTCTCGTATGGTATGAGCTCGCCCTCCCGATCCAGATCTCCCAACGTGCGCACATCGGCCCCCCACCAATCTGCCAGCATGTGGGCCGTGAGCACCCCTCCTCCACCAGGGGAGCCCTCAAGTGGTATTGCCGGCGCATACGGGGTAACTGCACGCGTGAGGAACAAGGCCCTCCGGAAACACCTGTGCGCCACTTCCAGGAGGAGTGGCAGCGGGCGCGCGACCCTGTGAAGGGGATGGAAGGACCTGGTTATTCGTTCCAGTGAGTAGGGTGCCAACCCCGAGGCCGTGTCATCCCTGCCCCTATCAGCGAGCCAGCGGGCCACCCATTGTAGTTGAGCAGCCAGGTAGTAGTGCTCAAAGCAAGGGGCGGCTAGACCACCTCTGTCTGTTGGTAAATACAACTTCGTGAGCGCCAGCCTGTGTCGGGCATTACCCCAGACAAAGTCCCGCAGTAGCCGACTAAGCTTGCCAAAAAATGCGGGGGAGATGTACATCGGGAGATTGGCGAAGTAATACAGGAGGCGGGGGAGCATGACCATTTTGGCCAGCGCCACTCTGCCCGTGATCGTCAGTGGGAGTGCGCTCCAGAAGCGTATCTGCGACCTGAGCGCCGTGACTGCCCTCCCCAGGTTCCCATCGAAGAGGTCGGCCGGGCAGCGGTAGATTTGGATCCCCAAGTAGCGGAAGGTGTCTGCCTTCCATTGGACCAGCGTGCCATCCAGGCAGTATCGCGGGTCTTCAATACCGGCGCTAAAGGCATACAGGCATGATTTGGCTGCATTCACACGTAGCCCCGAAATGGCGGCGAACGTCCTCAGCAGCCGCGGCAGCTCCTCCGGGACACGCCCCACATCTTGTACATAGACTAGCAGGTCGTCGGCATAGAGCGACACGTGGTGGACTGCGTCCCCCAACTGTAAGCCATCTCCCAGTGCCGCCCGCAGAGCCACAGCCAGGGGCTCAATCGCCAGGGCGAACAGGAGCGGGGAGAGCGGGCACCCCTGGCGTGTGCCCCGGCCCACCGGTATCGCCTCCGAGACGTGAGGGACCAGACGGACGCGGACCGTGGGTCGCCTGTATAACAGGTCGACCATCTTCAGAAATTCCCGGTCCAACCCATATCGCAGCAGCACCTCGGCTAAGTAACCCCACTCCAGGCTGTCAAATGCCTTCTCTAAGTCCAAGATAAGGCACCCCGCCCTGGGCCACCTGTGCACTGCCTCAGTTGCTACCCTGAAGTATCGCCGAATGTTCAGGGACGTTGACCGTGCCGGGACAAAGCCATTCTGGTCGGTGTGCACCAGGTGGGGGACCACCGGCGCCAGCCGCTCCGCCAGCACTTTGGCGAGGATTTTGTAATCCACGTTCAGCATCGCTAAGGGACGGTAGGAGCCCAGCTCTGTGTGGTCCCTGTCAGGCTTGGGCAGGGAGACCAGGAACGCCTCCCGCATAGAAGGTGGGAGCGACCCTACCTCCAGCGCTGTGTTATAGAGCTCTCTCAGCAGTGGCACCAGGGACTCGCGGTACGCTTTGTAATACTCCGCGGGCAGGCCGTCCGGCCCCGGCGTCTTCCCAGATGCCATCGATTGAATCGCCTCCCCTATTTCCTCCAGAGAGAGAGGTCCGGCGAGTTCCCCATTGTGTGCCGCCGTGACCTCAGGGAGCTGGACAGAGGCCAGAAAGTCCCCAAGAAGCTGCGGGGGGCCAGTTCCCCTCGCTTTGAACAGCTGCCTATAGTGGTCAGCGAAGGCCCGGTGTATTTCACACTGTGTGTGGACTAGTGTGCCATCTGCTCTGTGGATCGATCCTATAGGGGCACGCCGGTCCTCCTGTCGTATGAGCCAGGCCAGGAGGCGGCCCGCCCTATCCGCCCCAGCATGCGTCCTGGCCGTGTGCGCAGCATAGTTGTGGCACCGGAGCCGCTCCAGGAGGTCCGCGTGCCTTTCCCGAAGGTCTGCCAGGGTGTGTGAGTGCCGTCCCCCTCCCTCTCCCTCCCTCTCATGCCGCAGGAGGTCATTCTCCAGGCGCGTCAGAGAGTCCGAGAGGCCCCTACGTATGTTCCAGGTAGCCCCCAGGCAGTGGCCGCGAATGGTCGCCTTATGGGCTTCCCACTCCACCAGCGTATCACTCGCAGTCCCTTCATTTGCTTCAAAATATGCCAGAATGGCCGTGCCAAGGGAAGATCTAAATTCCGGATCCTCAAGCGCGCTCGGCTGAAGTCGCCAGGTGGGCACCGGCTGCCGCTCCACCACCCAGCTAAGCTGGAGCCACAAGGGGTTATGGTCGGAATGCGTTCGGCCCAGATACTCAGAGCGCACTATGAGTGGGAGTAGCGACTGCGAGCCCACCAACCTGTCCAGCCGGACGTGGAGATCATGCACCGCCGAATAATAAGAGTATATCTTGTCTCTCGGGTGGAGGGTGCGCCATAGGTCCTGTAGCGCCCAATGCGCAAGCCAGTCCCCCAGCGCCCTAGCGTTAGACTCCACCACCGCAGCGCGCAGGGGAGGGAAGGATCTGTCCAGTTGGACATCTAGCACCATATTGAAGTCCCCTCCCAGTAGCCAGGGGAGCCCCGCGTAAGGGTGCAGGATTTGTGTCAGGCGTTCCAGGAAGGACGGCTGATCCACATTGGGCGCGTATATCGACCCCAGCAAGATCTCCTGCCCGTTCAATTTTCCCCGCACCAGCGTGTACCTGCCCTCGCCGTCCACCACCACCTCCTCGCATCGGAAGGGGACCCCTGCTCGCACCCATATCAATGTGCCGCGCGCGTGCGCCGAATAAATGGTACCATATGTGTGCCCCCTCCACCGCTTGGAAAGCCTGTCCAGTTCTAGCCGTGACATATGCGTCTCCTGCAGGAGAGCGATCCCGACAGAGTGGCGTTGTAAGTAGGAGAAGATGGAGTAGCGCTTTGACGGTGTGTGCATACCCCGTATGTTCCAAGTCACAACGTTAGTGTGCGCCATCGTGAAGGTGGGAAAACCAGCCGGGCTGGAAGTAGAGCATCTGCACCCGGGGAGGGGGACGAGGGGCCAGCCACCCAACCCAGGGGAGCATATAACTGCGCTGCCATGTGAACAGTGTAACTGCCGTGAACAATAGAACCAAAAGGGCGTATTCCCAACGGGGCATCCGTCCAAACTTCAAAGAAACTAATTAACTATGCAATGTGTCAGTACAGTGTCTGATGGGGTACGCGCGAGAGTGTCGACTAGCTGGCGCAATGTCCCCCCTCCCCAATCACCTCTAAGGGAAGGGAAAAGCAGCAGCATATCTAGCATGAAACTGTCGCGCTGCCCGGGCTCTAGTGCGCGGTAGTAGGGACCCCCCACTATAACATCCAGCGGCGCGTGCCACGGTCGGGCCTTCCTGCACTACCAGACACCCCCCACGCTAAGCCTGCGCCCCCCGTGGGAGAACCCTCCCACCCTCAAGTCCCCGTCACTCCTCCAGACGCCCAGTTGCAGGCCAATTGCGTGGGCTTACCCACCCCGCATGGCTCCCACCTCAGTGCGGTGTAGCAGTGTCCCATCACACAATCAAATCAGCAGTCTGTGGGGTCACCACCGGTAGAGCCAGGTCCTCCGATATCACCGTGGACGGGGACGAGGCACCACTGGTCCCCGGGGCACTGCACGCTCCAGTCTCCATGCAGTCTCCACTGGGCGGCGTCCCCAGAGTCGCCACCGCGTCGAGGACCTCCTGCCGCTCCACTCTGATCCGCTCCGGGCTAGGCGCCGTCAGCCCCATCCTCAGCTGCTGTCGGGCCCCCCGCCTCCTACGCCTCCTGGGCCCTCTCTCCGGGCGGCCATCAGGCGCCGCGCCCGCTGGTCTCTCCCCCGTCCACTGCCCCGTCTCCTCCAGCCAGTCCCAGACATCCTCCGGGGAGTCGAAGAAGCGGGTCCCCTCCTTTGCCACCACTCGCAGACGGGCCGGGAACAGCAGGGAGTAGGGCAGCGCCAGCTCCCGAAGTTGCCTCTTCACCGCCAGGTAGTTGCTCCTGCGCCGTTGCACCGCTGCCGTGTAGTCGGGGAAGAACATGACACGGCTACTGCCAACCGTCGGGTCACCAGACTTGCGCGTTTCCCTCAGGACCGCATCTCGGTCGCGATAGTTCAGGAGCTTGAAGAGGAACGGGCTTGGGTTGCTGCGCCGGCACCCTGTGTGCACGCTCTACCACAAAGTGCTGGGATAGTGCCCCCTGCGCCAAGAGGTCCGTCAGCCAGCGCTCGATATACTGCTCCGGGTTCCTGCCTTCGACGCCCTCTGGAAGTCCCACGACGCGTACATTATTGCGACGGGAGCGCCCTTCTGCTTCGTCGACCCGGTCTTCCAGTGCATTAACCCTGTCCAACACATCCTGCAGCGCAGCCCCATGGCTATGGGTGATTGGCTGGAGCTCCCGAAGCGTCTGGCCCTGGACCGTGACCTTCTCCGCCAGCTTGCGGTGATCTGCATGGAGTAGCGTGAAGTCGGAGGTGACCTTGTCGATCCTGACTTCTAAGGACTCTCTCGTCTGCTCCAGGCTGGCGCCGAGTTTCTCCACCGCCGCGAGCATAATGTCCATCTTGGCCGACAGGGCCGCTGATTGTGGCTCCGCGTCCCCCCCTGGACGGGACTGCATGTTGTCCACGCTCCCTGTGCGTGACTGTCCCTGCTGTGTTTTGTCCCGGAGCCGGCCCATCACGTATTGTTGGGCCGTCGGCATCCGCAGGCCGGATCCCGGTGTCACAGACGCGGCTCGATGGCTGCAGCTCTACTTCTGTACTGCGCACCCCTCCGCGCGGCCACCGGTGCGGGCAAGCGGCAGGCTCCGAAGTCCTCAGGGCTCCTGGGCCAGTATGTCGTGTCCCTCTCCCCAGGTCAGCGCTCCACTGCCCTCCTTACCGGGATGTGCCAGTCGACGGGTTTCCCCGTGGCTCCCCTCACCAGTGCCGTCCTCGGCCAGCCAGGCCTCCAACCTGCACCCTCCAGCCGCTCCGGGCGCGCCCGACCGGCGCCCTCAGCTCCCTGCAGCGGCGCCGGCTGTGTGGAGGCTGGCACTTCGTCCGACGTCGCCGGGTACACCCGATCGGTGTCCGCCGGTAGTCTGCTGGGCCCCTGGGCACGTGGAATATCACTGGTCCGACGCTTCAGCCACCAGGGACGGCCGGGGGTCCTCTCGCGTCCAGCACGCCTCGCTCAGCCACCCAGAGGTGCCCCTACCACCGGGCGCCAGGGCCGCACTGCTGTCCTCCTCGGTGGGCACCCTCTCCCAGGGGACCGCTGCCGGCTCTCCTAAAATGGCGGCCCTCGCAATACGGCGCCCGCAACTGCCCGCATCAATCCGCAGGCCCCCGGCAGCAGGCGTCCTCTAACCTCCGGGTCCGCCGGGCCGTCAGATCGCTTTTGCACTCTGCCCCTGCAGCCGTGGGTCTGCCACTCCGCTCCACCTCTCTCGGGCGCACCCGCCCAGGCGCGAGCACAGGCCGTCGCTCTCCCCGCAACACGGGCGCAGGCCGCTCCGCGGGCACCGCAGCCCCCAGCCACTCACTGTTCGTCGGGTGTCTCAGCGTTCGTCACCTTCACGGGGCCCACAACGACCCAGGGCACCCTGTTCCGTGTCCTCCGCAGGCCGCACCGCACACGGGCCGCCCGGGCCAGCCACGCTGCTCCCCCAGGGCACAGCTCCGCCTGCCGCCGTCACCGGTGTCCTCACGGGCCGCGCAGCGCAGCCCAGGCCGCCGCTTCCACTCCTCCGCGCCTCAACACATCAGGCGCACCGCAGTCTCCGATGGGAAGCCCCCGCCGCAATCACTCAGGGCCGCACTGAGCACCGCGCTCTCCGTCCTCAGCTCGCCGGACACGCCCTCAAGCCGGCGGCCACCGCTAGCGGGCAGCTCCGCCTCTTAGGCTGCCCCGCGGATTGCGGCCAGGAGCGATCACCTCACAGCTCCCGGACTTCAGGGAGTGTCCCCACCGTCGTCCCGCACCCGACCAGCGCTGCATGGGTCAGGGCTGCCCGCTTCCCAGGATAACTGACAGGGTGAAGCGGGGGTAACGGCCGGAGCCTCAAGGACTTGCGGCCGCCATGTTCGCCAGTTGGCCACGCCCCCTATACTTTAGAATATCTTTTTGCTGGTTTGTGATAGATCATATTTTCCGGCAGTCTATTGGTTTTTCATGCTGCAGATTTTTCTTTTAGGAAGTCTCTGTAAAAAGATAGAAGTTGGAGAGTGTTTTCATATTTATTTTGCTTTTTTAAGTTTGATAAAATGTATGTTTTAATTTAGAAATAGGGTTTTCTTACTTGGTTAGGTAGTTGTTTAGATGTATATCTAAACAACTACAAGTTCTTCTCAAAAGGACTGTAACTTCAGCCCCCTGGTACTCGAGTGACCTCAAAGTACAAAAATGTATTTGTAAGAGATTGGAGCGTAATTGGAGGAAGAATTATACCACTACGGAAAAAAGGCTATATCTGGCAAGCTTAGCAACCTACAAATGTATGTTGCGAGAAGCAAAACAGAAGTATTATGCGACCCAGATTTTGGCAGCCAAAAACTCCTCTAAGGAGCTGTTCTCCACTATTACCAAGATATCCTCTCTTGCACCAACTCCCATCTCGTCTAGCACAGAGCTCTGCGAAAAAATTGCCTTGTTTTTTTCCACCAAAGTTAATAATATTTTCACTAGCCTTAGCAATTCAATTAGGTGGGAGGAGAAGTCAGAGGAAGGGTCCATTGAAGTGGCCACGTCATCAGTTACCCTGGAGGAATTTGTTCCTCTCACAGTACAAAATACCTTGGATCTGCTCGCCAAAGCTAACTCAGGTTCCCCTCTCGACCCTTGCCCACTAAGGATTACTAAACTAGCATCTGGGCCGATAGCCAACCTTCTCACACCTATCTTTAATATTGGAAGATGACTTCTATTCTCCCTCTGCTGAAGAAACCGCGTTTAGATCCGGCGGACCCTAACAATATCCGCCCTATTTCCCGGCTTCCTCTTCCGGCTAAACTAGTGGAAAAGGCAATGAACATACAGCTTACAGCATTCATAAAGCAATCATCATTGCTGGATGTATCCCAGCATGGGTTTAGGGAGGGGCACAGCACTGAATCCGCTCTGATTGCGGCCACAGATCAGATCAGGTTAGCAGTAGACCGGTTCTATGACATAATTTCGACAGACAGAAAATCGACCTACAAATATATCGCAACAAAAATATCGATGTCAAGAATATCGACATCCTATCTACAACATGGTAAGTACAAAAATATCGAAAATTAAATATCGATGTCAAAAATATCGTTATTAAAAATATCGTTTTTCTTTTACTTTAAAAATATATGTAAAATAAACCAAATTATACTTAGAAATTAAATAAACATAATGAAATATATTGTATAATATTTAAAATGTATAATTAATATATATAATTTAATAAAACTTTAATTAAACATATATATATAATATATATACTTACTTAATATTTAATTTTAATAATAATTTCTGTAACGTATAAATTATTAAATGTTTTTAAAAATTACCAATACATCTATACACATAAAACAATAACATTAATAAATATTTAATAATTACATATAGCAAATAATAATCAATATTTTTAATGTGAATAATTTTTATTATTAATGATATATTACAATAGCAAAAATAATACAAAACATATTAAATATCAGACACAATAAAACTACTAGTCCAACTCCAACATAAACAACAGTAAGGAAAATGTTGGATACCGTAGGGGTAAAAATTACTATTCCAACTCCAAAGAGTGCAACAGTAGGGAAAGCGTTGGATAGCATAGGGTTAAAATTACTATTCCAACTCCACAGAGTGCAATAGTAGGGAAAGCGTTGGATAGCGTAAAGGTAAAAATTACTATTCCCACTCCAGAGAGTGCAACAGTAGGGAAAACGTTGGATAGCGTAGGGGTAAAAATTACTATTCCAACTCCAAAGAGTGCAACAGTAGGGAAAGCGTTGGATAGCGTAGGGGTAAAAATTACTATTCCAACTCCAGAGAGTGCAATAGTAGGGAAAGCGTTGGATAGCGTAAGGGTAAAAATTACTATTCACATTCCAGAGAGTGCAACAGTAGGGAAAGTGTTGGATAGCGTAGGGAAAAAAATTACTATTCCAACTACAGAGAATGCAACAGTAGGGAAACCACTGGATAGCATAGTGGTAAAAATTACTATTCCCACTCCAGTGAGTCCAACAGTAGGGAAAGCGTTGGATAGCGTAGGGGTAAAAATTACTATTCCCACTCCAGAGAGTGCAACAGTAGTGAAAACGCCGGATAGCTTAGGAGTAAAAATTACTATTCCCACTCCAATGAGTGCAACAGTAGGAAAAGCGCTGGATAGCGTAGGGGTAAAAATTACTATTCCAACTCCAGAGAGTGCAACAGTAGGAAAAGCGCTGGATAGCGTAGGGGTAAAAATTACTATTCCAACTCCAGAGAGTGCAACAGTAGGAAAAGCGTTGGATAGCATAGGGGTAAAAATTACTATTCCAACTCCAGAGAGTGCAACAGTAGGAAAAGCGCTGGATAGCGTAGGGGTAAAAATTACTATTCCAACTCCAGAGAGTGCAACAGTAGGAAAAGCGCTGGATAGCGTAGGGGTAAAAATTACTATTCCAACTCCAGAGAGTGCAACAGTAGGGAAAGCGTTGGATAGCATAGGGGTAAAAATTACTATTCCAACTCCAGAGAGTGCAACAGTAGGAAAAGCGCTGGATAGCGTAGGGGTAAAAATTACTATTCCAACTCCAGAGAGTGCAACAGTAGGAAAAGCGCTGGATAGCGTAGGGGTAAAAATTACTATTCCAACTCCAGAGAGTGCAACAGTAGGAAAAGCGCTGGATAGCGTAGGGCAGCTCGTGATTTAGACAATGGCGTACAGAGAACCAGCGTTTTCCCATCTTTTATTTCCATTGCTCCTGAAATAGAAATTGAAATTGAATTTGATATATTTTGATAATGGACGTACCCCATTTGGGTTTGATGGTTTACAAGACTACCAGTCCCACATTTCATTGAATTTTTCTATTTCAGGAGCAATGGAAATAAAAGATGGGAAAACGCTGGTTCTCTGTACGCCATTGTCTAAATCACGAGCTGCCCATGAGGAAGGGCTATGGGCTTGAAACGCGTTGGCAGCGGATTTAATGGGATTGTGCCTGTTGAGCTGAGTGATCCTGAGTGTGCCTCCACCCAAGGGGTAACCTTTCTTTCGTATCTGAGTGACCAACCCCGGTCACGGATGGCACCACTGCAGGAACTTTGCGGGTCCGCCCCTATCGAAATTGGATCAGCGAGGCGGAGCAGGAGATGCCGTGCTCACTGGACACTCTGTTTCCCAGGAAATTGAAATTGAATTTGATATATTTTGATAATGGACGTACCCCATTTGGGTTTGATTGTTTACGAGACTACCAGTCCCACAATTCATTGAATTTTTCTATTTCAGGAGCAATGGAAATAAAAGATGGGAAAACGCTGGTTCTCTGTACGCCATTGTCTAAATCACGAGCTGCCCATGAGGAAGGGCTATGGGCTTGAAACGCGTTGGCAGCGGATTTAATGGGATTGTGCCTGTTGAGCTGAGTGATCCTGAGTGTGCCTCCACCCAAGGGGTAACCTTTCTTTCGTATCTGAGTGACCAACCCCGGTCACGGATGGCACCACTGCAGGAACTTTGCAGGTCCGCCCCTATCGAAATTGGATCAGCGAGGCGGAGCAGGAGATGCCGTGCTCATTGGACACTCTGTTTCCCAGGAAATTGAAATTGAATTTGATATATTTTGATAATGGACGTACCCCATTTGGGTTTGATTGTTTACGAGACTACCAGTCCCACAATTCATTGAATTTTTCTATTTCAGGAGCAATGGAAATAAAAGATGGGAAAACGCTGGTTCTCTGTACGCCATTGTCTAAATCACGAGCTGCCCATGAGGAAGGGCTATGGGCTTGAAACGCGTTGGCAGCGGATTTAATGGGATTGTGCCTGTTGAGCTGAGTGATCCTGAGTGTGCCTCCACCCAAGGGGTAACCTTTCTTTCATATATATATATATATATATTACCTACTGGCGGTCGCCAGTAGGTAGTTATAGTTAGGACCCTGTTTCCATAGGAAATCCGCAACATTCTATTTGGAATAACTTTGGCGCCGGTCGACGAATCCTCGC
This sequence comes from Triturus cristatus, assembly GCF_964204655.1. Classification (NCBI taxonomy): domain Eukaryota; kingdom Metazoa; phylum Chordata; class Amphibia; order Caudata; family Salamandridae; genus Triturus; species Triturus cristatus. The sequence goes on from NC_140587.1 coordinate 304,810,456, forward strand.
AAAACTTTCAAAATAGGTGGGGCGCTACGCTCCGCTCCTACCCTGAAAGTCTCGGGGGGATTCGTCAAGCGGGGGCTGAGAAAAAAGGGGGGTCCCAAAACGCGTTTTTCCCATGCATTTTTCCATAGGACCTTTAGACACAGCTACAGCCCGAACGGCTGAACAGAGTTACTTGAAATTTGGCAGAGAGGTAGTCTACAGGTCAAGGAAGTGCCTTTTGTAGGTCTGGTGTAAATCTGTTCAGTAGTTCCTGAGAAAATAGCATTTAAATCAATATATATATCTGTGGCAGCTTACGGTGCGCTTACCGTGCGCTTACGGTAAGCTTACCGTACGCGTACGGTGACGTGCGCGAGCGCGATTCTGATTGGCTGTTAGATCTTAGTAAACATTCGAATCGGTCGAAACCAGGAAGCGGCGGCCGCTATTTTCTCTCTCGCACTCTAAGGGGGGAAGAAAAACAAAGGCTATAAACATATAAAGAGGCAGGTTTGACAACTCCCAACCACCTAGCCTTGAATATGGTGTTCCTATAGAACCCCCAAAGCCAAAAATGTAATTTATTTTTTTTTCGAAAAAACGCCGATTACGCTTACCGTACGCGTACGGTAAAAATTAATTATCAAAAAAACATTAACCACACTTTCCCACCCCCGTGTGCAAAAAGTGCCCGTAGGGCACCTTTTGTGCATGGGCTATCTTGTCAAAGAACCTTTAATTGATTACCATCCATAACGAAGCGCCTAATATGTCCTCCGTGAGCGGACGGTGCGCGAAGCGCATCGTGCGTACATTGGCCATCCAGCGTAACGTGGGCACGCGGTGCGCGTAGCGCACCGCGTGCCCACCGTGCGTGCACGGCACTAACTGCGTAAAGTGGGCGCGTGGTGCGGGAAGCGCACCGCGCGCGCACGGAACGAACTGCGTTAAGTGGGCGCGCACGCCACGAACGGCGTAAAGTAACTTAGCATTTAAAAAACCGTACAAATTCACTGAAAAAACCATAGGTTTCACACACGTTATAGTTAGGAATTAGCATTTCAAAAACCTTGCAAATTCAGTGAAAAAAACATAGGTTTCACACATGCTATAGTTAGCTGGAGATTTTACTCATAAAAAACCAATGAAATTCCCCCGTTATAGTTAGTGCAGGCAACTATAACTCACGCAACCGCAATCCTCTAGTGATGACATATGTGTCTTTATGAAAAAAAAATATTTGTAATATATGTATAGCTAAAATTTAATGGAAGAAGACATGGGCAAATAAGTGTCTAAATACAGTATTAGCATCAGCAGAGGATTGCGGTTGCGTGAGTTATAGTTGCCTGCACTAACTATAACGGGGGAATTTCATTGTTTTTTTATGAGTAAAATCTCCAGCTAACTATAGCATATATATATATATATATATATATATATATATATATATATATATATATATATATATATTCACTTAAAAAACCATAGGTTTCACACATGTTATAGTTAGCTGTACATTTCACTCGTAAAAAAACAATGAAATTCCACGTTATAGTTAGATCAGGTAACTATAACTTGCGCAACCGCAATCCACAATGTGTCATTTCAAATGTCATCATTGATGTGAAGAGTGATGTCACTGACCATGTCATGAGTGATGTAATATGTGACGTCATCAACAGTTTATTGTGGGCGCGCATGTTATAGTTACCTGATCTAACTATAACGTGGAATTTCATTGGTTTTTTACGAGTGAAATGTACAGCTAACTATAACATGTGTGAAACCTATGGTTTTTTAAGTGAATTTGCAAGGTTTTTTAAATGCTAATTCCTAACTATAACGTGTGTGAAACCTATGGTTTTTTCATATATATATATATATATGTATATATATATATATATATATATATATATATATATATATATTCACTTAAAAAACCATAGGTTTCACACATGTTATAGTTAGGTGGATATTTCACTCGTAAAAAACCAATGAAATTCCCCCGTTATAGTTACTTCAGATAACTATAACTCGCGCGACCGCCACTCTATCACAAGGATGATGTCATCAGTGATGTCAAGAGTGATGCCACTGACCATGTCATGAGTGATGTAATATGTGACGTCATGAGCAGAGGATTGCGGGCGCGTGAGTTATAGTTATCTGAAGTAACTATAACGGGGGAATTTCATTGGTTTTTTACGAGTGAAATATCCACCTAACTATAACATGTGTGAAACCTATGGTTTTCTAAGTGAATATATATATATATATATATATTCTTCCAAACGTTGCCCAACGTACAGAGGCGCACACGAAGGCAAGCAGACTCCAAACCTTGCATCAGGGTCTTTATTAACAGGCTGCAAACACATCAGGAATTTCATCGCCGACCCTACGCGTTTCGGAGCTCCTCTGCTCCTTGGTCACGGGTTGTGGCTGTTAGTATGCAGATACGTAGGAAGCAGTCCTTTTAAATGGCAAATATCCCGCAGTGGATGGGCTTCAAGTCGCTATGCCTTCTGCGGCTGGTAGTCCCTTCGTTAAAATATTACCCCGGTGGGTTCCGCATTCCCAACAATATGTTCAAGCTCTAAATAGAGCCTCCCGTGTGTATGCAGCTCGAGTATCACAAACTTGCAATCCTGCCAAAGCGACTCCCGTGTATCAGGAATCGGCAGTCCGATAATTTCTCAGTGGTGCTGCCTCTCCGGCCTGGACCGGCCGTATTTATTCATCCAAACGTTGCCCAACGTACAGAGGCGCACACGAAGGCAAGCAGACTCCAAACCTTGCATCAGGGTCTTTATTAACAGGCTGCAAACACATCAGGAATTTCATCGCCGACCATACGCGTTTCGGAGCTCCTCTGCTCCTTGGTCACGGGTTGTGGCTGTTAGTATGCAGATACGTAGGGAGCAGTCCTTTTAAATGGCAAATATCCCGCAGTGGATGGGCTTCAAGTCGCTATGCCTTCTGGGGCTTGTAGTCCCTTCGTTAAAATATTACCCCGGTGGGTTCCGCATTCCCAACAATATGTTCAAGCTCTAAATAGAGCCTCCCGTGTGTATGCAGCTCGAGTATCACAAACTTGCAATCCTGCCAAAGCGACTCCCGTGTATCAGGAATCGGCAGTCCGATAATTTCTCAGTGGTGCTGCCTCTCCGGCCTGGACCGGCCGTATTTATTCATCCAAACGTTGCCCAACGTACAGAGGCGCACACGAAGGCAAGCAGACTCCAAACCTTGCATCAGGGTCTTTATTAACAGGCTGCAAACACATCAGGAATTTCATCGCCGACCCTACGCGTTTCGGAGCTCCTCTGCTCCTTGGTCACGGGTTGTGGCTGTTAGTATGCAGATACGTAGGGAGCAGTCCTTTTAAATGGCAAATATCCCGCCCTGGATGGGCTTCAAGTCGCTATGCCTTCTGGGGCTGGTAGTCCCTTCGTTAAAATATTACCCCGGTGGGTTCCGCATTCCCAACAATATGTTCAAGCTCTAAATAGAGCCTCCCGTGTGTATGCAGCTCGAGTATCACAAACTTGCAATCCTGCCAAAGCGACTCCCGTGTATCAGGAATCGGCAGTCCGATAATTTCTCAGTGGTGCTGCCTCTCCGGCCTGGACCGGCCGTATTTATTCATCCAAACGTTGCCCAACGTACAGAGGCGCACACGAAGGCAAGCAGACTCCAAACCTTGCATCAGGGTCTTTATTAACAGGCTGCAAACACATCAGGAATTTCATCGCCGACCCTACGCGTTTCGGAGCTCCTCTGCTCCTTGGTCACGGGTTGTGGCTGTTAGTATGCAGATACGTAGGGAGAAGTCCTTTTAAATGGCAAATATCCCGCCCTGGATGGGCTTCAAGTCGCTATGCCTTCTGGGGCTGGTAGTCCCTTCGTTAAAATATTACCCCGGTGGGTTCCGCATTCCCAACAATATGTTCAAGCTCTAAATAGAGCCTCCCGTGTGTATGCAGCTCGAGTATCACAAACTTGCAATCCTGCCAAAGCGACTCCCGTGTATCAGGAATCGGCAGTCCGATAATTTCTCAGTGGTGCTGCCTCTCCGGCCTGGACCGGCCGTATTTATTCATCCAAACGTTGCCCAACGTACAGAGGCGCACACGAAGGCAAGCAGACTCCAAACCTTGCATCAGGGTCTTTATTAACAGGCTGCAAACACATCAGGAATTTCATCGCCGACCCTACGCGTTTCGGAGCTCCTCTGCTCCTTGGTCATGGGTTGTGGCTGTTAGTATGCAGATACGTAGGGAGAAGTCCTTTTAAATGGCAAATATCCCGCCCTGGATGGGCTTCAAGTCGCTATGCCTTCTGGGGCTGGTAGTCCCTTCGTTAAAATATTACCCCGGTGGGTTCCGCATTCCCAACAATATGTTCAAGCTCTAAATAGAGCCTCCCGTGTGTATGCAGCTCGAGTATCACAAACTTGCAATCCTGCCAAAGCGACTCCCGTGTATCAGGAATCAGCAGTCCGATAATTTCTCAGTGGTGCTGCCTCTCCGGCCTGGACCGGCCGTATTTATTCATCCAAACGTTGCCCAACGTACAGAGGCGCACACGAAGGCAAGCAGACTCCAAACCTTGCATCAGGGTCTTTATTAACAGGCTGCAAACACATCAGGAATTTCATCGCCGACCCTACGCGTTTCGGAGCTCCTCTGCTCCTTGGTCACGGGTTGTGGCTGTTAGTATGCAGATACGTAGGGAGCAGTCCTTTTAAATGGCAAATATCCCGCCCTGGATAGGCTTCAAGTCGCTATGCCTTCTGGGGCTGGTAGTCCCTTCGTTAAAATATTACCCCGGTGGGTTCCGCATTCCCAACAATATGTTCAAGCTCTAAATAGAGCCTCCCGTGTGTATGCAGCTCGAGTATCACAAACTTGCAATCCTGCCAAAGCGACTCCCGTGTATCAGGAATCAGCAGTCCGATAATTTCTCAGTGGTGCTGCCTCTCCGGCCTGGACCGGCCGTATTTATTCATCCAAACGTTGCCCAACGTACAGAGGCGCACACGAAGGCAAGCAGACTCCAAACCTTGCATCAGGGTCTTTATTAACAGGCTGCAAACACATCAGGAATTTCATCGCCGACCCTACGCGTTTCGGAGCTCCTCTGCTCCTTGGTCACGGGTTGTGGCTGTTAGTATGCAGATACGTAGGGAGCAGTCCTTTTAAATGGCAAATATCCCGCCCTGGATGGGCTTCAAGTCGCTATGCCTTCTGGGGCTGGTAGTCCCTTCGTTAAAATATTACCCCGGTGGGTTCCGCATTCCCAACAATATGTTCAAGCTCTAAATACAGCCTCCCGTGTGTATGCAGCTCGAGTATCACAAACTTGCAATCCTGCCAAAGCGACTCCCGTGTATCAGGAATCGGCAGTCCGATAATTTCTCAGTGGTGCTGCCTCTCCGGCCTGGACCGGCCGTATTTATTCATCCAAACGTTGCCCAACGTACAGAGGCGCACACGAAGGCAAGCAGACTCCAAACCTTGCATCAGGGTCTTTATTAACAGGCTGCAAGCACATAAGGAATTTCATCGCCGACCCTACGCGTTTCGGAGCTCCTCTGCTCCTTGGTCACGGGTTGTGGCTGTTAGTATGCAGATACGTAGGGAGCAGTCCTTTTAAATGGCAAATATCCCGCCCTGGATGGGCTTCAAGTCGCTATGCCTTCTGGGGCTGGTAGTCCCTTCGTTAAAATATTACCCCGGTGGGTTCCGCATTCCTAACAATATGTTCAAGCTCTAAATAGAGCCTCCCGTGTGTATGCAGCTCGAGTATCACAAACTTGCAATCCTGCCAAAGCGACTCCCGTGTATCAGGAATCGGCAGTCCGATAATTTCTCAGTGGTGCTGCCTCTCCGGCCTGGACCGGCCGTATTTATTCATCCAAACGTTGCCCAACGTACAGAGGCGCACACGAAGGCAAGCAGACTCCAAACCTTGCATCAGGGTCTTTATTAACAGGCTGCAAACACATCAGGAATTTCATCGCCGACCCTACGCGTTTCGGAGCTCCTCTGCTCCTTGGTCACGGGTTGTGGCTGTTAGTATGCAGATACGTAGGGAGCAGTCCTTTTAAATGGCAAATTTCCCGCCCTGGATGGGCTTCAAGTCGCTATGCCTTCTGGGGCTGGTAGTCCCTTCGTTAAAATATTACCCCGGTGGGTTCCGCATTCCCAACAATATGTTCAAGCTCTAAATAGAGCCTCCCGTGTGTATGCAGCTCGAGTATCACAAACTTGCAATCCTGCCAAAGCGACTCCCGTGTATCAGGAATCGGCAGTCCGATAATTCCTCAGTGGTGCTGCCTCTGCGGCCTGGACCGGCCGTATTTATTCATCCAAACGTTGCCCAACGTACAGAGGCGCACACGAAGGCAAGCAGACTCCAAACCTTGCATCAGGGTCTTTATTAACAGGCTGCAAACACATCAGGAATTTCATCGCCGACCCTACGCGTTTCGGAGCTCCTCTGCTCCTTGGTCACGGGTTGTGGCTGTTAGTATGCAGATATGTAGGTAGCAGTCCTTTTAAATGGCAAATATCCCGCCCTGGATGGGCTTCAAGTCGCTATGCCTTCTGGGGCTGGTAGTCCCTTCGTTAAAATATTACCCCGGTGGGTTCCGCATTCCCAACAATATGTTCAAGCTCTAAATAGAGCCTCCCGTGTGTATGCAGCTCGAGTATCACAAACTTGCAATCCTGCCAAAGCGACTCCCGTGTATCAGGAATCGGCAGTCCGATAATTTCTCAGTGGTGCTGCCTCTCCGGCCTGGACCGGCCGTATTTATTCATCCAAACGTTGCCCAACGTACAGAGGCGCACACGAAGGCAAGCAGACTCCAAACCTTGCATCAGGGTCTTTATTAACAGGCTGCAAACACATCAGGAATTTCATCGCCGACCCTACGCGTTTCGGAGCTCCTCTGCTCCTTGGTCACGGGTTGTGGCTGTTAGTATGCAGATACGTAGGGAGCAGTCCTTTTAAATGGCAAATATCCCGCCCTGGATGGGCTTCAAGTCGCTATGCCTTCTGCTGGCTGGTAGTCCCTTCGTTAAAATATTACCCCGGTGGATTCCGTATTCCCAACAATATGTTCAAGCTCTAAATAGAGCCTCCGGTGTGTATGCAGCTCGAGTATCACAAACTTGCAATCCTGCCAAAGCGACTCCCGTGTATCAGGAATCGGCAGTCCGATAATTTCTCAGTGGTGCTGCCTCTCCGGCCTGGACCGGCCGTATTTATTCATCCAAACATTGCCCAACGTACAGAGGCGCACACGAAGGCAAGCAGACTCCAAACCTTGCATCAGGGTCTTTATTAACAGGCTGCAAACACATCAGGAATTTCATCGCCGACCCTACGCGTTTCGGAGCTCCTCTGCTCCTTGGTCACGGGTTGTGGGTGTTAGTATGCAGATACGTAGGGAGCAGTCCTTTTAAATGGCAAATATCCCGCCCTGGATGGGCTTCAAGTCGCTATGCCTTCTGGGGCTGGTAGTCCCTTCGTTAAAATATTACCCCGGTGGGTTCCGCATTCCCAACAATATGTTCAAGCTCTAAATAGAGCCTCCGGTGTGTATGCAGCTCGAGTATCACAAACTTGCAATCCTGCCAAAGCGACTCCCGTGTATCAGGAATCGGCAGTCCGATAATTTCTCAGTGGTGCTGCCTCTCCGGCCTGGACCGGCCGTATTTATTCATCCAAACGTTGCCCAACGTACAGAGGCGCACACGAAGGCAAGCAGACTCCAAACCTTGCATCAGGGTCTTTATTAACAGGCTGCAAACACATCAGGAATTTCATCGCCGACCCTACGCGTTTCGGAGCTCCTCTGCTCCTTGGTCACGGGTTGTGGCTGTTAGTATGCAGATACGTAGGGAGCAGTCCTTTTAAATGGCAAATATCCCACCCTGGATGGGCTTCAAGTCGCGATGCCTTCTGGGGCTGGTAGTCCCTTCGTTAAAATATTACCCCGGTGGGTTCCGCATTCCTAACAATATGTTCAAGCTCTAAATAGAGCCTCCCGTGTGTATGCAGCTCGAGTATCACAAACTTGCAATCCTGCCAAAGCGACTCCCGTGTATCAGGAATCGGCAGTCCGATAATTTCTCAGTGGTGCTGCCTCTCCGGCCTGGACCGGCCGTATTTATTCATCCAAACGTTGCCCAACGTACAGAGGCGCACACGAAGGCAAGCAGACTCCAAACCTTGCATCAGGGTCTTTAATAACAGGCTGCAAACACATCAGGAATTTCATCGCCGACCCTACGCGTTTCGGAGCTCCTCTGCTCCTTGGTCACGGGTTGTGGCTGTTAGTATGCAGATACGTAGGGAACAGTCCTTTTAAATGGCAAATATCCCGCCCTGGATGGGCTTCAAGTCGCTATGCCTTCTGGGGCTGGTAGTCCCTTCGTTAAAATATTACCCCGGTGGGTTCCGCATTCCCAACAATATGTTCAAGCTCTAAATAGAGCCTCCCGTGTGTATGCAGCTCGAGTATCACAAACTTGCAATCCTGCCAAAGCGACTCCCGTGTATCAGGAATCGGCAGTCCGATAATTTCTCAGTGGTGCTGCCTCTCCGGCCTCGACCGGCCGTATTTATTCATCCAAACGTTGCCCAACGTACAGAGGCGCACACGAAGGCAAGCAGACTCCAAACCTTGCATCAGGGTCTTTATTAACAGGCTGCAAACACATCAGGAATTTCATCGCCGACCCTATGCGTTTCGGAGCTCCTCTGCTCCTTGGTCACGGGTTCAGGCTGTTAGTATGCAGATACGTAGGGAGCAGTCCTTTTAAATGGCAAATATCCCGCCCTGGATGGGCTTCAAGTCGCTATGCCTTCTGGGGCTGGTAGTCCCTTCGTTAAAATATTACCCCGGTGGGTTCCGCATTCCCAACAATATGTTCAAGCTCTAAATAGAGCCTCCCGTGTGTATGCAGCTCGAGTATCACAAACTTGCAATCCTGCCAAAGCGACTCCCGTGTATCAGGAATCGGCAGTCCAATAATTTCTCAGTGGTGCTGCCTCTCCGGCCTGGACCGGCCGTATTTATTCATCCAAACGTTGCCCAACGTACAGAGGCGCACACGAAGGCAAGCAGACTCCAAACCTTGCATCAGGGTCTTTATTAACAGGCTGCAAACACATCAGGAATTTCATCGCCGACCCTACGCGTTTCGGAGCTCCTCTGCTCCTTGGTCACGGGTTGTGGCTGTTAGTATGCAGATACGTAGGGAGCAGTCCTTTTAAATGGCAAATATCCCGCCCTGGATGGGCTTCAAGTCGCTATGCCTTCTGGGGCTGGTAGTCCCTTCGTTAAAATATTACCCCGGTGGGTTCCGCATTCCCAACAATATGTTCAAGCTCTAAATAGAGCCTCCCGTGTGTATGCAGCTCGAGTATCACAAACTTGCAATCCTGCCAAAGCGACTCCCGTGTATCAGGAATCGGCAGTCTGATAATTTCTCAGTGGTGCTGCCTCTCCGGCCTGGACCGGCCGTATTTATTCATCCAAACGTTGCCCACACGAGGATTCGTCAACCGGCGCCAAAGTTATTCCAAATAGAATGTTCCGGATTTCCTATGGAAACACGGTCCTAACTATAACTATCTACTGGCGACCGCCAGTAGATAATATATATATATATATATATATAAAGCTCCAAGGACTTCACTCGAAGAATGAAGGAGACCGCACTCAGCAAGGTTTCTCGATGCGATTATTTATTGCATTGTTTCGAGATAGCAGCAGTAACACCAGGACGCGTTTCGGCGTTCGCGCCTTTTTCGACTGAGTTACATATATATATATATTCAACAACCTCGATGACGCTGCACCTCCAACTTGGCGAACAGAGACACCACGAATCCCAGGAATAAGGCAAGATGTTATTTATTAATCGAAAATGCACAAAATCAAGGAGAGGAGCCTAGCGCTTGACCAAGATGGCCGCGTGAGCTTTGAGCTCCCGAGACCCTCGTGCCCTCCGTCGCCTATCCTGTATATAATCCTGTTTGTATGCATGGCATCGTGTAGATGACTTGTCAGGGAGGCGATCGATGCCACCCGAGGTCGAATCGCTCACCGGGAACCGGAGTTATGCATGGCGGAAGATTGAGGCCCATCTCCGAGGGATGCCAGGGGCTCGAGTTGGCAGGATGCCCGACCTCTAATTGAACAACAGCGGCCAGGCGAGGTGTGAACTGCCGGACGGAGGTCCCTATCCTTTCACTTTCACTTTCTCGCCCTTTGTCTGCCCAGCCCAGGGAGTGCTCGCGTCTGCTTTATTATCATTTGGACGCTCTGCATGCCACACTGGCGACCCATCGTAAGACGGAGCACTCCTGATCTCTCTCGCTGAGAGAGGGCAGTCCTGTGTGAACCGACTTGCTTGAGCCCACCATGTCGGGCAAAGCAGAGGTGGACCGGCCGAAGCCCAAGGCCACCAGGCGGGGAGCCTACACTCAAGCCAATAACATGGACCGCTATGCCCAGCAGAAGGGGTCACCGGGTGCACCGAGCCAGTCCCCGGACACACAGAAGACTGCCTCACCCTTGGCCCCGGAGCTCTCACTGCAGGATGTCATGGGTGCACTCGACGGGCTGCAGACTTCGATTGGGAGACAGTTTGATGCCCTGGCGCACAAAGTGGATACCATCTTGGTGGATGTTAATCTGATCCGCGCGGATTTGGGCAAAACAAATGAACGGGTCAAATCCCTGGACATCAAGACCACGGGCCTCGTCGATGATGTCTCGGACCTGCAGACTGAGGTCCGTAAGTTGCGGACCGAGAGTGATCTCGCCGCCCGTCGGCTGGAGGACTTCGAGAGCCGGGCCAGGCGCAACAACGTGTGCGTTATCGGGGTCCCGGAGTCCTCGGACGAGACTTCAGTGGACCTGCTCGTGGAGGACTTGGTGCTCAATCATCTGCAGCCTAAGGGTCTAGGGAAGTTCTTCGCAGTTGAACGGGCCCATAGAGTGCCGGGCGGGCGGCCCAAGGTGGGAGCCACGCCGAGGCCGATCGTCGCCCGGCTCTTTCATTTTCGAGACCGGGACGCTATCCTGCAGGCCTCGAGGGTAACGGGCCCGGTCCCCTTCCAGAACGCGTCGGTGAATTTCTATCCTGATTTCACCCAGCAGGTGCAGAGGCAGCGGCAGGTCTTCCTGGGGGTGAAGAGGAGGCTTCGGGAGAGGGAACTGAAATACGCCATGCTCTTCCCTGCCAGACTACGTGTGGTGTTTGAAGACCGAACATTCTTCTTTGAGTCGCCGGCCATGGCGGATGAATGGCTGGACGCTCTGCCTCGACGACGCACGGAAGAGGACACTGCCGTAGAAGGGGACAGTGGCCGGGATGAACAAGGTTGATGTCTTCGGAACCGGACTGACTCGGACTGACTTCAGATAATGACTTGCAGTAAATACGGAGGTTGTGGGAGGACGAGGGGAGCTCTTTCCTCCCTTAGGGTACTTTTTGTAGATTTTGGGTTTGGTAGGGCGACAGGCACACTGCAAGTTGGGGGGGCTTTGTAAGCTGCAGCAGGGGTGCAGGGTGGGGGGGGTTTCCGGGATTTTAGGTTTGTTGTTGGGGGGTTTGTTTCCGCAAGGCATAGTGATTATTTCCAGGACTGTTCCATGGTGGCTCTTCGGGAGTGGGGTGGGCCTCTTTACGTTTGGGGATGGGGTGTAGGGGTTTAAGTGTTATAAGCTGGAATGTTAATGGTTTGGGGGATCGCATTAAGCGTGGGATTGTTTTGCAATTCTTGAAACGGTCATTGCCGGATGTTGCCCTGCTGCAGGAGACGCATCTTATAGGTAATACGTGCTATGCCCTGAATAGGAAGGGTTATAAATTCATAGCTCATTCGGGATTCTCCTCTGGGTCCAGGGGTGTGGGCATCCTAGTCAGAGCCTCGCTACCATTTGAGGTGGACTCCACCATTGTTGATGATAGGGGGAGGTTTGTGGCGGTGGCGGGGCGGTGGGAAGGAAGAACTTTGGTTTTAGTTTCGGTTTATGTCCCGCCGGCCCTGCAGGCCTCCACGTTCACAGATCTGGGTAGGGCCCTGCTGGATCTCCCGGGGGGGATGCTTGTAGTGGGAGGTGATTTCAACGCTGTTGGCTCCGGCCCGCTGGATAGATACCCGCCCAGAGACACTGGGGGGGCTCAGAAGTGGCTTCCAGACTTTCTAGATACGCTTGGCCTGATAGACTGCTGGAGGCTCCGGCACCCCACACAGAGCCAATACACTTTCCACTCCGGGGCGCATGGTAGCCTTTCCAGGATTGACTACCTACTCACTCTGGCTGCGCATGCCTCATTGGTGTCTGAGGCCAGGCACATGGCGCGTGGTATATCTGACCATTCGCCGGTGTGGGTCAGGCTGGATCTGGGTCGAGAGGGAGGGGGAAGGGTGGCCCCTATCAACCCTTGGTATTTCCGAGATCCCAAGATGCGCAGCGCGCTGGTAAAGACAGTAGATAATTTTTTCAAGGACAATCAGGGATCCGTGGACTCGGCAGTGTCGCTGTGGGAAGCATCTAAGACTGTGTTGCGAGGGGAAGCCCTCTCCCTTGTAGTGGCTGCCAAGCGGCGGAGAGATGGCGAGGTTTTGCAGGTTGAGGAGGAGATCGCGGCTTTGGAGGGAGCGCTGGAGGAGGAGGTTACAGAGGCCTCACTGCATGAGCTGTGCTTGAAGCAATCCGAGTATAAGGACCTGGTGACGAATGCCGCTAAGACCCTCGGTAGGGAACAGCAGGGCCGTCTGTACGATGTTGGTGACAAGGCCGGGAAACTCCTGGCTTGGCTGGACAAAAAAGAACGGGTCAATAGAGTAGTGCCGGAGTTGACGGGAGAGGGGGGAGAGGTGATTGTGGAACCTGAGAGGATTGTGCTGTGTTTCTCGGACTATTTCCGTATGGTTTATGCCTCAGTGTCGGACAGGCCGCCCGAGGACTCGCGTGACCTCCTGCGTGATATCGCATTGCCCTGTCTCTCTGATATAGATAGGGACGATCTAGATGGTGACATAACGGTCGATGAGGTGGCGGGGGCTATCCGCGCGTTGAACTCGGGCAAGGCCTCGGGTCCGAACGGCTTGCCGGTCGACCTGTACAAGCTGTTTCCGGATAGGGTTGCCCCTCACCTGCGCGCCATGTTCGTGGAGGCGCGGGGGAGTGGGGCCCTCCCGTTGGATCAGCGACTGGCGACGATTGTGGTTATACACAAAGAGGGCAAACCCCGAGATAAGTGCGCCTCGTATAGGCCTATCTCCCTCCTTAACGCAGAGCCGAAAATTCTGGCTAAAATCCTGGCGGCCCGGTTGATTAGGGTACTCGGTGACTTGGTCCACCCGGATCAATCCGGATTCATCCCGCACCGTAACACAGCGTTAAATCTTCGGCGCCTTCATGGTGTAATCGCCAGGGCGGGCACGCTGCGTGAACCAGCTATTGTGGCGTCTCTCGATGCCACGATGGCCTTTGACACGGTGGAATGGGCATATTTGTGGGCCGTGTTGACCAAGTTCGGCTTTGGCCACGGTTTTGTGAGCTGGGTGAGGTTGCTGTATGAGGGCCCTCTCGCGAGTGTGGTGGTAAATGGCCGGGCGTCGACTCCGTTTCAGCTTGGGAGGGGTACTCGGCAAGGTTGTCCCCTGTCGCCATTGTTGTTTGCCCTCGCCCTTGAGCCGCTGGCTGCGTGGATACGCTGGCACCCGGATATACGGGGACTTAGGTGGTCGCCTGAACACGAGGACCGTATATCGCTCTATGCTGATGACATCCTGTTGTATCTTGCCTCACCCAAGAAATCACTTATAGTGGTCTGTGACGTACTCACATCTTTCGGTAGGAACTCGGGTCTCGTTATCAACTGGAGTAAATCGTATTTATACGTTCTTAGTGGCGAGGTTCCACCGATCCCTCGAACTTGTTCGATCCAGGTTGCTCAGCAGGGCTTCGTGTATCTGGGGATCTTTATCTCCATGGACTCTGCCGTGCGATATGAGAGGAACCTGCTCCCCCCCTTAGCGCGCCTGAGGCGGGATGTGGAGGGCTGGCGGAGGCTGCCGCTCTCCCTCGTTGGGCGCGCGGCCCTGTTCAAAATGATGTCTCTTCCCCGGTTCCTCTACGCACTGCAGAATACTTTGGATTGGGTACCGGCCAACTACTTTCGGGAGGTCGAAGGCCTCCAACGAACGTTGCTGTGGGACGGGCGGCCGCGAATAGCTATTGCAAAGTTGACGCTTCCATGGTACGACGGGGGTATTGCGCTTCCAGACATCCGACGGTACTATTGGGCCACCCAGCTGAGTGCGATTAATCATGGGCTTTATGGCCCTGCCCTCAGCCCCGGGTATGCCATGGACAGGTGGTTGCTGCGTGGTGGTAACTATTACAGGGCGTTGTATTCGCGGTCCTTGGACTCGTCCCTCACGGGGCCCACTGGTGTGGCGGTGCGTGTGTGG